>NC_140797.1:8635208-9268958 GCF_037176805.1 Vigna unguiculata
ATATAATAATATAATCACAAAACTAAGTTTTATAGTAAATGAAATTTTAAATAACTTCAAAAATATACAATTTGTTTCCTTTTTCAAAATTTTAGTTTAATTTAGTTTCCCAACTATAGAAATGGGTAAATGTTTATTTGACGTTTCAAACTTGTTTTATGAAAGTTTCTTAGCTAACATTATAGTGGAAAAGTGTTAAACGGTGCAAACAACTCAAATACTATAAGAAAGAACATTTGAAACGTCAAATAAATTTAACAAAAGTTGGTTAGAATGACTAAATTCACACATCTCTAGAGTTAGAGGACTAAATTGAGCAAAATTTTCGAAGAGGGACTAATTTCAATTTTAATTGAAAGTTAAGTGACCAAAAACATATTTAATTCAATTCCTTAATTTTATTTAAAATAATATATCAATTTTATATTTTATATTTGAAATTTCAGTTAATCTTTAAATCTTATATTATAGGCTTAAATAATGGTTTGGTCTCATTACTTATTCAGTTTTTTTAATTTGGTCCTAATATTGTTTTTTTTTTGTTCAATTTGGTCATAATATTCGTCAATTTTGTTCAATTTAATCCTTTTTGCAGATGTCGTTAAAATAATTAACGGATTGAGAACAATAACTAACACATGTCATTTTATGTTCTTTTTTTTTGTTTTTTTCTTAATTTTTAATTTTTTTTTATTTTAAAAAAAGTGTCCACGTGTCATGTCAGGGTCAGTATTTTATATTCAATTTTGTTTTGATATTTATTATTTTTTTTAATTTGATTCCAACTTTTTTTTTAAATTAAACAATTTTGTCACTCTACAATTAAGACCAAATTTAATTATTATATAAATATTATACTGTTATTCTTATTAAAATTTACATTTTTATTACACATCTTTTGTTTAGGATCAGAGCTAGTTTAAAATTAGAGAATAACACTATTAATTTAAAATGTTTTAAGAGATTAAAAATTACATAAAGTATTAAAATTCATATAAACATTATCTATATTACTTTATATGAAAAAAAAAGTTTGGGAGCATATTTAATCATGTAAATATAAAAAAAAATTAATATTTAAAATTTAATTTGTAATTATTAATGATTTAAATTAAAATATTATTTCAAATTTGTATCTTGAAGTAATATTGTAACATCTTAATTTTAAGTTGTTAAAATTAAGATACTATACCTTAGTATTCAAAAAAAATAAACGAATGTATAAAAATATATTAATATAGTCTTACAAATGATCAAACTATATAAATATATCATTTATACATACCAAACATTTCTAACTCTAAACATAAGCTAACCACTTAGAACAACTTTCTACTTAGACCTCCTTTCGATCTAAAAGATGGCTCCTCAACTTTCAGAGGTGCTTTGAAACTGCAACCACCACTGCTCCCACTAAATAGATGATCATCGCAAAAGGAAAACATAAATACAAGACAGAAACACAAAAGAAAGGTAAGTTAATGACTTTTAAAGAGTTTTCTTAAACATATAATATTTATATATATATATATATATATATATATATATATATATATATATATATATATATATATATATAACAATTACAAACAAACAGATATTCTCACACATATATTTATAAACTACGACTTAACTAATCCAGATACATGCAAGGTCAATCCATTAACACCTATGGTCAAGGAAAAACCCATAGGCTAGGACCTCTTGCTCCTCTCACCACATACCACATTCCTTTCTACTTTAGAATTTGAATGGTTATTAAAGCGTCATGATAACTTCCAAGACAATCCCTACCTCAATGCATACACTACCACAATCATTACTAATCCTCCTTGGGTTAGCATCAAGAAATCTCAACTCAGTCTCATATAAACAATCTCATATCATATACTCATCATTCATAATAATTACAAAGCTTCTATAACCACAAAAAATACCATTCAAACCACTCAAGAATGCAAGTATTGTACTTACTCGCCCAGCTAGTAGCCCTCGCCTAGCCACTAGCCTATGCTTGCCTAGCGAGTAGCACTCCCCCAACCACTGGTCCAGGTTTGGAAGTTCCTGACTTGGAAATTCGCCCAACAAGTAGCACTTGCCTAGCCACTGGTCTTGGTTTGGAAGTTCCTGACTTGGAAATTCGCTCCGCGAGTATTACTCGCGCCAACGAGTTTGCCAATCTGTATAATTCTTTAGATTAGTGTTCTGCATAATACGGCAGATCAACTCATTCGCCCAACGAGTAAGCAAATCTCCACAATTCTGCAGAAATTGATTTAAGTAAAAATTATACCTATTCAACCAATTCATACAACTCCAAAACCTCTAGATAGACCATTTGGGTATCAAACATTAATTCTATCAAAATATTCACACTAATTGCATCCAATTGCACCTATAACATACATTTATTCTCAAACAACAAATAAAACCTAAGTATTTATCATTTTCAAACATCACAACCCAGTTCACATATCAAACACATCAATCAATTACAGAATAATCATATAATAACATTCCTAACAGGGACATGATAGGAAGTCTGAACAGGCCAAAATCACCTTTTCCTTTTAGATGTTTCCTCATTATGTCTAATATATATAGTTGAGAGGCACGACCAAGTTGCCCTCATTGCATGTTCGAAGCTTTTGACTGCTGACTAATGTTGCTGTTGATGTTGCATGCTGAATGCGAAGCAACTAAACAACCAGTATGTTGAGTCAAGCCACCTTTTACTCAAAATTCCTAACTATTTAAATGGTATGTGAGTCAGTAGGCATACATATTTTAACCCTATTATGTCTTATGTAGACGTATTGTAAAAGACTTTTAGATTGTCATCTTATTGTAAAATGACATGTAGGATAACTTTTCTTATAAAAAAATGTAGATAACCTTAGTGGTTGCTATAAGAATTATTTCATGATATTTTTTCTCTTTTATTTTAATCTCTTTTTCATTTATGTAAATAGTAAGAATAGTATTACCTTTTTACTGTGTGAGAGTGGAAGATATTTTTGTATTCAATATCAATCTTGAAAATTCAAAATATAATTATGTTACAGCTATTTATGCAACTAAGATCAATGGAGGTTGCTCCAATTTATATTATCTTAGTAAGTTATTTATAAATTTGGCAATAGTGTACTCTTATTCCATAAATTCAACATCTTTTTAAAAGATAAAATATTACAAGTTATTATTTTAGTAAGGACATATTTAAGGATTTTTTTTCTTAATTAGTCCTTCTAGAAGTCAACATTACTCTGTTAAATTATATATCTTATATTAATGTCACAGTGAATTAATTAATTTTTATTTCTTTTTTTAAATATATTTTAGTTTAAAATTTAATTAAATTTAACTACTACAACAACAGATTCCTTTCTTGATTGTCTCACTCTCACACAACAAAATAAATAGTGTTATAACTGATATTTTACACTTCTATTGAGTTATTTTGGGTGCCCACACACATGTTTGTATTTAAATGGAATGAGTATTTATGCTATACATAAAATATTGAAAGGCTAGAGGTAATTAAATTTGTGCTACTTTTAATTAGAGATTCAAAAAGCATACCTTACCAATTCAAATATTGTTCAAAATACATCTTGTATGTTTCTTCATTAGTGTCTAATATAGCTTCAGATTTTGAGAAAGAAGATATCAACAGAAGGCATTGTGGTATATTTGGAGTGACATAGAAAAATAGATTAAAACGACCTCTCCCAGAAAGAATTCCATATATATTGCTTCTACTTTTAATGGTCTATTTTGGATTAAAATAGAGCGAAGAGAATAAGATAAAATAAAAAGAGAGAAGATAGTCGGGTTATAGGATTAAGGAATTCTGAACAAATTTGACTAAAATTTTTGTTGTGATTGAAAAAATATATTTTTTAAATTTTAATTTTATTTTATTATAATAAATAAAAACATAAATATTAATAAAAAGTTAAAATTACAGTCTACTATTTTGTTATTGTGAGAACTTAAAAAATACTTAAAAGTAGTGATGATTTTAATATTTTAATAATAAAAGATTTAAGCTATATAAAAGTTTCTAATAACTAAAATTGTCTAATATATAAAATTACTATCTCTCTAAACTTGTTCTTTAGGGTTCTTTTTTGTTTTCCCTCTTCGTTTTTTCCTTCAATATTCATCTGATTAAAGAACAAAGATGGGATCCATCCTCACGAAAAGTTCTATATTTTCATTCGATCTAAGAGTCAAAGAGAGTAAATTTTTATTTTGTCCTCTTTTAGGCATTTTAGCTCTTGGGTTGCTTGTGGGCCTTAGGGTGACACGTTTGACTTAAGGTTGCTTTTAGTGAACCACTATTGCTTTATGATCAAGATACTATGATTAGAACTATAATCAGGGTTTTTGATTGGTTGTTTAGATGATCTCGTGTAAGAAAAAAAGTTTTCTCTGTCTCAAGTGAAGGAAGCTAAATTTTGTTTATATATGTGACATTCATTATAATTATTAATTGTAATTTGGATGCGTTGATTTTTGAATTATGAATTATAACTCATTGCATTGTGGTGAATATTTGTAAATTTTAGATTGAGATGTGATATGCATGAAATTTCTGATCTGGTATTATTTGAGAATACTTATGTGTGAGTCTTGAATTGAGTAATAGGGCGCTTAAGGGTTTACTAAGTGGGGATTATTCAAATAGTCCCAAATTACTCATTCTAAAGCTCAAAAGGGAAGTTTTGGGTACTGATACACCATTGAGCGTAATTGTAGCTCCACTAGGCACCACTGATATAGTAGTACTAACTTAAGGGCGTTGTGCACCACTTTTGGACCATTGGACGCACTCAAATCATTGGGTTCTAGGGATTGTAGTGTTAGGTGCTACTTTTCCTACAATGAGGTGCCAACCTATTTTTCCAGTCTGTATCATCTTGGAAAAAATGGGATTTTCGCTTCGTTAACCATCAAATCGAGCTTAAATTTTGATAGCATGTCATAGACACATGAATTATTACGTTGACCGGTGGGATATTTGATTTGAAGTCTTTAGCTAGAAAAGTTATTCTCTTATGTTTATCCTAATTTAGGTTTCTCTCTTCTGAAAAACATTCTTATTTGTGGTTTTGGTTTGATCTTGGAATAAAAGAATGTATATGGTGAATGATAAATGTGTGGTAATTGAAATGCAAAGCATGCCAATGTGATGAAATAAGTTATATATATATATATATATATATATATATATATATATATATATATATTGTGGTTAATGTATGAAGTTTATTTGAATAGAATCAGGTAAATCTGGAAATACAAACAATACTCGTGAAAATGAAAGCTTAGTGGATATGTGATTTGATGATGAGGTTATGCATGTAGTGGATTTGGATTGTTCAAGGAAATGTTATCAGGTCTGAGGAATGTTATATGTGGATTGATATAATTCCTAAGGAGGAATCATATGACATGTAAGTCTAGGATTATATAATTACTATAGACACTCTTTGGAAGTTATCCTTATACTTTATTAGACTTTACGACTCATATAGAGAAGTAAGTCTAGCTGGTGAAGAGGCAAAGAGGTTCCTATAGCTAGTCTTGGGGCTGTGGGCTCCATTTCTATTAGACTATAGGTGAACTCACTTTGTTATGAGAGAGAGGGACCAAGTATCATTAATGACTTGTAACACTGAGGATTTCATTCTACATGCACTAGTTCATTATTGGCCTTTCGACGATATCAAATAAAGACAGTTAGAATAGAACTGTCTTTATCAAGACATGATGGCATAACTTGCAATTAAAATGTGTTTTATGTCGACGATTACACGAAAGCCCGTCATTGTATTTCAAATTATACTAATATAGCAATGATTATGATTTAAATCATCATTGTATTGTTGTTTTGTAGCAAAATAACGACGGTGTATATTAAAACCACTGTGGAATAACCATGTCATTTACCAATTATAGGGCTTTTTGACTTTGCACCCTAGTTTTCAACTGTTCTTCCCTATGCTTTCCTATAGCTTGTAGCCACCTCCTTTTGACATTCTCAACGACGACCATTTGAATATTCTTGTCATTTGTGCCACTAGCACTGTCGCCCACCTAGTGCTGGAAGATAGCGTTGATAGGGGGAGCCACGACTCCCCCAACCATTTTTTTTATTTTATTTTCTATATATTTAAAAAATAATATTTATATATTATTACTTTATTTATATTAATCTCAATAATTTTTATTTTATTTTATTTTTTATATATTTAAAATATATATATATATATATATATATATATATATATATATATTTATATATTATTACTTTATTTATATATTATTACCTTATTTATATTAATTTAGTTTGGGAAAGCTTTTTTAAAATTTAAAAATCACGTTTTTTCTCTATTATAATTTCTTATACTTTTTTATTTGGTTTCTCTCTTTTCCGTGTCTCCATCTCTTTCTCTCGTTTTATTTCCATCTTAATTTTCACCATCAATTCCTTATTATTTTTAAAATCAAATTGCACTACGGCAAAATTGAGGAATTAAGGAACATTTTGGACCAAGCAATTTCTTCGTTTGAGTCAGTTCATTTTTCCCTTTTTTTTTGAAGCAATATGTTTCTCTCTTGTATGTGGCTTTTCTACGCTCTAGGCATATCTCTATCTGTTAGAGATCATAAAATCATGCTTTAATTGTTGATCAACTCTTCTTTGTGTAGATAGAGCTATTTTAGGCTTTGAAGTTGTGTAAGGGAAGAGCAAGATTAAGAATCTACTCTAAGGTAAGGGAAGCTAATCATTTAGAAATTATTAGTTTTCTTAAAATATTGAGTCTTGGTTTTAAGATTTAATTTGGGGTTTTCATAATTTCACCTTTTTGTAAATAGGTGAGAGGTGACAAATTTATATTAGAAAGATTATGGTAAAGAGTAAAATAATTGATTCTTTTTTCAAAAGGAATGCTTGTGATGAAGATGAAGAAAATGCATCGATGTCATCTAAAATTGAGAAACATCATGAGAATCCAAAAATTAAAGAAAACGTCTTCAAATTATGTAATGAATTTGAAAATGCTTTAGAACGTGATATGGAGAAGCGTCTTCAAATTTAGCAATACCCAACAAATCAAATTGATGAGGTACGAAGGGCTTATCTAAAATGGGGTCCATATCAAATGCATCTAGAAAATTATCTATTGTCTAGTAAAGATGATCATCCAAGAAGATTTCAATACATATGGTTTAGCTTATTTCCTTCATGGTTAGAGTATTCGCCATTAAAAGATGTTGCATATTGCTTACCGTGCTATCTTTTTAGTAAAAAACCAAGCGGACAACCTAGCTCAAATGTTTTCATTGTTACAGGTAATTGAGTTGATTTTCATTGAATTCTAATTAGCAATAAGTTGATTGTCATCAACATGTTTTAACTTTTTGAATGTTTGTTTATAGGTTTTAAAAGTTGGAGGAAAGTTAACAATGGAAAAAATTGTGCTTTCCTTAAACACACATTGGGAAGGATCCTTTTTCACCACATAATATTGCAATGTCTTCTTGTCAAGACTTGTTAAATCAAAATTGCCACATTAAGAATGTTTTGGAAATGCAAAGCTGAGATCAAATTATGTAGAATCGGTTACGTCTCAAGACATCAATTGACACGATTCATTTTTTATCGCCTGTGCTTTTAGAGGTCATGATGAAAGTACTGAATCGAGGAACCAAAGTAATTTTCTTGAGATGATAAAACTCGTAGCATCATACACTAACGAAGTTGCAAAAGTTGTGTTGGAAAATGCTCCATTCAATTCCAAATATACTTCACCTAAAATTCAAAAAGAGTTATAAAATATTCTTTCTAGTAAAGTGAAAAGTCATATTCGTGAGGAAATTGAGGATTCCAAGTTTTGTATAGTTGTCGATGAAGCTCGTGATGAATAAAAAAAGAGCAAATGACTCTCTTTTTTAGATTCATTGATAAAAATGGTTTTATTCAAGAGCGATTTTTTGATATTGTGCATCTTAAAGACACCACAACATTAACTTTGAAGAATGAATTGTGTGTTGTACTATCTCGACATAATCTTAATGTTTCTAATATTCGTGGTTAAGGGTAGGGATGTCAAAAAAATTCGTACCCGCGAGTAACCCGGGTAAGAAACAAATATTAAAAATGGATATCCGCTACCCGCATGTTAACGGGGCGAGTACGGGTATCATAGTATCCGTACCCGCTAAACTTTAATTCACAAAAGTACCCTCATATATATATATATATATATATATATATATATATATATATATATATATATATATATATATATATATATATATATATATATATATATATATATACTAGTATTTTTAGCCGTGCAACGCACGAAATATCGAATTTTAAAATTAAAAATTACAGTGTATTTATTAAATTAATTTGAAATTATAAAAATATAATTAAATTTAATATAAATTTTATTTTATAAAATTCAATAATAATATTTTAATTGATTTTATAATAAAAATGTATTTAAGTTATTTATATATATTTTTAATAAAATGTATTATATATAATTATTTTAAATAATATATTAAGATTTAGATAATTAAAATTAAGAAATCAAATTTAATTTTGAATGAAATATTGAGTAAAAAATGTAGAAAAATATAATAGTTGTTTCTCTAATAATAAAAATGATGGACAATATAGAAATTGTTGAGTAGACTTAATAAAGATACAAACATTAGACGATATAAAAAATGTGAAGAGTAAGCGATATAAAGCTACAAATGATAGATCATGCATATAAATGTAATGTTTAATTAGTCAGATAGTACTCACTATCTTCAGATGTGTCAGTTTGATACTCACTTTTAAAAATGTGTCAAACTAATCCCAACTTTTGAAAAAATGTCTCAATTAGGTTCCTTCCACTCTTGTAAGTCATTTTAAATATCGATACCATTAATGGCGTTAATATTTTTTCTCAAAGGGACCTGATTGAGACATATTTTCCAAAGTTAGGACCCAATTGACACCTTTGTAAAAGTGGGTATGAAACTGACATATCCAAACAAAAGTGAGTATTATCCGACTAATTACACCTAAATATAAATAGTAGATTCTTTAAAGATACAAATGTTAGACTGCAAACAAAATATAAATAGTAAACAATCAAAACTTACAAAATGTAGACTATGTAGACAAATATAAATAGTACACTATGCAAAAATACAAAGGTTAGACGTTGATAGACTCTTCTATTTGAGTCCTTTTTTTACATTTTTTTTGGATTTTGAATTTCAAATTTTAACTTTGCTCCCATATTTCATAGCTTTTAAAATTTAGAATTTAAATTCAAACTTTATTACTATATATTTTGAATTTCAAATTTGACAATATATATCCTAATTTAGAAAAAAAATATTGAAATCGACATTATTAGTGATTTTTATATCTTTAAAAATTTTAAGAATGTATAATTTTAACTTGTAATGATATACCAATGTCTATGTTATAAAAATTATTTTTTAAATTATTGTTTAAGTTTGTGTAAAATGTCAAAAAATATGTGAAAAATATTTAAAAATATTTAAAAATTCATATTTAAATTTTACAATTATTTATTTATTATTTTACACTATATTTTAATTATTTTTACTATTATTATTATATTAGGACTAATATGTTAATATATTATTATATTATTAAGAACCATAGATCTTTTATTCCTAAATATTATATTACTTGTTTATTTTCTATATCATATTTTTAACTTTTATTGTTTTTAATTGTGAATATTAATGTATTTCCATTAAATTTTTTTAATTTATCATTTTTCATATTTTGATAATATATAAAATACGAACCTTTCTCATAAGTTAAAAATATTTGAAAGTTGTTTAGAGACATTATAAGAATCTATTGAAAAACCTACACTATTTTACAATTTTTTTTAATGTTAAAATTTAAATTTTATTGGTATATTTTTTGTTTAATTAGTCAAATAGTACCATTTTCATTCTAAAGTTTCAGTTTGGTAATTGCTTTTAGAGAAAATGTTACTGTATATACTTCGAATTCCAATTTTCACAATATATAAATTTTAATCTTGCAATAATATTGAAATTGTAATAGTTAATTATTTCCATATCTTTAAAAGTTTTAAAAAAATAATTTTTAATTTTTACCTTATATTTTAATTATATTAATATTATTATATTTTATATTTACATTGTTACATATTATTATATTTTATAATATATTATTATATCATTATGGGTCATCAAATTTTTTGAATATTTAAATTTATATATTTTTATCAAAAATATTAAAGTATTTATTACAAAAATTAACTTTTTGTATATATTTTTATTTTAAATGTTAAATTTAATTTTTTTTATCACATTCTATTTCTTTTAATGTCCGTTACGATTTTAAATTTGAATCCAAAATTTATTAATATTATTAATTTTTCACAACTTAAAAACGATATTATTTTCAATGAATTAATTTTGAAATTTATTCTAAAAACAAAAAGAAGGAATATATTACCTAATATTATCTACTGCTTGATGTTTACAAAAATCAACTATAAGAAAAGTTCAGTTTCGAAGGACATTAAATGAAAAAAAATAGTTTCAATGTAAATTCAATGTAATGTAATATTATATAAAAATATAAAATGATAATATTACATTAATCCTACATAAATATAAATTTATTCTTAAATTAATATTTAAATTTAATCATAAATTGATATAAAGTTAAGAATACAACCATAATCAGTATTATTAGATCAATCAGTTTTCAAACACGTTAATAGAAGAATATTTTGGTTTCCAATGCAATATTTTAAAACCATAATTGATATAAAGTTAAAAATACAACCATAATAAGTAATATTAGATCAATCGATTTTCAAGCACATTAATAGAAGAAGATTTTGCATTTTGTATTAATCATTAGCGATAAATAAAGAAGCATATAACATCTCAAAAAACAACATGATGATATAAATTTTTTATATTTTTTATATACTTAAAATTGATACTCCATGATTCATTGAGTCCCACAAATCATGATTGTTGTTGTTCATAATAAATAGTCATAATTCAAAATGAAAATTTCTTGGAAGACGAAAAGTTTTCCATTTATTCTGTATATTTTTTACATTTATATTGAAAGACGTAAGTGTTGATTTATAAAGTTTATTCAATAAGCTACGTTAAAATTTAAGAAGATTTTTGAAAACTGTATAAAGCTCTCTTAAAAAGGTAGGTAGATTTTTCAAATATTTTCCATGGAAGTAGGTTGGAAGAAACTGAAAAGTTCTTTAAGAGGTTGAAAAAATATAACTTAGAAGTAGTGTTGGAAAAAACTGGAAAATTATTTTAATTCTTAACATCTTTATATTTTTGGAAGATGAAAAGTAGATTTTGAAAAATATAAATATATTTTTCAGTAAGCTAGGTAAAAAAAACAAAGTCTTAATTTTTAATTTGGTATTAAATATATTTAAGGTAAGTAATTTTAAGAAACTATTAACTGATCAGATTTTAAGAAAAGTGTAATATGTAATGACTATTTTTAAAATAAATTGATAAAATACATAATTTTTCTGTAAAAGAGGAGAAAATATTAATACTTATATAAAAAATATTTGTTAGTTATAAATATTTCTTCTACTTTGAACTTTTTAAAAGTCTATGTTATCATTAATGAGACAAATTCATGGAGTCAGAACTTTATTTTAATTTTGTTTGTTCAAAAATTTAAAAACTTGGATTATGCCTTTATAATTTGTATTTATTATAAAAATAAAATGTAGTTTATGATTTGCATTTACTTCACTATAAAAATTCTGAAATAGTAAATATTATCTTATCAAATAAGATTTTAATATTATATTTTAAAGTATTCACTCTCGATTCTACAAAACATTTCAGTCATGTAATATCCGTAAATTCCACACAAAATCCTAATTAATTTATTATATTACATTCTTTAATTAGATTTATTTTATAAAAATTAGCTACCTTCTCCAAGAAACTTTGTAAAAGTTTCTAAAGTTGTTATTTTATCATATTTACTTCAAAATATTAATTATGAAGACCACCAATGATGTATATTTTGGGACAATGCACATTAGAACTCAAAACAATATTGTTAGCTTTGCAATTGTATATAATTATATATTAGATTAGGGTTAAGTATCTTTTTAGTCCTTGAACTTTGATCCAAAATTGGAATTCGTCTCTGGTCGAACCTTTGATAAATTTTGGTCCCTAAACTTTAAAAATGAATGAATATAGTCCTTTTAACCCAATTTTGTTAACTTTTTTAAGGTTTCGAACGCATTTCTCAGTAAATATTAAGCCGCGAATGTGTCAAACGGCGTAAACAACTCCAATATTAACATGAAACACATTTCACATGTTGAAAAAAGTCAACGTAATTAGGTTAAAAAGGACTATATTCATTCATTTTTAAAGTTTAGGGACCAAAATTTATCAAAGTTTCGACCAGAGACGAATTCCAATTTTTGACCAAAGTTCAGGGACTAAAAAAATACTTAACCCATTAGATTATATACTATTAGAGATTTTGGTCATTCAAAATGACTTTTACTCTATGGGAATGTGAGAAGATTTTTGGACCCCGTATAAAAGTTTTTCAAGAAGTTATGTAGATTTTTAAAATATTTTCCATTTAAAAATATAATAAAATAAATTCAAATATAACATTGTATTGAGACACTAAAAAAGTTGTTGGTTTCTTCATAATTAATGCTAATTGATTATAAAAATGTGTTGGAATAGACAAATTTTTATCTTGAAAGTAGTGTTGAAAGAAACTGAAAAGTTGTTTTTATTCTCCTAAACATATTTTAATTTCTGGAAGATAAAAAGTATTTTTTGAAAAGTATTAAAAGCATATCTAGCAAACCAAGTTAAAAAAAAAGTTTTAATTTTTAATTTGGTAAATAAATGTATTTAAAGTAAATAATTTTATTTGCATTTTTTATTAATAAGAAATTATTAATTAATCATATTCAAAAAAGTGTAATATGTAATATTATTTTTAAAACAAAAATTAAAAGAATAACTAATTTTGTCTATAAAAAAGGAGAAACTATTAATATTTATATAAAAATATTTGGTAGTTATCATTATGTATTCTTTTAATTTTAAATTATAAATGTTTTTTGTACTATGAAAATTTTAAGACGTGGGATTGGAACGAGGAAGCAAACAAATATATTTCATTCATGGATTTAACTTATTAAACTTTAATAAATATTTATTGAAGCATGAACTTTATTTCAATTTTGTTTGTTGAAAAATTTAGAAAATTTAGATTTTACCTCGATTTGCATTTATTTTAAAAATAAATTGTAACTTATGATTTCCATTTACTTCACTATTATAATTCTTAAACAGTAAATATTATTGTATCAAATAACATGAAAATTATATTTGAAAGTATTCACTCTCAAAACTACGAAACATTTCAGTAAATATCGTGTAATATTTTGTAAATTCCACGCCAAATCCTAATTAATTTATTGTATTACCATTTTTAGTTTAATTTATTTTAAAAACAATAGTTACTTTCTCTAAAAAACTTTGTAAAGGTTCCTAAAATGTCATCTTATGATACTTACTGCTCCAAAACATTAATTATGAAGACCACCAATTATGTTTTTTTGGGACATGACACTCTCTTACTATAATAAATGAATGTTGTATATTTCAATACATGTCTGGAAATCTGATATACACATATGAACCCATATGAGTATATTTGAAAGAAGATAAGT
Source organism: Vigna unguiculata (assembly GCF_037176805.1). NCBI lineage: Eukaryota > Viridiplantae > Streptophyta > Magnoliopsida > Fabales > Fabaceae > Vigna > Vigna unguiculata. The sequence continues at coordinate 8,649,026 of NC_140797.1, forward strand.
TTTAAATTGTAGACGTAGCAGCGTTCTTTGAGTGTGAAGAGAGGTACCGGTAATCAAAGCGTACTAGTGATAATAATATTACGTAGAACAATCATGATTATCGTCTTGAGCGGTGTTGATAACTCTGGACAGTGCAATTAATTTTATCTTGAGAAGTGAAAACCATAATGAAGAGAAATTTAAAAAAATGAAACGCTCCTTGGTTGGCGATTTAGTATTTAATATTGGAATATGAAAACATTTAATAATTAAAACGTGTAACAGATGATATAGCAGTTTAGTCATTATTATCTCGAGTAGTGTGAAATTTAATGCATTTGAATACTGATTGACACGTTGTTATCATTATCTCGAGCAATGCGAAATTTAATGCATTTGAATACTGATTGACACGTTGACTTAGAGATAATTCGAACCACTTTTTGAAGGCGTTGGAATACAAAAAGTTTTTTAAACGGTCATTTTAAATTTATTTTTCCATAAAAATTGATCTTAAATTCTTCTGAGTATGAAAATGGTGAAAAATATTTTAATTATTTTATAACTTATATTATTTTAATAATAATAATTAATAAGCAATAGTTATTATATTTCACTGACGTTTAAATTTCCAATTTATATGGAATGGTAATTAATGTTAATTAATTCAATTTCTATTTAAAAATAATTTATATTGACTAAAATGAAGTCGAACAAAATCTAATACAAAAAAGGAAAATACATATAATAAAAGAGAATAAAATATAACTTTTATATTGAGATATATAATAACTGCATACAAAATAAGAGCCCAATTGAAATCTTCTTATATATTGATATATATATATATATATATATATATATATATATATATATATATATATATATATATATATATATATATATATATATATATATATATAAAAATAAGAAGTTCAAACAAAATTACATACAAAATTTTCAACTTTAATACCAAAAAAATAGATAAAGAACTTTGATATCTCTGCTTGTTCTTTCACTTTCAACTTTAAAAAACAATTCAGGGTGATCCTCTGCAAAGAGTTGATGATCTCCATAGAAAGATCTTAGTTGGTTCTAGCCTTGGGTAATCATTGGAGTGTGAATATCCATGTTGTAAGTAACATGGTGAACATTACTTTGGTAATCAACAACAATCCATTTAGCAGCAAAGTCCTTACAATAGCGTATTATGAACACTCAGTCGACGTGTCCAAAGTCCTTAAAATATTAGCAAGTTAAGAATAAAGAAATAAATAAATATAAATAACAAAAATAAATGAGTTTGAATAAAAAAATATACCTGGTCTTTCAAAAACATAGAAATGAATCTGCCAACCATTTCTGAATAAAGTATGGATTGTGGTGTGGGCATGGATTCCATTGCAGGAGAATAGGTTGGTGATGAAATAAAATTGTAAGAGAAGAAAATGGGTAACAGTAGAAAAATCAGATGTCTGAATTTGAATTGGTAAACATAGGGAATATATATATAAAAAGAATAGGAGAAGTCATAGCTCTTGAAAGTATCTGTACATACTGGACAGTCTGAACTGGTAAAAGTACAAGTTCATAAATACGAATTAAAAAATAATACGTTAAAAAAAAGAATTATGAAGCGTCGTAAAAGTATAAGAAGAATTATTTAATGTAATTTACTAATGTTGATTTTTTTTTTCAGGAAGGGGTATTTAATATTGGAATAGAATAAAGTTTAATAATTATAACGTGTGGCAGATGATGGAGCAGTGGCAGATGATGGAGCAGTTTATTCATCATTATTTCGAGCAGTGCGAAATTTAATCCGTTTGAATACTGATTGACAGGTTGATTTGGAAAAAAATTCGAAGCAGTATTTGAAGGGGTTGGAATACAAAACGTTTTGTAAACGAAATGGTTTTGATGGAGTAAACGATGATTGGAAAAATGTGAAGAACTCTTTGAAAAGTGTCCGAATAAAAACAAAAATTGGGTAAAAATAAAGAGATTTGGTGATACAGTGCATTATTAAAAAAATACCATTAACGAAAAAAATGACACAAACAGAGTTTAAGGTAGAAAAATGAAGAAGATGAAGGGTTTGCTTGTAAAAGGTGGAAAAATACAGATAAATTGGTAAAGAAAAAGGTATTTTGATACAAATTACTTACCAGTTAAGTTGTACAGTGAAAAAGACTCGTGCATGACTTTGAAATCTTGATTTGAAGCATGTATCTAGAAGAAAAACAGTTAGATCAAGGTAGATAAACGGAAAAAATAGTTAGATTAACTCTGTTTGGTGTAGAACTTTGAAAAAAATATAGTGTATGATGAACTCTTTGAAAAATGTCCAAATAAAAACGTAAATCGGGTAACAATAAAGAGATCTGCTGATAGAATGCATTATTAAAAAAATACCATGAACGAAAAAAAAATGACACCAAGAGAGTTGAAGGTAGAAAAATGAAGAAGATGAACGGGTTGCTTGTAAAAGGTGGAAAAATACAGATAAATTGGTAAATAAAAGGGTAGATTTTGATACAAATTACTTACCAATTAAGTTGTACAGCGAAAAAAACTCTTAAATCAGTTTGAAATCTTGATTTGAAGTCTGTAAACAGAAGAAAAATATAAGAAATAGTTAGATCAAAGTACATAAACGTCAAAAATAGTTAGATAAAAAGTTTTTATAAACCTGATGTTAAATCTGTCGCTGTGAACCATATTAGACATGTAGCAACCCTAGAAAATAGCATCATCGGAAAAAAATAGTTAGATTTGAGAAAATAAAAGAAGAATATGAGTTGTTCGCTTGAGAAAGGTCAAAATGAAAATGAAATCTGCGTAATAAAACCATATGTCGCAGTGAACCATATTAGTCCTGTACAAAAACGAAACAAATAGTTAGATCTGACAAAATATAAGAAGAAAATGAGTTGTTCGGTTGAGAAAACTCAAAATAAAATCGACTTCTAGGTTTAAACCTGTAAAAAAATGCATGAAAAAGTTAGATCTGACAAAATATAAGAAGAAAAATAGATGTTCGCTTGAAAAAACTCAAAATAAAAACGACTTCTGGGTTTAAACCTGTAAAAAAACGCATGAAAAAGATAGATCTGACAAAAAATAAGCAGAAAATGAGTTGTTCGCTTTAGAAAACTCAAAATAAAATCGACTTCTGTGTTCTTACCTGTAAAAAAAACGTATGAAAAAGTTAGATCTGACAAAATATAAGAAGAAAATGAGTTGTTCGCTTGAGAAACTCAAAATAAAACCGAATTCTGGGTTCTTACCTGTAAAAAAACGCATGAAAAAGTTAGATCTGACAAAATATAAGAAGAAAATGAGATGCTTGCTTGAGAAAAATCAAAATAAATACGACTTATGGGTTTAAAGCTCTGAAAAAACGAATGAAAAAGATAGATCTGACAAAAAATAAGAAGAAATGAGTTGTTCGGTTGAGAAAACTCTAAATAAAATCGAATTCTGGTTTTAAACCTGTAAAAAAACGCATCAAAAAGTTAGATATAAGAAAATATAAGAAGAAGATGAGTTGTTCGGTTGAGAAAACTCAAAATAAATTCGACTTCTGGGTTAAAACCTATAAAAAACGCATGAAAAAGTTAGATCTCACAAAATATAAGAAGAAAATATAAACCATCTCCATAGTCATTTTTTTGCGATTTAAAAACAACTCGATGAAAAGAAGAAGATGAACAGAAGAAGATGTTAGAGGAGAAGCTAAGAAAGACAAAGAAACCATGATGAACGCGGAGAAATAGAGACAGAGAAAGAGAGAGAAAGAAGTGAGAAGGCGGTGCCAGAGAGAATGAGAAAGAGAGAGAAAGAAGAAAGAAGGCGATCGCAGAAAGAATGAGAAAGAGAGAGAAAGAATTGAGAAGGAGGAAGGTGAGAAGACTGAGGAAGAGAGAGAAAGAAGTTTTAATTAAAAGTTCGGTTTTCAATTTCTTTTCCATTTTTTTTTTCATACTTCAAAATGCTGAGAGATTGACACATCAGCGTTTTTACCTTTTGTAGATAAAAATTTGAATTGAGAAGTAGGTCAGATATATTATTCAATGGAAAAACTTGCCTTTTGTTAGTTCCCAATTGTATATAGTATTAGATATATATACATATATATATATATATATATATATATATATATATATATATATACTAGTAAAAAAAACATTCTGGCCTAATTTTTTCTAAGTTGCATATCTTGTCTTCTATCTTCATCCTTCAAACTTCAAGTATTGGTACGTTGTCTTCTTCCAAGTACACCCATTGGCATTATTCTCTTTCCTTTATTTGAAATTGGACATATACATCAAATCCTATATAGAAAATGACGTTTATGATATGCTTGTTGTGAAATGATGGAATCAAAATAATCATTTTATATTTACTTTTATAATTATTTGGACTTGTATGAACTTGAGTTTATTTGAACTTTATTTAAAATTTATGACAGTGATGTATTTTATTTTATTTTATTTGAATTTATGATTAAATATTTTTTTTTTTAAATAATTTTGTAAATACCCACGGGTACCTGTGGATACTCGTGGATATGAAAAAAATAGGCGGGTACCCACATAACGGATACCCGACAGATATGGGTACGAGTACGGTGCATATATTTATCCAACGGGTAGGGTACGAGGGAGCTACTACCCGTACCCTACCCGCCCCGTTGACATCCCTAGTCAAGGGTATGATAGTGCTAGCAATATGAGAGGAGAATGGAATGGATTACAAGCATTATTTTTGATTGATTGTCCTTATGCATATTATGTTCATTGTTTTGCTCATCAGTTACAACTTGCCTTGGTTGCTACATCAAGAGAAGTTATTCCAATTCATCAATTCTTTTCAAAATTGACTTTTATTGTCAATATTCTTTGCTCTTCTAGTAAACATCATGAGGAGTTACAAGCTGCCAAGTTAGATGAAATTGCATATTTGTTAGAAATTGATGAGCTAGAAAATGGTAAACGGGTAAATCAAATTGGTAATTTAAATCGAGCTGGGGATACCTGTTGGAGCTCTTATTTCTCTTCTATTTGTAGCTTGATCAATATGTATGATGCAACTTGTTTAGTTCTAGAAAAATTATTTTTGATGGATCTACTTATTCACAATGTGGTGATGATGATAATTCTTACAAAAGCTTGACCTTATTTGAGTTTATATTGATCTTGTATTTGATGAGAGAAATTATGGGATAATAGATGTCCTTTGTCAAGCATTACAAGAACAATCTCAGGATATAGTTAATGTTCTGCGTCTAGTTTGTTCTATAAAAGGACTTATTCAAAACTTGAGAGAAAATGGTTGGGATAAGTTATTAAAAAATGTGACTTCTTTTTGTGAAAAACATGACATTGAGGTGCCTAATTTTGGGGCTTCTTATGTAGCAAGACAAGGACGCTCTTGTCACCAAAAAGATCATATTACATTGGAACATTATTTTAGAGTTGAAATATTCTTTGTTACCATTGATAAGCAATTACAAGAATTAAATTGTAGATTTAATGACTAATCAATGGAGTTATTAATTCTAAGCTTCGCTTTGGATCTTAAGGATGCTTATAAAGCTTTTAATATTGATAAAATTTGCACTCTTGTGGACAAATATTATCCCATGGATTTCAATGAGCAAGAGAAGATTAATTTGAATTTTCAATAACATTTCATTATTTATGCTCATCAAGATTCAAATTTGAAGAATTTATCAACAATGCAAGAGTTATGTACATGTTTGGTAACAACAAAAAAGACTGAAGTTTACTACTTGATTGATAGATTACTTCGCCTTATCATGACTCTTCCAGTTTCTACAGCTACAACTGAAAGATCTTTTTCTGTAATGAAAATAATCAAGAACAAGTTGAGAAATAAGATGGAGGCTGAATTTTTATCAAGCACTATGATAATCTATATTGAAAGGGATATTGCAACTAGATTCAATTCTAATTCAATTATTAAAGATTTTAAGTCATTGAAAGAGCGTAGAGGAACACTCTGACGAAAGGTAACTTTTGTTTTTTTTAATATATTATTATTGATGATAACCTTTATGTTACTCATATATATTATTGTCATATGGATTTCATTTTCATGAGTGCTTGTTTTGAATAGAAAAAAAGACGTAAAGAAATGAATATTTTTAAATTGAAAAAATAATTTACATATAAAAAATCTAATTTGACCCCGCTAAAATTTTTGTTCAAGTTCTGCCACTACGTCCACCATTAAAACAACCAGTTCAAACTTCTTCTCCACAAGAGGTTTGCTTCTCTTCTCCTCCTTTATCGTTCTCGTCTCTTCTCCTCTGTCGCCGTTCGCGTCTCTTCTCCTCCACTTTCGTTCGTGACCTCTTTGTTCTCCTCTACTGCCATTTGCGACTTCCTTTATCCCCTTTACTACCAACGTTCGCGACCTTCGTCGTTTGCTACCACTGAAATTTTATTGCCAACATTCTCCCCATCACTTGTCCCTTGCTCCTCTTCTTCATCAAAGTTAGTATCACTTCTTCAATAATTTGTTAAGTCTGGAATGTGGAAGCATGGTATCCATCTTGAATCAATGAGAAGCAAAGAAATGGAATATTTGCCAATCAATTAGCCTATGTTTTTTAGGCAACTTCCATTAAGTTTTTATGAAATTTTAGGTTTATGTGAAATTGTGTTCTAACATTTTTCATAAAAGGTTAAGGAGCCTCAAAATTTCCAACCTTGCATATATTAATTAAAAAGTGTCCCATTAACAACAAATGAAAAACTTGAAAAGAGGGCTACACTTAAAACCAAATTGTAAGCCAAAGGATCAAAATAGTTTTAACTTTGCTTTTGACGATCAAAATGTTAGATTTTTTTTATTTAATTAGTTTGAATTAACGAGTATGAATTATTGCATATATTAATTAAAAAGTGCCCTATTAACAACGAATGAAAAACTTTGAAAGAGGGCTACAATTAAAACCAAAATTGAAATTACTTTTTTTTTGATGATCAAAATGAGATTTTTTTTTAATTTAATTAGTTTGGAATTACTAAGTATGAATTATTATTTGAAATATTTGTTAAACATGTTGGGATTGAGTTCAGAGGTGTCCAACCTTCGACAAACATTTAGCAATGTGTAAAATGCTATAGAGATGTTGTTCAATTTTTGTGAAATATAATAGGTGATAAAGTGAGATTTGCATGCATTGAGAAAAAACTAATTTCGATCACGTATCTATAGAACATAGATATGTATCAAAGCTGGATTAATTTACCATGTATAAGTGATGATAACGAGAGAGGGGTTAAAGAGTTTTTACAGTTTGCTCAACACAATGTTGGTAGTGTAGCAAATAGAGTAAGGATGAGGTGTCCTTGTTTGAATAGTTTGAATGGGAGAAGATTAAATGTTTATGAAATTAGAGAACTTCTTTTGTGCGATAAATACCTGAAGAATTATTCGTGAACTTCTTAGATATTAAATGTGTGTATGAGTTTATAGACCCTAATTTCATGACCTCAATGAGTAACAGAAGTGCAGAAACAAAAAAGTACATATATAATTCCATAATGTGCGAAAGAAAAAAATTTACCTTGATCCATATATAGATAAGTAAGTTTATCCTTATTTTTCGTTCCATAATGCTTAACTTTTGCATTTTAAATATCTTTTAACTAATTTTCAATGTAGTCGTCATTAACAACTATTAGTTGTATCAGTACCAGAGCGTATTGTTCTATGGTCTTGCTCTTTGCATAGACCTCATCCTCCTTACCTGAGAAGCAAAATAGATACGTAAGTCTATTTTAGGAAAACCCTTTTTATTACATCACCTTGATTGTTTATTTTTAGTGATTTTAATGAACATAGTACATTGAAGGGTAAATCAACTACCAACACTAGAAAGGTCACATGGATTTCCCTCAAGATATTTATATTGTATCATTCATTTACTTAATGTATTATAATTTAATTTATCTAAACAGTTTTACTATAAGTGTATTGCAATAAACAAACTTGGAGCTATAAGTGTGGCTATTACGTCACGCAATGGATGACAACCATTATGCAAGCCAATTATGAAAGTGGTTGGGATGAGGTAATATGCTAACACTACAAAAAAAAAGATATATAGCATAGGTTATTTTATGGAGGTTAAAAAGACCTCCACAAATAAATGATCATATGAACTGATTATGATAAATTTTATAAAATTTGATAATAGAGGGGTTTTTTATTTTTTTAGGAGGTTTATGACCTCCGCAGATTGCAAGACATTCTTCTCTAAGTGAATTCACGTGTTCCCTCCCAAATTAGAAAACTTAATGAATTTTTCCCTTTCACTCGAAAACCTAAGTTCAGAGTGTCATTCCGCTCCACGATTAAGCCATGTCGTAGCCTCTACTGTAGCGATCTTCGTCGCGCCAGCTCCGTCACGCCGTCTTCGTCGCGCCAGCTCCGTCGCGCCTTCTTCGTCGTGCCAGCTCCATCGCGTCGTCTTCGTCGCACCATCTCCGTCCGAGTTCTCTTTGTTGCTTCATCTCGGCCGCGCTGTCTTCGTTTCCCTATCTCCGTCGTAGCCTCGGTGGTAGCCTCTTTCGTAGCGAATCAGTGACTCTATGATTCAGCTTCGTTACACCCTCTTCGTCGCTCTGGCCCTCCATCACATGTGGTTGTGATCCAGTGGCTTCTGTAGAGTCAAGGTACACTGGAATTTTTTGTTACCTAATAAAAACCTAGTATTAGTGCTTTGAAGAAATAGTGGTTGAAATCAAGCTTTTTGAGATTTGAAGTGGTTTTTAACCCGAGGAAAGTTCTATTTTCGTTTAAGATGGTGGAAGGATATGGGAGGTTGCATATTCAGGCACCAGAGCTGTTGCATAAACGAGTTTTGCACCAGAAGTATTTTTTTTTTAATATATTTTAAAATATCAAAATCAGTGTGCATTATTTTGAAGCCATATCATAAGAAGAGAATCCAAATTCCTTAAAATTCCTCCACAAAAATAAGAAGAGAAGAGGTGAACTATTTCAAATCCAGAAACATGATTTCTTTTTCTTGAGATAATTAGATATATGATGCATCATATTTTTTACCTCCTAACTACGATAAAGGTTGTATTGTCAAATTGTAATTTTCATTTGTGTTCTCTCTCTTTATTCTCTTTATCGTATAGAAAGTTAAGAAATTAATATTTGATGTTTTTCAACTTCAGTGCTTTCAATATAAAATTGATCTACAAAACATTTCATATAAAATATTGATGCACGTGGGTTGATCACAGGATTTCAATTTTTACAGGTAATTTACATTTTATTTTTCATTGACATTTACATACATATCATAAATGCCAATGTGTAAAATCATAATCTAATTTTATTGAAATTTTGTTCAAAATCCTTGTTCATATCATATATGAATTGGCACCAATATAATGTGGCATTTTATCAACATTTATTGGAAAGATGAATAGAGGATATATTTTAATTTGTTTTTACGTTTTTGGTTGAACTACAAAGTTACTACCCTGAACATTTAGCAAAGTGCTATATTTGGCACATGCCATGGTTTTTTGTGAGTGTTTGGAAACTAGTTTCTCGTTTCCTAGAGAAGGCTACCCTAGAAAAGGTACTTACTATCTTAAGAGGAAATTTTATGCTTGTGCACATTTGTCATTCATTGGCTACATGCATCACCTCTTTTCTAATCTCCATTCTCCATTCTAATTTTGTGATTCTGATAGTTTAATCCTTCTTATGAACCAAAGGAAAATCAGTCTTCCTAAACTGGCTAAGGTTCTGGTTTGCATCTCATTTATTTAGCTTAATTTTATCTATATTATTGGTTAGTGTGAAATCGCCATCCAATTCATCTTCCACAGAGAAAGCAATGTTTCTTTTCGGTGAGATCCCAAATCAACTATAAATAAAGGTCAAATAAATATATTTTGATAATTTACTTCATTATAATATTAAATTATGATTTATAGTGTATAAGCAATTTGATCATTTACTTCATTATACAAAGAAAAAGAATAACCTAGGATGCAATAACAGAACAAAACAACATGTTATTTCTAAAGAACTGTATGAATTTTGTCTAGATTAAGGATATGCTGACCGCAATCTAATTGTTAAGTGGAAGAAGGTACCTAAAATATGTTTTTATTCTATTTTTGAAAAAAGCTTTTGTTTTTTCTATTTCTTTTATCATAGATTCATTATATCCCTGGCGTTTATTGTTATTGAAGGCTTAATCATCTCTTTAATTTTAGGCTTCTTTAGCGTTTATGTGTATAGTAGAAAATTGTTTATCTGGTATACATAACATTCATTGTTCTAGCAGCCATCCTGCTACACTGCTTTAGGTTGCATGCTTGCATTTCTCTCAAACTTTTAACCATGATTTTGTCATTTGTAAACTTGTACTGAAAAGCATCTTATGTATGTTTCAAATAGAAATTTGTGATTACACATGATTCTAATGTAAATAAGCATACTCGTTTTGTTCAGATGGGTTAAATTTATACATAAATCACATTGCTTCAAACTCGCTTTTAATAAAAAACAACATTATAAAGTCAAGATTGTCCAAAATTAAGTTAACTCATTTTCATTCTGATATTGAGTACTTGTGAAATCAGAAAATATATTGTGTTTGCAGAGTTCCGAAGCAACTTAGGGAGGAGAAGGTGATTGAATGTGTTCATTGTGGATGTAAGGGTTGTGCAAGTGGAGACTGATTGGACAACAATTCTTGTATTGGTGTAAGTAGAGGGTTTCTTAGTACTAATTTCGTCGAGCCTTTATTTTCTGTTGTCCAAAACTCAGATGGGACACAATTTCTCCATTTGTATTGTTGTCTACTACATGAGTGTTATGTATTATGTATATTAGTTATATGTCTAAGTCAGAATCTGACTTAGTTTTGTGCCTCTTCATCTTTGTTAGCCTAAGATGGTGCAACTTAATCAATGGGCTTAGAAGAATCTTATCATTATTATTATTACTATGTTTGCTTCTATTTTTCTTATGGGATAGAGATCACGCTGTTGAAAGCAACTATACTAGGAAAATAGCGATATCTTGAATGTGTAGGTCAACACTTTAATCTTGTTTAAAAAGATCAAACTGCCCCAAAGACCTTTATTGTATTAATGAGAAAGCTACCTTCTATTTGTTATCATGACTACCTTTTTAAGTTGTTATTGGTGGTTTTTGTCAAGTATAGTAGGAAATTCTAAATACAAACAAAATATTGTTTTTTATGAGATTTGAATAATGCAAGAAAAATACAGTAATAAATCCACAAATTAAATAATATAAACGAAACAGATTAAATTTTTACAGTATAATCCTCGAATTGATGAGGGTATTAACCCCCACAAAAAAATGAAAAATATGAATTTTGAAATCAAATAGGTTTATGGAAATAAAGGAGGTTTTAAACCTCCACAAAATAATAGTCATGAATAGGAGAGGTTATAACCTTCCATTAAAACACTTCCACAATATAAACCTCGTACCAGGGGTTGTAGAAAACCTCCACAAATAACTTGTGGGGAACTTATCTGTGGAGGTTTGAAAAACCCCTGCAAATTATTTTGTGGAGGGTCAAAACGCCCGCTAAACGAAATTAAAACCTCCACAATTTAGCTTTTTTTTTGTAGTGTAACTTCCATATGAACTAACTTCAAATAACTTTCATATTTACTAATATTAACCTAAGTTTTGCTGAATTTCAAAGACCAAAGTCCCATAGACGCAAAAGCCTTAGACTATGTTCAACAAGCATGAACAACCTATTTTCTTCTTAGATATAAGAATATAAAATAGTTTAATGTTACTTTAGAATATAGAGTAGTTGGAAGATTACTTGAAACTACTTGAACTTGAACTATTTCTATGTTTTTGATTTTGAACTGTCTGGTTTCTGAATTTTTTTTTTACATGTTTTGGGTTAAAAAAAATTCAAATAATACGAGAGTTATTTTTAATGACAATTCGTACCAAGACCGTTGTGGTTTGTGTGCAGTTTCAAGATGATTTGGACCAAGACTGTCATTGGTCAACTATCAGATTTCAATTTTCGTCATCGTCATAATAGTTTTCTATAGTAGTGATGACAAAGCAAAGCTTCTAGAGTTTGAGTGAATACATAAATATGGATAATGGAGTCTAGTTTATATGTATGTTAACAGTTGGAAATTGCCTTGTGATATGAGAGTTGTTGGCTTGGATAAAGTTGGTTTATCATTATTGAAAAAAAAATGTTATATGAGAATTGCATATGTATGTTTATGTTATCATTAGCTTACCCTCCTTTGTTTGTTGGTTGTTTTGTCTCTTTTTTCAATGACTGCTTCTATGGTGTGAAATGATGAGGTTCCAAGTGGTGATGGTGCTATCTAGTAGGTTGTGGTATGAAGTTTAGAGTTTCTTTTGAATATAAATAGTTATATGATATGGTGTAGTTTAATAGTCTTGTCTTATATTTTGAAGGAAGTTATTAACTTGTGTATTTTGAAAAACTTTAAATTTTGTGACAGGCATATAAATACTATATGTTTGCAATCTTGTGTACATATTTGAACTATATGGCTAGGTCGCTTAATACTTAACTTTTAATGATCCAAGAGACTTGAAATATTCTATTTTTTTGATGGTTACAATTATTGAATATTTTTATTTTATATATAAATTATATATGAACAAAATATTGTATTCATTTTATTATAGTAAGAAAAATTATTTATAAATATTTATTTATTATATATTAAATGCAAATTTAAAAATGCATTTATATAATAAATCATTTTAATATTTAGTAATTAATTTAGTAAGAAATGTTAGCTAATAAAAACTATCATGAATATTGACACATTTTCGCTTAAATGTTAGCTAAGAAACTATCATGAAATGCATTTGAAACATCAAATAAACTTAACAAAATTTGGTTAAAAGGACTAAATTGCGACAAAGTTTCGAAGAGGGACTAATTTCAATTTTCACTTAAAATTAAGAGACCAAAAACATATTTCACTCTTATTTTAATATTGTTCTGATAAAGAGGTGCAAATGAACCTTAAACTGAAAACAAAAGTAAAGAAGTATCTTAACCTTAGCAGGTAACACTTAGGCCAAAATAGTTATGTCCCTTTACCGTATGAGTTAATGCTTTATTTATAGGTAAATCAATTACAAATTTGTAGATATACTTAAACCTATCTTTTCTACATAACTACCTAAAAGATAATAGATAATGATCAATAATAATGTCATATACATGACTTTTTGTAGTGGAATATGAGTCACAAAGACATAATATCTTATTACCATAATCTTAAAATATTTCCAAGATATTTTGAATATCTCATTTTTTAGGAAATTTCATCTTTTTGACATTCTAATGATGTGATACCTCGTCCTAAGGCAGATCTACCATTTCAACAACTCCATGTTAATTTGATACCTCGACTTTATAAGGACCTGCTATTTATCTTGCCATGCTTACTTTATAGCTCGACTCTAGGAAGACCTCCTTAGATCTTTTGACCTCCTCAAGAGCCAGGAGCTTAAATGCTCACATACCTATACAACGAGGCTGGCGCACAACACCAGTCTATTACTACTCAATGTTGTATCAAAAACCAGAAAATACACTCTATGATAAGAGGGAAGTTGGACCTTTTTAATTGATCAATTTGGTACCCCTCTCTTAGTACTTTGGTTTAAAAACAATTTTAAAACATTAGGGCTTGTACTGAATTGCTCAATTACTTTGATTCTAATTCTCTCAAACATCACAAGATCAATCCAAACAAGCACAACCATTCTAACATTCAACGTTCATATATATTTGTGCCTTCCCAGAGAGATGAGGTCTCCAATAAACTGAGGTATTTGATAAAGTGTTAAGCCAAGGTAAATTCAAGGTGTCATGTGGTGATTCAAGTCAGAAAATATGTCTCCAATAGAATGAGGTATCGTGGCGCACAAGGGGTCCATTTTGAATATATATATATATATATATATATATATATATATATATATATATATATATATATATATATATATCATGATTTGTTGGTTTTAGGTTAATTTTTTCTTACACTTGCTTACCCTTTTGTGTACTTTGTGTTTCTTATATTTGTTTGTCTCTTTCTTTTGCAATGATCACCTATTCGGTAGGAACAAATAAAGTTGCAGGTTTAGAGACACCTCTAAAAGATGACAACTATGAGTTAAAGTAGTGGAAAGGTCTCACAAAGCTTTTGTAGTGGTTAGCTTTGGTATAGAACTTATTACTTTAGTTCGAGTATATAAATGTTATATTTTTATAGTTTTATCTTTTGTAAAATTGTATTAATGTATTTTATACATTGACTTATCTATTTTGAATATTATGATAAAGTGTTCTACATTTAAAAAACAAACTTAAACACCATAAAATACTCTAAAAGCTGAAATTGCATCAATCGGATATTACACAACAAAATAGTTAGAAGATAAGCTTAATCAATAAACAAGCAGAGAATGACAAATACTATATACAATGTCAAAAATTTAGAAGTGATTGAAGCAATTATATACTCTAATCTTTGTTCAAATACGTTTCTCCTCAATTTTAAAGAAATTTTAGTATTTGTTCTGAAGTGAAATAGACACATATTATTATAAAATAATAGTAATATCGATTATCTTACATGGGTTATATTTATGTGGACTTTCTAGAGTTTAAAATTGCTATAAAAGGGTTAAAAGTAATAGTAACAAAATTGTGAGAATAAAATCTTGGAATTCTATTTTTTTCATTTTTAATGTAATATATATATATATATATATATATATATATATATATATATATATATATATATATATATATATATATATAATATGCTTTTGTCACATGTTTTTGGTAATATGTTGATGGGTGCATGCACATAGTCTTCGTATAAGCACTCTTTTTGTTTTATACGTAATTATTATAACTTTTTTATTATAATATAATAAATACAAGGAATAAGTTTGTTATGAATTAATCACCAGTGCAGAAAGGGCTTTCTGCCCCGGTTATTTTTGACATTTTGCCTCGGGTTTGGAACCGAGGCATATTGGGGCGAGACCAAAAGGTATATCTTTTGGCCTCGGTTATCACCCGAGGCCATAGACCCAGTTTTTTGCCTCGGTCTTGATAAGAACCGAGGCATATTCCTTTACTCGTCAGTTCCACAAGCTGGTCCATAATCAAATCTGATTCTCTGCAAATTGGAAGTTCTGAAGGAGTTCGTTCTGAAGGAGTTTGTCTCCCATCTCGTTATTCAAAAAAATGCAGATGAACCTGTCCAAACAATACCAACAGTACCTATCAGAAGCTAGGGTTCAGGTGGAGGTTCACCAAAAATGGCAGAGGCGGGATGTCCAGTGCTCACGCTGCCGAACCAGTTCAGTGAGGAGTGGTGGTGGATGCCAGAGGCTGTGAATGGCAACGAGCGCAGCTTGCCGGTGATAGAAAAGTGCGGCGGCTCAGGGGCAAATCAAAACCCCTATTCGACGAGGTTTGGCGCGGACGCTGGAGCGCATAGTGGTGGCTGCGGCGGCGGGAGGTAACCTAGACTAACGAGGGTTTGGCGCGGACGCTGTGGGTTGCGCAAGGCACCAGGTGGAGGAGCTGTGTCGTCGTCGACCCCGTGTCCGCAACATCGCTCGCGCAAGGCACCAGGTGGAGGAGCTCCTCGGTGGCGCCTGACTTGCTGAGGAGGACGAAGGGGCGGAATTTCGAACAGAGGCGCTGCTGGCGCGGGGACTTGAACAGAGGCTGTGACGCGGGGAGGAAGAAGGGTTCGCGAATTTTGAACCCTAAATAAACCCTATGGCTTCGGTTGTTAGAGGAACTGAAGCCATTGACCCCCTTTTAGCATCGGGTCTTCTTGGACCGAGGCCTATACCCTGACTTCCAGCCACTTTTTGGCTTCGGGTCCTACTGGACCGAGGCCTATACCCCTCTTTGGCACCGGTTTTGAGCGAACCGGGGCCTATACCCTCTTTGGCTTCGGGTATTTGGAGAACCGAGGCCTAAAACTTGGCTCTAATTGCAAAAATGCCACCGCGCCATTATATGCTTCGGTTCTTGGCCAACCGAAGCATATAAGGCGAGGTAAAATGGACATTTTGCACTAGTGAATGGTCGTCCATTGATTTGATAGAGTTATTTATATGATTGATATATGTAACGTCTCATTTAATAATTAAACTTTAATTAAATGAAAGCGTCACACAATATAATATAATGAGCGAAGATTCAAAGTATTAACATCACTCCATATAATTAACCCAAAATATTCAGAGGAAACCAAGGCACACCAAGATGCCAATACAAAACAAAGTACAAGGATCGACAGTAAACGATTAATACTCAAAATTAGGATGATATATGGGCCATGGCCCTAAAAGAAAGCTGGAATCCAACCTAGAGAGGCTAAACAACGAAATCACCATTTTCCGGTTGACCACGAGTAGTTCTCGCATCTGCTCCCATCAACAAGTTGATGATCATCGCAAAAAGAGAAAACCACACACACATAACAATCAAACAAGCAAAGGGTAAGTTAGAGTAAAAACTGATTTATCATACAGTTACATACAATTTCATAGTTCAAGATGCTCATGTCAACCAATCATGTTATGACTTGAAACCAATACACTAAGACTCACGACACGACTCATCCGAATACATATAATTAGTCAGATTCAGCGGATGCTTGCACTTGTGGTGGTCTTTATTGCTCTACCGAGCTGCCTTACCTTGAATCCTTACTAAATTATATAAATGGGGCACCACCATGAACTCTCACTAACAGGGGTCATGGAATTACGTCCCGACCAACT
This sequence comes from Vigna unguiculata, assembly GCF_037176805.1. Classification (NCBI taxonomy): domain Eukaryota; kingdom Viridiplantae; phylum Streptophyta; class Magnoliopsida; order Fabales; family Fabaceae; genus Vigna; species Vigna unguiculata. The sequence continues at coordinate 8,665,904 of NC_140797.1, forward strand.
GAGGTACCACCATGAGGTCTCACCTAGAGGCTCATGGAATTACGCCCTAACCAATGAGGCACCACCACGAAACCATCGTGGAATTACGTCCTAACTGATAAGTGCCAAAAATGAGTAATTTTCATATGAAATGAGGGCACTTATGTTCTTAATTTGTGTTTATATCATGATTGATTCTCCCTAAATCTAGAAAAGAATGAACTTCCAAGTTTTTGTTGAAAAGAAATCACTTAATCCCTATTTTGTGTAATTTTCAGGTAAATTATGATTGAAGGAGGAAAGAACAGAAGAAGAGTGAAAGAGAAATGAAGAAATAGGAAAGAAACTCTGCAGGGTCGCTCAAAACCAAAGCATGCTCGCCTAAGCTAAAGCCACTGCTGCCATTCTCGCCTAAGCGACGCAGGACCTCGCTTAAGCGAGCGCTCGTGCAGTGGAGACCCTCCCTTGCCGCCATTCTCGCCCAAGCGAGATCAGATGCTGCCAATCTCGCCTAAGCGAGATCCTTTCTTCAGCTCGAAGTACTCTTGCTCGCCTAAGCGAGATCTTGACTTCAGCACGTCTCGCCCAAGCGAGAGGCTTTCTTTAGCATGAAGAATGTTGTCTCACTCAAGCAAGACTCGGGTGGCTTGAGCGAGACCTTCATGGAGTATATATATTGCGTGAATCATAAGTGAAAAAGAGCTAGAGATTTTGGAAGAGGAGTGCATCCGTGCTACAGAGCTTATACCAGGAGCATAATACAGATCCTATTTCTTCTTCTTCTTCTTTAGTTCTTAGGATTTGATAGCTACCATGAGTGGTTAATCTTCTCCTTTGGGATTGAATGTAATCTACTCGAACTTGGATGTAATCTGGTGATATTTATATATAACATTTCTGTTTTACTCAATATTGGTATTATTGTTCTGCTCTTAATGCTTCTATTTGATCAATAGATGTTTTGATTTTGATTTTTAGATCTGACTGGAAAGTATTTCTGAAAATCTGATTTGAACAATGATACTTGATATACTGTGATGCTAGGAATAGATCTCAATATATCAATTGCTTTTAACACTCGATCCTAATGCTAGATAGTTTGTTGGATATGTGAGGAATCAATATTCAGGGAACTAATCTTATGAATTTTATACGTGAGGGATCGGTATAAATGATTTTTGAGTGTGCATCAATATTGGTATTTTCAGATGTTATATATTATATTCATCCAGATTACAGACAAGGGAGATAGATGAAATTCAATCCTAGTTTCCTTTACTGTATTTTTCTAAACTTTTCCGCTTTTATTGTATTCATTTTATGCAATAGTTAATGTCAAGTCAAATTAAAATCTTTGTACATATGCTGATTGAGATAATTATTAATTTTCACTGAATCCGTTCCTCGTGGGTTCGACACTCCTACTTTAAATCATTATACTACAGTTGACTTTTGGTACGCTTGCCAAGAGACCAACACTAACCAAACCAACAACATGTTCTATCAACCAATATAAAAGCATTGTCCATACCAATTCCATGTGACTTTGATACCAACCATCCCATACATGTCTCATGCCAAAATCATACCAAAACTCATGAATCTAGCCTATAATATCAGAGATCTCATACATTTTCACATACCTCATACTTTAATTAGAGCAAACCAATCAATCATACCATCAATAACAAGCATGTAAGGAAACAGTAAAATCTGTGTCAGGTCTCGCTCAAGCTATGAGCCCTCGCTCAGGCGAGAGGAGTGTTATCGCTCAAGCTACAGGCTCTCGCTTAGGCGAGACCACGAACAATGGGCCTGAAAGTTTTGCAGACTCTCGCTTAGGCGAGGCCATCTCGCCTGAGCGAGATGGTTCGTCGCTCAAAAGTTTTTATGTTATTTTCACTGTTATTAGCTTTATTTCGATACAAAATTTATAATATAAAAGAGTTTTTCTGAATGAATAGGTAGGTATTGGTGGAGAGAGGTCACTGGAATCCGTACTCTCGTTAGCTCTCAATACTAATTTCCATTCTCACCGGGACTCACTGCTCACATCACTAAAATATTTATCACTAAATTATTCTAGGTATCCTTTTGCACGGGGAGGTCAAATTATATGAATTTTTTATTAAATATCATATTCGAATTATTTTAAATAAATTTTATTTTTATTCCCAAAATGAAATTAATATGTTGTTTCCATAAGTCTTAAAGACTAAAGTATTTAAGTAAGTTTTAGAAAATTTAAATTATTTTGTTGATTTTTTAATCCAATAATTTATCTCATTTTAATTTCTAAAATGCAAGTTGTTTAATTTCGATAGACTCTTTATAATTTAAAAAGTTAAAACGGTGATTTGTTCTACATTTAAGAAGAACTGTGGTATCAGTTCTTTAAAATCTGATGATGAATAAAAAAACATGGGAGAGAATCCGAAATTTTTGTTTGGTGTCAAAGCGCTTTGTCACACCTATATATGATTCAAGTGTCCGAAGCTAGCACTTTAAAGAGGTACAGTGAAAATCTTAAACAAATGTTCCCACCTAGTAGAACCCGAAACAAGTCTATGTTTGAAACCTCCATAACTAAAGTCCAATCGGAAAGAGAATGAAGTATCAAGGACGGAAGGCCAACTAATTCCATCTAGTTAGTGATTGATTGATGTTATAATCTCCTTGCTTGTAATTAAGAGACACAAGATTGAAAGGCATGAAATAGTGAATAACCATTTTCCCTTTAATGTCTAGTGAATTAGAAAGCATTAAGAAAATGATGGTGACGTAATAATCTGAACATTCCAAAATCACCTTTCCCTCTTTGATGTTGCATGCTGAATGGGAAGCAACTACCCAGAACGAGCAAGCTACAAGGCTTCTCTTTTCAATCTGTAAAGCGGAGAATATACATTAAGCAACTTTTTGGATTAGGTATAATTATTATGAAATATATTCATGTGTAGGGTATAAATATTCAGATGATTGTTGCAGATAAAGAGAAGCAGGTATATAAGGAATTTCCAAATTCTCACTCACAGAGAGAATAAGATGCGTACGTGGTTCACTAATGCAAGGCCCTATCTGCTGCTATTGGCGGTTCAATTTGGCTCCGCCGGCATGTTCATTTTCGCCATGGATGCTATAAAGAAGGGTATGAGCCATTACGTCTTCATTGTTATTAAAGTATAATGCAAATTCTAGAAGAATCTAGAAAAATATAAGATAGAGATGTTGAAATGTAAAGAAACTTCTAGAGTATTGGAGAAAAGCCTAGGATAGAAAGAAAAATCAAGAACATTCAACTATGTAGAAAACTCTAGAAGTATTTGCATTAGTTCTAGCTAGAAGTTTCTAGAATAATCTATAGGTCTATAAATACCCATGTATCCTACCATTTGTAATAAGAAGAACAACTAACACAACATCCAATACAACTATTCTCAACTACAAAATACACTTCTCCAACTGCTACTTTCACACTCTACTATCTACACATTTTCTCTATCCCTTCAACTATCCCTTTCACAACATTTGCTCCAGTCAGCATACTCTTTTACTCTCTCTATATGTAGATGATCTTATTTATACTGGAACCAACACAAAGATGTTGATGGAATTTAAAGAAGATATGATGAAGACCTTTGAGATGACTGATCTTGGCTTGATGAGTTATTTCTTCGGCATAGAGGTAAGTCAAAGAGATGATGGAATATTCATCTCACAAAAGAAATATACAGAAGATTTGCTGAAGAAATTTAAGATGTACGGGTGCAAACCTGTAAGCACACCACTAGTGACGAATGAGAAACTACAAAAGGTGGATGGAGCACCAGAAGCCGATGCATCTCGATACAAGAGTCTAGTTGGAAGTCTACTTTATCTGACGGCTACACGACCAGATATCATGTTCGCTACAAGTCTCTTATCAAGATTCTTGCAAAACCCAAGCCAAATACATCTTGGCGTAGGCAAAAGAATTTTAAGATATCTACAAGGAACCAAAGAGTACGGTATATGGTACAAATCCACAGGCAATCCAACATTGCTTGGTTATACTGATAGTGATTGTGCAGGGTCAGTGGACGACATGAAGAGCACCTCAGGCTATGCTTTCTCACTTGGATCGGGGATATTCTCTTGGGCGTCAAAGAAGCAAGCCACAGTTGCACAATCAACCGCTGAAGCAAAATATGTGGCAGCCGCTGAAGCAACAAGTCAGACTATATGGCTTCGAAGAATACTCAAAGATATGGGAGAAAAACGAAGTGGCCCTACTACAATTAATTGTGACAATAAATCAACCATTGCAATGACAAAGAATCCTGTGCATCACAACAGAACAAAACATATAGCAATTAAATACCACTTCATAAGAGAAGCGGAAACAAATATGAAGATACGACTTGAGTACTGCCAGACAGAAGATCAAATTGCAGATATCTTCACAAAGGCTTTACCAAGACCAAGATTTGAACTACTACGCACTATGCTTGGAGTTACCGAATTTGCATCAAGGAGGAGTATTAAAGTATAATGCAAATTCTAGAAGAATCTAGAAAAATATAAGATAGAGATGTTGAAATGTAAAGAAACTTCTAGAGTATTGGAGAAAAGCCTAGGATAGAAAGAAAAATCAAGAACATTCAACTATGTAGAAAACTCTAGAAGTATTTGCATTAGTTCTAGCTAGAAGTTTATAGAATAATCTATAGGTCTATAAATACCCATGTATCCTACCATTTGTAATAAGAAGAACAACTAACACAACATCTAATACACTATTCTCAACTACAAAATACACTTCTCCAACTACTACTTTCACACTCTACTATCTACACATTTTCTCCATCCCTTCAACTATCCCTTTCACAACCTTTGAAATACTAACAATTGTCTACCGTAATGCCATCGCCTCAGTTACTCTCGCTCCCTTCGCCTTTCTTCTTGAAAGGTATCTTTGACTTACCTCTCTCATGCATGCATGCAAGTTCGTTTTGTAAAATTTTGAGTTAGACTTAAAATTTAAGTCTTAATAACTTTCTTAAAACAAATATTTTTTCAGGAAAATTAGGCCGAAAATGACTTTCCGAGTATTTTCAGAGATTATGGCACTGGCTTTCTTCGAGTATGATTCTCTTATACACTCATTGAACTTTGACTTTGTTATTATTGTTCAGTAGACGTAGCTAATTAAATTATACGATGCTACTTGCAGAATAATACTGGATCAGTGTTTCGCTCTATTGGGCATGAAATTCACGTCTGCTTCTTTCTTATCCGCTGTCATGAACTCCGCTCCCTCTATTACTTTTGTGATGGCAGTCATACTAGGGTAAGTATTCCATCAAATAAGAATAATACAAGGTTATTTTTACTTTTAGATTTTCTTTTGATCACATTTATTAAACATTTTTTTTCTATTTTTGTCTACCTCCCACTCACATATACCCTAGAAATAAGATGCAGATGTAGTTAGCTTCAAACTCTGTCTTTCTCTTTCAAGAAGATGCCAATGCAACATTATCGAAACAATTTGTATTTACCTGCAAGCTTATCTAATAAATATAAGAAAGGTTCTAAATAATGGTCCACAGGGGATTGGTTAGTAATGGATTAAAATGCTTCCATAGAAATGTTAGGCAAAAGTCCCACAACGCTAATTAATTTTCTCTTATTGTCTTTGGAAGTATAGCTTTCAAGAAAACAAATTTATTATTTTTAAACTCCGAGAATCAAAGAAAGAGAGAATTGACATGTTTTTAAAATTGGCAGAATGGAGCATATGAAAATTAAGGAGGTAGCATGTCAAGCGAAAGTGATTGGCACCGTAGTAACGTTTGGAGGAACCTTGCTTATGGCACTCTACAAAGGCCCCGTCCTTAGTTTCATGAGATCTTCGAGCAGCCATGCCAGCCAAACTGAGAACGTGAGCAACCCCACCGGCAACCATTGGGTCATAGGAACAGTGTTCCTCCTCATTGGTTGTGCAGGTTTCTCTGCATTTTACATATTATTGTAATTAATTATTGTAATTAAGTTTCACATATTATTATAAGATGAAATGTCTATGAATATCTTTGGAGAAATTAATGATTGGTGTTATGTAGGCCATAACATTGAGAAAATACCCAGCAGAGATGTCGGTGGCCACTTGGGTTTGCTTTGTAGGAACACTTCAAAGCTCTGTTGTTGCAATCTTGGCAGAACGCCAGCAACCTCATGCTTGGTCACTTGGTTGGGACACACGACTCTTTGCCCCTGCTTACGCGGTTAGTGCTTTTGGATTGGATTCATGGTACAGTAATATATGTACCTAAACAACACTGTTTGGTCTGAAAATCTTATATTTTTCTTAACCACTGTTTTAAACATTGTACGTATTACAGGGAATAGTTACATACAAGGCATGGTCATAAAATCCATGGGTCCAGTTATTGTGACTGCTTTCAATCCTCTGCGTATGATCATTGTTACCGGCTTGGCCTGCATCATCCTATCTGAGCAACTCTACCTTGGAAGGTACTACTACAATGCTTTCATTCTCCACATTTTCTTTTTTTCTCTTTACTGACCCTATATGATATATCAGTAATTTAATCACGTAATTTAAAGAATGTGTACTTTTAAAATTTAATTATATATTTAATCATCTAATTTGTTAAAAAAAAATTACAAATTTAAGTAGACTATTAATATATATATATATATATATATATATATATATATATATATATATAACAATATTAGTTAATTAGTAACATAAATATGAGTAATAATAAAACTTGACATCTTTTATAATTAAAAGATTAAAAGTTAAACTTGGTATTAAAGTTTTACAATAACCAAAAGTATCATTCACGAAATTGTAAGAAAAGAAAAGGAATTTAAGTCTAATTAATTTATCCACTCATATTTTAAAACATTTGTTTATAAATAGTTTTAAAAAAAATATTTTTCTCGAAGGTGAAGGTAGTGCAGTAGCTGATGAAGATGATGAACACTAACTCTCTTCCATGCGTTTGGATTGTTGAATGAAAGTTATTTTTCTATCATATTCCACTTAATTCGGTCTATATAGTTAGTGCTATGTTTGGATTGAAAAGAGGACAAATAGTGAGCAATAGGCTACACCTACTCAGAACATATTAATGAACAATATGAAGGTGAGAGTTTGTATTACTTACCAGGTTACTCACAGACCAGAGAAATCGCCCAGAAATCAGATATCAGCACCCTTCAGTTTTCGATTTTCGAGAATGAGAAACAGAGGCTTTGTTTCAGAGAAGGATTTTCCTTTAAAAGAATTCAACAATTAAAATTACTAATAAAATCTAAATTTCTAACGGTTAAGTAAAACCACCTTTAAAGAAGAAGAGAATTTTAGAATTATTTTAGTGTTATTTATCTCGATAAACAAACTTTTATCACCAAGGTTCACGAAAGAAAAAGCTTCAATTTTAATTAAAAAACAATATGAATTATGGCTAAGTTTGTCATTTATAATTCATATGCATGGTTTCGTTCTTGACTTAAGTTATCATATTCTACTTAATTCTGTCTATATCTAGTGCTATCTTTGGATTGAAAAGAGGACAATTTTGAATTATGCTTTTTTATACTTATCCGTAAATACAATTCAGTCCACTAAAACATGATATAAAATATGTAACAGAAACAAAAATAATTTTTTATCAGTATAAAATAGTGTAATATTTTTTTATTATTATTTTTATTACATGGACTTATCTTAATGCACAAAAATCACATTTGCATTCTAGGATTAGGCTAGTATGCATTAATCCTATCTACTGCCATCATATGTGCATTTCCGGTTGATAACTCTCATAGTATATCTCATATTCATATCATGCATTATGTTTTTATATTCAGTTTTACATTGCAAATATAAAGGAATCTAAATAAATTTGCCAATTCTAGGGCTCAACCCCATGGCCTCTACACTCCTTTACCTATCCCTTCTTTTCTTTGGGTAGACATGTCAATGTATTTCATACTAGAGCTCCCAAGGACAAGGAAAGGTAAGGATTCTATCTTTGTGATTGTGGAATGGTTGACCTTAGAGGTCTTAAAAGAGCACTTCTTAATGCCTCACATGAGAAAGCATGTGGAGAGACATTGTGGAAATTGCATAGCATGCCAAAAGGCCAATTATAAGGCTCAATCCCATGGCCTCTGTACTCTTTTACCTATCCCTTCTTTGCCTTGGGTAGACATCTCAATGAATTTCATACTATAGGCCAAGTAGGTATTCTATCTTTGTGGTTATGGATAGGTTTCCTAAGATGGCTCATTTTATTCCATGCCACAAGGTAGATGATGCAAGTTTCATTCAAAATCTCTTCTTTAAGGAAGTTGTATGGCTTCATGGCATACCTAGGACCATGGTGAGTGATAGCGACACAAATTTCTTAAGCCACTTTTTGAAGACATTATATGAGATGCTTGGTTGATTGGTATAAAACATGTGGTTGATTGGTTATGCAGTGGCTTGATAATTGGGTGATTGTGTGTTCGAACCTTGGTGAACATGAAATAATTCTTTTTGTGTTCAGATTATTTTAGGTTCTGAGTAAAGATGTCCAGAAACCCTAGCCATCATAGTGGGAAAATGGAAGGGCTGGAAAAACTATAGAAATAATGGCATTTAAATGACCATTAACTTTGGTTTAATGGATTTTCGTATTTTATAATTTTATTTAATTTTGGTTGGAAAAAGAAGGGAGAGAGGGAATTGAGGGGTGAAATTCACATACCATCTAAAGGAGGGGTGGAAGAACGTTGATATGGTAATCTAAAGAGTGAGGGCTGGAGAGGGTTTTATGGATAAAGATCAAAGAAAGGACGATTTTGGATCAAGGAGGAAGCCTAGGAGCACTCTTGGAGCAAGGAGATCAGGTTAGGGGAGTTGTAGTTGTACTTTGATTTAATTTGTTGTGATTGCATGATAGAATGGATGCATGAGTACTTATTTTTCTCTACAAATTTCTAATTATGTTGCGTTTCTAGGAATTTTCCAAAAACCGCTTGGCGGGCCTTCAAAGCCGTTAGGCGACTCTTGTTCAAGAAATTGAGTTTCTGGGTTTTTATGAACCACTTGACGGTGATGAACTGCCACTGGCGACTTGAGTGGGATTGGGTAGTTTCTTTTGTTTTTTACGGATTCTAAGATATCATGAATGGTTGTTAAGTTTCTTACGCACATTGGAATGATGATTTTATGTTGTTGTTGGAATTTTCCTATCATTGATGGTGATTTTGATGTTTGGATGCTTACAAGAGATGTGGGGTTTGAAAAGGGATGGGAATGAATGTCAAATGAGAAATTAGGTTCCCAATTTTATTTATTTGGTAATGGAATCACTCAATTGAAGGTGTGTGCTTGCTAGAAATTTAATTAAGATTTGATTGTGATATTAAATGTCTGGATCATAGTGTGGGGGAAACTTTAAGGTTCTCATAGGCAGGAAAAATCTGGGATTTTACCCAGAATTTGATGCACCGCCTAACGGCAAGCTATGTGCCGCCAGGTGATGACCAGCGACCTGCAATTTTTTGGCTGGTGGTGTGGGGCGTGATCTAGGGAATGTCTTTGGGGTTTAATTGGAATCATGCTTGTAGTAATAGGATAAAACTGGAAGAATAAGACTATTGTGGTTTCCACACACTAAGAGGCTTGGAGAGTTATGGGTAACTTGACTTGGAAATTGAGAGTTTGACTGTAGGAAATAGTGCAGGTGTAGTTTTGGTAAAATTAGGGAAGTTGGTATGATTTATGATATGTTGCAGTGGTTGTCTTTGTATCTTTGCCTACAAGCGGGATTGTTCTCTCCTGGTTTAAGTGATAATTCTAAGGGGATTGCATAAGTACCTAAATGTATAAATCATTGGTATATACATATATTGGGTGACTTAGAAAGGGTACAATGATGGAATATAAGAATACTACTATAAAAGTGGAATGTTGTTGTTGTCAACTATTATGAACATTATTCCTTTCTTATCAAAGTTAAATAATTGGAATATTTTAATTAAAGAAATTATAGGAAGTGATATATGAGGATGATGGTATAAGTTAGTGTGTATTCTACTTCTGGATTATTTTATGCATCTTGGATGTGTGCCTAGGTTGTTTGAGGTGTAAAAACCAGATTTGGGGTTGCTAAACCAATAGTTGTCACGCTACTGGTATAGCGCCTAGCAGTAGAAGGGAGACCGCTAGGTAGTAGAAGGAACTTGGGAAGTCCTTGGAACGCACAACTCTTGGAGTCAAGGAGGGTTATGCCAAGCGATAGCGGTCAAAGAAGAGGCCACTAGAATCACGTAGCGCTTGGTAGTAGGAATTGTTTTGCCAGGCGACAACTGTTAGACAAAAAGCTCTAGAGGTGCGTGGCGCCTAGCGGCGTGTAGTCCCTGCCATGCGATCTAGAACCAAATTTCACTCGCCGACATTGGAGATGCGCCAAGTGGTAATGCGTACAAAGGGAGGCTGTGTTGGAGGATTTTACACAACTTTGAATGAGGTCTTGAGGAAATGACTTGTTGAGGGCCCTTTACGAGTTGTAGCTTGTACTAAGGAGTTAAACACGAGGTCATTCTAGGTTGTAGCCTGATGGTATTGAAATTCCAATGTGAGTGTGCTAGTTGTGGCTAGTATAGATGGTTCACTCGATTGCCTTTCACGGTCGGAGTCAGTGAAATTAGTAGTCTTGTGATGAATACGAATTATGGTCCATATTGGGGAGCTCCACTTAGTGTTACAGATTTAGTCCGTGACTGGATAATTCCTGCGTGTGATCTATAGGTGGTGGCTGGTAGATGGAGGGACCACGAGTTGGACTAAGATTAGACTAGGACTAATGAAGCAAAGAAAATTTAAGACACTACTTTTCTTTATATTATTAATAGAATAAGCAAAAAATTACTAGTTAAAAGAAAATGCAAACTAAAGACTAAGTATCTAATTTACACAAAATATGTCCAAAATTTGGCCTTAAAAGAATGTTTTTAAGCTTAAAAAATTTTAGCACTTTGGGACTCAACATGTATGTTGTTGTAACATTCTCGCCATATATTACTAGTTTAAATAAAAAAAATAGAACTGCAATTAATAAAATCACTTTTCCAAAACGCGGGAAAATTCAAAATTTATTAAATACGCCAAAGCTCCAAAATTACATTAAAATCCATAAAGGTTTCATAAAACTTTATTATTCACGCGTAATTCAAATCCATACTTCAACCTTAAACATTACAAAATCCAAAGTTCTAAAACTGTAATTAACCGTTTACAACATATATAACATGGTTTTCAAAAAACATTTCTCAAGCTAGCCCCTCTCCGTCTCTATACATCAACATCGTCACTTACAAGATCATCTGCTCCCATGTAACAAGTTACACGATTATTACCAAACACAAGCAGAAATGGTGAGATTAATATAATTAACTTGCATAAAGAATGATATCATAAAACCCTCACCCAAAGCATTTTAACTTATCCTAAAACCCCTTCTAAGAACTTTTATCCTTATGCACAAGCAATCATGGCCTCCCACCATGTTCATCCAGATTCTACACACTTTGACATTGACCTTAAGATGATACATGTTGCCACGATCCTACCGCTCGTGGTCCAACCCCTACGAGCCTGCCACTAGTAGCCCAACACGTGTGGAAATATAACATTACGAACCACCATCCATAACAACCAAGTGGAGCTAACCAATACGAACCACCATCCATATTCTCACACAGGATTACCAACATCACCGACCTCCTACTCGTGAGTGACAATCAAGTGGAGCTAGCCAATACAAGCCTCCCACTCGTATGCTCACACAGGATTTCCAACATCACCGACTTACCACTCGTGATCGCCACGTGTTTACAATCCATTACGAGCCACCACTCATAAATGGGTCTTAGCATGTCTCACACCCAAAGCCATCATCCAAAGTCATGTAAAACCCTCAATATCATCAACCTTCCCTATATGAGATCAGTACATACTCAACCTTAATCTTAGGGATTCCAATGCTTCCACGAACATGCACACTTGTGGTCCAACTCTACGAACCTTCTCACTCGTAGTCCAACACGTGTGAACACCTGCTATGAACCTACCTGCTCATAACAACCTCAAGTATGAGCATGGAACATACAAATCTCCCCGTTTGTATCCCCACACAAAAGTACATCCAATACGAACCTCCCCGTTCCGTATTGATTATGATGAGTGATTATAAAATCCTAGATTTATAGGAATTATCATGAAACATGAATTGGTTGTGTACTTGCTTTGGAATTGGATGGTTGTGTATTCCAACCTTGCTAAACACAAATTAGGCTTTCTTTTTGCTGAAATTAATTTTGGCATGGATGGGAAAGGTCTGAAACCCTAGTCGTCAAAGGGGGCAACCAAGAAGGCTAGAAAACCATCATAAAACAGTAATACAATGATCATTAAGCTTTTTGTTAATGCTAATTTCATTTTAATCATTAAAGCCATTAAAATTAAGGTTGTGATGGGAGAATAATAGTGAGTTAAGGGTGAGGTAGAGACCTTTTGATACATTCAATCAAATTGCACTGAAAAAAGAGAGCCAAGAGGGTATTGGGAGATGTTGAACGTGGAAAAGTAAAAGACTCAAGAAGTGGGAGTTGTGCTAATCATCAACGAATCATACTCGCAATTGGAAGCGAGGAATTTAGGTTAAGGGACCTGCGATGATTGTTTTAAATTTACTATAATGTTTTTGTATGCCTTGATGTATGCGTGGTGCCTTTTTCATTCATTTTCGTGCATTATTTTCAAGTTTCTGGAAATTTTCCAGAAACCGCCTGGCAGTTTTGAAGACGCATTAGACGATGCATGAGAGTTGGACCCATTTCTGGGTTTTTGTGATGAACCGCCTGGCGATAAGGTTGGCTCCACCAGGCGATGCAAACACTAGTGTAATTACGCTATTTTTCGTGTAGTAGGGACCGTCGGGCGGTGGTTTCCTACCACTAGGCACTACGTTTCTGGTGTAGATTTGTTGGGCTACAAGATCTAGTCGTTGGGCGACTACACACACACACATTCTTGATTGTGGACATGCATAATTATAAGAGTAGGATTGAATGTAACCTGTTTAGGGATGCTAAGCCAGCAATGGGTTGTTACTAGTATAGCACCTGGTGACACAGTGGTGGTCGCCAGGCGATAAGAGTACCAGGGATGTCCCTGGAGGAGTGGCGCCTAGCAGTGACGATTGAACCATTAGGTGATAGCCACTAAGATAGTGGCTTTGTTTGTGTTTAGCGTCTAGCGGCGAGAGGGTTCAACTAGTTGGTGTGCGTTGGCTTGTCGCTTGGTGGTGCTTAGGCAGTCAGACAATAGCGCAAAGAGCAGTGGGTTCTGTTGGCTTGTGTTTTGCGTGTTTTTTATGTTGGGCTTGGACCAGGAGATACTTGATTGTGTCATGAGCGGGTAGGTTCATGGCTGGTGGTGAACACGTGATAAAATGAACGAGGAGGTTCACATTATGATGCTCTCATGTGAGGATACGAGCGGGGAAGTTCTATGTTCTGTGCTTACACTTGAAGGCTACTGTGTGCAGTTTGATTTTCTTTCTACTTTATCTTATTTAAATTAGTAATTTTCGACCGAGATGTTACACATTACATGTTTTTCTTGGCATATCATGCATATATAATTATGACACTGTGCCACGTGTCCATGTATACACACAAAACAGATTAAATAGTTAAAACATCACACTAATGGCATTCACAAGACTCAAACTCAAGTTCTCTCAACACCAACCCACATGCTTAACCACTTGAGCTACCATTACTCCTTTTCATAACTCTCTGCATTAATTACTACATAGATCCCTTCATTCGCTTTTATTAAATAAATATTTATTTATTTATTCAATTTTCTTAATCTTACATCATACATTACGTATTCAATTAGGAGCTAAAAACACATAGAGTTCACAGTGTGTAGTATCAGTTTAGGTACAACATCAATAACTTAGTTAGATTTAGATCACATTCATCCTTAGTTTAGATTATAGTACATATTTTAAATAGTTCAGTACAATTAGTTATTTTTCCTCACTCAAATTACATCACACACTATAACTATTTAATTGATTGCTCTATCGTTGGATTGATTATTGGATGACTTTACACTAAATTTAAGGGGAAAACTATTAATCTTGAGTTTATCAATATTTGTATAAACTTGAGGCAAGTAGAGTTTATCAATGCACAACTAATCTTAAGTATGGTGAGCCTTGTGCCCACTCAAGTGGCGTGCCATCACCATTAGACACTTACCCATTCAAGTCTTCCATCTTTGACTCCATGCTTATTCTCTTTTTGTTCATCTAATGTTCATTTCAATTTTGCATTTATGTCCATCTTTGGGTTCTCGATTTTAGTTTCATTTAATTGAATTATCTTTTTCTCTAAATCTCTTGGAAGTAAACCTTCACATCAAGATAACCTTGTCTATCTCAATGTCCAGTAGGAATCTTTCTTGAGCTTTCTTAATCACCTCAACACCATAACTTATAAAATATTGAAAATGGGTCTTTATCAAGTTCACCTTCATTAGGGCTACATCTAGACTCTTTAGAAAAATGCTTAAGAATTTCCACTAATAAACAACTTTGATCAGTAACGAGTATCACTCTTTCCAAGTTACATGAGTTCCAACCCCTCCAGGTACACAAGTACAAACCTTTCTTGGCAGACTAACTATAAACCTCTCGAGGTATCATTCTTAATCTCCCTTTAAGATCAAGAACTCTTAATTACAACAATAAGTCGATGACACTCTCTTGGTAGGAGTATACAACAAAGCTCACAGGTTATAACTTCACTCAATGAAGGATATTACAACAATCAAGCTCTCACCCAATTTCTCCAAGATACAATTGGTATGAAAATTTCATAGCATTTTTTCTTTCTCTTTTTCTCTCGTTCATATTCATCATCTATGGCTCAGTCGTCATTATTGCTTCAGGTAGTAGTTGAGACATTGATAAGTCCCTAATCTCTAGAGTTTTTCTTTGCTATTTGTGCTATTTTGGGTAGGTTTAAGATTTTACTTAGGAGTTATTAGCTTAAAATTAGTTTAGTTAGGTTTTTAGGCTAGTTTTACAAAAATATCTTAAGTAGTTAATTTTAGCACATTTTTAGTGTAAACCTTAGGATACTATTAGGATGGTCTAGTCTAACATATAGGACAAATTCATAAATAGGTTCATAGCATCTTAGTTTAGATACAAAGGCTTAGGAGTAGAGTTTCTGGTCTAGTTTAGAAGCTATTAGGAAGAGTTTAGTGTGACTAACATCAATTTGAGACTTTTGAGTGTAATACAGAAAAGAGGATCAAGAATAGCATTCAAGTGATTAGATAAAGCCATGGGAGAATCTGAATCAACCAAAAATGCAGAAAAATACTCAGACTTGACTTTTTGCTGAAGAGTTTACCAAAGTTGACTTTTTGAATTTCAAATCCAATTGACATTTGTGTGGAAAGCTTAAAACCATTGAATCACATTTTTGCTAACCTTGAGATGGTTGAAAGATGATTAAAAGCTCCATGGAAATTTTAATTTTAGTTTTTTTCTTATATAGTTCACTAATGTAGTTTTAGTTTCTAACATAGTTTTGGGTTGTGAGTGCTAACTTGTTTTTCAGATTTTGAATTCAGGGAAGCTAGCTTGGCAATGTTTCAAAGTCATTCCAAATGCCAAAGTGAGTTGTTGCCAAGATGAAATGTTGGAAGGAATCAAAGATCATCCTTGGAGGATGCACGCGATGAGTGGATTTGGAGGCAATTGATGAGTTGTCTCACAACTGGATGTGTTACTTGCTGCAAGAGGTGAATGAGCTCTAATGTACACACACATTTACCAAGGTGACTTGTTCCAAGGAGTGGCTACAGTTGGGCAACGTGCTACCTAGGTGGTTGGTCATGATTAGTTAGTCACTTAGTATAGGGTGGAGTTTTTGGATGTTATACATAGTGTTTTCGATCCATTACTGCACCCAATTCGTGATTCATTGCATTTAATTTCATGTTCGCGCATTTCTTCATTAATACAATTAAGGTTTATAAATAGGGATTCTGAGTTCTACTTAATCATTTCTCGTGATTCTTGTTTCTATATTCAATAGAGGTTCATTTGCATCATTTTGCATCTTAACATCACTATTTCATTCATTCTTTGATGAAATTTGAGCATGTCTTGTATCTAGCTATGAAAACTTTCATGTATATTCATTCATGATTAGATTCTTTGCATATCACCATTCAATTTCATTTCCAATAGCTTCATTTAGTTTAATACATGCATAGGGAGCATCTCACATGTTTAGATTGTGTGTGGGTTATTCCCATTGCATAGTTCACATACCTTGCTCATTTTGACATTTCATCAAACACCATATGTGCATTTTAGTTTACTTGATAATCCTGTAAAACACTTTGCATACATACACATTCATACCATTTCTAGTTCATTGTAGTTCCATTTAAAGTATATTCATTTTAGTTTACTTTTATTAGATTTCTTCCATTTCACAAAGCGTATTCAAGAATCATTTAAAGTTCAATTGCTTATCCTATGTTTGATCCTTGGTTGATCATTATACTATATTAGTTAGTGAGGAAATCAAGTTTGAATAAATCTTTACGGGCTAGAAGTTTATCAGACATTGAATTGCAACTCTTCATTGCAAACTTCATGATATGGAATGACTTGATCAATTCTTTGATTTGATTCTTCAGTTTTTATCTTCAATGTCATTATTCAAGACTTTAACTCTGAATTAGTTGATGCTCTTTAGGATATCGTTTTTCCTTTTGGGATCAATCTCAAACTTGATTTTGAATTCTTCCTTAACATTCACAAATTTTCATGTTAAGGAAACATTGGCTCATCTAATGCTTTAGATTTGGCTTTTGCATTATCCAAACTTATTGCTTTCATTTACACATGCAATATATAGTATAAATCAATTGAGCAATTGCAAGCAATACTACCCATCATATATTTTGATCTTCAAACAACATTGATCAATTTCTCATCCTCACTAATTCCATTAGATGCTCTCTTTTAACGTCTAACCACACTTTCACCTCTGAGTAGAGACTTACTCGTCTGGTAGAGTATTTTGTTATCATAAAAACCTTATTGATTGTGAAGACATGTATACTTTAACAATTACCTTATATGAAACATATGAAAGGGAAAAAGTAATGCAAGTTTCATCATACTTATTGTCATATGACTAGTAACTGTGTACATTTCAAAAATACCATTCTAGATGAAATTGAGCAAGGTAGGCTCAAGTTTGAAGAAAAATCAATGAAAGTGGATAATGATCCTTTCAAGAATTAGGTTGGATATATCAAGCCACTTATTAACACTATTGATAGTGTTGGCAATAGTGGTGTAGTAAATGTACCATGGCTAGTGTGGCATGGATAGATGGAACGGTAGCCGCCAATTGATGTAACATACTCAAAAATCAAGAAAACCCATCATTAATGCACAATGAGAATCCAACCATTAGTAGACATGTAACATTTTAAACTTTTAGAGAAGGGTTTTGAAGAAATGAACTTTGAATGTCCACCTTTAAAATGACAATTGTCAAAATATTTCGTTAATTACGAAAATTTGAAATCTAAAAGAATATAACATATAAATTATAACTTTATTGTGAAGTAATGTAAATACATAAAAAAATCCATTGGTGGGAGATATATTTAATATTTCTGAGTAACTGACATTAATAAAATTCGTCGGTTATGGACAAAGAAATATTGGTATAATTGTCTACCTATAAACAAAAGTTTTGCAACATATTTCAAAACTAAATTAAAAGATGAAAAATAACAATATTAATCTACCACTGCAAAAAAAGATATCATAATAGTAGTTTATTCGAAATCATGATTGTTTTTCTTAACTTCATTTAAATTTTAATGGAAAATAAAATTAATTGCCACAATTCCCACCGGGTCCTCCAAATTGGAGGACGTAACCAAAGTAGGGTCCTTGATCTCCATAGTATCTAACATCATAACACATGGGATTGTCAGTGAAGGAATGGGTTTCATATACTTTAGCTCCATGAGTTTTTCTTTCATTATCTTGAATCGAAACTAGTTTAAATTAACAAGCATGCCTAGGATTATCATCATGAGGAAAATGTCCAGACCCCATTTGAGGACTTTGAGTACCAGGATGAGTTCTTGTTCTTCCTCCCCACCCTACTTGATCAGCTGAGCTCATGTTTGAGAACAATTTTGCTGGAAAATATCCAATAAATTTATTTTCTATACTTATCCACCAATTTTTGGTCACATGATCCTGAAAACATACACACAATTTTATGAAAAAAATATATATCATGCTTAGTGTTAATTGTGTCTACCATACAATATTAACTTTTTTTTCACTATATGAATTCAATTAAAAAAGTTTATTCAAGAAATCAAAATATATTAATCCCATATGAGGTAAATCTAATTTATGTTTTTATTATAGTGAAAGTTATATACAACGATTATGACCTGAGAAATAGAAAAGGGAGACTCATAAATTGGTCCTCCATAATGAGAAACGGGGTCTAGGGGTACACCAAGATAAAATTATTTGTTAGTTTGAACAAAACCTGCACATCGAATATTGTAGCATCCTGTCTTCTTGTAGTTGTCTGACTGTAAATTTTTAACACCATAACAAATTTTGAATAATGATATTAGTATGATACATTAATTAATTCAAATTTATTTAGGATATATACTAAGGACTTAATTATATCCTTATACATGAAATTGAAGAGAAAAAAATATCCTTCACTAAGTAAGAAATATTTATTAAGGGAGTACATCTATAATTCATTTCTATAAACTAAGTATAAAAAAATGTAATGATATATTCTTACCGTCCATGAAGTATAATAATGGGTTGCATAATCACCATATAGTTGTGGAATCACCTGATAGCAGTGTACTGGATTAACTAGAAAATTCTTTTCTTTTTTCAAATTAATAGTAATTAATTAACACACATGCATGCACACATGTACGCATACACACATGCTAACATGCCTGCATGCATTACACATGCACAAACGTATGCACCAACACACACACACACACACGCACGCACATACACAAAAACACACACCCACACGCACACACATATCCACTCACTCAAACACAAGCACACACATGCACACACACTATCACGCATAAACACACACATGTAGACACACCCACACACAAACACACACTCACGAACACATGCATACACACACACACACATACGTAAAAAATGCCAATTGTTAAAATTTCAACTCACATGCCATCCTAATGAGATTTTGTTAGTGGATTCTATGGGACCATTTTGAACCCATAAATGAGACATAGAGATTTGAAGCTTGGTATCAACTCGCGGATTAAAAATACTATTTGTACCTCCGACTCCGTAATAAGGACTATAATTTGGTTTAAGGGAAACTTCTGCAATCTGAAAAATTAAATATATTTTAATAAATAGCCAAATTGAAAAAATTAGATTGAATATAATTTTAAAAAAATAAAGTACCAACATTTTAAACTACTTTAATAAAAATATCTTACATGAACACCAGGAAGGTCATGAACCAATATATGATCGTTAAGTAACGATTTTTCTCTAATAAGGTCTTCTTTTGTTGTTCTCAATATAGGAACAGTCCCCATTGGACATTCATCCTTACCCAATCCAAATATGGGTTTAGTTCCTAAATTTTTCTGACTTGTCTCTCCAGTCATATTTTGAAAGTTGGGTTTTCTCTAAAAAAAAAAGAAATAAAGAAACAAGTTTGAGAGCATGGAAACATTGGTAAAGAAGTGTTGAAAGTTAACCCCAAATATTGGAAAGAAAATGAAAGTGAAATTTCTTTGTAATTAGAGGTTTTAATTATATACCTGCAACTTATGGCCCTTTAATAAAGGATGGTCAAATGATGGTTGTTTCAAAATGTCAATGCAATCAACAATGTGTCCGATCTTTGTCTATCAGATTCAAAATAAAGCAATACAAATGAAATTATTAAACGATGTAGTGTGATATCAACTAATGGAAGCATATCATGAAATATCATAAAGTTGAGACATACATGAATACTCTTAATAGGAGGCTTATTAATAAGCTCAAGTTTTCTCTCCAACTCCAAATCTTCCTTTAGTATAGATGGATTTTCGTCAACTTTATAAGTAGCATGAGTATTTAACAAATACAGAACAAACAACAATATATGGATCATCTTTTTCACAACTATTACCCAACACAATAGCTTGATGCACACACACATGCACATATATAATAAATAGATTAAAATATCCAAGGTCAAATTAATAATATTTTTAGATGAATAATAAAGTCAAACATATGATGTATATAGTTATAACTGTCATAAAAAAAATGTATAATACTCATTTGATTTCTTCTCATTTATGATTTTAAATGTCAACAACATATTTTAAATACAATAACTATCGTTACTTATTATGTAGCAATTAATATAATATTTAATATTTGATATTTATTACTTATTATTTATTATATAATATATGACATTTATTAGCATTTATTGTATATCTTTATTAACTTTTAATAATTATATGTCATTTATAATTTTAATAATATATAAATATATATAATAATCATAATAAATTCATTAAAATATTCAAAATGAAGTTAATAACATTGTTAAATGAATAACGAAGTAAAACCTTTACTGCATATAAGGATAATAATGAATGGGAACGAGTTTAATTAACCCATACTCATCCCTAGAGAAAAAATTCACCATCATCCTCGTACCCAAATCCAATGGGTATATATATTATAAGGTCACTTGAAAGAATGAGTGTTTTAAGAATTTAAGTATGGACATGGATATGGTAGGATGAGTATTATGGGGGGTGTGGGGACGAGGACGAAGCAAATATTTACTTCTTCATACCCAATTGAAAAAGTCGAGTAGTCCCCATACTCATATCTATATCCAGGCAAGGTGTGGATTTTCCATCAAAACAAGAATGTGTTCGGGCAATATGCACAAGAACATATTTATTTGTCATCTCTAGCTGCATAAGATCTCGAATGCCATAGAAAAGATGTGGAATGTTCATTTGACTTCTTCTCGTTTATGATTTTAAATCTCTTTTATAAAATTTGAAAAATATATTTAACATGTAATAACTATTGTATGTTACTTTTTATATAGTAATTAATTAACAACATTTGATATTTAGTATTTATTACTTATTGTATGGCATTTATTAGCGTTTATTATATGTCTATATTAATTTTTATAATTAAATATATATATATATATATATATATATATATATATATATATATATATAATACTGTATAAAATATTTTATGTAAAGTTAATAACAGTTTTAGATGAATAGTAAAATATGTATATAGTTATGAAAGTCATAAAAAATGTATAATACTTATTTGTTTCTTCTTATGATTTTAAGTTTATTTAATATATAATTACTGTTGTATGTTACTTATTTAATATTTGGTATTTATTACACATTTATTAATATTCATTATATATCTTTATTAACTTTTAATAAATATATGCTATTTATAATTTTATTGTTATAAAATAAAACTAATAATAGAAAGAAGAAGAAAAGAAAGAAGGTATAATGAAGTGAAGAGTAATTTTTGTATGTGTCTTATTACTAATAGGAAGGATCCTATCTATATATCCAAGATGTAGCCTAAAAGATACATATCAAATAATTAATACAACTATTTACGTAAAGAGTATTTAATCATATGAATGAGTATCAATCATATCAATAATATGAGTACTTGTATCAAATCAATGGACGACCATTAATAAATAACATTCTTCCTTGGGTGTCCATTGGTAAGAGAATGTGTCTTATTAAAGTCTTACTAAGAAAAATCCTTTGGGATAAAAACCTAATGCAGCAAAAGGAGTACAACATTCTGTATTCTTTAATACAATATTGTTCATCACATATTTTATTTCTCCCCCTCATGTAAACTTACATCATTATGATGACGAAGTCCAAACTTGTGAATCATTTGCTCAAAAGTTTTTCTTGGCAAAAACTTTATAAATAGACCTGCCAAATTTTAACATGAATGAATCTTTTGGATATCTATCATCCTTTGAATTTAACAATACACTATTTTCTTTATATATAGTTGTTGATCCTATCTTTGTCGAGGATAGGCACAAGTTTCTTGCACATGTTGAATTATAGACCTTAACCAAATACATTCATAACTTACCTCACGTAACAAAAAGATTTTATATGATTAGATGATGTTGTTACTATGGTTTGATCATATACCATCATGAAATCATTGTGCTATCGCATGTAAACAAATATCCCTTAACGCAACGAAGTATATGTTTTACTGCAATCCATTTTCTTCTTGTAGTTGAAGAATTATATCTTGCTTAACAAATTTACAACAAACACAAAATTAGGTCGAGTATAATTAGCAAGATACATTAGTCTTCCTATGACACAAATATATGGTACTTCTAGATCAAGAAGATCTTCATCATTTTCTTGAGTTCTAAGAAGAGCCTTTATCAACATCTAACAACCTCACAACTATTGAAGTCCATAATGGATGTGACTTGTCCATTTAGAACATTTTAAGCACCTTAATTATATAAGTCTCTTGATGTATAAAAACACCTTTATTTAAATACTCAATTTCTAATCTCAAACAAAACTTTGCCCTTCAAAGATCCTTCATCTCAAATTCTTTCTTTCAACAATCAATTTCCTTTGTGAGCTCATTAGGAGTTCCAATGATGTTTATGTCATCTACATATATAATAATTATGTCAAATTGATTCCTTAATATTTTCATATAAATACAAGGACAAAAAGAATCATTTTTATATCATTCTTTTAACAAATACTTAATAAGACAGTTATAGCACACACGATCTGACTGCTTTAATCAATAGGAGGACTTGTTTAATTTTATTGAATAACCCTCTTTAGAATTTACCTTGTTGGGGAAATTAAATCCTTCAAGGATTTTCATATAAATATCATTCTCAAGAGACCTATACAAATAGGTTGTAACATCATCCATTAGATGCAAATGCAGACCTTGTTATGCAACTAGGATAATTATTGCATTGTTGTTGCATCCAATACCAGTGAATGTCTTTTCACAAATAAATACTAGGTTTTGTGAGAAACCTTAAGCAATTAACCATGCTTTGTATCTAACAATTTAATCATTCTTATTTTATTTTTGTGCAAAAATTCATATGTACCCAACGAGTTTCACACCCTTAGGTGTGCAAACTATAAGTCCAAAAACCTTTCATTTAGCAAGCAAATATAATTATGCTTCTTTGTAAATTTTCATTTTGGGAAATCATTTCTTTGTCGACAATCTTCAATGATCATTGGTTATTGATCCTCATTTTCATTCATAACATTCATCACTATATGTAAAAATTTCGTCAATGTTAACTTCATTTTGGCTCCATATTATATGATTCATGACATAATTTATTGAGATCTCATCATTTTGAACAATTTCAGGTACCTGAGTTCTTCTATAACCGAATCATTAATTATGTCAAATGAATCTTTTGGGATTTCCACCTTTTCTATTAGGTCATCTAGCATTTTATCTTATTTTCTCAATTGAGAGTGAGAGTTTTTATCTTTAGAACCAATAGGCCTAACATGCTTCAAGCCTATGTTTGGAACCAACCGACCTACCATGCTTCAGGAATGTTATGAATTAATATTAAATATATTTGGAGCATTAGTAGCTGATATATATGATTTGGTTACTTTTTTTGTTAGTAAGAACATTTGGTAATTGATTAACTAATTTTGTAAATGAATTATCCTTTGAACTTACAGTTCACATTCTTTTGTACAAGGATCAAGACAAGATAATGATAATTCATTCCAACAAATATCCTTTTCTAATTGTTTTCTTTCTCCCCCTAATGTTGAAAAACCTATTCATCAAAGTGACAGTCGAAAAATCAAACTTTAAATAAGTCTCTTGTTGGTAGTTCAAGATATTTTATTATTGAGGGAGAATCATATCCAACATATTCTCAATCATCTTTGATGACCCATCATAGTCCATTTTGGTAGAGAAATTAGAACATATACACCATACTCAAAAATTCTTAAATGAAAAAATTAGGTTACTGACCAAAAACTAATTGAATAATAGAGTATTTGTGATAACTTGTTGGCTTGATGTGTATCAATACTCAAGTAGTCATTGGAAGATTAGCTCTCATAAGCAATGATCTTGCAACAAATTTTATACATTTTACTAATGATTCCACAGTCCATTTTGAGTATGAACATGTGCTACTGGATGTTCAATTTCAACTCTAATTGATATACAATACTCATGAAAAGCATGAGAAGTAATTTCATCAGTATTATCAACACATATTTTCTTAATTAGATAATCTAGGAAGTAAGCTCTTAATTGTGCTAATAACTTTGCAAATACCTATTTGCGAGTCGATAATAAAGAAATATGTGACCATCTAGTTGATGCATCAATTAAAACCATGAAATATCTAAATGATCCACATGGTGGGTTATTGAACCACGAATATCACCCTATACTCGTTCTTAAAATGAGATTGACTCATTTCTAATATTTTAGGTGATGGTCTTATTGTCAACTTTCCTTTGTGAACGTACAGTACATGAGAACTCATTGGTCTGAAGAATTTTATTTTTTACTCTTAAGTGTGTGTCCACATGAGTTTTTCAACTTACTTTTTCTTTGCATCATAGTATATAGATTCAAGATGACCCAATTGATCATGCCAAACAAGGAATTCATTTTGATTCGTAAACTTTTTGTTTTCATGAGATGCATTTTAATTGTAGAAATATATCCGTAGTAAAAACCATCCAATTGGTCATGCTGAAAAAGGCATTGATTTTGATTCGTAAACTTCTCATTTTCCATGACATGCATCTCAATTGTTCTAATATATGTGTAAACTGTAAGAGAAGGTTGATAATTTCTGCAATACACATAATTTTTTATTCAACTCAATTATAGTGATATAAAGATATTTCATGTCTTCTTCATTGTTTGTCTCAATATGATATCCATTTAGACAAATATTCTTGAAACTTAATAAGTTTCTATTAAACCTCTTGGCACAAATATAGTAGCTCTTCTGGAGTCTTCAAATATATTTGTAGTATTAGAAATAATGCTAACATTGACTTCTCGCATTACCAAACAAGAGAAAAAGTTTTTACTTTTTAGAATTATATGAGTTGTTGCACTATTAATAAGACATATATCCTCATCATTAGTGTTAGTGCCAACATTCATTCTTCATATAAACATAAATATCAATATTAGATATTACTACGTGAGAGGCGAAGAAGAATAAAACATTTAGAGGATTTTATTGATCAAGAAAAACTTATATATAAGAAACATGAATCATGAAACAAATATAAAGCATTATCTTAAAATTAAGAACATAATATGAGAAAATCTATTTTTTTAACACTCCCATCACCAATGAGGTTATCAATGCTTTCATTTGGTTTATATAAGAAAATAACAATAACAAGATGAGTAGAACCCATATAGCCATAATCATAATCACCATCTTCATAAGCAAAGTGTGTTTCTATTTTATTTTCCTTATATTTTAAAATGCTTTGATGTACAACAAGTACAACTTCAATGGTCTTTACCACCATAATGATAACTTATATTCTCATATTATTTGCCATTATTTTTCACATTTTTATTTTCCCTTTTTCACATTATTGTTCCACTTCTGGTGATAAAATGTGTCTTTAAAATTTCCTTTATAACCATGTCCATAATCACTATCACAACCATGAAAATATAAATCAAATGTTGCTACATTCACTTCTTGGAATGAAGTAGAACCAATTGTTCAGCCACAAGAAGGTATCAAATAAATTCATAATATTTGTGAAATCTATTTTCATGATATTGTTGTTGCAAGAGCAAATTACTTGCTCAGATGGTGGAGCTCTTGGTGCGGAATGGATGAAAGCTCCATGAAGTAGACGTGATCCATGGAAGGGAGTGGAAACAAGTGTTTAAGGCTCTTGCTAAGCATTGGTTTGGACTAAGGTGTTTGAAGGTTCAGCTTAAGAGAAAGCTAAGGGAAGGTGGCTAGAGGAGATGATTCAATCCGCTAGCAAAGGAGACTCGCAAATGCAATAGGGTGGAGTACTCTCAACATTATGCTTCTATTGCAAAATTCAAGAGTGTCTACAAATGAGTGAAATTTTAGCTTTTATATGAAGCCATTTACACATGAGAAAGGAGAGCCATTGGATGGAGTGGGCCTTGATCGTGGCCCTTAGATCAAGCTTGGAGAAGGAGGCTTGATCTTTGCCATTGGATGATGCCTTGGAAAAGGAGGAAGCATTCCTAACCCTTGGATGCTTTGGATTCATGAGGTGTAGGAAGAAATGTTGACTTCCACTTAGTCAACCTTTCACCAACAGCCCAAATAATATTTCCCTTGAAGTATCACATGGATCCATATCATTTATTCTTCCACGACTTCACACGTTAACACTAGTAACAACACACCTCTTCTGTTGGGCCACACTAAGCAACCAATCAACGACCCGTCTATATTTTTCAGAATGGAGACTTTGCCTGCTCATTTGAAGCCCACACATCACAAACATACAGTTCGAGTTCTTTCACACGTCTTCCACCTCTTCCTGTCACAGAAATCCTTCGATGTTAGGGTTTCCTTCCACACCTTCACGAGTGCATCAAACTATCGAGTGCCAATCTTTTGTTAGGAATTCAGTACAACGCTTCCTTCTTACACGCGATACCTTTCTTGCTTGGTTTCCCTCACGCATTGTAGCGTCTCACCTAGGGTTGCCTCCTTCATCACTTGTAGCTATAGATGTCAAAATGGGTTTCAACCCGTGAGCCAACCCGGCTCACCACGGGTTCGAGCCGGATTGGGTTGAGAAAAATTCAACCCGGCTCACTTAACCCACGGGTTAAACGGGTTCGAGCCGGGTTGGCGATGGGTTGGCTCACTTAACCCACGGGTTAAACGGGTTCGAGCCGAGTTGATGGTGGGTTGGCCCACTTAACCCACCAACATTTTTTTACAATTTTGTTAATTTTCTTTTATTTTCTTTTATTTTTTTAATAATTATTTACTACTCCTATTATATTTGTTCACAATTTCATATTTTTAAATGCTAGAATGTTGCTTAATTATATTTGAATAGTTTGAATGTTTAATTAATTTGATTGTCAAGTTATATATGTTGATACTTTAATCTTTAAC
Source organism: Vigna unguiculata (assembly GCF_037176805.1). Classification (NCBI taxonomy): domain Eukaryota; kingdom Viridiplantae; phylum Streptophyta; class Magnoliopsida; order Fabales; family Fabaceae; genus Vigna; species Vigna unguiculata. Next base: position 8,693,321 of record NC_140797.1, read on the forward strand.
TATAATCTTTGTAGTAAATTACTCAAGTAACCGTCTTATAAACATTTTTTTCTAAATTTGCATGAAAAAAATGTATAGTTTTTTTATTTATATTTTGTTGAATAGCATGACAAAAAATTTGTAATATTAGTCATGCTTTCTTATACTATATGGATACTCTCTTGCAAATAATTATTCATATATTGGTGGTGAACATGATCAAAACATTGGTTCTTGATTTTAATATGATTGTCATCTCATGGGTTACTTCAAAATTTATTTAAATATTTGAATACTAAAAAAATAAATAAATAAATAATTTTTTTAGGTGGGTTGGTGAGCCAACCCACTTAACCCACCAACCCGTGGTGGGTTGAGCCGGGTTAAAAAATTTCTGGCTCACCATAAAGTGAGCCAGATTGGGTTCACTAATTTTCAACCCGGCTCGTGGTGAGCCAACCCGTGTGAGCCGAGTTGGCTCACTTTGACATGTCTACCTGTAGCCAAACCAGTTTATTTTTCCCGCGTTATTCTTGTTTCTTATCACAGATCTGGTAGTTCATACCCTTCACGTGTTCTTCACCTTATCACGAGTGCTAGACTTTGCTAGAGTTTTGGGGATTTCGTTCACGGTTTCCTCCTTTAGCATCTAGGGTTTTTACCTTTCTTCTTTTCTTTTCCCGGTTGCCTTTACCTATAAAATGGCAAGCCAATCTCATGTAATCGCAGCTTTGATGAATGAGAGTGATAAATTTCCCTTTCGTCGCAACTCAACCCTAACCCTAGATTAGGTTTTTAACCTCGTCGGGTTACCAATTCAGTGAGAGTTCCCCACTGGAACTTAGTCTCCCGCAGCCGATTTGGTGGTTTTCCACCGAACGCTTGACGATTGACGGCCTTACGAGGAGTTTCCGCCAAAGATTTGCTGAGGCTCGCTCATCATGTTGTAATCAGAGCTTCGGTTTCGAGCTTGGAGCGAGGAGGTCTTCAAAGATAAGTATCTCTGTTCATTTTCTTCTTCATTGTTTGTTTTCGTCTTGTTCCTGATAGATTGCATTTTTGCATCTCTGGTGTTCAATCTGTGTTGAAATGTTTCACTGAAATTGATTCAAATTTGTTGTTCTGAATAGTCTTGAATCAATACTGATGATATCATGTCTTAAGCTGCCTAATCTGCCATTCATTGCATGTTAATTAGGTTTTTCAATTTTTTTTTACCTAGCTTTAAATTTTCTAATCTCGTGTTTTGTCTTAGGAATTGTTTAGTTATTTTATATGTCACTAAATTCAATAGCAATTGTGCCTCCAATGTGTTTTCTTCACTGTTTTGTATTTGTTTTAGTCTATGTTCTGCTTTCAATGAGTTTTGTTGAGTTCTTTAATTGCTAGTAGATCAATAGCAATTTATGCAGTGTCAATTTCGATGTTCTGCTATATCGTGCTTGTTGTTGTTTAGCTTACACATTTGATGTCTCTACTTTTGAGTTTCTGTGTTGTTCTGCATTATGCATCTGTTAGCCAAGGATTGTTGTGATCGAAGCATTTTAATGCGCCTTCCATCACAGTGTAATCTGATTCATATCTGAATCTATGTGTGGAATGCAAGCTTGGTCCATGAAGGCATAGGCATTATCAATACCTTGTTTAGTGCAGTCTTGTATTCCTTCATAGATGCTTCAATTTTCGTTCTGTTCCAAATTGTTGCCTCTGGATTAGTATCCTTCATTGAGTTGAGTGCTGCTAGCTTCATCTATTTTAACAGAATCTGGTTTCTAATAGTTTTTCAGTGTTTTCAATGCATGTTCTATGTTGATCTGATGAATTCTTGTGGCTATATGAATCTTAATTGCAATTGCATCTGTTTTCAATCGTGTGTTTGCTTAATCACATTTTCTTGTTTCTGTGGTTAGCCTAGTTGTCTGTCGTGACTGTTGATGCATCTTTTGTTGATTTGCAGTTTATGTTTTCACAGATTATGGCCATTAAAAATTGTTGCAGTGTGGTTGCTTCATTCAATCTGTAACAGAAACATTTGTCTGCTTTTGTCACTCATTTTTTTTCTTTGCTTCAATTAGGAGCATTCGTTCAGTGTTATCCATGAATATTAGTTGCATCTGTGGTTATATTCTACTGAGAGGAGTTGAATTTGTGAGCATTATGTGTGCTACATCATATATGGTTGTTGAGTGAAGTTGTTCGGCCATTTCTTTGTCATTGCATCAGTATCAGTCTGTGGACTTTCTTTGCCTCTAATATTTGTTCTGCACTAGCGGAGTCTCTTTATATTTGTCTTTGTGTGTGTCTTTCAAATTGTTTTTGAGTTGGATCCTTGCAGTCTGTCATGTGCATTTGTTCATTGTTTTAGTGGTAGAATATTGATATTGTTGTGAATTGTTCTACACGTTTTTGAGAGATGAAAAGAAAAGAGAAAGAAATCAGTGAAAAGAAAAAGATTATGATAAAAAAAAGCATCTGAAAGATAATGATTCAGTCTTTATTTAATTTGAGAACATTATTTGGTTCAGCAAAATACAAGTTGTCTTGCACAGTTCACAAAGTGCCTACTACTCTGTTCAATTTCAATTGTACATGCTTTTGATTCAACTTATTTTGAGTCTTTGATTTTAGTTTGTTCATCTTGTTTTAGACACATTCTTTAGGTTCCTTTTGTGTGCCTCCTATTTTTAATAGCTTGTTTTTTTGCTTGTCTTTGTTGGCCATCCTTTGAGTTTGTCTATTACATCTTTCATTTGATGTTGTCCAATTTTTTTCATATTTGACCTTTTCTTGTTTTCCTGATTCTTTTTACTCTCACACAGCAGCTTGACTTCGCTTGTTCTATTTTGGATTCTCCCATCTCACTGTTTTTGGCAACCTTGTAGGCGAAGTCTCTTACGAGGCTGGAGTGGTGAGGATTCTTTTGGGGACTCAACTGCCAAGAGGAAAAAGGAGTGAGCTGGGACTTGAGAGCATCAAAGTGGAAGAAACACTTGAGGGGGATATGTTTTGGGAGGCTGGCCGAGAGACATAACTTAGCATAGTTTTAATTTTTTTCGTACTTATTGTTGTTTTCATATCACAAATTTTGTGTAATTTTTTACAATTTTAGTTTTCCCTTTCATTTGGCTTAGGTGGGAAAATGCTTTAGAGCAATTCCATCCTTAGCAAGTTTGTAATAGTTTTTAAGCGTGTCATGTGAGGTTCAAGGGGTTCTAAAGGCCACTTGAATTTTCACTTAGGATTTTCGTCTAGTTTATGTTTTCAGTTTTTATGTTTTCTGCCTTTATGTTTTAAATGTCCAGGTTTTGTGTAATTTGTATGATTGCTTCTATGTTTTAGGTCACCGTGATATCTAGGTACAAATCTTTCAACGCTTAGTTGACCTTTCTTTGGTCATAGCATTTCACACACTTTGAAAGTTGTTTTTCACAATTAAGATCTGTTTTGCTGGGAAATTTTATTGAGAACTTTTGTGAAAGAAATTTAGAGATTTATGGCAAGGAAAGGCTTGGTTTCTAAGCCTGTCCATGAGACTCACCTCCCTTTCCTGGGAACATCTCTAGAAATCTTTTCCTTTATATTCTCTTTAGAAATTCCTAAAGTTTCTTTGTGAAAAGTTGTTTAGATAAGTGTTTCAAAAGTGTTTTCCAAAATGAGTTTTCATTCGTACAATGAATTGCATTTAGGTAGTCATTGTGAGGATAAAATGCATCATAGACATGAGAGTACATTCCCTTTCTTTGGTGAGGACATAAGTGCATTATCATACATATCTCGGGAGAGGGAAATAGATGATTTGGTGCATTCTTTCCATCTTACACATAGTAAATACTACTTTCTTACTTTATGCATTTCTAGTTTTGTAGGACATGCAAGAGAGTGGTGGGATTATAGGAAATATAGAGTGGAAAAAGGAAGAAAATCTCCCATTTAGAATTGGAGTGAGTTGAGAGCATGCATGAGAAGAACATTCATACCATCTTCCTTTGATTTTGATCGTGAGATAGAGAAAAAGAAGATTGAGATAGCAAGGAGGAAGGAGGAAAAACTCACAATACTCTTAAGAGAGATAGGGGAGTTGGAAGAAAAAGAAAGATTAAGAATTCAAAGAAGAGAGCAAAAAGAAAGAGAGAAATTTGAGCAAGAATTGAGAGAAGAAGAGGAACAACTGAGAAAAGAGAAGGAGGAAAAAGAGAGAAAAGAATTTGAAGAAAAAAAGAGAGAGTAAGACAAGAGAAAGAGTTTGAAACAAAAGAGGAAGAGATTGAGAGACAAGAAAGAAAAGAAATCATGCTTAGAGAAGTAGAGATACAACATCCTACAATTCCTTGCATAGACTTCAAGGGAGTAATTCCATCTATCAACTCTTCTTTATTTGTCTTTAATACTTTTGTCTTAGTTCTCCCTAAAATTGTTTTTCCACCTTCATCATTCATTTTAAACCCTTCAAAAGAATTTCCAAAATCAATTTCTAGCTTAGAATTACCTTTTTAGACTCAATTACGTCAAAGTGAAAATCAATGTTTTAGTGAAGTGGGTTTCATTGAAAATATTTCCAAACATAAATGCCCATTGTCATGTGTCTTTGGAAAACATAGTCTACATGAAGTCCAGAATTTTAATGAAAATTTATTTGATGATTTTTGTAGATGTGTCTTTGATCCTATAGGAACTAAGTTTTTAAAGTTGTGGGCCTTGAAGAACCCTCTTGATCTGAAGACAGATCCTCTTCAAGAGGGAGGGGATGATGAATATCACCCTACAGGGCTTTTCAACTAAGGCCAATGGCTGGGCCCATTTTTCTTTTAATTTCTTTTAAGTTTTTTATTTTCTTTATTAAATAAATATTTGTTTAAATTGGGCTTTATTGTGCAGCAGTCCAGGTTAACTACAGTATCTGCCAGCAGCCCACTAATTCTTCGGTGCAGCTTGCTTCAGCTGTTTGGGCTTGGAAAGATAAACAACCCAATTTTCTCTAAGAATCAGGATGCCAACCTTTCACTAGTAGCCCAAATAATGTTTCCTTTGAAGTATCACATGGATCCACATCATCTATTCTTCCACGACTTCACGCGTTAACACCAGTAACAACACACCTCTTTTGTTGGGCCACACTAAGCAACCAATCAACGACCCATCTATATTTTTCAGAATGGAGACTTTGCCTGCTCATTTGAAGCCCACACATCACAAGCATACAGTTCAGATTCTTTCACACATCTTCCACCTCTTCCTGTCACGGAAATCCTTCGCCGTTAGGGTTTCCTTCCACACCTTCACGAGTGCATCAAACTATCGAGTGCCAATCTTTTGTTAGGAATTTAGTACAACGCTTCCTTCTTACACGCGAGACCTTTCTTGCTTGGTTTCCCTCACGAATTGTAGCGTCTCAGCTAGGGTTGCCTCCTTCGTCACCTGTAGCCAAACCAATTTATTTTTCACGCGTTGTTCTCATTTCTTATCACAGATCTGGTAGTTCATACCCTTCACGTGTTCCTCACCTTATCACGAGTGCTAGACTTTGCTAGAGTTTTAGGGATTTCGTTCATGGTTTCCACCTTTAGCGTCTAGGGTTTTTACCTTTCTTCTTTTCTTTTCCCGGTTGCCTTTAGCTATAAAATGGCAAGCCAATCTCATGTAATCGCAGCTTTGAGGAAAGAGAGTGATAAATTTCCCTTTTGTCGCAGCTCAACCCTAACCCTAGATTAGGTTTTTAACCTCGTCGGGTTACCAATTCAGTGAGAGTTCCCCACTGGAACTTAGTCTTCCGCTGCCGATTTGGTGGTTTTCCACCGAACGATTGACGATTAACGGCCTTGCAAGGAGTTTCCGCCAAAGATTCGTTGAGGCTCGCTCATCAATTTATTTCTTTAATGGCATCACCAAGACCCATTGCGTCTAAATATATTTCAACATCCAATATCCAATATAAGTAATTCTTCCTCGTAATATCAAGGGTCACAAATTCAAAATTTGCAAGGTTTGACATGTTTAAAAAAGCACATAAAATAATATTAATAATAATCATAATAATAGTAATAATAATAGTAATCATAATAATAATAATAAGACAAAGATGGAGATTGATAAAGTCAAACCATACTTATAAAAAAAATAAGAATATAAGATAAAATTGTAAATGAAGAAAGGATAATAAAGAGTCTAGATTAAGACACGCAAAACATTGTCCTTAGAGAAAAAAATACTTCCACTAGCGCTCAGTTGCTTGGAGCATCGTGCTGATAACGTGTTATAAAATAAAGCTAATAATATAGAAAAGAAGGAAAGGAAGAAGACAAAATGAAGAGTAACTTTTATGTGTGTCTTATTACAGTCATATTTATAGATACAAGATGTAACCTGAAGGATACAAATCAAATAGTTAATACAAATATTTATATAAAGAGTAATTAATCATATGAATGAGTATCAATCATATCAATCATATGAGTATATGTATCAAATCAATGGACGACCATTAATTCATAACACTCCCCCTTGAGTGTCCATTAATAAGAGGGTTATTCAATAAAATTAATCAAGTCCTTTTATTGATTAAAGGAATCAGAACGCATGTGGTATAACCGTCTAATTGAGGACTTGTTAAAAGAAGGATATAGAAATGATCCTTATTGTCATTGTATTTATATGAAAATATTAGAAAATGAATTTGCCATAATTATTATTTATGTACATGGCATAAACATTGTTGAACTCCTAATGAGCTCGTTAATATCGCTATCAAATTAACACTACTTAACTCTAGCAACTTTAGTTTTGCCAGGTTAATAGTGAACCAACTAGATAGGGTTAAGCTAACCTTGAGTCGTATCCCAACGAGTACGAAATTGATTTTTATTATTTGACTCTTATAAGAAATCTATCATAATGCAATTAAAACTATATGATGATATGCAAAAATTTAAAGAATTTAAGAATGAAATAGCAAATTAATAAAAGACTTAGAAACAATTATAATAAAATAGGCCAATTTCATTGCTTTCTATATAGATTCTTCAGATTATTGCTCAATTAAATATTACTATTCCTAATCATATCTATTCTTTTACCTCTAAAATCAAGCAAAAAAGTTAATTAACCAAAGTAAATTCTTGATTATTTGTAATTAAAGTTTTACCTCTAATCAAAGTACAATTCAATTATTAGCAAAAACCAACTTAATTACATGAAAGTTTCTAAAGTTAGTCAAAGTAAATTCTCAATTAAAGTTAAAAACCCTTTAACTCATGTGATTAACATGCATGTAGATTAAAACATCTAACTAATTAGTTATGATGTAAAACTATTACTTTCACGTGATTCAGAGATAAAAGACATAGATGAATGAAAGTAAACACAATAATAAAAAAAGAAGAAATTATTTCAATTTAAGTGTCCTTTTTCTACTCTATTGGGTCTCTTTATATAAGTCTTGATTGGACTTGGACTTTATCCTTTTATATTGTTGAAATCTTTTATCTTTTGATATAATATTTCTTAAATAATTAAAAGATTTTATCAATTTCTAAAATATTTGAAAGAGTTTCTCTATTGATAATTTGAGATATATCGAAGTTAATTAATTAAAAATCTTTAATTAATTATTTAGCAACTTAATTTCTGTCCAATTTTCAATTATGCCCCCTTGTTTGATCATTTTTGCAATATTGACCAGAATTGACTGTTTGACCATCTTTGACCAATAGAGGCCAACACGTGGCATCTCCTCTCGCTTTGGAATTAGGGTTTCCTAAGTGTTGCTTCCATGGTTCACGACTGTTGCAGTTTTCGTAAGGTGGTTGATGGAATCCAGTGTGGTGCATTTTCGCTGCTGAGGCAAACTACTATGACACAGTTTCAGACATGCTTTGTGTATGCAGGTTCACGAATGATGGTGGAGTAGCAAGATTCAAACAGTTGCGTGGTGATGCAGTCTCATGAACGTGGTGCTTTAGTGCTCTTGCAATGGTCATGCTTGGACGTCAACAGACGTGGATCTGCATCCGATTGGGCCTAAATGGTTGTTGGTGCAAGATAATGGCGACGAGTTCACGTTTCATGAAGTTATTGTCATGGTTGCTGCGATTGAAGTCGCCTGCGTCTTGCTTTACCACATGAACATGGTGGTTCGAATAGGTGCAGCAATGACTGCGTTGCGGTGGTGTCGTCGTTCTACAGGCGTAATGGTGGACACGAGCTTGGTTCATGCAAGTTTTGGTGCATTTCATGGTGGTGGCAAGGTTGAACGCTGCAGGTGCGTGGAGGTTTAAAGTAGTTGTTTCTCCGATCTAGTGGTGTCGGCGTTGGTGTTTGATGGTGATGGAAACACTATGTTGGTCACGGTGGTGGCATTGCAATGGCTCGTGGTGCTCTAAAGAGAAGATGGAAGGCTGGCAGCGCGGTGGTGGCATTCTGAGCCTAGGTTTTCTTGTTGTGTGGAGAAGAGAAGGAGATGATAATGTGGCGCACCCTGATTGGTGCATATGTGTGTGCAAGGATAGTGACACGTTTCATCATATGGTTGGCCAAATTTGAAAGATGAGGAGTGTCACATGGCTTGATCCGACTAAGTTGTGTTTAAGTGGTAGGAAGGTGTAACTTAGAAGAAACCAATGGTGTAGAACAGGTTTTTGGGTGGTCCACTTGAAGAAGGAGAGTGTAAGATAAAAACTAGGGGTACATTTAGCTCCTCAATTATTTCTTTTCAAAATTTACAGATTTTGGACTTAACTTGTAACTTAGAACATTTCCAAATCCACACTTTTAATGACCCAAATAAAATTTCAACTACATTAACAAACGTTAGAATATCCAATAATATTTTATGCAACTAAAATCACTTTTTATGCCATTTTTATCTTACGAACTCAATAAATCCAATAATCACAAATCTTGATTAAATCAATCTTTTAAGTACTAAAATTCAATTAAATCCCCAAATTTAATACTAAATGGGGGCAAAAATTTGAACTCATCACTCACAAAGGCAATTGATTAGTTAAAAAAAGAATTTGAGATGAAAGATCTTTGAAGGGCAAAGTTTTGTTTTAGATTAGAAATTGAATATTGAAATAAAGGTGTTTTTATACATCAAGATGCTTAGATAATTAAGGTGCTTAAAAGGTTATAAATGAACAAGTCATATCTATTATGCACTTCAATAGTTATGAGGTCGTTATTCGTTGATAAAGGCTCTTCTTAAACCTCAAGAAAATGATGAAGACATTCTTGGTCCAGAAGTATCATATCTTAGTGTCATAAGAACACTAATGTATCTTGCTAATTATACTCGACTTGATATTGCATTTGCTGTAAATTTGTTAAGTAAGATATAATTCTTCAACTACGAATATGAGCTTATTTTATCCAAATGATTCAAAATCAGACCTAAAAGGTTATGCAGATGCATGTTATTTTACATATTCTCACAATGTCACAATTGTTGATCACAAACAGGATATTTGTTCACATGTGGTAGCACACTTATTTCATGATGGTATATGAAACCAACAATAACAACAACATCGTCTAATCATGCATACTTTTTATTATGACATGAGGTAAGTCATGAGTGTGTTTGGTTAAGGTCTATAATTTAACCTGTGCGAGAAACTTATGGCTATCCTTGACAAAGATGGAATTAACAACCATATATGAAGACAATAGTGTATTGTTCAATTGAAAGGATGATATAAATATCCAAAAGATTCATTCATGTGAAAATCTGTCAAGTCTATTTAGAAAGTCTTTGCCAAGAAGAACTTATGTAAGTTTACATGAGGGGGAGAAATAATAAATGTAAAAGAACAATATTATATAAAAAGATGTATTTTTTTTCCTTCACTAGATTTTTCTCCCAAAGGGTTTTTCCTAGTAAGGTTTTAACGAAGCACATTCTCTTATCAGTGACACCTAAGGGGAAGTATATGAATTAATGGTCGTCCGTTGATTTCATACAGACTTACTCATATGATTGATATGATTATATGATTGTTACTAATATGATTAATATGGTTAATTACATTACTCTTTATGTAAATATATTTGTATTAACTAGTTGATTTGTATCCTTTATGAGTTACATCACGTGTGTATATATATATATATATATATATATATATATATATATATATATATATATATATATATATAGGGACTCCTCCTAACAGTAATAAAACACACAAAATCAAAGTTGGTCCTTATTCATTCTTTACTTCTTTCCTTTTTTTTTATAAAATTTGAAACATATATTTAACCTATAATAACTATTGTATTTTACTTTTTATGTAGTAAGTAATAAACAACATTTAATATTTAGTATTTATTACTTATTGTATGACATTTATTAGGGTTTATTATATGTCTTTATTAATTTTTAATAAATATGTCATTTATACACTACAACAAAAACAACTTTAGACAACACTAAACGAGACCACGGGTATAAAAATGTGATCTAAACATAGTAAAGGCAACATTTTTTTAGACGTGGCTTAAAAGTTATCTTAACCAACATTTTTATATAAATGTTTCTTGTAAAAAGTGTGAGCTAATCCATAAAAATGTGGTCTAAAATACACTAAAAATTAAAGCTTTTAGATTATAAATATTCCCTCCCTCCTTTTTTGATTGAAAATGCAAAACTTAGTTCCAAAAACGAAAAAATTTGAATTTCTTCCCTCTCTTTGATTTTAGACTGAAATCGCCAAAAACTAACAGTTTTGAAAAATTTGAAGTTTTGAAAAACACGTATATCAAAATCGTTGTCTTTTACGAGGATTTTAAGTAACAATTTTAAAATTGTTGTCGTACTGAAAACCGTGGCCTATTACCTACAACTACGCTCACCTATACTACGCCTAAAAAATTGTTGTTTAAACTTTAGCCCACGATTTTTGTGGTTTAACTCACTATTTTGTGTTGTTGCCTAAAGCAATTTTTGTTGTGGTATATATATATATATATATATATATATATATATATATATATATATATATATATATATATATATATATATATATATATATATATATATATATATATATATGAGGATTCAAGGGATACAAAATAAGAAGTTTATATGCTTCAACGAATATTTTTGAGTGTTTTTCAAAGGATGTTGAATACTTTGAATAGAATGGTATCTCTGTATTGTCATCACATCACATGCTTATAAATTTTCTCCCACCTATATAGTAATCGACATGATGTTATTAACATATGCATGCACCTCAGATGGAGTATTGCATGTATGTATCATTGAATACACTATATCAATTTTCTGTCTCAAATGATAATTATGTACTACAAGAAAAATTCATATTTTTTGCCAATTTCTTTTTTTAATTTTTTTTGTAAAAAATATTTATGACTTTTGTTATGAAAAAAAAATTTGCAAGAAATTTTACCAATTTTTTTTGTAAAATATTTTTTTTTAGGAAATATTTGCGAATTTTATAATTTTGAAGGAAACAATTATCTATAGAGGAATTGTTTGCCAATTCTTTTAACAAATTTACAAGAAAAATCTCATATAATATAAAAAAATTCTAGCAATGATACCTCACCTTTCAAGGTTATGAACCATACAAAGACGAGCATGCATATATATATATATATATATATATATATATATATATATATATATATGAGGAGGGAATTGTCGAAACTGGTCATAAAAAAAGGAAGGAATTACCCTATGAAAAATAGTAAATAAATAAACTTAAATTAAGAGAAATACAATTTGGAAACATACCGGAAAAGAACTGTTGTTGTAGTAAGTGATTTAAACAAAGATTCATTCTTTCTTTGATATTTCAAGATGTTTTTCCAATCTTGTGATTCTTGCATTCTTTCTGAAACATATGTTTGATATGTTGTCCACGTTGTGAATTGCTCCAAGTACTTTATGGAAAATTACACCACAAAGATGTCAAATTGAGGAAGTTAATCAAAACCCTAAACAAAACGTATCTCTACTAAATTCTTAGCATAAAAAAGTTGGTTAAAGGATCTTAAAAATAAATGTGCACAATTATGCCATGAAGATGTCAGATTATCGTCATCACTGTCTTTGGCTTGATCTGATTTAATTGGATTTTGCGATTGAAGAAAAGGCATGGTCGGTCGATAATAGTGCATTGATGAAGAATCTTGATTGTGTAATATGGTGTCATGGTGGAAGTGCCAAACATATTTGATGGTCCAGGAAAAAAGGTTTGATGAGGTGGAAAATTGGGGTAAGTGGATGGTACTTATTAGAATGATGAGTGAGATGGGATGTTATGGTGTGGATGAGCATATGTAAACATTTGAGTAGGATGCATCCAAACTTATCTTATACCAATGCATGGAGGGTGTATTATCATGCAAATGGGCATTTCCATTTAATGGAGTTCCTTCAATGACATGATTGTGTCGTTAATTTCACATTGCTATCCATATTTCATGGTATTGTGGCCAATACCTATCGTTTCTTACTCTCGAATTGTCTTTGTGCGCCTCATCGAGATTTACTGGGTCAAATGTAATGTTTATTCGGAATCCAAGTTGTCGCATCACTCGATCGGCTAGTTGAAATTTGATTGTTGCGAAACAAATGAGAGGAATCGTTGCCCAACTAATTGGAGAAATATCAACAACAATGAATTGTCTGTGTTCATCACGCCAATAAGGAGTCCACAGAAACTAACATAAAATAGATACAAATATATTTAATAAAAAAAATAAAAAGAAGCAATGGGGTGGATCAGTGAGAGAGAAAAAGTCATTACTTTTAATTGAGGGGTAAAGTGGAAATTTTAATTTTTTTGGAAATACAGGAGAAGTGGTTGGAGGTGTAGGAAGAAACCCCCTTAGAATAGGATTATTTTGAACCTTATATTATAGACCAAGTAGTATAGAATTTTATTTGAGCCTTGTATTTGGGTTTGGACCATGTAGTAGAATTTTGGACCTAGAAGAGATGCCCATAATTTTGGGTCTTAAAAGTAGACCCACTAATTAGGATTTCTTAACCCTAGATGGCGCAAGCTTGGAGTGCAAGGCATCTCCTTTAGCCCCTCATGGTGTGGAAGGTGTGAATTGCTTAGGTCGCAAGTCACACTAGTAGCATGTTTCACTTGGCTCTAAAATGATTGCATTTAATTAAAATAGTTTATTTAAATCAAATATTATAAAACCTTACGTAAATTACCATAAGATATTTTATGGTCTGACGTAAATTTATGTTGAAAATTTTGTCCAACATAAATTTACATCACTCGCGTAAATATAAAACTATTAACATATATAAAAGCAAAAAAAATCATACATATAAAAAGCCTCTTCAGTAATAGTGATTTTGGTAATTGATTACTCATTCCAAACTCTTTATATTTTGTAGCCTACAAACTTCCCTTCTTGTTTATATCAACTAACACAACAACAACACAAGCTGGCTCCTTTCAAAATCCCAACAATTTCATTGAAGAAATCCTTTACTTTAATGGCATGGTTGAAGGAGGAACAATCTTTGATATCCCAAAGGCTCTTGGTACCACCTCCACTTGCCTATTTTCACAAGAAAATAAAAATCTTAGTGTTGTGTTTAGATGAGGTAATTAGAAGGGTGATTGATTTATTTGAAGAATTTAAAATTCATACACTAAAATTGTTAAAGGTATTTCAAATGAATAAAATAGAAGAATTTAAATACCCTAAAAAATATAAGAAATTTGAAATTCCTCTTTTTTTCACTCCTTTCACTCCACTCATAAAGGTCAAGCCGAGTTGGCTTAAATTGAAGACTTAGTCGAGTTAGCATAAGCAAAAGGCTCACTAGAGTTTACTTAGACTCAAGGTCAAGCCGAGTCCATTCAGATTGAAATTCAAAAGGGGTTAGCTCGAACCAAAGCTCAAGTTGGGTTGATCCAGATCGAAGATCTTGCTAAGTTGGCTCAAGCCGCAAGTCTTGCAAAGTCTGCTCAATCAAAGGTCACAAGTTCTCTTTAGTTGTATCTTCTTATAGTTGTTATATGTATTGTATATGAATTTATTTTGGTCTCAACAGTGTCTTTTAGGATGAATATAACAAAGTAATTATATATACTCTGTTTATGATTATTAGATAGCAATTATATAATTATATAATATCCTGAGCAGTAGTTTTGCATTGAAATGTTACAAATACTAGTGATTTGTGTTATAATAATTTTAGTATTTATTTAACTTATTTATTATTTATTTAAAATTTAAAATTTTACAATAAACAATTGATAAGGACATAAATTTGAAACTACAACAAAACATTTTAATGATTATTTTAACAGTCAATACACATGATACAATAATAGGTTTTCTAAAATTAATAAATTTCTAGATATAATAATATAATCACAAAACTAAGTTTTATAGTAAATGAAATTTTAAATAACTTCAAAAATATACAATTTGTTTCCTTTTCAAAATTTTAGTTTAATTTAGTTTCCCAACTATAGAAATGGGTAAATTAAGTTTATTTGACGTTTCAAACTTGTTTTATGAAAGTTTCTTAGCTAACATTATAGTGGGAAAGTGTTAAACGGTGCAAACAACTCAAATACTATAAGAAAGAACATTTGAAACGTCTAATAAATTTAATAAAAGTTGGTTAGAATGACTAAATTCACACATCTCTAGAGTTAGAGGACTAAATTGAGCAAAATTTTCGAAGAGAGACTAATTTCAATTTTAACTGAAAGTTAAGTGACCAAAAACATATTTAATTCAATCCCTTAATTTTATTTAAAATAATATATCAATTTTATATTTTATATTTGAAATTTCAGTTAATCTTTAAATCTTATATTATAGGCTTAAATAATGGTTTGGTCTCATTACTTATTCAGTTTTTTTAATTTGGTCCTAATATTGTTTTTTTTTGTTCAATTTGGTCATAATATTCGTCAATTTTGTTCAATTTAATCCTTTTTGCAGATGTCGTTAAAATAATTAACGGATTGAGAACAATAACTAACACATGTCATTTTATGTTCTTTTTTTTGTTTTTTTCTTAATTTTTAATTTTTTTTTTATTTTAAAAAAGTGTCCACGTGTCATGTCAGGTTCAGTATTTTATATTCAATTCTGTTTTGATATTTATTATTTTTTTTAATTTGATTCCAACTTTTTTTTTTAAATTAAACAATTTTGTCACTCTACAATTAAGACCAAATTTAATTATTATATAAATATTATATTGTTATTCTTATTAAAATTTACATTTTTATTAAACATCTTTTGTTTAGGATCAGAGCTAGTTTAAAATTAGAGAATAACACCATTAATTTAAAATGTTTTAAGAGATTAAAAATTACATCAAGTATTAAAATTCATATAAACATTATCTATATTACTTTATATGAAAAAAAAAGTTTGGAAGCATATTTAATCATGTAAATATAAAAAAATTAATATTTAAAATTTAATTTGTAATTATTAGTGATTTAAATTAAAATATTATTTCAAATTTGTATCTTGAAGTAATATTGTAACATCTTAATTTTAACAACTTAAAATTAATAAATTAGGATATTATACCTTAGTATTCAAAAAAAATAAACGAATGTATAAAAATATATTAATACAGTCTTACAAATGATTAAACTATATAAATATATCATTTATACATACCAAACATTTCTAACTCTAAACATAAGCTAACCACTTAGAACAACTTTCTACTTAGACCTCCTTTCGACCTAAAAGATGGCTCCTCAACTTTCAGAGGTGCTTTGAAACTGCAACCACCACTGAATAGATGATCATCGCAAAAGGAAAACATAAACACAAGACAAAAACACAAAAGAAGAGTAAGCTAATGACTTTTAAAGAATTTTCTTAAACATATAATATTGATATATATATATATATATATATATATATATATATATATATATATATATAACAATTACAAACAAACAAATATTCTCACACATATATTTATAAACTACGACTTAACTAATCCAGATACATGCAAGGTCAATCCATTAACACCTATGGTCAAGGAAAAACCCCTAGGCTAGGATCTCTTGCTCCTCTCACCACATACCACATTCCTTTCTACTTTAGAATTTGAATGGTTATTAAAGCGTCATGATAACTTCCAAGACAATCCCTACCTCAATGCATACACTACCACAATCATTACTAATCCTCCTTGGGTTAGCATTAACAAATCTCAACTCAGTCTCATATAAACAATCTCATATCATATACTCATCATTCATAATAATTACAAAGCTTCTATAACCACAAAAAATACCATTCAAACCACTCAAGAATGCAAGTATTGTACTTACTCGCCCAGCTAGTAGCCCTCGCCTAGCCACTAGCCTATGCTTGCCTAGCGAGTAGCACTCCCCCAACCATTGGTCCAGGTTTGGAAGTTCCTGACTTGGAAATTTGCACAACAAGTAGCACTTGCCTAGCCACTGGTCTTGGTTTGGAAGTTCCTGACTTGGAAATTCGCTCAGCGAGTATTACTCACGCCAACGAGTTTGCCAATTTGCATAATTCTTTAGATCAGTGTTCTGCATAATGCGGCAGATCAACTCATTCGCCCAATGAGTAAGCAAATCTCCACAATTCTGTAGAAATTGATTTAAGTAAAAATTATACCTATTCAACCAATCCATACAATTCCAAAACCTCTAGATAGACCATTTGGGTATCAAACATTAATTCTATCAAAATATTCACACTAATTGCATCCAATTGCACCTATAACATACATTTATTCTCAAACAACAAATAAAACCTAAGTATTTATCGTTTTCAAACATCACAACCCAGTTCACATATCAAACACATCAGTCAATTACAGAATAATCATATAATAACATTCCTAACAGGGACATGATAGGAAGTCTGAACAGGCCAAAATCACCTTTTCCTTTTAGATGTTTCCTCATTATGTCTAATATATATAGTTGAGAGGCACGACCAAGTTGCCCTCATTGCATGTTCGAAGCTTTTTGACTGCTGACGAATGTTGCTGTTGATGTTGCATGCTGAATGCGAAGCAACTAAACAACCAGTATGTTGAGTCAAGCCACCTTTTCCTCAAAATTCCTAACTATTTAAATGGTATGTGAGTCAGTAGGCATACATATTTTAACCCTATTATGTCTTATGTAGACGTATTGTAAAAGAGTTTTAGATTGTCATCTTATTGTAAAATGACATGTAGGATAACTTTTCTTATAAAAAAATGTAGATAACTTTAGTTGTTGCTATAATAATTATTTCATGATATTTTTTCTCTTTTATTTTAATCTCTTTTTTATTTATGTAAATAGTAAGAATAGTATTACCTTTTTACTGTGTGAGAGTGGAAGATATTTTTGTATTCAATATCAATCTTGAAAATTCAAAATATAATTATGTTACAGCTATTTATGCAACTAAGATCAATGGAGGTTGCTCCAATTTATATTATCTTAGTAAGTTATTTATAAATTTGGCAATAGTGTACTCTTATTCCATAAATTCAACATCTTTTTAAAAGATAAAATATTACAAGTTATTATTTTAGTAAGGACATATTTAAGGATTTTTTTTCTTAATTAGTCCTTCTAGAAGTCAACATTACTCTGTTAAATTATATATCTTATATTAATGTCACAGTGAATTAATTAATTTTTATTTCTTTTTTTAAATATATTTTACTTTAAAATTTAATTAAATTTAACTACTACAACAACAAATTCCTTTCTTGATTGTCTCACTCTCACACAACAAAATAAATAGTGTTATAACTTATATTTTACACTTCTATTGAGTTATTTTGGGTGCCCACACACATGTTTGTATTTAAATGGAATGAGTATTTATGCTATACATAAAATATTGATAGGCTAGAGGTAATTAAATTTGTGCTACTTTTAATTAGAGATTCAAAAAGCATACCTTACCAATTCAAATATTGTTCAAAATACATCTTGTATGTTTCTTCATTGGTGTCTAATATAGCTTCAGATTTTGAGAAAGAAGATATCAACAGAAGGCATTGTGGTATATTTGGAGTGACATAGAAAAATAGATTAAAACGACCTCTCCTAGAGAGAATTCTATATATGTTGCTTCTACTTTTAATGGTCTATTTTGGATTAAAATAGAGTGAAAATACTACTAAAAATTCTCATATTATATCGATTTTTTTTTTTACAAATTTGTTAAAAAAATTTGCATTCAATCTAAGAGTTGAATAAAGTAAATTTTCGTTTTGTCCTCTTTTAGGTATTTTAGCTCTTGGATTGCTTGTGGGCCTTAGGGTGACACGTGTGACTCACGGTTGCTTTTAGTGAACCATATTGCTTTATGATCAAGATACTATTATTAGAACTGTAATCAAGGTTTTTGATTGGTTGTTTAGGTGATCCTGTGCGTTTTAGAGTTTTAGAGAGAAATGTAAGAAAAAAGGGTTTTCTTTGTCTCAAGTGAAGGAAGCTAAATTTTGTTTATATATGTGACATTAATTATAATTATTGATTGTAACTTAGATGTTGTGATTTTTGGATTATAAATTATGACTCATTACATTGTGTTGAATATTTGTAAATTTTATATTGAGATGTGATATGCATGAAATTTTTGAACTGCTATTGTTCGAGAATACTTCTGTGTGAGTCTTGAATTGAGTAATAGGGCACTTCATAATTAGGAACCTAAACAATTAAAGTACTTAAGGGTTTACTAAGTGAGGATTAACTCAATAGTCCCAAATTACTCATTTTAAAGCTCAAAAGGGAAATTTTGGGTATTGATACACCATCGAGCACAATTGTAGCTCCACTAGGCACTACTGAGATGGTAGTACTAACTTAAGGGTGTTGGGCACCACTTTTGGACCATCGGACGCACTCAAATCATTGGGTTTTAGGGATTGTAGTGTTAGGCGCTACTTTTCCTACAGCGGAACGCCAACCTATTTTCCTAGTATCATCTTGGAAAAAATGGGATTTTTTCTTCATTAACCGTCAGATCGAGCTTAAATTTTGATAGCATGTCGTAGACACATGAATTATTACTTTGGTTGGTGGAATCTTTGATTTGAAGTCTTCAGCTAGAAAAGTCGGTATCATTATTGGCCTTTCGATGACATCAAATAAAGACAGTTAGAATAGAACAGTCTTTACCAAAACACAATGGCATAACTTGTAATTAAAATGTGTTTTATGTCGACGGTTATACGAAAGCCCGTCGTTATATTTCAAATTATACTAATATAGCAACGATTATGATTTAAATCATCATTGTATGGTCGTTTCGTAGCAAAATAACGATGGTGAATATTAAAACCGCTGTGGAATAACCATGTCATTTACCAATTATAGGGCTTTTTGACTTTGCGCCCTAGTTTTCAACTGTTCTTCCCTATAGCTTTTAGCCACCTCCTTCTGACATTCTCAACGACGACCATTTGAAATTGTTGTCGTTTGTGCCACTAGCACTACCGCCCACCATTATAAAAACTAGTTCGAACTTCTTCTCCAGAAGAGGTTTTCTTGTCTTCTCCTCCTCCATCGTTCTCGTCTCTTCTCCTCTTTTGTCGTGCGCATCTCTTCTCCTCCATTGTCATTCGTTGGCTCTTTGTTCTCCTCTACTGCCATTTACGACTTTCGTCATCCCCTTTGCCGCCAACGTTCGCGACCTTCATCGTTTGCTACCATTGAGATTTTGTTGGACAACATTCTCCCCCTCACTTGTCCCTCGCTCCTCTTCTTCCTCAAAGTTAGTATCACTCCTCCAATAATTTGTTAAGTCTGGAATGTGGAAGCATGGTATCCATCTTGAATCAATGAGAAGTAAAGAAATAGAATATTTGCCCATCAATTAGCCTAAGTTTTTTAGGCAACTTCCATTATGTTTTTATGAAATTTTAGGTTTTTGTGAAATTGCGTTCCTACATTTTCCATAAAAGGTTAAGGAGCCTCAAAATTTCCAACCTTGCCTATATTAATTAAGAAGTTCCCCATTAACAACAAATGAAAAACTTCGAAAGAGGGCTACATTGAAAACTAAATTGTAAGCCAAAGGATCAAAATAGTTTTAACTTTTCTTTTGATGATCAAAATGTTAGATTTTTTTTAATTTAATTAGTTTCAATTAATGAGTATAAATTAGTTTGCATATATTAATTAAAAAGTGCCCCATTAATAACGAATGAAAAACTTTGAAAGAAGGCTACAAAGGATCAAAATAGTTTTTAATTTGCTTTTGACAATCAAAATGAGTTTTTTTTTTAATTTAATTAGTTTGGAATTACAGAGTATGAATTATTATTTGAAATATTTCTTAAACATGTTGGGATTGAGTCCGGAGGTGTCCAACCTTCGATAAACATTTAGCAAAGTGTGAAATGCTACAGAGATGTTTTTGAATTTTTGTGAAATATAATAGGTGATGAAGTAAGAAATTTGCATGCATTGAGAAAAAAATAATTTCGATCACGTATCTGCAGAACATAAATATGTATCAGAGTTGGATTAATTTACCATGTATAAGTGATGATCACGAGAGAGGGGTTGAAGAGTTTTTATAGTTTGTTCAATGTAATGTTGGTAGTGTAGCAAATAGAGTAAAGATGAGGTGTCCTTGTGTGAATAGTTTGAATGGGAGAAGATTAGATGTTTTGAAATTAGAGAACTTCTTTTGTGCAATAAATTTCTGAAAAATTATTCATGAACTTCTTAGATATTAAATGTTTGTTTTCGTTATCAAATTAGGTACTTGCATGGTTTGTGTTTGGAAGTAGGAAAGGATGACACATATGGGTTTATAGACCCTTATTTCATGACCTCAATGAGTAACAGGAGTGTAGAAACAAACAAGTATATCACTAATTCCATAATGTGCGAAAGAAAAAAAGTTTACCTTGCTCCATATATAGATAAGTAAGTCTATCCTTATTTTTCATTCCATAACGCATATCTTTTGCATTTTAAATATCTTTTAACTAATTTTCAATGTAGTCGTGATTGACAACTACTAGTTGTATCAGTACCAAAACATATCGTTCTATGGTTTTGCTCTTTGCATAGACCTCATCCCCCTTATCTGAGATCCATAATAGATACGTAAGTCTATTTTAGGAAAATCCTTTTATTACATCACCTTGATTGTTTATTTTTAGTGATTTTAATGAACATAGTACATTGAGTGGTAAATCAACTACCAACACTAAAATGGTCACATGGATTTCCCTTAAGATATTTATATTGTATCATTCATTTAATTTTTGTATTATCATTTAATTTATCTAAGTAGTTTTAGTATGAGTGTAATGTAATAAACAAACTTGGAGATATGAGTATGGCTACTACGTCACACAATAGATGACAACCATTATGCAAACCAATTATGAAAGTGGTTGGGATGAGGTAATATGCTAACTTCCATATGAACTAACTTCAATTAACTTTCAAATGTACTAATATTAACTTAAATTTTGCTGAATTTCAAAGACCAAAGTCCCATGGATGCAAAAGCCTTAGACTATGTTCAACAAGTGTGAACAACCTATTTTCTTCTTAGATATTAGAATATAAAATAGTTGAATGCTACTTTAGAATATAGAGTAGTTGGAAGATTACTTGAAACTACTTGAACTTGAACTATTTTTGTGTTTTTGATTTTGAATTTTCTGGTTTGTGAAATTTTTTTTACACATTTTGGGTAAAAAAAAATCAAATAATACGAGAGTTATTTTTAATGACAGTTCGTACCAAGATCGTTGTGGTTTGTTCGTAGTTTCACGATAATTTGGACCAAGACTATCGTTGGTCAACTATCAAATTTCAATTTTCGTCATCATCATAATAGTTTCCTATAGTAGTGATGACAAAGCAAAGCTTATAGAGTTCGAGTGAATACATAAATATGGATAATGGAGTCTAGTTTATATGTATGTCAACAGTTGGAAATTGCCTTGTGATATGAGAGTTGTTGTCTTGGATAAAGTTGGTTTATCACTATTGAAAAAAAATGTTATATGAGAATTGCATATGTATGTTTAAGTTATCATTAGCTTACCCTCCTTTGTTTGTTGGTTGTTTTGTCTCTTTTTCAATGATCACTTCTATGGCGTGAGCTAATGAGGTTCCAGGTGGTGATGATGCTATCTAGTAGGTTGTGGTATGAAGTTTAGAGTTTCTTTTGAATATAAATAGTTATATGATATGGTGTAGTTTAATAATCTTGTCTTATATTTTGAAGGAAGTTATTAACTCGTGTATTTTGAAAGACTTTAAATTTTGTGACAGGCATATAAATATTCTAAGTTTGCATGCTTGTGTACATTTTTTACCTATATGACTAGGTTGCTTAATACTTAACTTTTAATGATCCAAGAGAGTTGAAATATTCTATTTTCTTGGACGGTTACAATTACCGAATATTTTTATTTTAATATAAATTATATATGAACAAAATACTGTATTCATGAATAAGAAAATTTATATATAAATATTTATTTATTATATAATTAAATGCAAATTTAAAAATGCATTTATAAAATAAATCATTTTAATATTTAATAATTAATTTATTAAGAAATGTTAGCTAAGAAACTATCATGAAATGCATTTGAAATGTCAAATAGACTTAATAAAAATTTTGTTAAAATGACTAAATTGCGACAAAGTTTCGAAGAGGGACTAATTTCAATTTTCACTGAAAGTTAAGAGACAAAAATCATATTTCACCCTTATTTTAACATTGTTCCGATAAAGAGGTGCGAATGAACCTTAAACCAAAAACAAAGTAAAGAAGTATCTTAACCTTAGCAGGTAACACTTAGGCCATAATAGTTATGTCCCTTGACCGTATGAGTTAATGCTTTATTTATAAGTAAATCAGTTACAAATTTGTAGATATACTTCAACCTATCTTTTCTACATAACTACCTAAAAGATAATAGATAATGATCAATAATAATGTCTCATACATGATCTTTTGTAGTGGAATATGAGTCACAAAGACCAAATATCTTATTACCAGAATCTTAAAATATTTCCAAGATATTTTGAATATCTTGTTTTTTTAGGAAATTTCATCTTTTCGACATTCTAATGACGTGATACCTCGTCCTAAGGTAGATCTACCATTTCAACAACTCTATGTTAATGTGATACCTCGACTTTAATGACCTGCTCTTTATCTTATCAACAACTCTATGCTCCAAGAAGACTTCCTCAGATCTTTTGACCTTGACTTTTATATATATATATATATATATATATATATATATATATATATATATTCATAATGAACTCCTTATGCACCACGATACCTCATTCTATTGGAGACGTATTTTCTGACTTGAATCACCACATGACACCTTGAATTTACCTTGGCTTAACACTTTATCAAATACCTCAGTTTATTGGAGACCTCCTCTCTCGGGGAGGGCACAAATATATATGAACGTTGCATGTTAAAATGGTTGTGCTTGTTTTGATTGATCTTGTGATGTTTGAGAGAATTAGAATCTGAGTAATTGAGCAATTCGGTACAAGCCCTAATGTTTTAAAATTGTTTTTAAACCAAA
This sequence comes from Vigna unguiculata, assembly GCF_037176805.1. Lineage (NCBI taxonomy): Eukaryota > Viridiplantae > Streptophyta > Magnoliopsida > Fabales > Fabaceae > Vigna > Vigna unguiculata. The sequence continues at coordinate 8,716,869 of NC_140797.1, forward strand.
GTACTAAGAGAGGGGTACCAAATTGATCAATTAAAAAGGTCTAACTTCCCTGTTATCATAGAGTGTATTTGCTGGTTTTCGATACAACGTTGAGCAGTAGAAAACTGGTGTTATGTGGCAGCCTCATTGTGTAGGTATAGGAGCATTTAAGCTCCAGGCTTTTGAGCGCCAGTTTGTAGTGCTTAGCGCTGATATTTGCAATTTTTTTGGCATTGAGCAGCAATAGAGCACCGTTGAGCATCATCTTGGTATTGCAGTTTTGGAGTATTTCAACTTCAAGATGCTTGAGCACCATCTATGTAGCGGTTAGTTTTGGTATATAACTTATTACTTTAGTTCGAGTATATAAATGTTATATTTTTATAGTTTTATCTTTTATAAAATTGTATTAATATATTTTATACATTGACTTATCTATTTTAAATACTATGATGAAGTGTTCTACATTTAAAAAGCAAAAATGAACACCATAAAATACTCTAAAAGCTAAAATTGCATCAATTGGATATTACACAACAAAATAATTAGAAGATAAGCTCAATCAATAGACAATTAGAGATTGACAAATACTATATACAATCTCAAAAATTTAGAAGTGATTGAACCAATTATATACTATAATCTGTATTGAAATACGTTTCTCCTCAATTTTAAAGAAATTTTAGTATTTGTTCTAAAGTGAAATTGACACATATTATTATAAAATAATAGTAATATTGATTATCTTACATGAGTTATATTTATGTGGACTTTCTAGAGATAAAAATTGCTATAAAAGGTTAAAAATAATAGTACAAAATTGTCAAATAACATCTTGGAATTCTATTTTTTTCATTTTTAATGTAATATATATATATATATATATATATATATATATATATATATAATATGCTTTTGTCACATGTTTTGGTATATGTTGATGGGTGCATGTACCTAGTCTTTTTGTTTTACACGTAATTATTATAACTTTTTTATTATAATATAATAATTGCAAGGAAAGATAAATTTGTTATGAATTAATGGTCATCCATTAATTTGATACAGTTACTCATATGATTGGTATGAATTCATATGATTGATACTCATATGATTCATTACTCTTTATGATATAGACAAAAAAGTAGCTCTCTATTCTCTCATCCTTTATTTCTCCTTCTATTATGCTCCTCTCTATGTTATTCTCTCTGTTATTAGCTTTATTTCATAACATATTATCAACATGAGGGTTATCCAACTAAGCGTGAAGGCGTATTTTTTTTTTCTCTCTAAGGACAATGCTCTACATACCTCAACCGAGGTTCTTTCTAATCTTTTCCTCATTCACAACTTTATCTTATATTTTTTTTTTGTGATGATAATTATTTGATTTTTTTTCATCTCTATCTCATTATTATTATTATTATTATTTATATTTGATTTCATTAATTTCATACATTAAATTTGATTATGATTAATATTTTATGTGCTAATTCTAAACATGTCAAACCTTACACATCTTGAATTTGTGACCCTTGATATTATGAGGAAGAATTACTTATATTGGATATTAAATGTTGATGTAATGGGTCTTGGTGATACCATTAAAGAAAGAAATAAATCAATTTAGCAACAAATTTGCTCCTACGATAACAATATTGTGAAAAGAGATTTCACACATATTTTGAATTTATTTCATGCCTTTTGTATGGCTGAACAAAGCAATGAGCTTTTGATAGAAAATCATGAAACGTGTTCAATTGGTTGTGCTCCATTCCAAGAAGTGAATGCAACAATTTTTGATTTTTATATTCACGATCGTGATATTGATTATGGACATGATTATAAAAAAAATTTCAAAGACACATTTTATCACCAAAAGTGAAACAATAATGTGCAAAAGGGAAAAGAAAAATGTGGTGCAAATGTCACCTTACAAGTCGATTTTGTGAGGTTGATTTAGGCTTAAAGTCCACTTCTTGACATGGTATCAAAACCATTGTTTAAAGCATATCCTAACGATATTTGTGTTGGTTAGGCATATAGTTTCACCCGCTATGGGGTCACTATCAAACCATCTATTAATGTTTAGTCTCAGGAGGTGTGTTGGAAGTCTCATACTGATCAGAAAGACAATTTCATAGTATATAAGTGGGTACAAGATGATAATATAAGTTATCACTATGGTGGTAAAGGCCATTTGAGTTGTACTTATTGTAAATCAAAGTATCTTAACATATAAGGAGAAAAACATAAAAACACACTTTGCTTATTGTCAACATCCAATTTCGTCCAGGTAAATAAATTTATTTTCAAAAAAAAAAATAAAAAAAATAAAAAAATGTGAAACATTATTTTCTTCAAAGATTTTCAAACTTTAATTTTAGAAAAAAAAAGAAAAAAATAGATGAAAAAAAAAAGGAATAAAGAGGGAAGAGTCCAATTTTTTATTAATTATTGCACTTCTTCTCATGAGCCCAACAACTCAACCTGCTTTCTACCCTTGTTTCTGGAAGAGAAATTAGTGATATGATTCTAATAATTAGAAGAAATATTTCTTCAAATGGTTATAATCAATATTACTAATTGGGATTGATTTTGTGCTCTGATTTGTTAATCGTTAGAATCAATATTACTAATTTGGGATTGATTTTGTGCTCTGATTTACTATGATTTGATTCCCATAATGTGTTGCTATCATAACCAATTCCTTCCTTATATTGTTCATTACAATTAAGGCTGAGATTGCATTGAGATTGCAATATGTGAATATAAATACGTACTGTCATATGAAAAAGGGACCGAAATAAAAAAGAGAAATTCTCTACACTACTTAATTCTTTCCCATCACCACTCCTACATACACACCTCTTTTTAATCTCTCTTAAAAAAAACATATTGAAGGAGGTAGAAAAAAGAAAAAAAACATTCTCTACCCTCTCTCTTTTCTCTCATTACCACCCACATAGACACCTCTCATCTTTATCTCTCTAGAAAAAAACAAAAATATTAGAAAGGGAGGTAAAGAATAAGAAAAAGAGAAAAGGTAAGGAGATATTGAACATTTTTTAAGGTACAGAACTCCTAGTTCATTCTTTTTTTTCTTTTGATTTATTTTTATCAATTTTTTTATTATTCTTTTTAAATCATTAAATTTTTTTTCCCATTTTTTTGGTGTCTGTTCGACCGCTCGCGTTGCATGACACCTATTTTAGACTTTCTTTCCTTTTTTTTCTAAAAAATATATATCAATCTAAGAATAAAATATAACTTTCTTTGTTTACTCTTTTATATCTATTTGGTTGCTCACGTCGCAATGACTTCCACAACTACTCTAAAATAACTTTAAAAAAATTATTTGAAGTGTCTATCCGGTCGCTCGCGTCGCATGACACCAATTTTAAAATAATACTAAAATTTAAATAAAAATATTTTCAAAATTATAAAACAAATTAAATCATTTTCAAATAATTTTCCAAATAGATTTTTTTAAAAGAATTACGTAACCCTGATTCTCTATTCACATGGAGATACGTAGGAGCGAGGATTAATCCTCGTCGGGCCCAAAAAATCAAAAAAATAGTTTTGTTTTTTTGTACATTCTTTTATTACTAATTTTGGGAAAAAATAAATATTTTGAAAAATCACAAAACTTTTGTATATTTAATTAAAGGTACCGTCTTAGGACGGACGTTGTGGGGTGCTAATACCTTCCCCACGCATAACCGATTCCCGGACCCAAATTCTGGTTTTTTGCAGACCTTGCTTTTTTTTATGGTTTTCCATAGTTTCCTATAATAACTATGGTGGCGACATCCAAAACTCTTTTTCAAATTTTATTTTTGGTTTGTCGTCTCGTCGCGATTTCGGTTACGACAGATGGCGACTCCACTGGGGACGCTAGAGAGTCAGACCATTTATTTGGATGTGTAAAATTGATGTGGTTTTTCTTCATATTTTTCCTTTCTTATTTTTTTTTTTGGTATGTGTTTTTTTTTAATATTTAGAATAATTGTATGTGTATATTCTTCTTTATTTTTGTATTTGGAATAACTGCCAGGTGTGGGTTTAGGTATACATTGTGTTCTCCCTTCACACACACATTTTATTCATTACATGAGTGCGGCCCTATACCCGGGTCTGAGTTGCTTAGAATCAGAGGGGATTGTGTAGCAGTGTCACAGTGGATGTACTTCCCACGTGGTCATTGTGAGAACCCCAGCTAGAGTTGTTTGCTTCATTGGCACTCCCACTTCTTGTTGTTTACCAACTGTCGTGGGAAATGCCATGAAGTGGGCCATAGCTCTAGTGACCTTGATATTTAGGTATTAGGGAACTATCCTTGTGAGCACATATACTTTCCTTAGAACTTTAAGCATCAAACCCATGTTAAATAAAGGCACTAAAGGGAGACTATTGGCGTCCTTTACCCTCACCTTTCCTTGTATATAATAATAAATGCATCACAATCACACCATTATTAGCCATAAACATACATTTCATTAGCATATCATGTGAATAAGTGCCCCTGTGAGGCACAACAAACATGCATTGCATTCCATTTTGTGGTCATTCATGATACGTTATCCAAAGATTCAAACACATAGCATGCATCAACATAAATTTAAAAAAAAATAAAAAAAATTTACACTACAATAAGTTCAAATTGTTTCCCACTTCTCTTATCACCAAATTCTTGGAATCTTTCTTGTGAAAAATGATGAAAAATAATAAAACATTCTTTGGTCAAATCAGTCTATTGAATAAAGAAATAAAATTTTGTTTGTTGCCATGTCTTTTGAAGCATCATATAGTCTTGCATACATGAAATTGGTCAAATCTATCTTCCTTTCCATCTCTCTTCCACCATAAACCTTGTTTTCTTTTCCATGGAGAATTATCATAAAGGGAACACATATCTTAAAAAGGATTACCATAAATTCTCTGAACACACCGAAAAAACAAAAGGAAGAAAAGTTCGCTAGACTAACAACTTTGAAGGACAGTCTAGGCAAAAAATAAGACAAAAAAAAAGTGAAAAAAGAGAACCAAACAAGGGGCATCCTGTAAGATGAAATCAATTATTTTCCTGTGAATTATTTTTTTTTTAGAAAAAACAATCATGTTTTGAAATGATGTGTGGCCATGTTTCTTTATCCAAAAAAACTAAATTAATTATCCTTTGCTACCCAATTTGAGCCTTCCAACAAAATTCTTTCAAATTACCCTAAACAAGGATCACCTTCCCATTGAGGTTTGACATAATGTTTGCATTTGTTTCATCTGACTTGTAGTTCACCAATACAAAAATATATATATAAAAAAAAGAAATGACATGGTTATATAGAAAAAAAAAGAAGCAAAAGTTTAAAGAATGAGAATAAAATGTCAAAATATAGAAAGAAAAAAAAAGGTCAATGAAATGAAGTCAAATAAATATTGAATGAAACATTATTCAAAGATCCTTGTTTGAAACAACCCTCACATCACTTGTTTGAGCCTTTACTATCATTCAATTCCATACCCTGACCTTAGCCACGATACAAGTCTAATAAAGTCCACACAAATCAAAGATTGGTTGTTATCTTTTGAAGGTTTTAATTTACAGGAAATTTTTTATTTGCTAACAGGTTTGTTCTAAAAAAATTTATAAAAAAAAAAGATTGAAAAAGTGTGTTCAGAGATTTGCTTTTAAACACTAGGGCAGATTATTTTTGGGTAGCATATTTTCAAAGCTTCAGTAAGACAATTAAGCTAAATTTGGGTTGTCCTCTTTCAATTCATTTCTTCATGAAACTCCATCTTTGCTCCTATAGTATCCTTCGCTCTAAGCCTAAACCTTGACCAACCTTAACATAATCCATCTTTATCAATCCCAAACCCAAACTAGGGCAGTCACTTTGTTTGTGATTCATATATTCCCATCATTCATTCTGAATTGGGGCATTTTATTTACATTGAAGACTCTGTTCACATTAGGGGCAACTTGTGAAGACCCCGTCATTTTCTTAATCTCCTCATTTGGGAAAAGTATAACATGCTATTGCACCCTAGGACCATCCTAGGCTCTCACACTAAGGGCAAATCCTTGAAGTCCCCATCCTTTCCTTCATACCATCAATAACTAGGGAAAACCCAAACAGATTTTGTCCCCCGAGACCAATTCAAATTGGGGCAACTTCTTAGTTAATCTTCATCACCTCATCCAAGCATTTCCAAGCCCTTGGCAATTTCATGCATGTCATTCAAATAGTGTTTCAAAAGAAATGATTAAAAAAATGTTTGTTAGTAAATTGATTAGACCAAAGAAATTATTTAAAAAACAGTAAAAAAAATATCAAAGTAGAATAATTCCATGAATTGAAAATAACAATGAAATGGGGAACAATTCAAATGTTTTTAAAAGAAATGCAAAAGAAAATTCATACATCATACCAAACCATGCATACATGAGTCATTCATCTTTTTGAATAAAATAGTTTACATCTTTCCAATCAAAACCCTCTTCACTCATATGAATGGTTATTGAATCCTTGCGTTTTAGAAGGAAGAAAATTAAAAAAATACACAATTGGGTTTTTATGATGTTTCTCAAATTTTGGTCCTTTTCATTTATATGAATGACCAATATACCCTAAGCCCAATTTCCATTGGCCCCTAAGTCCAATTCCCACACTAGTTCCTAAGCCCAGATTTCACACTAACCTCAAGCCTAGTTTCCACACTAGCCCCCCAAGCCCAATTTCCACTGGCCCCTAAGTTTAATTCCCACACTAGTTTTTAAGCCCAAATTTCACACTAACCTCAAGCCCAGTTTCCACACTAGCCCCCAAGCCCAGTTTCCAAATTGGCCCCTAAATCCAGTTTTGTCTAGCCTCATAGTTTTTTTCTAGCCTCTAAGCCTAGTTTTCTTTGCTCTCAAATTAAAATAAAGGAAAATGAAAAAAAAAGAAAATTTCACCCATGCATCCACGCATCCATGTATGCATCATCATATAGGTTCAAAAAGAAAATCATAACATGTCATGCATCATCAAATCATCCATCATACTCCACAAAATCATCGAAAATCATTTCAGAAAAAAAGTCAACAATGATAGTTTTTTGCTTAAGTCTAAAAAACGTTAGGCATTCACTTGGTGTTTGTCGACAGTTCAAAAGCAAAATTCAGGTTCTCCCTTTCTTACATCAAGACCCTCTGCGAGACAATGGTCATTGATTTCTTTTGTCACATCGAGGCCCTCTGCGAGGCAATGGTCATCGATCTCTTTACATCAAGACCCTCTGCAAAGCAATGGTCATTGATTTCTTATGTCACATCGAGACCCTCTGCGAAGCAATGGTCATCGATCTCTTTACATCACGACCCTCTACGAGGCAATGGTCATTGATTTCTTATGTCACATCGAGGCCATCTGCGAGGCAATGGTCATTGATTTTTGGATCGGGACCCTCTACATGGTAATGGTCATCGAATCTTTTAGATATAGACTCTCTCCTCGGGATTGGTCTAATCTCTTTTTCAAAAAATCAAAGTACAAAAAGAATATAGTTTGTCAAATTGTGACCCTTTACATGGTAATGGTCACTGAATCTTTTGGATATAGACCCTCTCCTCGGGATTGGTCTAATCTTTTCTCAAAAAACATACAAAAAAAAAGAAAATTTTCAAATCGAGGCCCTCTACATGGTAATGGTCACCGAATCTTTTGAATAAACCCTCTCAACGCGATTGATCTAATTTGGTTTTTTCAAAAAGTAAAAAAAAAAACAAAAAGAATTAGTGTGTCAAACCGAGACCCTCTAAAATGGTCAAATTTGTCTTGTTTTGAAACCCAAACGAAATTAGTGTCTTTATCTTTACTTATCTTTTATTACGATAATATGAAAATTAAATTCAAATTTTCATATTATCTAGTAAAATCTAAGTAAAGAGGGGCAGTTATCAACACCCAATTTCGTCCGGGTAAATAAATTTATTTTCAAAAAAAAATGTGAAACATTATTTTCTTCAAAGATTTTCAAACTTTAATTTTAGAAAAAAAAAAGAAAAAAAGAGATGAAAAAAAAAGGAATAAAGAGGGAAGAGCCCAATTTGTTATTAATTATTGCACTTCTTCTCATGAACCCAACAACTCAACCTGCTTTCTACCCTTGTTTCTGGAAGAGAAATTAGTGATATGATTCTAATAATTAGAAGAAATATTTCTTCAAATGGTTATAATCAATATTACTAATTGGGATTGATTTTGTGCTCTGATTTGTTAATCGTTAGAATCAATATTACTAATTTGGGATTGATTTTATGCTCTAATTTACTATGATTTAATTCCCATAATGTGTTGCTAACATAACCAATTCCTTCCTTATATTGTTCATTACAATTAAGGCTGAGATTGCATTGAGATTGCAATATGTGAATATAAATACGTACTGTCATATGAAAAAGGGACCGAAATAAAAAAGAAAATTCTCTACACTACTTAATTCTTTCCCATCACCACTCCTACATACACACCTCTATTTAATCTCTCTTAAAAAAAAACATATTGAAGGAGGTAGAAAAAAGAAAAAAAACATTCTCTACCCTCTCTCTTTCTCTCATTATCACCCACATAGACACCTCTCATCTTTATCTCTCTAGAAAAAAACAAAAATATTAGAAAGGGAGGCAAAGAATAAGAAAAAGAGAAAAGGTAAGGAGATATTGAACATTTTTTAAGGTACAGAACTGCTAGTTCATTCTTTTTTTCTTTTGATTTATTTTTATCAATTTTTTTATTATTCTTTTTAAATCATTAAAAAAAATTCCCATTTTTTTGGTGTCTATTCGACCGCTCGCGTTGCATGACACCTATTTTAGACTTTCGTTCCTCTTTTTTTCTCAAAAATATATATCAATCTAAGAATAAAATATAACTTTCTTTGTTTACTCTTTTATATCTATTTGGTTGCCCACGTCACAATGACTCCCACAACTACTCTAAAATAACTTTAAAAAAATATTAAAAATTTATAAATGATTAAAAAATAAAAAAATAAAAGATTAGAAAAAAAATTATTTGAAGTGTCTATCTGGCCGCTCGCGTCGCATGACACCAATTTTAAAATAATACTAAAATTTAAATAAAAATATTTTCAAAATTATAAAACAAATTAAATCATTTTCAAATAATTTTCCAAATAGATTTTTTTTAAAAGAATTACGTAATCCTGATTCTCCATTCACATGGAGATACGTAGGAACGAGGATTAATCCTCGTCGGGCCCAAAAAATCAAAAAAATAGTTTTGTTTTTTTGTACATTCTTTTATTACTAATTTTGGGAAAAATTAAATATTTTGAAAAACCACAAAACTTTTGCATATTTAATTAAAGGTACCGTCTTAGGACAGGCGTTGTGGGGTGCTAATACCTTCCCCACGCATAACCGATTCCCGGACCTAAATTCTAGTTTTTTGCAGAGCTTGCTTTTTTTTATGGTTTTCCATAGTTTCCTATAATAACTATGGTGGTGACATCCAAAACTCTTTTTCAAATTTTATTTTTGGTTTGTCGTCTCGTCGTGATTTTGGTTGCGACATTTATGAATATGGTGATTCTAATTATGGCCATATGAATGTTACTCATCTTGATATTGTTATTTTCTTTTCTAAACCAAATGGAAGCATTGATCGCCTCATTGGTGATGAGAGTGTTAAAAAAAGATTTTCTCATATTATGTTCTTAATTTTAAGACAATGCTTTATATTTATTTTATGTTGCTTATATATATATATATATATATATATATATATATATATATATATATATATATATATATATATATATATATATATATAAGTTCTATATTTTTATGAATAAAATAATCTATTTTTATTTATTTTATTTTTCTTCTCCTCTTACAAAGTAAGATCTAATATTGATATTTATGTTTATATGAAGAATGAATATTGACATTAATACCAATGATGATGATCTGTGCATTGTTGATAGTGCAACAACTCATACAATTCTCAAGAGTAATAAATTTTTCTCTTGTTTAGTAATGCGAGAAGTCATTGTTAGTACTATTTCTGGTACTACAAATATAATTGAAGGCTCCGGAAGAACTATTGTACTTCTACCAAGAGGTACACGATTGGATATTAAAAATTCATTTTATTCTCCTAAGTCCAATACAAACTTATTAAGTTTCAATGATATTCGTCTAAATGGATGTCATATTGAATATCTTTATATCACTCGAATTGAGTCGAATAAAAAATGTGTATTGGAGAAATTATCAGCCTTTGCTTATGGCTTGTACTACACATATATTAAAGCGATTGAGACGCATGTCAATGTAAACTAGAAGCTTACAAATAGAAATGAATTTCTTGTTTGGCATGATCGATTAGGTCATCCTGGAAATATCATGATGCAAAAATTGAAAACTCATGTGGACATCCACTTAAAAGTCAAAAACTTCTTCAATCCAATGATTTCTCATGTACTACATGTTCACATGGAAAGTTGATAATAAGACCATCACCAGAAAAAATTAGAAATGAGTCAATCTCATTTTTAGAACGAATACAGGGTGATATTTATGGTCCAATACACTTATCATGTGGATCATTTAGATATTTCATGCTATTAATTGATGCACCCACTAGATGGTGACATATTTGTTTACTATCAACTCAAAATCAGGCATTTTCGAAGTTATTATCATAATTGATCAAGTTAAGAGCTCACTTCCTAGGTTATCGAATTAAGAAAATCCGTGTTGATAATGCTAGTGAATTTACATCTCATGCTTTTAATGAGTATTGTATGCTAATTGGAATTGAAGTTGAACATCCAGTAGCACATGTTCATACTCAAAATGGACTTGCTGAATCATTGATAAAACGTCTAAAATTGATTGCAAAACCATTACTTATGAAAGCTAATCTTCCAATGACTACTTGGGGATATGCAATTCTGCATGATGTAGTATCGATTCACATTAGACCAACTAGTTATCACAAATACTCTCCTCTGCAGTTGGTTTTTTGTCAGCAACCTAATATTTCTCATTTAAGAATTTTTTGGTGTGTTGTATATGTCCCAATTTCCCCGCCAAAAGGATTATGATGGGTCCTCAAAGACGTTGGGAATATATGTTAGATATGATTTTTCGTCGATAATAAAATATCTTGAACCATCAATATGTGACTTATTTACAACTCAATTTGTTGATAGTCATTTTGATGAATCAATTTTTCCAACGTTAGGGGATGAAAGAAAGAAACTGGAAAAAGATATTGGTTGGAATGAATTATCATTATCTCATCTTGATCCTCATATAAAAGAATGTGAACTAGAAGTTCAACAAATAATTCATTTACAAAAATTGGCCAACCAATTACCAGATGCTTTTACTGACACAAAAGGGTAACTAAGTCACATATACCCGCTGTTAATGCTCCAATCAGAATTGATATTCATGTTAGACAATCTAATATAGAAAATGAATCACAAACACGCTTGAAGTGTGGTAGACCTATCGGTTCCAAAGATAAAAATCCTTATATGAGAAAAAGACACATATTCTCCAGTATTGGATGCAACAACATTTAGATATTCAATTAGCCTTGTTGCACAAGAAGGTCTGAATTTACACCTCATGGATGTTGTTACAGCCTATTTGTATGGCTCTATGGAGAATGATATTTAAATGAAACTCCCTAAAGGATTTAATTTTCCCAACCAAACAAATTCTAAAGAGGATTATTTGATAAAGTTGAATAAGTCCCTTTATGGATTGACACAATCAGGACGTATGTGGTATAACCGTTTTAGTGAGTACTTGTTAAAGGAAGGGTATAAAAATGACCCTATTTATCCTTGTATTTATATGAAAAGATCCGAGAATGAATTTTCCATAATTGTTGTTTATGCATATGACATAAACATCGTTGGAACTCTTAATGAGCTCACAAAGGCAATTTATTGTTTAAAAAAAGAATTTGAGATGAAGGGTCTTTGAAGGACAAAGTTTTGTTTGGGATTGCAAATTGAGTATTTAACAAAGGTGTTTTTGTACATCAAGAAGCTTATATAATAAAAGTGCTTAAAAAGTTCTATATGGAAAAATCACATTCATTATGCATTACAATGGTGGTGAGGTCGTTAGATGTTGATAAAGACCCTTTTAGACCTAAAAAAAAAGATGAAGAACTTCTTAGTCCTGAAGTACCATATCTTAGTGTTATAGGAGCACTATGTATTTTGCTAATTATACTCGACCTGATATAACATTTCCAATAAATTTGTTAGCAAGGTATAGTTCTTCACCTACAAGAAAACATTGGAATGGAGTAAAACAAATACTTCATTACCTTAAAGGCACTATAAATATGGGCTTATTTTACCCAAATGATTCAAAAATATATCTAATGGGTTATGTAGATGCAGGTTATTTATTAGATCCTCATAATGGTTGATCACAAATAGGATATTTGTTCACATATGGTGGCACATCGATTTCATGGAGGTCTGTGAAACAAACAATAACAACCACATCATCAAATCATGCAAAAATTTTAGCATTACATGAGACAAGTCATGAATGCGTTTGGTTAAGTCTATAATTCAACATGTGCGACAAACTTGTGATTTATCTTCGGGAAAAAATGAAATCAACAACTATATATGAAAACAATAGTGCATGCATTGCTCAATTAAAAAAAGGATATTTTAAAGGAGACATAACAAAACATATCCTTCCAAAATTCTTTTTCACTCATGATCTTCAAAGAAATAGTGATGTAGAGATCCAAAAAATTTGCTCATATGAAAATCTAGCATATTTATTTACAAAGTCTTTGCCTAGGAGAACTTTTGAGCAATTGGTTCACAAGATTGGACTCTGCCATCTTAATGATGTAAGTTTACATGAGGGGGAGAAATAGAAGATGTAAATAACAATATTATATAGAATGATGTACTCTTTTTTCTTCACTAGGTTTTTATCTCAAAGGGTTTTTCCTAATAAGATTTTAACGAGACACATTCTCTTATCAATGGACACTCAAGAGAGAGTGTTATGAATTAATGGTCATCCATTGATTTGATACCGTTACTCATATGATTGAATTGATATGATTGATACTCATATGATTCATTAGTGTTTATGATACAAATAGATCCTATTCTCTCATCTCCTTCTATTATGCTCTCTTTTATGTTATTCTCACTTATATTAGCTTTATTATTTCATTACAAAATTAATAATATAAAAGAGGTTTTCTGAATGAAGAGGTAGGTATTGGTGGAGAGAGGTCACTGGAATCCGTACTCTCGTTAGCTCCCAATACTAATTTCCATTCTCACCAGGACTCACTGCTCACATCACTAACATATTTATCACTAAATTATTATGGGTATCCTTTTGGACGGGAGAGGTCAAATTATATGTGAATTTTTTATTAAATATCATATTCGAATTATTTTAAATAAATTTCATTTTCATTCCCAAAATGAAATTAAAGTGTAGTTTCCATAAGTCTTAAAGACTAAAGTAAAGTAAGTTTTAGAAAATTTAAATTATTTTATTGATTTTTTAATCTAATAATCTATCTCATTTTAATTTCTAAAAATGCAAGTTGTTTAATTTCTAGCATACCAACACATATCACCATTGACCGATACCTCATATCGGACAAGGCTGGGGGACTGGTGTACCACACCTAGCCAAACTCGACCATATAAGCAAACAATGCATACATCAAGGCAGCCAAGTATTCAGCCTAGGCCGAGTTAGCCTAACTTGTACTGGTTTCAACCTATATATGTAGAAGAATAACCTACACCTCGTATAACCAATGTAAGTCGTCAAGGTAAGTAATCGGTCCAAGCTGGATACTCCAGCAGACAACAGACCCGATAAGATTAGAGCCCAGGCTGACAACTCCAATAAACTTAGTGAAAATAAAAGCCCCCGCATTCAATAGGTCTTAAGGGCCTGGGTTAGGGCCCAAGCCCACTCATGGCCCAAGACAGAGCCCAGGTGAAGGCCCGGCCCATGAGGTAATCAGACATCATTAATGCTCTATAAATACGCGTGGACCCCAATAATTAAAGGTACGCATTCATTAATCACTTATTTGACTCTCTGAGAGCTTTGACTTACTTGAGCTTCGGAGACTCTTCTGTAGGTAACCCCTCCTGGGTTCAAGCTGACATGTATCAACCGGGGAGAGGCCAACTGAAGAGATAGCGGACTACATGGTAAGGTGACACTTGTGCCTAACTCATCTTATTTGTTCTCTGTAGGAACAACAATATTATATAAAATGATGTACTCTTTTTTCTTCACTAGGTTTTTATCCCAAAGGATTTTTTGCTAATAAGATTTTAACGAGGAACATTCTCTTATCAATGGACACTCAAGAGAGAGTGTTATGAATTAATGGTCGTCCATTGATTTGATATAGTTACTCATATAATTTATATGAATTGATATGATTGATACTCATATGATTCATTACTTATGATACAAACGGAAAAGTTACTTCGAATCCTATTCTCTCATCCTCCTATTCCTCCTTCTATTATGCTCTTTTTTATGTTATTTTTACTGTTATTAGCTTTATTTCGTGACAAAATTAATAATATAAAAGAGTTTTTCTGAATGAAGAGGTAGGTATTGATGGAGAGAGGTCACTGGAATCCGTACTCTCGTTAGCTCCCAATACTAATTTCCATTCTCACCGGGACTCACTGCTCACATCACTAACATATTTATCACTAAATTATTCTGGGTATCCTTTTGGACGGGAGAGGTCAAATTATATGTGAATTTTTTATTAAATATCATATTCGAATTATTTTAAATAAATTTCATTTTCATTCCCAAAATGAAATTAATATGTTGTTTCCATAAGCCTTAAAGACTAAAAGTATTTAAGTAAGTTTTAGAAAATTTAAATTATTTTGTTGATTTTTTAATCCAATAATTTATGTCATTTTAATTTCTAAAAATGCAAGTTGTTTAATTTCGATAGACTCTTTATAATTTAAAAAGTTAAAACGGTGATTTGTTCTACATTTAAGAAGAACTGTGGTATCAGTTCTTTAAAATCTGATGATGAATAAAAAAACATGGGAGAGAATCCGAAACTTTTGTTTGGTGTCACAGCGCTTTGTCTCACACCTATATATGATTCAAGTGTCCGACACAGAGCTAGCACTTTAAAGAGGTACAGTGAAAATCTTCAACAAATGTTCCCACCTAGTAGAACCCGAAACAAGTCTATGTTTGAAACCTCCATAACTAAAGTGCAATCAGAAAGAGAATGAAGTATCAAGGACGGAAGGTATTGGGCAACTAATTGCATCTAGTTAGCGATTGATTGATGTTATAATCTCCTTGCTTGTAATTAAGACACACAAGATTGAAAGGCATGAAATAGTGAATAACCATTTTCCCTTTAATGTCTAGTGAATTAGAAAGCATTAAGAAAATGATGGTGACGTAATAATCTGAACATTCCAAAATCACCTTTCCCTCTTTGATGTTGCATGCTGAATGGGAAGCAACTACCCAGAACGAGCAAGCTACAAGGCTTCTCTTTTCAATCTGTAAAGCGGAGAATATACATTAAGCAACTTTTTGGATTAGGTATAATTATTATGAAATATATTCATGTGTAGGGTATAAATATTCAGATGATTGTTGCAGATAAAGAGAAGCAGGTATATAAGGAATTTCCAAATTCTCACTCACAGAGAGAATAAGATGCGTACGTGGTTCACTAATGCAAGGCCCTATCTGCTGCTATTGGCGGTTCAATTTGGCTCCGCCGGCATGTTCATTTTCGCCATGGATGCTATAAAGAAGGGTATGAGCCATTACGTCTTCATTGTTATTAAAGTATAATGCAAATTCTAGAAGAATCTAGAAAAATATAAGATAGAGATGTTGAAATGTAAAGAAACTTCTAGAGTATTGGAGAAAAGCCTAGGATAGAAAGAAAAACCAAGAACATTCAACTATGTAGAAAACTCTAGAAGTATTTGCATTAGTTCTAGCTAGAAGTTTCTAGAATAATCTATAGGTCTATAAATACCCATGTATCCTACCATTTGTAATAAGAAGAACAACTAACACAACATCCAATACAACTATTCTCAACTACAAAATACACTTCTCCAACTGCTACTTTCACACTCTACTATCTACACATTTACTCTATCCCTTCAACTATCCCTTTCACAACATTTGCTCCAGTCAGCATACTCTTTTACTCTCTCTATATGTAGATGATCTTATTTATACTGGAACCAACACAAAGATGTTGATGGAATTTAAAGAAGATATGATGAAGACCTTTGAGATGACTGATCTTGGCTTGATGAGTTATTTCTTCGGCATAGAGGTAAGTCAAAGAGATGATGGAATATTCATCTCACAAAAGAAATATACAGAAGATTTGCTGAAGAAATTTAAGATGTACGGGTGCAAACCTGTAAGCACACCACTAGTGACGAATGAGAAACTACAAAAGGTGGATGGAGCACCAGAAGCCGATGCATCTCGATACAGGAGTCTAGTTGGAAGTCTACTTTATCTGACGGCTACACGACCAGATATCATGTTCGCTACAAGTCTCTTATCAAGATTCTTGCAAAACCCAAGCCAAATACATCTTGGCGTAGGCAAAAGAATTTTAAGATATCTACAAGGAACCAAAGAGTACGGTATATGGTACAAATCCACAGGCAATCCAACATTGCTTGGTTATACTGATAGTGATTGTGCAGG
Source organism: Vigna unguiculata (assembly GCF_037176805.1). Classification (NCBI taxonomy): domain Eukaryota; kingdom Viridiplantae; phylum Streptophyta; class Magnoliopsida; order Fabales; family Fabaceae; genus Vigna; species Vigna unguiculata. The sequence goes on from NC_140797.1 coordinate 8,733,640, forward strand.
GTCAGTGGACGACATGAAGAGCACCTCAGGCTATGCTTTCTCACTTGGATCGGGGATATTCTCTTGGGCGTCAAAGAAGCAAGCCACAGTTGCACAATCAACCGCTGAAGCAGAATATGTGGCAGCCGCTGAAGCAACAAGTCAGACTATATGGCTTCGAAGAATACTCAAAGATATGGGAGAAAAACGAAGTGGCCCTACTACAATTAATTGTGACAATAAATCAACCATTGCAATGACAAAGAATCCTGTGCATCACAACAGAACAAAACATATAGCAATTAAATACCACTTCATAAGAGAAGCGGAAACAAATATGAAGATACGACTTGAGTACTGCCAGACAGAAGATCAAATTGCAGATATCTTCACAAAGGCTTTACCAAGACCAAGATTTGAACTACTACGCACTATGCTTGGAGTTACCGAATTTGCATCAAGGAGGAGTATTAAAGTATAATGCAAATTCTAGAAGAATCTAGAAAAATATAAGATAGAGATGTTGAAATGTAAAGAAACTTCTAGAGTATTGGAGAAAAGCCTAGGATAGAAAGAAAAATCAAGAACATTCAACTATGTAGAAAACTCTAGAAGTATTTGCATTAGTTCTAGCTAGAAGTTTATAGAATAATCTATAGGTCTATAAATACCCATGTATCCTACCATTTGTAATAAGAAGAACAACTAACACAACATCTAATACACTATTCTCAACTACAAAATACACTTCTCCAACTACTACTTTCACACTCTACTATCTACACATTTTCTCCATCCCTTCAACTATCCCTTTCACAACCTTTGAAATACTAACAATTGTCTACCGTAATGCCATCGCCTCAGTTACTCTCGCTCCCTTCGCCTTTCTTCTTGAAAGGTATCTTTGACTTACCTCTCTCATGCATGCATGCAAGTTCGTTTTGTAAAATTTTGAGTTAGACTTAAAATTTAAGTCTTAATAACTTTCTTAAAACAAATATTTTTTCAGGAAAATTAGGCCGAAAATGACTTTCCGAGTATTTTCAGAGATTATGGCACTGGCTTTCTTCGAGTATGATTCTCTTATACACTCATTGAACTTTGACTTTGTTATTATTGTTCAGTAGACGTAGCTAATTAAATTATACGATGCTACTTGCAGAATAATACTGGATCAGTGTTTCGCTCTATTGGGCATGAAATTCACGTCTGCTTCTTTCTTATCCGCTGTCATGAACTCCGCTCCCTCTATTACTTTTGTGATGGCAGTCATACTAGGGTAAGTATTCCATCAAATAAGAATAATACAAGGTTATTTTTACTTTTAGATTTTCTTTTGATCACATTTATTAAACATTTTTTTTCTATTTTTGTCTACCTCCCACTCACATATACCCTAGAAATAAGATGCAGATGTAGTTAGCTTCAAACTCTGTCTTTCTCTTTCAAGAAGATGCCAATGCAACATTATCGAAACAATTTGTATTTACCTGCAAGCTTATCTAATAAATATAAGAAAGGTTCTAAATAATGGTCCACAGGGGATTGGTTAGTAATGGATTAAAATGCTTCCATAGAAATGTTAGGCAAAAGTCCCACAACGCTAATTAATTTTCTCTTATTGTCTTTGGAAGTATAGCTTTCAAGAAAACAAATTTATTATTTTTAAACTCCGAGAATCAAAGAAAGAGAGAATTGACATGTTTTTAAAATTGGCAGAATGGAGCATATGAAAATTAAGGAGGTAGCATGTCAAGCGAAAGTGATTGGCACCGTAGTAACGTTTGGAGGAACCTTGCTTATGGCACTCTACAAAGGCCCCGTCCTTAGTTTCATGAGATCTTCGAGCAGCCATGCCAGCCAAACTGAGAACGTGAGCAACCCCACCGGCAACCATTGGGTCATAGGAACAGTGTTCCTCCTCATTGGTTGTGCAGGTTTCTCTGCATTTTACATATTATTGTAATTAATTATTGTAATTAAGTTTCACATATTATTATAAGATGAAATGTCTATGAATATCTTTGGAGAAATTAATGATTGGTGTTATGTAGGCCATAACATTGAGAAAATACCCAGCAGAGATGTCGGTGGCCACTTGGGTTTGCTTTGTAGGAACACTTCAAAGCTCTGTTGTTGCAATCTTGGCAGAACGCCAGCAACCTCATGCTTGGTCACTTGGTTGGGACACACGACTCTTTGCCCCTGCTTACGCGGTTAGTGCTTTTGGATTGGATTCATGGTACAGTAATATATGTACCTAAACAACACTGTTTGGTCTGAAAATCTTATATTTTTCTTAACCACTGTTTTAAACATTGTACGTATTACAGGGAATAGTTACATACAAGGCATGGTCATAAAATCCATGGGTCCAGTTATTGTGACTGCTTTCAATCCTCTGCGTATGATCATTGTTACCGGCTTGGCCTGCATCATCCTATCTGAGCAACTCTACCTTGGAAGGTACTACTACAATGCTTTCATTCTCCACATTTTCTTTTTTTCTCTTTACTGACCCTATATGATATATCAGTAATTTAATCACGTAATTTAAAGAATGTGTACTTTTAAAATTTAATTATATATTTAATCATCTAATTTGTTAAAAAAAAATTACAAATTTAAGTAGACTATTAATATATATATATATATATATATATATATATATATATATATATATATATAACAATATTAGTTAATTAGTAACATAAATATGAGTAATAATAAAACTTGACATCTTTTATAATTAAAAGATTAAAAGTTAAACTTGGTATTAAAGTTTTACAATAACCAAAAGTATCATTCACGAAATTGTAAGAAAAGAAAAGGAATTTAAGTCTAATTAATTTATCCACTCATATTTTAAAACATTTGTTTATAAATAGTTTTAAAAAAAATATTTTTCTCGAAGGTGAAGGTAGTGCAGTAGCTGATGAAGATGATGAACACTAACTCTCTTCCATGCGTTTGGATTGTTGAATGAAAGTTATTTTTCTATCATATTCCACTTAATTCGGTCTATATAGTTAGTGCTATGTTTGGATTGAAAAGAGGACAAATAGTGAGCAATAGGCTACACCTACTCAGAACATATTAATGAACAATATGAAGGTGAGAGTTTGTATTACTTACCAGGTTACTCACAGACCAGAGAAATCGCCCAGAAATCAGATATCAGCACCCTTCAGTTTTCGATTTTCGAGAATGAGAAACAGAGGCTTTGTTTCAGAGAAGGATTTTCCTTTAAAAGAATTCAACAATTAAAATTACTAATAAAATCTAAATTTCTAACGGTTAAGTAAAACCACCTTTAAAGAAGAAGAGAATTTTAGAATTATTTTAGTGTTATTTATCTCGATAAACAAACTTTTATCACCAAGGTTCACGAAAGAAAAAGCTTCAATTTTAATTAAAAAACAATATGAATTATGGCTAAGTTTGTCATTTATAATTCATATGCATGGTTTCGTTCTTGACTTAAGTTATCATATTCTACTTAATTCTGTCTATATCTAGTGCTATCTTTGGATTGAAAAGAGGACAATTTTGAATTATGCTTTTTTATACTTATCCGTAAATACAATTCAGTCCACTAAAACATGATATAAAATATGTAACAGAAACAAAAATAATTTTTTATCAGTATAAAATAGTGTAATATTTTTTTATTATTATTTTTATTACATGGACTTATCTTAATGCACAAAAATCACATTTGCATTCTAGGATTAGGCTAGTATGCATTAATCCTATCTACTGCCATCATATGTGCATTTCCGGTTGATAACTCTCATAGTATATCTCATATTCATATCATGCATTATGTTTTTATATTCAGTTTTACATTGCAAATATAAAGGAATCTAAATAAATTTGCCAATTCTAGGGCTCAACCCCATGGCCTCTACACTCCTTTACCTATCCCTTCTTTTCTTTGGGTAGACATGTCAATGTATTTCATACTAGAGCTCCCAAGGACAAGGAAAGGTAAGGATTCTATCTTTGTGATTGTGGAATGGTTGACCTTAGAGGTCTTAAAAGAGCACTTCTTAATGCCTCACATGAGAAAGCATGTGGAGAGACATTGTGGAAATTGCATAGCATGCCAAAAGGCCAAGTATAAGGCTCAATCCCATGGCCTCTGTACTCTTTTACCTATCCCTTCTTTGCCTTGGGTAGACATCTCAATGAATTTCATACTATAGGCCAAGTAGGTATTCTATCTTTGTGGTTATGGATAGGTTTCCTAAGATGGCTCATTTTATTCCATGCCACAAGGTAGATGATGCAAGTTTCATTCAAAATCTCTTCTTTAAGGAAGTTGTATGGCTTCATGGCATACCTAGGACCATGGTGAGTGATAGCGACACAAATTTCTTAAGCCACTTTTTGAAGACATTATATGAGATGCTTGGAACCAAACATCTCTTTTTTAATAGTTATCACACTCAAACAGATGGCCAAATCGAGATGGTGAATAGAACATTGGACCAAATGTTGAAGTGCATGATAGCCAAGAATCCTAGGGAGTGGGAAGACGTTCTTCCTCATGTAGAGTTTGCATATAATAGGGTGGTGCACTCCATAACTTCCTACTCTCCCTTTGTGGTTGTTTATGGGTTCAATCCTTTAACACCTCTTGATTTATTTCCTCTTCATACTCATGAGGCATGGACTTGCAAAGATGGAGAAGAGCGTTCTAAGATGATCCAAGATTTGAATGCTCAAGTCAATAAGACTATAGAGAGAAAGGTTAGGTAATACCAAAGGTTTGCAAATAAAGGAAGGAAAGTGGTCACCTTCAAAGAGAGTAATTAGGTATGGATTCACTTGAGGAAGGAGATGTTTCCTATATAAAGGAAGTCCAAACTCCACCCTATCAAGGATGGCCTTTTTGATTTTCTAAGGAGAATAAATAATAATTCATATGAGTTAGATTTACCCCTTAGTAACAACATGAGTCATACATTTAATGTGTATGATCTTTCTTCTTTTCATGTAGGTTTTACATATTCGTGGTCCGATTCTCTCCAAGAAGGGGAGGATAATGAGTCCATGACTCCTCATGAGAGCCTAGATGACCATCCTAGAAAGATTAATAGAAGCATGACTAGAAGATAGGCTTCTAGAACCTTATTTGTTGAATTTGTTAAGAGACCCCTTCTATTACCTATAAAAGGGGTTCTTCTAGACTTGTAAAATGGTTGAATATTTTAGTGTTTATACTACATATATTTCGACCACTTTGTGAGAGTGCTCTATTGAGAGTGTTCCTCTCCTTGTCTTGTCGTGAGCCTAGAGCTCAAGTGACGACTGTAAGACCCAGGAAAATTAAATGAATAAATAAATATTTATTTAATTAATGAGAGGGTGGGAATCCCTAAGTTAATTAATGCGAAGAAATAAGAAAATGAATAGTACTAGCTCAAGTGGTTAAGAGTACTTGGTTTTATTATTTTTCATGGATGTTTAACCATGAGGTGTAATAATATAAACATAAATGAGTATTAATTAGTATAAAACATGAATTGGTTGATTGGTTATGCAGTGGCTTGATAATTGGGTGGTTGTGTGTTCGAACCTTGGTGAACATGAAATAATTCTTTTTGTGTTCAGATTATTTTAGGTTCTGAGTAAAGATGTCCAGAAACCCTAGCCATCATAGTGGGAAAATGGAAGGGTTGGAAAAACTATAGAAATAATGGCATTTAAATGACCATTAACTCTGGTTTAATGGATTTTCGTATTTTATAATTTTATTTAATTTTGGTTGGAAAAAGAAGGGAGAGAGGGAATTGAGGGGTGAAATTCACTTACCAACTAAAGGAGGGTGGAAGAACGCTGATCTGGTAATCTAAAGAGTGAGGGTTGGAGAGGGTTTTATGGATAAAGATCAAAGAAAGGACGATTTTGGATCAAGGAGGAAGCCTAGGAGCACTCTTGGAGCAAGGAGACCAGGTTAGGGGAGTTGTAGTTGTACTTTGATTTAATTTGTTGTGATTGCATGATAGAATGGATGCATGAGTACTTATTTTTCTTTATAAATTTCTGATTATGTTGCGTTTCTAGGAATTTCTGATTATGTTATTGTTGGAATTTTCCTATCATTGATGGTGATTTTGATGTTTGGATGCTTACAAGAGATGTGGAGTTTGAAAAGGGATGGGAATGAATGTCAAATGAGAAATTAGGTTCCCAATTTTAGTTATTTGGTAATGGAATGACTCAATTGAAGGTGTGTGCTTGCTAGAAATTTAATTAAGAGTTGATTGTAATATTAAATGTCTGGATCATAGTGTGGGGGGAAACTTTAAGGTTCTCAGAGGTAGGAAAAATCTGGGATTTTACCCAGAACTTGAAGCATCGCCTAACGGCAAGCTATGTGCCTCCAGGTGATAACCAGCGACCTGCAATTTTTTGGCTGGTGGTGTGGGGCGTGATCTAGGGAATGTCTTTGGGGTTTAATTGGAATCATGCTTGTAGTAATAGGATAAAACTGGAATAATAAGATTGTTGTGGTTTCCACACACTAAGAGGCTTGGAGAGTTATGGATAACTTGACTTGGAAATTGAGAGTTTGACTATAGGAAATAGTGCAAGTGTAGTTTTGGTAAAATTAGGGAAGTTCTTATGATTTATGATATGTTGCAATGGTTGTCTTTGTATCTTTGGCCACAAGCGGGATTATTCTCTCCTGGTTTAAGTGATAATTCTAAGGGGATTGCATAAGTACCTAAACGTATAAATCATTGGAATATACTGATATTGGGTGACTTAGAAAGGGTACAATGATGTAATATAAGAATACTACTATAAAAGTTGAATGTTGTTGTTGTCAACTATTATGAACATGATTCCTTTCTTATGAAAGTTAAATAATTGGAATATTTTAATTAAAGAAATTATAGGAAGTGATATATGAGGATGATGGTATAAGTTAGTGAGTATTCTACTTCTGGACTATTTTATGCATCTTGGATGTGTGCTTAGGTTGTTTGAGGTGTAAAAACCAGATTTGGGGTTGATAAACCAGTAGTTGTCACGCTACTGGTATAGTGCCTAGCAGTAGAAGGGAGACTGCCAAGTAGTAGAAGGAACATGGGAAGTCCTTGGAACGCACAACTCTTGGCGGCAAGGAGGGTTTTGCCAAGCGATAGCGGCCAAAGCAAAGGCCACTAGAATCGTGTAACGCTTGGCAGTAGGAATGGTTCCGCTAGGCGACAACTATCAAACAAAGAGCTCTAGAGGTGTGTGGCGCCTAGCGGTGTGTAGTCCCTGCCATGTGATCTAGAACCAGATTTCGCTCGCCGACATTGGAGATGCACCAAGCGGTAATGCGTATAGAGGGACGTTGCGTTGGAGGATTTTACACAACTTTGAATGGAGGACTTGAGGAAATGACTTGTTGAGGGCCCTTTACAAGTTGTAGCTTGTACTAAGGAGTTAAACACGTGGCCATTCTAGGTTGTAGCCTGATGGTATTGAAATTCCAATGTGAGCGTGCTAGTTGTGGCTAGTACAGATGGTTCACTCGATTGCCTTTCACGGTCGGAGTCGGTGAAATTAGTAGTCTTGAATACGAATTGTGGTCCGTATTGGGGAGCTCTGCTCGGTGTTACGGATTTAGTCCGTGACTGGATAATTCCTGCGTGTGATCTACAGGTGGTGGCTGGTAGATGGAGGGACAACGAGTTGGACTAAGATTAAACTAGGACTAATGAAGCAAAGAAAATTTAACACTACTTTTCTTTATATTATTAATAGAATAAGCGAAAAATTACTACTTAAAAGAAAATGCAAACTAAAGACTAAGTATCTAATTTACACAAAATATGTCCAAAATTTGGCCCTAAAAGAATGTTTTTAAGCTTAAAAATTTTTAGCACTTGGGGACTCAACATGTATGTTGCTGTAACATTCTCACCATATATTACTAGTTTAAATAAAATAAAAATAGAACTACAATTAATAAAATCACTTTCCCAAAACACAAGGAAATTCAAAATTTATTAAATACGCCAAAGCTCCAAAATTACATTAAAATCCATAAAGGTTTCATAAAACTTTATTATTCACGCGTAATTCAAATCCATACTTCAACCTTAAACATTACAAAATTCAAAGTTCTAAAATCGTAATTAACCGTTTACAAAATATATAACATGGTTTTCAAAAAACATTTCTCAAGCTAGCCCCCCTCCGGCTCTATACATCAACACCGTCACCAAGATCATATGCTCCCATGTAACAAGTTACACAATTATCACCAAACACAAGTAGAAAGGGTGAGCGCAATATAATTAACTTGCATAAAGAATGATATCATAAAACCCTCACCCAAAACATTTTAACTTATCCCAAAAGCCCTTCTGAGAACTTTTATCCTTATGCACAAGCAATCATGGCCTCCCACCATGTTCATCCACATTCTACACACTTTGACATTGACCTTAAGATCCTACCGCTCGTGGTCCAACCCCTACGAGCCAGCCACTCGTAGCCCAACACATGTGGGAAATATAACATTACGAACCACCATCCATAACAACCAAATGGAGCTAACCAATACGAACCACCATCCATATTCTTACACAGGATTACCAACATCACCAGCCTCCTACCCGTGAATGACAATCAAGTGGAGCTAGCCAATACAAGCCTCCCACTCGTATGCTCACAGAGGATTTCCAACATCACCGACTTACCACCCGTGATCGCCACGTGTTTACAATCCATTACGAGCCACCACTCATAAATGGGTCTTAGCATGTCTCACACCCAAATCCCTCATCCAAAGTCGTGTAAAACCCTCAATATCATAAACCTTCCCTATATGAGATCAGTACATACTCAACCTTGATCTTAGGGATTCCAATGCTTCCACGAACCTGCACACTTGTGGTCCAACTCTACGATCCTTCTCACTCGTAGTCCAACACGTGTGAACACCTGCTATGAACCTACCTGCTCATAACAACCTCAAGTGTGAGCATGGAACATACGAATCTCCCCGCTTGTATCCCCACACAAGAGTACATCCAATACGAACCTCCCCATTCCATATTGATTATGATGAGTGATTATAAAATCCTAGATTTATAGGAATTATCATGAAACATGAATTGGTAGTGTACTTGCTTTGGAATTGGATGGTTGTATGTTCAAACCTTGCTAAACACAAATTAGGCTTTCTTTTTTCTAAAATTAATTTTGGCATGGATGGGAAAGGTCTGAAACCCTAGTCGTCAAAGGGGGCAACCAAGAGGGCTAGAAAACCATCATAAAACAGTAATACAATGATCATTACGCTCTTTGTTAATGCTAATTTCATTTTAATCATTAAAGCCGTTAAAATTAAGGTTGTGAGGGGAGAATAACAGTGAGTTAAAGGTGAGGTAGAGACCTTTTGATACATTCAATCAAATTGCACTTAAAAGAGAGAGCCAAGAGGGAATTGGGAGATATTGAACATGGAAAAGTAAAAGACTCAAGAAGTGGGAGTTGTGCTAATCATCAAGGATCATAACTTGCAATTAGAAGCGAGGAATTTAGGTTAGGGGAGATGCGATGATTGTTTTAAATTTACTATAATGTTTTTGTATGGCTTGATGTATGCGTGGTGCCTTTTTCATTCATTTTCGTGCATTATTTTCAAGTTTCTGGAAATTTTCCAAAAACCGCTTGGCAGTTTTGAAGACGCCTTAGGAGATGCATGAGAGCTGGACCCATTTTTGGATTTTGTGATGAACCGCCTGGCGGCAAGGTTGGCTCCACAAGGTGACGTGAACACTGGTGTAATTACGCTATTTATCGTGCAGTAGGAACCGTCGGGCAGTAGCACCCATATATATATGTGTGTGTGTGTGTGATGGATGAGTATGTTTTGGGTAGTGCTTGTTGAGCCATGTTGAATATATAAATCTATATATGTTAGCTCGAATGTGTGATGTTAGAAGTATGTGAGAAAGGCCATTATTGAGGATATCCTTATAACCAAGTGTTGTATGATCACTATGGGTTTTGGACAAGTATGAGAACATGATAATAATGCTTTAAATGTAATGGAATTGCGGGGGCATGCAGAATAAGTATATGGCATTGACTATGGCTTATGTGGTGTATGTGAATTGTATGCATGCAAAGGGTTGGGAAAATGAGAAGGGGAAAATAATGTGTGTTGGATTCGACTATGATGTTTTTAAGGAGTATGAGTGTGTTTACTATTTAAAGTGGTTCCATGATTATGAGTGATGGTTGTTGAAATACATGTTTAATATGTGATATTTGTGTACAAGTATGTTAAAGCTATCTAAGTTAAGACTATGCATTTGAGTCATGTGATTTATGGAAGTATATATATATATATATATATATATATATATATATATATATATATATATATATATATATATATATATATATATATATATACACACACACATTCTTAATTGTGGACATGCATAATTGTAAGAGTAGGATTGAATGTAACATGTTTAAGGGTGTTAAACCAGCAATGGGTTGTTACTGGTATAGCACCTGGCGACACAGTGGTGGTTGCCAGGCGATAAGAGTACCAAAGATGTCCCTGGAGCGAGTGGCGCCTAGCAGTGACGAGTGAACCACTAGGAGATAGCCACTAAGATAGTGGCTTTGTTTGTGTTTAGCGCCTAGCGGCAAGAGGGTTCAACTAGTCGGTGTGCGTTGCTTGTCGCTTGGCAGTGCTTAGTCAGGCAATAGCGCAAAGAATAGTGTTTTTTATGTTGGGCTTCAACCAGGAGATGCTTGACTGTGTCATGAGCGGGTAGGTTCATGGTTGGTGGTGAACACGTGATAAAATGAACAAGGAGGTTCAGATTATGATGCTCTCATGTGAGGATACGAGCAGGGAGGTTCTATGTTCCGTGCTCACACTTAAAAGCTACTATAAGCGGGGAGGTTCTTAGCTGTTAGATCACGTGTGTTGGACTGCAGGCGGGGAGGTTCATAGAGACAGGACCACGAGCGAGGAGGTTCGTGGAAACATGTAGTATGGCGTTATGTAGTGTGGTCCGTAACAAGTTTTCCGCACGTGTGTTTTGGGAAGAGGAGTTGTAATAAATGCAGTTTGATTTTATTTCTACTTTATCTTATTTAAATTAGTAATTTCTGACCGGGATGTTACACATTTCATGTTTTTCTTGGCATATCATGCACATATAATTATGACACTATGCCACGTGTCCATGTATACACACAAAACAAATTAAATAGTTAAAACATCACACTAATGGCATTCACAAGACTCAAACCCAAGTCCTCTCAACACCAACCCACATGCTTAACCACTTGAGCTACCATTACTCCTTTTCATAACTCTCTGCATTAATTACTACATAGATCCCTTCATTCGCTTTTATTAAATAAATATTTATTTATTTATTTAATTTTCCCTAATCTTACATCATACATTACATATTCAATTAGGAGCTAAAAAAACATAGAGTTCACAGTGTGTAGTATCAGTTTAGGTACAACATCAGTAGCTTAGTTAGATTTAGATCACATTCATCCTTAGTTTAGATTATAATACATATTTTAAATAGTTTGAGTACAATTAGTTATTTTTCCTCACTCAAATTACATCACACACTATAACTATTTACTTGATTGCTCTATCGTTGGATTGATTATTGGATGACTTTATACTAAATTTAAGGGGAAAACTAGTAATCTTGAGTTTATCAATATTTGTATAAACTTGAGGCAAGTAGAGTTTATCAATGCACCACTAATCTTAAGTATGGTGAGCCTTGTGCCCACTCAAGTAGCGTGCCATCACCATTAGCCATTTACCCATTTAAAATTAGTTTAGTTAGGTTTTTAGGCTAGTTTTAAAAAAGTATCTTCATTAATACAATAAAGGTTTATAAATTGGGATTTTGAGTTCTACTTAATCATTTCTTGTGATTCTTGTTTCTATATTCAATAGAGGTTCATTTGCATCATTTTACATCTTAACATCACTATTTCATTCATTCTTTGATGAAATTTGAGCATGTCTTGTATCTAGCAATGAACACTTTCATGTATATTCATTCATGATTAGATTCATTGCATATCACCATTCAATTTCATTTCCAGTAGCTTCATTTAGTTTAATACATGCATTGGGAGCATCTCACATGTTTAGATTGTGTGTGGGTTATTCCCATTGCATAGTTCACATACCTTGCTCATTTTGACATTTCATCAAACACCATATGTGCATTTTAGTTTACTTGATAATCATGTAAAACACTTTGCATACATACACATTCATACCATTTCTAGTTCATTGTAGTTCCATTTAAAGTATATTCATTTTAGTTTACTTTTATTAGATTTTCTCCATTTCACAAAGCATATATCAGATATTTCTCAATATTAATTTCTTTAAAATGTTTCATTCAAACACTTTTTTATTCTAGAGTGATAGTACTCGTTGTAACTCATATCATAGAATCTATATTTCAATTACTTGTATCAATATGTTAATTTGTATGAATAATCAAAGATCAAACACCTGTTTCAGATCACCAAAGAATGTCATAAAAGTGACAACATTAAAGGTCATCTAATACTTAGGTCGTTTAATGACTTAAGTTGTTTTTACTCATCTAATGACACAGTCTTCTAACACTCGATTCATCTAATGACTTCAGTTGTCTAGGATCGTTTAATGCCTTAGTCGTCTAATGACTTGAATTTTTCTTGAATCGTCTAACACCTTAGTCATATAACAAAATGACTTAGGTTGTCTAGACATTTGGGTCACCATTTACCTAATGATTTCTACAATTAGAATCGTCTAACACCTTGACTTGTGTAATCCTTAGACTCATCTAATGCTTTAGATTTGGCTTTTGCATTATCCAAACTTATTGCTTTCATTTACACATGCAATTGAGCAATTGCAAGCAATACTACCCATCATATATTTTGATCTTCAAACAACATTGATCAATTTCTCATCCTCACTAATTCCATTAGATGCTCTCTTTTATCGTCTAACAACATGTTCACCTCTGAGTAAAGACTTACTCGTCTAGTAGAGTATTCTGTTATCATAAAAACCTTATTGGTTGTGAAGACATGTATACTTTAACAATTACCTTATATGAAACATATGAAAGGGAAAAAGTATTGCAAGTTTCATCATACTTATTGTCATATGACTAGTAACTATGTACATTTCAAAAATACCATTCTAGATAAAATTGAGCAAGGTAGGCTCAAGTTTGAAGAAAAATCAATGAAAGTGGATAATGATCCTTTCAAGAATTAGGTTGGATATATCAAGCCACTTATTAACACTATTGATAGTGTTGGCAAGAGTGGTGTAGTAAATGTACCATGGCTGGTGTGGCATGGATAGATGGAACAGTAGCCGCCAATTGATGTAACATACTCAAAAATCAAGAAAACCCATCATTAATGCATAATGAGAATCCAACCATTAGTGGACATGAAACATTTTAAACTTTTAGAGAAGAGCTTTGAAGAAATGAACTTTGAATGTTCACCTTCAAAATGACAATTGTCAAAATATTTCATTAATTACGAAAATTTGAAACTTAAAAGAATATAACATATAAATTATAACTTTATTGTGAAGTAATGTTACATACATAAAAATCCATTGGTGGGAGATATATTTAATATTTCTGAGTAACTGACATTAATAAAATTCGTCGGTTATGGACAAAGAAATATTGGTATAATTGTCTACCTATAAACAAAAGTTTTGCAACATATTTCAAAACTAAATTAAAAGATGAAAAATAACAATATTAATCTACCACTACAAAAAAAGATATTATAATAGTAGTTTATTCGAAATCATGATTGTTTTTCTTAACTTCATCTAAAGTTTAATTGAAAATAAAATTAATTGCCACAATTCCCACCGGGTCCTCCAAACATGAGGAGGTAACCAAAGTGGGGTCCTTGATCTCCATAGTATCTAACATCATAACACATGGGATTGTCAGTGAAGGAATGGGTTTCATATACTTTAGCTCCATGAGTTTTTCTTTCATTATCTTGAATCGAAACTAGTTTAAAGTAACAAGCATGCCTAGGATTATCATCATGAGGAAAATGTCCAGACCCCATTTGAGGACTTTGAGTACCAGGATGAGTTCTTGTTCTTCCTCCCCACCCTACTTGATCAGCTGAGCTCATGTTTGAGAACAATTTTGCTGGAAAATATCCAATAAATTTATTTTCTATACTTATCCACCAATTTTTGGTCACATGATCCTGAAAACATACACACACTTTTATGAAAAAAATATATATGATGCTTAGTGTTAATTGTGTCTACCATACAATATTAACTTTTTTTTTTCACTATATGAATTCAATTAAAAAAGTTTATTCAAGAAATCAAAATATATTAATCCCATATGAGGTAAATCTAATTTTATGTTTTTATTATAGTGAAAGTTATATACAACGATTATGACCTGAGAAATAGAAAAGGGAGACGCATAAAGTGGTCCTCCATAATGAGAGACGGGGTCTAGGGGTACACCAAGATAAATTTCTTTGTTAGTTTGAACAAAACCTGCACATCGAATATTGTAGCATCCTGTCTTCTTGTAGTTGTCTAACTGTAAATTTTTAACACCATATCAAATTTTGAATAATGATATTAATATGATACATTAATTAATTCAAATTTATTTAGGATATAAACTAAGGACTTAATTATATCCTTATACATGAAATTGAAGAGAAAAAAATATCCTTCACTAAGTAAGAAAGATTTATTAAGGGAGTACATCTATAATTCATTTCTATAAACTAAGTATAAAAAAATGTAATGATATATTCTTACCGTCCATGAAGTATAATAATGGGTTGCATAATCACCATATAGTTGTGGAATCACCTGATAGCAGTGTACTGGATTAACTAGAAAATTCTTTTCTTTTATCAAATTAATAATAATTAATTAACACACATGCACGCACACATGTACGCATACACACATGCTAACATGCCTGCATGCATTACACATGCACAAACGTATGCACCAACACACACACACACACGCGCACGCACATACATAAAAACACCCACCCCCCCCACACACACACATATCCACTCACTCAAACACAAGCACACACATGCACACACTGTCACGCATAAACACACACATGCGAACACACCCACACACAAACACACGCCCACGAACACATGCACACACACACACACATACGTAAAAAATGCCAATTGTTAAAATTTCAACTCACATGCCATCCTAATGAGATTTTGTTAGTGGATTCTATGGGACCATTTTGAACCCATAAATGAGACATAGAGATTTGAAGCTTGGTATCAACTCGCGGATTAAAAATACTATTTGTACCTCCGACACCGTAATAAGGACCATAATTTGGTTTAAGGGAAACTTCTGCAATCTGAAAAATTAAATATATTTTAATAAATAGCCAGATTGAAAAAATTAGATTGAATATAATTTAAAAAAAATAAAGTACCAACATTTTAAACTACTTTAATAAAAATATCTTACATGAACACCAGGAAGGTCATGAACCAATATATGATCGTTAAGTAACGATTTTTCTCTAATAAGGTCTTCTTTTGTTGTTCTCAATATAGGAACAGTCCCCATTGGACATTCATCCTTACCCAATCCAAATATGGGTCTAGTTCCTAAAGTTTTCTGACTTGTCTCTCTAGTCACATTTTGAAAGTTGGGTTTTCTCTAAAAATAAAGAAATAAAGAAACAATTTTGAGAGCATGGAAACATTGGCAAAGAAGTGTTGAAAGTTAACCCCAAATATTGGAAAGAAAATGAAAGTGAAATTTCTTTGTAATTAGAGGTTTTAATTATATACCTGCAACTTATGGCCCTTTAATAAAGGATGGTCAAATGATGGTTGTTTCAAAATGTCAATGCAATCAACAATGTGTCCGATCTTTGTCTTACAGATTCAAAGTAAAGCGATACAAATGAAATTATTAAACGATGTAATGTGGTATCAACTAATGGAAGCATATCATGAAATATCAGAAAGTTGAGACATACATGAATACTCTTAATAGGAGGCTTATTAATAAGCTCAAGTTTTCTCTCCAACTCCAAATCTTCCTTTAGTATAGATGGATTTCCGTCAACTTTATAAGTAACATGAGTATTTAACAAATACATAACAAACAACAATATATGGATCATCTTTTTCACAACTATTACCCAACACAATAGTTTGATGCACACACACATGCACATATATAATAAATAGATTGAAATATCCAAGGTCAAATTAATAACATTTTTAGATGAATAATAAAGTCAAACATATGATGTATATAGTCATAACTGTCATAAAAAAAATGTATAATACTCATTTGGTTTCTTCTCATTTATGATTTTAAATGTCAACAACATATTTTAAATATAATAACTATCGTTACTTTTTACGTAGCAATTAATATAATATTTAATATTTTGATATTTATTATTTATTATTTATTATATAATATATGACAGTTATTAGCATTTATTATATATCTTTATTAACTTTTAATAATTATATGTCATTTATAATTTTAATAATATATAAATATATATAATAATCATAATAAATTCATTAAAATACTCAAAATGAAGTTAATAACATTGTTAAATGAATAACGAAGTAAAACATTTAGTGCATATAAGAATGATAATGGATGGGGACGAGTTTAATTAACTCATACTCATCTCTAGAGAAAAAATTCATCATCATCCCCGTACCAAAATTCAATGGATATATATATTATAAGGTCACTTGATAGAATGAGTGTTTTAAGAATTTAAGTAGGGACAGGGATATGGTAGGATGAGTATTATGGGGGGTGTGGGAACGAGGACGAAGCAAATATTTACTTCTCCATACCCAATTGAGAAGTCGGGTAGTCCCCATACTCATATCTATATCCAGTCAAGGTGTGGATTTTCCATCACAACAAGAATGTGTTCGGGCAATATCCACAGGAACATATTTATTTGTCATCTCTAGCTGCATAAGATCTCGAATGCCATAAAAAGATGTGGAATGTTCATTTGACTTCTTCTCGTTTATGATTTTAAATCTTTTATATAAAATTTGAAAAATATATTTAACATGTAATAACTATTGTATGTTACTTTTTATACAGTAATTAATTCACAACATTTGATATTTAGTATTTATTACTTATTGTATGCCATTTATTAGCGTTTATTATATGTCTATATTAATTTTTATAATTATATATATATATATATATATATATATATATATATATATATATATATAATACTGTATAAAATATTTTATGAAAAGTTAATAACAGTTTTAGATGAATAGTAAAATATGTATATAGTTAGGAGAGTCATAAAATATGTATAATACTTATTTGTTTCTTCTTATGATTTTAAGTTTATTTAAGATATAATTACGTATGTTACTTATTTAATATTTGGTATTTATTACACATTTATTAATATTTATTATATATCTTTATTAACTTTTAATAAATATATGCTATTTATAATTTTATTGTTATAAAATAAAACTAATAATAGAAAGAAGAAGAAAAGAAATAAGGCATAATGAAGTGAAGAGTAATTTTTGTATATGTCTTATTACTAATAGGAAGGATTCTATCTATAGATCCAAGATGTAGCCTAAAGGATACATATCAAATAGTTAATACAACTGTTTACATAAAGAGTATTTAATCATATGAAGGAGTATCAATCATATCAATAATATGAGTACTTATATCAAATCAATGGACGACCATTAATAAATAACACTCCTCCTTGGTGTCCATTGATAAGAATGTGTCTTATTAAAGCCTTACTAAGAAAAATCCTTTGGGATAAAAGCCTAATGCAATAAAAGGAGTACAATATTCTGTATTCTTTAATACAATATTGTTCATCACATATTTTATTTCCCCCCCTCATGTAAACTTACATCATTATGATGACGAAGTCCAAACTTGTGAATCATTTGCTCAAAAGTTTTTCTTGGCAAAAACTTTATAAATAGACCTGCCAAATTTTAACATGAATGAATCTTTTGGATATCTGTCATCCTTTGTATTTAACAATACACTATTTCTTTATATATAGTTGTTGATCCCATCTTTGTTGAGGATAGGCACAAGTTTCTTGCACATGTTGAATTATAGACCTTAACCAAACACATTCACAACTTACCTCATGTAACAAAAAGATTTTATATGATTAGACAATGTTGTTACTATGGTTTATTTAATATACCATCATGAAATCATTGTGCTATCGCATGTAAACAAATATCCCTCAACGTAACGAAGTATATGTTTCACTGCAATCCATTTTCTTCTTGTAGTTGAAGAATTATATCTTGCTTAACAAATTTACAACAAACACAAAATTAGGTCGAGTATAATTAGTAAGATACATTAGTCTTCCTATGAGACAAATATATGGTACTTCTAGATCAAGAAGATCTTCATCATTTTCTTGAGTTCTAAGAAGATCCTTTATCAACATCTAACAACCTCACAACTATTGGAGTACATAATGGATGTGACTTGTCCATTTAGAACATTTTAAGCACCTTAATTATATAAGTCTCTTGATGTATAAAAACACCTTTATTTAAATACTCAATTTTTAATCTCAAACAAAACTTTGCCCTTCAAAGATCATTCATCTCAAATTCTTTCTTTAAGCAATCAATTTCCTTTGTGAGCTCATTAGGAGTTCCAACGATGTTTATGTCATCTACATAAATAATAATTATGTCAATTTCATTCCTTAATATTTTCATATAAATACAAGGACAAAAAGAATCATTTCTATATCATTCTTTTAACAAATACTTAATAAGACGATTATAGCACACACGACTTGATTGCTTTAATCAATAAGAGGACTTGTTCAATTTTATTGAATAACCCTCTTTAGAATTTACCTTGTTGGGGAAATTAAATTCTTCAAGGATTTTCATATAAATATCATTCTCAAGAGAACTATACAAATAGGTTGTAACATCATCCATTAGATGCAAATGCAGACCTTGTTGTGTAACTAGGATAATTATTGCATTGTTGTTGCATCCAATACCACTGAATGTCTTTTCACAAATAAATACTAGGTGTTGTGAGAAACCTTAAGCAATTAATTGTGCTTTGTATCTCACAATTTAATCATTCTTATTTTGTTTTTGTGCAAAAATTCATATGTACCCAACGAGTTTCACACCCTCGGGTGTGCAAACTATAGGTCCAAAAACCTTTCATTTAGCAAGCAAATATAATTATGTTTCTTTGTAGATTTTCATTTTGGACAATCATTTCTTTGTCGACAATCTTCAATGATCATTGGTTATTGATCCTCATTGTCATTCATAACATTCATCACTATATGTAAAAATTTCGTCAATGTTAACTTCATTTTGGTTCCATATTATATGATTCATGACATAATTTATTGAGATATCATCATTTTGAAAAATTTTAGGTACCTGAGTTCTTCTAGAACCAAATCATTAATTATGTCAAATGAATCTTTTGGGATTTCCACCTTTTCGATTAGTTCATCTAGCATTTTATCTTATTTTCTCAATTGAAAGTTTTTATCTTTGGAACCAATAGGCCTAACATGCTTCAAGCCTGTGTTTGGAACCAACCGACCTACCATGCTTCAGGAATGTTATGAATTAATATTAAATATAATTGGAGCATTAGTAGCTGATATATATATGATTTGGTTACCTTTTTTGTTAGTAAGAACATTTGGTAATTGATTAACTAATTTTGTAAATGAATTATCCTTTGAACTTACAGTTCACATTCTTTTGTACAAGGATCAAGACAAGATAATGATAATTCATTCCAACCAATATCATTTTCCAATTGTTTTCTTTCTCCCCCTAATGTTGGTAAAACTTATTCATCAAAGTGATAGTCGAAAAATCAAACTTTAAATAAGTCTCTTGTTGGTAGTTCAAGATATTTTATTATTGAGGGAGAATCATATCCAACATATATTTTCAATCATCTTTGAGGACCCATCATAGTCCATTTTGGTAGAGAAATTAGAACATATACACCATACCCAAAAATTCTTAAATGAAAAAATTAGGTTACTGACCAAAAACCAATTGAATAATAGAGTATTTGTGATAACTTGTTGGCTTGATGTGTATCAATACTACAACATGCAAAATTGCATATCCTCAAGTAGTCATTGGAAGATTAGCTCTCATAAGTAATGATCTTGCAACAAATTTTAGACATTTTGTTAATAATTCCACAAGTCCATTTTGAGTATGAACATGTGCTACTGGATGTTCAATTTCAACTCTAATTGATATACAATGCTCATGAAAAGCATGAGAACTAATTTCATCAGTATTATCAACACATAATTTCTTAATCAGATAATCTAGGAAGTAAGCTCTTAATTGTGCTAATAACTTTGCAAATACCTATTTGCGAGTTGATAATAAAGAAATATGTGACCATCTAGTTGATGCATCAATTAAAACCATGAAATATCTAAATGATCCACATGGTGGGTTATTGGACCACGAATATCACCCTATACTCGTTCTGAAAATTAGATTGACTCATTTCTAATTTTTCAGGTGATGGTCTTATTGTCAACTTTCCTTTGTGAACATACAGTACATGAGAACTTATTGGTCTAAAGAATTTTGTTTTTTACTCTTAAGTGTGTGTCCACATGAGTTTTTCAACTTGTTTTTTCTTTACATCATAATATATAGTTCAAGATGACCCAACTGATCATGCCAAACAAGGAATTCATTTTGATTCATAAACTTTTGGTTTTCCATGAGATGCATTTTAATTGTAGAAATATATCCGTAGTAAAAACCATCCAATTGCTCATGTCGAAAAAGGCATTGATTTTGATTCGTAAACTTCTCGTTTTCCATGACATGCATCTCAATTGTACTAATATATGTGTAAACCGTAAGAGAAGGTTAATAATTTCTCCAATACACATAATTTTTTATTCAACTTAATTATAGTGATATAAAGATATTTCATGTCTTCTTCATTGTTTGTCTCAATATGATATCCATTTAGACAAATATTCTTGAAACTTAATAAGTTTCTATTAAACCTCTTGGCACAAATATAGTAGCTCTTCTGGAGCCTTCAAATATATTTGTAGTATTAGAAATAATGCTAACATTGACTTCTCGCATTACCAAACAAGAGAAAAAGTTATTACTTTTTAGAATTGTATGAGTTGTTGCACTATTAATAAGACATATATCCTCATCATTAGTGTTAGTGCCAACATTCATTCTTCATATAAACATAAATATCAATATTAGATATTACTACGTAAGAGGCGAAGAAGAATAAAACATTTAGATGATTTTATTGATCAAGAAAAACTTATATATAAGAAACATGAATCATGAAACAAATATAAAGCATTATCTTAAAATTAAGAACATAATATGAGAAAATCTATTTTTTTAACACTCTCATCACCAATGAGGTTATCAATGCTTCCTTCCATTTGGTTTATTAAAGAAAATAACAATAACAAGATGAGTAGCACCCATATAGCCATAATCAGAATCACCATCTTCATAAGCAGAGTGTGTTTCTATTTTCTTTTCCTTATATTTTAAAATGCTTTTATGTACGACAAGTACAACTTCAATGGTCTTTACCACCATAATGATAACTTATATTCTCATATTATTTGTCATTATTTTTCACATTTTTATTTTCCCTTTTTCACATTATTGTTCCACTTCTACTAATAAAATGTGTCTTTGAAATTTCCTTTATAATCATGTCGATAATCACTATCACGACCATGAAAATATAAATCAAATGTTGTTGCATTCACTTCTTGGAATGGAGCAGAACCAATTGTTCAGCCACAAGAAGGTATCAAATAAATTCATAATATTTGTGAAATCTATTTTCATGATATTGTTGTTGCAAGAGCAAATTACTTGCTCAGATGCTTTATTTATTTCTTTAATGGCATCACCAAGACCCATTGCGTCTAAATATATTTCAACATCCAATATCTAATATAAGTAATTCTTCCTCGTAATATCAAGGGTCACAAATTCAAAATTTGCAAGGTTTGACATATTTAAAAAAGCACATAAAATAATATTAATAATAATCATAATAATAGTAATAATAATAGTAATCATAATAATAATAATAATAATAATAAGACAGAGATGAAGATTGATAAAGTCAAACCATACTTATAACAAAAATAAGAATATAAGATAAAATTGTAAATGAAGAAAGGATAAAAAAGAGTCTGGATTAAGACACGCAAAACATTGTCCTTAGAGAAAAAATACTTCCACTAGCGCTCAATTGCTTGGAGCATCGTGCTGATAACGTGTTATAAAATAAAGCTAATAATATAGAAAAGAAAGAAAGGAAGAAGACAAAATGGAGAGTAACTTTTATGTGTGTCTTATTATTGATACGAAGAGTCATATTTATAGATACAAGATGTAACTGAAGGATAGAAATCATATAGTTAATATAAATATTTACATAAAGAGTAGTTAATCATATGAATGAGTATCAATCACATCAATCATATGAGTATATGTATCAAATCAATGGACGACCATTAATTCATAAAACTCCCCCTTGAGTGTCCATTAATAAGAGGGTTATTCAATAAAATTAATCAAGTCCTTTTATTGATTAAAGGAATCAGAACGTATGTGGTATAACCGTCTAATTGAGGACTTGCTAAAAGAAGGATATAGAAATGATCCTTGTTGTCATTGTATTTATATGAAAATATTAGAAAATGAATTTGCCATAATTATTATTTATGTACATGGCATAAACATTGTTGAACTCCTAATGAGCTCGTCAATATCGCTATCGTTAAGCGATCAAATTAACACTACTTAACTCTAGCAACTTTAGTATTGCCAGGTTAATAGTGAACCAACTAGATAGGGTTAAGCTAACCCTGAGTCGTATCCCAACGAGTACGAAATTGATTTTTAATATTTGACTCTTATAAGAAATCTATCATAATGCAATTAAAACTATATGATGATATGCAAAAATTTAAATAATTTAAGAATGAAATAGCAAATTAATAAAAGACTTAGAAACAAATTAATAAAAGACTTACCTCTAAAATCAAGCAAAAATTTAATTAACCAAAGTAAATTCTTGATTATTTCTAATTAAAGTTTTTACCTCTAATGAAAGTACATTTCAATTATTAGCAAAAACCCATTTAATTACATGAAAGTTTCTAAATTTAATCAAAGTAAATTCTCAATTAAAGTTAAAAACCCTTTAACTCATGTGATTAACATGCTTGTAGATTAAAACATCTAACTAATTAGGTATGATGTAAAACTATTACTTTTCACGTGATTCAGAGATAAAAGACATAGATGAATGAAAGTAAACACAATAATCAAGAAAACAAAGAAATTATTTCAATTTAAGTCCTTGTTCTACTCTCTTGGGTCTCTTTATATAAGTCTTGATTGGACTTGGACTTTATCTTTTTATATTGCTAAAATCTTTTATCTTTTGATATAATATTTCTTAAATAATTAAGAGATATATCGAAGTTAATTAATTAAAAATCTTTAATTAATTATTTAGCAACTTAATTTTTGTCCAATTTTCAATTATATGCCCCCTTGTTTGATCATTTTTGCAATATTGACCAGAATTGACTATTTGACCATCTTTGGCTAATAGAGGCTAACACGTAGCATCTCCTCTCGCTCTGGAATTAGGGTTTCCTAAGTGTTGCTTCCATGGTTCACGACTATTACAGTTTTCATAAGATGGCTGATGGAATCCAGTGTGGTACATTTTCGCTGCTGATGCGAACTATTATGACACAATTTCAGACATGCTTTGTATATGCAGGTTCACGAACGATTGTGGAGTAGCAAGATTCGAACAGTTACGTGGTGATGCAGTCTCATGAACGTGATGCTTTAGTGCTCTTGCGGTGGCCATGCTTGGACGCAAACAGACGTGGATCTGCATCCGAATGGGCTTAAATGGTTGTTGGTGCAAGATAATGGCGACGAGTTCACGTTTCACAAAGTTATTGTCATGGCCGTTGCGATTGAAGTCGCCTACGTCTTGCTTTACCACATGAACATGGTGGTTCGAATAGGTGCAGCAATGACTGCGTTGCGGTGGTGGCGTCGTTCTACACATGATGGTCATTTTCAGGCGTAGTGGTGGACACGAGCTTGGTTCATGCAAGTTTTGGTGCATTTCATAGTGGTTGCAAGGTTGAACGTTGCAGGTGCGTGGAGGTTTGAAGCAGTTGTTTCTCCGATCTAGTGGTGTCGGCGTTGGTGTTTGATGGTGATGGAGACACTGTGTTGGTCACGGTGGTGGCATTGTAGTGGCTCGTGGTGCTCTAATGAGAAGATGGAAGGCTGGCATCGCGGTGGTGGCATTCTGTGCCTAGGGTTTCTTGTTGTGTGGTAAGAGAAGAAGATGATAATGTGGCGCACCCTGATTGGTGCATATGTGTGTGCAAGGATAGTGACATGTTTCATCATATGGTTGGCCACATTTGAAAGATTAGGAGTGCCACATGGCTTGATCCGGCTGAGTTGTGTTTAAGTGGTAGGAAGGTGTAACTTAGAAGAAACCAATGGTGTAGAACAGGTTTTTGGGTGGTCCACTTGAAGAAGGAGAGTGTAAGATTAAAACTAGGGGTAAATTTAGCTCCTCAATTATTTCTTTCCAGAACTTACAGATTTTGGACTTAACTTGTAACTTAGAACATTTCCAAATCGACACTTTTAATGACCCAAATAAAATTTCAACTACATTAACAAACGTTAGAATATCCAATAATATTTTATGCAACTAAAATCACTTTTTATGCCATTTTTATCTTACGAACTCAATAAATCCAATAATCACAAATCCTGATTAAATCAATCTTTTAAGCACTAAAATTCAATTAAATCCCCAAATTTAATACTAAATGGGGGCAAAAATTTGAACTCATCACTCACAAAGGCAATTGATTAGTTAAAAAAAGAATTTGAGATGAAAGATCTTTGAAGGGCAAAGTTTTGTTTTAGATTAGAAATTGAGTATTTAAATAAAGGTGTTTTTATACATCAACATGCTTAGATAATTAAGGTGCTTAAAAGGTTATAAATGAACAAGTCATATCTATTATGCACTTCAATAGTTATGAGGTTGTTATTTGTTGATAGAGGCTCTTCTTAAACCTCAAGAAAATGATGAAGACCTTCTTGGTCCAGAAGTACCATATCTTAGTGTCATAAGAACACTAATGTATCTTGCTAATTATACTCGACTTGATATTGCATTTGCTGTAAATTTGTTAACAAAGATATAGTTCTTCAACTACGAATATGAGCTTATTTTATCCAAATGATTCAAAATCAGACCTAAAAGGTTATGCAGATGCATGTTATTTTACATATCCTCACAATGTCACAATTGTTGATCACAAACATGATATTTGTTCACATGTGGTAGCACACTTATTTCATGATGGTATATGAACCCAACCATAGCAACAACATCGTCTAATCATGCATACTTTTTATTATGACATGAGGTAAGTCATGAATGTGTTTGGTTAAGGTCTATAATTTAACATGTGCGAGAAACTTGTGGCTATCCTCGACAAAGATGGAATTAACAACCATATATGAAGACAATAGTGTATTGTTCAATTGAAAGGATGATATAAATATCCAAAAGATTCGTTCATGTCAAAATCTACCAGGTCTATTTAGAAAGTCTTTGCCAAGAAGAACTTATGTAAGTTTACATGAGGGGGAGAAATAATAAATGTAAAGAACAATATTATATAAAAAGATGTATTTTTTTTTCTTCACTAGGTTTTTATCCCAAAGGGTTTTCCTAGTAAGGTTTTAACGAAGCACATTCTCTTATCAATGGACACCTAAGGGGAAGTATTATGAATTAATGGTCGTTCATTGATTTCATACAGACTTACTCATATGATTGATATGATTATATGATTGATACTAATATGATTAATATGGTTAATTACATTACTCTTTATGTAAATATATTTGTATTAACTATTTGATTTGTATCCTTTATGAGTTACATCACGTGTATATATATATATATATATATATATATATATATATATATATATATATATATATATATATATATATATATATATATATATATATATATCGTTAGGTTAAGAACCCTTTGTTTTATTCATGAAATTTGGGGTGCCTCGTTAAAACCTCCCTGGCCAAAACCCTCCTTAGGGAAAAAAGACCAAGTGAGAGAAAATAGTACACCCAGGGTTACAAGTATATGCTACAATACATGTTTTTAACTAAAGTAAAACTTGAGATGGGACACATTCCATGTATTGGGTATTTCTTCCCCCGATAATTGTTCAAGTCTATACGCTCCTCCTCCAGCATCTTCGCGTATTCGGTATGGGCCATCCCAATTGGCGAAGAACTTGCCATCCTTCTTTCTTGCACTGCTGGCCATTCTCCCAACTAAGTCTCCCTTTGCGAACGATCTTGGGCATAGGTTGGCATTATATTTTCTGGTCGCTCGCTGTTTGGCAGCTAAGTTTCGTATCTTGGCTTTTTCTCTTAACTCAAGCAGGAGGTCGAGGTGGGTGCTCATATTTTGATGATTTTGGACTGCGTCGTATAGTTCTTGGCGCAAAGATGGTTCACCAATTTCAACTGGTATCATGGCGTCTACGTCGTATACTAGGCTGAATAGGAATTCATTTGTTGCTTATTGAGGGGTACACCTGTAGGCCCATAACACTTCCATTAATTCTTCTGGCCATCGGCCCTTGGCGTTGTCCAATCGTCTGGCTATATGCCTTCATGTAACTCTTTAATGATGTACTGAGCTTGTTCTGCAGTGACGCATTTAAGAAGTGGTTGGTCGTATCCTCGTTTGTACAGGTCATCGCCTATCATCGTGTATCTGGCGGCTTTAGTTATGCAATTTCTGTCAGCGTCAAGTGGGGGGTTACCGGTTTGGAGGTATTGGATGTAGGGAGTTGTCCAATTGTCGGCTTGGTGTTGGGTTAGGGTATGACAAGTGTTTGTGATGGAAGGAGCGGATAGCGTTTGCTGTAATAGTGATCGGTGGCGGCTTTTTAGCTTGGTGCTGGCTAGTTTGGATAATATGTCAGCTTTGACATTTTTGGATCTGGGAATGTGTTGGATGCAGACTTGTTCAAAGGCGGATTGGATGATTGTCCCGACCAGGTGATAGTATTATAGGAGGGTAGGGTCTTTGATCTAGAACTCGTCATTTAGTTGACCCACGGTAAGCTTGGAATCAGTTTTGCACGTGAGAGATTTGACACCAACTTCGCGAGCGAGGGATAAGCTGGCGAGGATGGCTTCGTATTCGGCTTGGTTGTTGGACGTTCTGAAGGCGAAGTGAAGGGATTTTTCGATGAGGATATCGTTGGGGCCTTCAAGGACGATGTCGGCACCTACCCCTTTTTAATTTGACGAACCATCAACATAAAGTGTCCATTGGTCCTCTTCAGGGGTTCGCTGGAGATCGTTGACAAAGTCTAGGAGGCATTGAGCTTTGATGCGACCGTGGGGTTCATAGAGGTCTCGTTTCTGCAGTATTTTCTGGATGGGGTAGTCGGTTTTGACGATGATGTTATGATTTTGGAAATAGGGGCGTAGGCGTCGGGCTGTGTGTACAAGGGATAAGGCTAATTTTTACACCATCTGGTACCTGGTTTCGGGGTCTTGCAGTATTCAGCTGACGAAGTAAACAGCGTGTTGAGTGCCATTGACATCTTAAACCAGCGCGACACTTACGGTGTGATCACCGGTGCAGAAAGGGTATTTGGCCGCGGTTATTTTTGTTATTCTATCCCGGTTTTAGAACCGAGGCATATAAGACAGATGCCAAAAAGGGTTAGTTTTTGGCTTCGGGTGCTACCCGAGGCAGAAAACTCATTTTATGCCTCGGTTCTACTGAGAACCGAAGCCATATCTCTATATTACTGCCTCGTTTCAGATGCAACCGAGGCCTAAGACGTTCAAAATAAAAAAAAATTCAGAAACGATACGGGTTCTGGAATGCGTCCTTCCATCAGCGATTATGGTTCCTCACAAACCTCACCACCCAATCTCAATCACCTACACAAAATCACCAAAATGAGGATATCAAACCATCACAACACAATACTGCTTACTGGATTTTACCCCTGGAAACAAGATGAATGAAGGACAAATAATGTGAAGAAAAAGACCCTACTAACAGTAATATCTAAATTCAGAAAATATTGTGAGTAGAAGGCACAATAGAAGGCAATAGAAGAAGACGGAAGAAAAGAAATGGTTAGAAAAAAAAAAGAGAAGGAAGAAAAGGAAATGAGAAAGGAGAGCGGTGTCAAATTCTTGTAGTTAGTTCAATTAGTCTTCAACCATACTTAGATTTGCGAGTCCAATCCCCAATTTCCATTTTCGATTCTCAGAATTTCAAATTTCCTAACTGAACGCCAATGGATCTGACATACTTCTATAGACGCGTGAGTGGATCCCTCCCGCACGCGCCCTCGTCGTCCTCTCTGTGTTTTGCCAAACTCGTTGCGCAGTCGCGGCCAATAAGCACTCCACCTGCGTGCACAGAAGATGATGGAAGAAGCATGTTATGGAGAAGGTGAATAGAAATGAAGGACAAGGAGAAAGAGAAGTGTTGACTTTGATGGAAATGAGGGTTTTGTCGGTAAAATGGGAGGGCGAGGAGGAGCATCGAATTCTGGCGAGCTTGGGCTGACGGTGGAAGTGGAGTTGGGGAGCAATGCCCACCGCTGGGGGGAGACATTCCCGCATGAAGGATGAAGAAGAAGCTTGGTGGAAGAGACATTCTGCGGCTTTAGGGTTTCTGCAAAGGAATGAAGAAATGAATTTGGGCCTAAGGCTGGCCATTTTAACGTTTTGTATATGCAATCCCTTTTCGGCTTCGGGTCTTTTTGAACCGAGGCATATTATTGCCTTTGGCACCGGTTTTGGGTGAACCGAAGCCTATAGACCTCTTTTGCTTCGGGTGTTTTCTAAACCGAGGCATAAAACTTGTCTGGAATTGCAAAAATGCCACTACGCCATTATATGCTTCGGTTCTTGGCCAACCGAGGCATATAAGGCGATGTAAAAAGGAAATTATGCACTAGTGGATCCGTGGCAATGATGTAAACGAGTAGGGGTTGATGGGTGTGTAGCTTATGGAGGATGGATGGTGAGGTGGGGGTTGCTTTTAGTTTCTGAAAGACTTGTTCACAATCGTCATTCCACATGAACTTGGCCGATTTTTTGAGTAGTTGAAGGATGGGTTGGGTTTTTTCGGCTAACTTGGGAAGGAAGCGGGAGATGGCGGTTAGTCGGCCTATGAGGCGTTGTACTTCTTTGACACTACTAGGGCTTCGCATCTTAATAATTGCATTGCATTTTTCAGGGTTAGCCTCTATGTCGTGTTGGGTAAGCATGAATCCGAGGAATTTGCCACGGTCGACGCCGAAGATGCATTTTTCGGGGTTGAAGCGGAGGTTGTATTGTCTTAAAGCAGAGAAGACGGTAGACAAGTCTTGAGCATGCTGGTGATGACTTGGGGATTTGACGACCATATCGTCAACGTATACCTCGACACATTTGCCCATTATATGGCTGAAGACCTTATCCATTAGTCGTTGATATGTTGCTCCTGCGTTTTTAAGGTCGAATGGCATGACCTTGTAGAAGTAGTTGGCGTCGTCTGTAATGAAGGCGATTTTGTTCATGTCGGATGTGGCCACGGGAATCTGGTTATAACCAGAGTATGCATCAAGAAAACTGAGAACTTTGTTACCGGGTCCACCATCGACAAGTCGGTCAATGTTGGGTAAAGGGTAGGCATCTCTGGGACAGGCTTTATTGACATCCATGTAATCGACGCACATCTGCCACTTGCCATTAGCTTTCTTGACTAAAACCATGTTGGAGAGCCAAGTGGTGTAGTGGGCTTCTTCGATAAACCCTGCATTGAGCAACTTGTCGGCCTCGGCCTTGGCCGCTAATCGTCGTTCTTTGCTAAGTTTGCATTTTTTCTGGGAGACATACCGGTACTCCTTGTAAATGGATAGCTTGTGGGACGTGACGTGAGGGTCAGTCAGCAGCTGACCAAGCGAAAAGGTTTGTGTTGTTGATGAGGGTGGGTGTAAGGATGTCGCATTGTTCAGGTTGTAATCCAGTGCCGAGTTTGATGGTGTGTCCATTAGGGAGCTCCAGTGGTATGCTTTCTTCGACCAGCTTGAGGCGGGCATCCCGGCCTACTCTGGGGTCTAGATCATCGCCAGATAAGGCTATGTCGGAGCCGGGTGGTCGTTCAATATGATTGGTTTGAAGAATGGGAAGCTGCAGGCGTAGGCCGGCCATGTAGCATTCGCGTGCGAGTTGTTGGTCGCCATGAATGGTAAGGATGTCGCCGGATGGGGATGGGAATTTCATGGCCAGGTGAGGTATGGAGACGACAGCGCCAAGGGTGTTGAGTGAAGGTCGGTCGAGAAGGACATTATAAGATGTGGGCGCGTCGACGACAAGGAATCGGATAGGAGTCGTCTTGGTTTGAGCGCCATCGCGAAAAATGGTATGGAGGTCGATGTAGCCGTGGGTGGATACCTTTTCCCTAGAGAACCCATATATCGGCTCATCGTATGGGGCCATGGTGGTGGTGGGGAGTTGGAGTTTCTGGTATATTTCCCAGTAGAGGATGTCAATGGAACTGCCTTGGTCAATGAGGACTTTCTTGACAGCGTAGTTTTCTAACTCGACGGTGATGACCATAGGGTCATCTTGCTGGTGATCAAGGCCATGGAAGTTGTCGTCCGTGAAGGTTATGGGGGCATGCGATGTTTGTGATGGGAATGGATAATGTGGTTGATGGATTGTATATGGCGGAGGTGTCTCTTTCTGGCGGATGAGGTGGATCTGCCACTCACAAAGCCACCAGAGATGGTGTTAATAGTGTCGTGTAGGGGCGGGTCGGTAGGGGTGACATCGGTGCGAGCCGGTTTGGGGGTCGCGAATAGCGGGTTGGCTTGGACGTTTGTCGTGGCGAGAACGAGGAGGATAATCGAATTGTAGGGAGTGCGTCGGTGGTCAGAACGAGGAGGGTGATCAGATCGGGGAGGGTGGTCGTCTATGCGCACGAAACAGCGAAAATGGCCAGCACGAACCAATTCTTCAATCTTGTCTTGGAGTGCTTTACATTCATCTATCGTGTGGCCGTGGTTTTGGTGATAGCGGCAATATTTAGTCATGTCCGCGTTGGGGGGAGTGGTCGTCTTGCGTGGTGGTGGGATGAGGTCGGCCTTTAAGGCCTCATCAAGGAGACGGGATCTAGGAACATTTAGGGGGGCATATATGGTGAAGCGAGGTTGTCGAGGTTCACGAAGTCTCGGGTCAAGCCGGAAAGGATGTGGAAGGGGGGTTGCTGTGGAGGGTGTGTAGTCATTGCAGAATTTTGTATGGAGAGTTTGCATCTCCTCCATGCGGACGTAGTCTGCGGCACAGAGCTTCAACTCATGCATGGAGGCGGGTGGGTGGAGGTAGACGTTGTTGGCGAAGGGGCCGGGTTTGAGAGTGAGTGTCATGTACTGAAGTATCATTTCTTGGTTGAGGTGTGGTGTGCGAAGGTCAGCCTTACTGAAGCGGTCAATGAAAGCCCGGAGCATCTCGTCTTGTTCTTGTCTGACGCCGAGAAGTGTGATTGTTGTAGTTTGATGTGGGCGGCTGCCGGTGAAGTGAATGGTAAACATGTGGGAGAGGGTGTCAAAGCAGTCGATGGAGTATGGCAAAAGGGTGGTAAACCATTCGAGGGCAAGGCCTTTGAGGGTCCTAGGAAAGGCCTTGCAGAAAACAGCATCATGGGAAGTGTAGAAGGCGACGTGTGTGATGTAGACCTTGAGGTGTTCGTTTGGGTCGGTCTCACCGGTGTAACATTCCCGTGTGAAGGGTTCCCATTGGGCAGGGAGGGGGTGTTGGCAATGAAATCGGTAAAAGGATGGCGGCGTCGAGGTTGGGTGGATGGTAGGGGTGAGAGGGGATGGGATGGTGAACGAGGCTGGGAAAGGTTGAAGTGAAGTTCTGAGGGGGGATATGGGTGGTAGGGAGGGTGTGAGGGATGTTATAGGGTGGGATGTGGGTGGTGGGAAAGGTGGTGGCGGGGGTAGGAGCCGCAGTATTTCCTGGAGGGTGGGATGGAAGTGTGTATGGTGGGTTGAAAGGATGGGAGTTTGTTGAGTAATGGTGAAGGTGTGCAGGGTAGAATTGTACTCGCTTTCTTCTTTAGTGGGCTGGAAAGCCAGGGACCCTGCAGCCTCAGATGTTTCCTTAGCCTTTCCCTTTTGATTGGGATCGACCTTAATCTTTCGCCTTAGGCGTGAGTTCTCCTGTCGTAGTGCCTCCATCTCATTAGCACTGCTTTTCTTCAAGTCTGCCAGCTCCTGTTGCATCTTGCCTTAACTGTCTAGAATAGCGGCCAAGTCCGGGGTGATATTAGCAGGTCCTGCAGGACCTGCTTCAGCTTGCTTGTTAACTCTTGCTCTGCTGCGGGTAGAAACCATCTTCGAGAGAATGCGGGTTGGTCCGTAAAGTATTATCTCATGTCCCACAGTGGGCGCCAATTGTTCCTGTAGAGAACAAATAAGATGTCAAACACAAGTGTTACCTTACCCCAGTCCGCAATCTCCTTAGTAGGCTTCCTCTCGGCTTGTATATGTCGTATGTGGATATCTTAGTGTGAATTGGTTTGGACCCGAGGGGGATTACCTGCAGAAGAGACTTTGATGCTCAAGTCAGCAAAACCTCTTAGAAAGTCAAATCTCGTAATTAGGAGAGTAATGAATACGTACCTTTAATTGTTGGGGTCCATGCTCATTTATAGATTTATTAATTATGTCTTGCCACGTCATGGGTTAGACTCCTGCTTGGGCCATAGGTGGGCTTGGGTCATGATCCAGGCTCCTTAATTCGAATATGGTGGGCCCAAGGGCCTTGCTGGTAGTGCCCTGAATATGCTAAGTTGTTGCTAAGTTCGTGTTTAATTATTCTCAATTAGCGGCTTAGGCCGGTTACTTCTTTAGCGGTCTGGGTCGAGTACTATCATTCGTTCATACATGGTGATTATTATTATTTGCGTCCTTGGTGGTTACGTAGACGAGCTTTATGGATATAACTTGGCTAGGCTGGCTAGGTGTGGTACACCAGTCCCTCAGCCTTTGCCGGTATAGCTATGACAGTAAAGGATGAGAAGTGTTGGTATGTATGGCTAGGCCGGCTAGGTGTAGTGTATATATATATATATATATATATATATATATATATATATATATATATATATATATATACACTATGAGGGAGGAATCTACGAAAAATAGTAAATAAATAAACTTAAATTAAGAGAAATACAATTTGGAAACAGACCTGCATTTCCAAAATTAGTCTAGTACAACATTCTTAAGGCATCGGAAAAGAACTGTTGTTGTAGCAAGTGATTTAAACAAAGATTCATTCTTTCTTTGATATTTCAAAATGTTTTTCCAATTTTGTGATTCTTGCATTCGTTCTGAAACATGTGTTTGATATGTTGTCCACGTTGTGAATTGCTCCGAGTACTCTATGGAAAATTACACCACAAAGATGTCAAATTGAGGAAGTTAATCAAAACCATAAACAAAATGTATCTCTACTAAATTCTTAGCATAAAAAAGTTGGTTAAAGGATCTTAAAAATAAATGTGCACAATTATGCCACGTAGATGTCAGATTATCGTCATCACTGTCTTTGGCTTGATTTGATTTAATTGGATTTTGCGATTGATGAAAAGGCATGGTCGGTCGATAATTGTGCATTGATGAAGAATCTTGATTGTGTAATATGGCGTCATGGTGGAAGTGCCAAACATATTTGATGGTCCAGGAAAAGAGGTTTGATGAGGTGGAAAATTGGGGTAAGTGGATAGTACTTATTAGAATGATGAGTGAGATGGGATGTTATGCTGAGGATGAACATATGTGAACATTTGAGTAGGATGCATCCGAACTTATCCTGTACCAATGCATGAAGGGTGTATTATCATGCAAATGGGCATTTCCATTTAATGGAGTTCCTTCAATGACATGATTGTGTCGTTAATTTCACATTGTTATCCATATTTCATGGTATTGTGGCCAATACCTATCGTTTCTTCCTCTCATATTGTCTTTGTGCGCCTCATCGAGATTTATTGGGTCGAATGTAATGTTTATTCGGAATCCAAGTTGTCACATCACTCGATCGGCTAGTTGAAATTTGATTGTTGCGAAACAAATGAGAGGAATCGTTGCCCAACTAATTGGAGAAATATCAACAACAATGAATCGTCTATGTTCATCACGCCAATAAGGAGTCCATAGAAACTAATATAAAATAGATACTAATATATTTAATAAAAAAATAAAAAGAAGCAATGGGGTGGATCAGTGAGAGAGAAGAAGTCATTACTTTTAACCGAGGGGTAAAGTGGAAATTTTAAATTTTTTTTGGAAATACAGGAGAAATGGTTGGAGGTGTAGGAAGAAACCCCCTTAGAATAGAATTATTTTGAACCTTGTATTATAAACCAAGTAGTATAGGATTTTATTTGAGCCTTGTATTTGGGTTTGGACCATGTAGTAGAATTTTGGAGCTAGAAGAGATGCCCATAATTTTGGGTCTTAAAAGTAGACCCACTAATAAGGGTTTCTTAACCCTAGATGGCGCAAGCTTGGAGTGCAAGGCATCTCCTTTAGCCCCTCATGGTGTGGAAGGTGTGAATTTCTTAGGTCGCAAGTCACACTAGTAGCTTGTTTCACTTGGCTCCAAAATGATTGCATTTAATTAAAATAGTTTATTTAAATCAAATATTATAAAACCTGAGGTAAATTACTATAAGATATTTTAAGGTCTGACGTAAATTTATGTTGAAAATTTTGTCCAACATAAATTTACATCACTCGCGTAAATATAAAACTATTAACATATATAAAAGCAAAAAAAATCATACATATAAAAAGCCTCTTCAGTAATAGTGATTGTGGTAATTGATTACTCATTCCAAACTCTTTATATTTTGTAGCCTACAAACTTCCCTTCTTGTCTATATCAACTAACACAACAACAACACAAGCTGGCTCCTTTCAAAATCCCAACAATTTCATTGAAGAAATCCTTTACTTTAATGGCATGGTTGAAGAAGGAACAATCTTTGATATCCCAAAGGCTCTTGGTACCACCTCCACTTGCCTATTTTCACAAGAAAATAAAAATCTTAGTGTTGTGTTTAGATGAGGTAATTAGAAGGGTGATTGATTTATTTGAAGAATTTAAAATTCATACACTAAAATTGTTGAAGGTATTTCAAATGAATAAAATAGAAGAATTTAAATACCCTAAAAAATATAAGAAATTTGAAATTCCTCTTTTTTTTACTCCTTTCACTCCACTCATAAAGGTCAAGCCGAGTTGGCTTAAATTGAAGACTTAGTCGAGTTAGCATAAGCAAAAGGCTCACTAGAGTTTACTTAGACTCAAGGTGAAGCCGAGTCCACTCAGATTGAAATTCAAAAGGGGTCAGCTCGAACCAAAGCTCAAGTTAGGTTGATCCAGATCGAAGATCTTGCTAAGTTGGCTCAAGCCGCATGTCTTGCAAAGTATGCTCAATCAAAGGTCACAAGTTCTCTTTAGTTGTATCTTCTTATAGTTGTTATATGTATTGTATATGAATTTATTTTGGTTTCAACAGTGTCTTTTAGGATGAATATAACAAAGTAATTATATATACTTTGTTTATGATTATTAGATAGCAATTATATAATTATATAATATCTTGAGTAGTAGTTTTGCACTATTAATTGAAATGTTACAAATACAAGTGATTTAAGTGATTTGTGTTATAATAATTTTAGTATTTATTTAACTTATTTATTATTTATTTAAAATTTAAATTTTTACAATAAACAATTGACAAGGACATAAATTTGAAACTACAACAAAACATTTTAATGATTATTTTAACAGTCAATACACATGATACAATAATAGGTTTTCTAAAATTAATAAATTTCTAGATATAATAATATAATCACAAAACTAAGTTTTATAGTAAATGAAATTTTAAATAACTTCAAAAATATACAATTTGTTTCCTTTTCAAAATTTTAGTTTGATTTAGTTTCCCAACTATAGAAATGGGTAAATTAAGTTTATTTGACGTTTAAAACTTGTTTTATGAAAGTTTCTTAGCTAACATTATAGTGGGAAAGTTTCAAACGGTGCAAACAACTCAAATACTATAAGGAAGAACATTTGAAACGTCAAATAAATTTAACAAAAGTTGGTTAGAATGACTAAATTCACACATCTCTAGAGTTAGAAGACTAAATTGAGCAAAATTTTCGAAGAGGGACTAAGTTCAATTTTAATTCAAAGTTAAGTGACCAAAAACATATTTAATTCAATTCCTTAATTTTATTTAAAATAATATATCAATTTTATATTTTATATTTGAAATTTCAGTTAATCTTTAAATCTTATATTATAGGCTTAAATAATGGTTTGGTCTCATTACTTATTCAGTTTTTTTAATTTGGTCGTAATATTGTTTTTTTTTTTGTTCAATTTGGTCATAATATTCGTCAATTTTGTTCAATTTAATCTTTTTTGCAGATGTCGTTAAAATAATTAACAGATTGTGAACAATAACTAACACATGTCATTTTATGTTTTTTTTTGTTTTTTTCTTAATTTTTAATTTTTTTTTATTTTAAAAAAAGTGTCCACGTGTTATGTCAGGGTCAGTATTTTATATTCAATTTTGTTCTGATATTTATTTATTTTTTAACTTGATTCCAATTTTTTTTAAATTAAACAATTTTGTCACTCTACAATTAAGACCAAATTTAATTATTATATAAATATTATACTGTTATTCTTATTAAAATTTACATTTTTATTAAACATCTTTTGTTTAGGATTAGAGTTAGTTTAAAATGAGAGAATAATACTATTAATTTAAAATGTTTTAAGAGATTAAAAATTACATCAAGTATTAAAAATCATATAAACATTATCTATATTACTCTATATGAAAAAAAAAAAGTTTAGGAGTCTATTTTCAACAACTCAAATTTCTATTAATCTGTATATCAATTTATTTGCTTGACAATTATGAGCAAAGTGCTTGTTTGGTTTATGTTTTCTCAATAGTTTCAATTGGCATTCTAAGAAAAAAAAATAATAGAAAAGCTATCTACCACTTTTTGCAGTAAGGGCTTTCTGCCCCGGTTATTTTCCACATTTTGTCTCGGGTCTGGAATCGAGGCATATTGGGGC
Organism: Vigna unguiculata; assembly: GCF_037176805.1. Classification (NCBI taxonomy): domain Eukaryota; kingdom Viridiplantae; phylum Streptophyta; class Magnoliopsida; order Fabales; family Fabaceae; genus Vigna; species Vigna unguiculata. Next base: position 8,771,092 of record NC_140797.1, read on the forward strand.
GATTATCACCCGAAGCCATAGACCCAGTTTTATGCCTCGGTTGTTTTGAAACCGGTGCCATATACACATCTTTCTGCCTCGGGTCAGTTAGGACCGAGGCCATAGGTGATAATTTTTTTTTTATTCAAATTTTCGCGGGCTTTTTGGCCTCGGTTATGGTTATAACCGAGGCCATATGTGAGTTTTTTGCTTCGGTCTTGGTAAGAACCGAGGCATATTCCCCTGCTTTTTTTAAAAAATAAATTTTCTGTTATATATATATATATATATATATATATATATTCACACATTCATATATTTTTCAGACCTGCATATATTTTTCAGACAGCAGCACAAACATAACAGAATATTTTCTCAAACATCCATAATCCAAAAACATTTAAAAGATAATTGAAATGTACACAATCGAAATACATATATCCTAATCAATACTATTGTACATTTGAATTATGAATTTTGCACATGCTATCCTATCAAACTTTATGGACTTCGCGGGAATTGGCAAAGGACTCTTGAATGTCTGCAAAATAAGACATTAAGTTAGTATATAGAAAGACAACTTTAGTATACCAAACTTTAGAATATTGCAAAGTAATTGTTTTAATTCAAAAATATATTACCGTGTCCCAATTAGTTGTAATACGAGCACACACAATTGTTGTCATCCATTGCATTATATAGTAATCGCACTCATATGAGCCGGTTTGTCTATTACACTACATTATATCAACAACATTAAAATCAATTAATGAAGAAAATCAAATCAAACAATTATAAATATATGGATAGAAATATCAAACCTCGAGGGAACACCATAAAAGACATTTTGCCTTAGCCGTTGATCTCCCTGACAACATGTTATGTCCAATAATTGAACTATGATAAAGGGAACAAGTTAGGATACTTTTATATAACATGTCATTTTCATAAGATTGAGATTAGGTTTCTTACCAATCTATCACTTGTCTAAGATGGTTGGGGGGGAGGCCGTGCAAAGAGCAAAACCACACAGCAAGGTTCTCCCTTAGGGAAACCACAAGTAATTGCCAATGATGTCTGAGAAGAAAATAAATTTATTGTTATGCATTAAAATGATAGATTATATTCATAAGTTAACAAAAATGACTTACCCAGCAATATAAGGGACAAAATAAATTTCTTTTCCGCGTTGAAAGCATCCAGTGACATATGATTGAATGTCATCAAACTTGTTGCCTTCATGGGTGAGTTAGGGGTCTACAAACCCATATACATCATTCAGTCCCATAGTTTCAGTGACACCAGACAAATACCTAAACATAAAATTGATTTGATATAAGTAATAGATAAATATATCATATAACTATATATAATGATTGAAAGACTTACATCATCCATAACTGAATAATGGTAATATTCAGTTCCTCTTGTCCCCGTGCAAGCTCCAAGACATCTTGGGAATGCAAGTAAAGTGGGATGTCAAGATCTCTCCCAAAAATGTTAGCATCCCAAGGAACCTGCATCGGGTTATCATCTATGATTTCTGCAAGTTGGAGCAATGCACCAAGAGGATCGTCCAAAGAGAGAAGAATCTTCTTTGATTGAGGTTTTTCCTATATTGATGCAATTTCAGTTAAAATGGAATATAATTTAAGTTTGAACATAATAAACATGTAAACTTAAAAATGTAGTATATTTGTGGGTTTAAGAGTCTGTACCGGGGAGTCAGTAACAACCAAATCTCTAGGCCAGGCGAGGAAACACTGGAATGCTTGTGCCACAATATACACCTCATCTGTGGGCACAAGAACTAAAGCATACGACATGAGAACCTCCTCTACCGTGACCTTAACCTCATCCTCTGATAACTCCATGCCATGGAGAACTATGGCTGCCTCAAATACTTTTCCACGAGCCACTAGTGTCTTCTCTGTACCATCCCAAATATATAGCTGACATGGATGAATGTCATCCATGTCATCCCCGGGTGGAGCTGAACAACTCCCTTTTTCCGCTTCTACCTGTTAGACTCAATGATTTATTAATGTTATTCAATTACTTTATTAAATATCATTTATTCAATTCATAACTTATAGAAAACAAATTTACCCGTGGCAGGCACAAATGGGTCTAGTTTTGGCGGAGGATCCACTGGCGAACGAATGCCATAATGCTCAAATTGGCGCATAAGTTCTTCTCTCACCTGCGTCGTGATCATTTCCTTCATTCTTTGTTCATAATCAGCACCATGACTGCATGAAGAATGACGAGAGGAGGAACCGAAAAATTGGCGTATGCCGACTCCTGATCCAGCACCATGCACACGTCTAGGGTGCTCAGGTCGTTCAATTTGCAGCAGCAAGTATGTCATGACGACCTTCTGGAATGAATCCTCCTTGGGAGGTCTGCTCAACCAAGGAATCCTACAATGTAACAAAAAAATTTATAAATAAAAATACAATATACAACATGAATGAGCAATTTAGATAAGAATTGTATCTTACAATTTTCTCAGAGATTTCTCGTGCAGAGTCAGAAGTGTAGTTGCCCGATGAGCGTAAACAGGCTAACTTCTACTTCTGATGACGTGATGGTGGTGAAGAAGGCTCAGTATCTTCACCCTCAGAAGGTGGGGGCCTAGATTTTTTCTTTTCTGTCATTATCTTCTCTTCAAGTTTTCTATACCCACCACGAGATAATATGTGCGGGTTTTTATTTTGAGCACTTATGCTTTGAGCCTTTTTCCTCTTTACCTGTAACATATAAAACCCACTTTATGAATTAGTTAAAATTTTGCATAATTATCAATTGTGATATTGATGATTTCAAATAAACATACCTGTCATCCCTCAAATGTCCGAAGCTCAAGAAACTGACGCCATGTGTCTTCATCAATCCAAGTGTATTTCAACAATGGATTTTCATTCTTTTTACGTCCAAAGACATACCTAGACGTCAACTTGGTCTTAAAACCACGAAATTTCTCAGCCACCGATGACAAACATTTTTGTCTTAGCGTCGGCACATTTGGAATATCAAATGTTAGCTGCAATATAGAAAATGTCATCAACAATATTTATCATATTATCAACAAAATCAAAGTATAACGTTAATAACATTAATATTAGTTACCAATAAATCTTGCCATATCATTTCTTGATCAGCTTCAGTGACATGATCAAAAGATGGCGTAAGGATTGATATTCTCTCTCGTGCCAACATTCCTAAATAGCTTTTGAAGACGTCCCCAGAACGACCACTAGGCTCACTAGTGGCGACGTTAATATCAACATGTGTTTTCTGACCTTTAGCTCTTCTAATTAAGAGCTCTCTCAACCTAGTGGCTCCTCTGGTGGGTCTCTTAGCAGGTGCTTCATCCTCTGATGAAGTATAATGTTCAGCCATGTATCTGTGAAATGAAAACATAAAAAACCATTAATAAGCAACATATAAAATAATATATAAAACATTATTTAACAAAACACCTAAATTTTAACAAGAACATGAAATTCGTACATAAAGTTATTGATTGGTCATATGTATATTCCTTCATCGTGATCTTCTCGAATTGCATGTACATCATCAACTAGATGGATTTCACCAACGGTTGTCGTTCTTCTAAATGGGTGGGCGACAACAATATTAAGATTACTCATATTCTCTTCATTAGGATCAATCTATTTTTTTCCATGAAGAGCGACAAACCAATGTTTAGTTGCAAGATCTTTAACATAGAAAACCTGATATGCTTATTGTGCCATGATAAATGGCTCGTCTCGATAACCCACCTTTCGAAAATCCACTAGAGTCATTCCTGATTCATATATTTTGACACCACTCTTATTGTTAATCCACTTACATTTGAACAATGGAATAGTAAACATGGTATAATCAACCTCCCATATCTCTTGTATTACACCATAGTATGTCATTGATCCTACTACGGGATTTTGATCTTTAGATGTAGAAAATTGTAGCGACTCAGTTTCAAGACTGACTCCACTATTTTGTACTATGCTTTTATCATCAAGAGACTTTGTAGAGAATGTGCAATTATTGATTTCATAACCTGTACAATAGATGACATCAAATTTCAACCCATTTGCTAACCACATCAAAGTCTCAAGTATTGTGAATCTTTCAAAACCTCAGATTTAAACCAAGGCATGAATGTTCTATTATGCTCCATCAAATGCCATTTCTTTGATTGTCTTGGATTGTTCTCTTTCACAATGACTTTGTGTACAAATAAGTAAGGCATTACCTCATTTGTGTTGTTCAATATGTATAGGTGTGCTTGCATCAACTCTTCGCGATTTTTGGTAACCACACTCACACCTCGGATGCTGTTACTTATAGAACACCTGTTCAACCATGATCTATGAGGAACTCCTATCGATTTTGCTTTTGCCATGTAATTTGAACAAAACTCGACACTTTCTTCAGCAATATATCTTTCGATCATTGAAGCTTCTGGACGATATTGATTTTTCACATACCCTTTCAAAATCCTCATGTAACGTTCAATGGGATACATCCATCTTAAGTATACTGGTCCACGAAACTTGATTTCTCTCACCACATGAACAAGTAAATGTACCATGATGTCAAAAAATGATGGAGGGAAAAACATCTCTAGCTGACACAAGATGATAACAATTTCGGCTTGAAGTTCATCTAACTTTAAAGGATCAATGACTTTGCTACAAATTGAAGAGAAGAATGCACACAAACGCGTTATAGTTTGTCTAACATTTTTGGGTAAAATTCCACGAATAGCTACAGGTAACAATTGTTGCATTAAGATGTGGCAATCGTGAGACTTTAGGCCAACAAGCTTCAAGTCTTGCATGGACACTAAACTCTGAATATTTGAAGAGTATCCTTGAGGTACCTTGACACTCTTTAAACATAAGCAAAAACTTATCTTCTCTTGTCTGGACAAAGTGTAACATGCAGGGGGCAAATAAGTGCGCCTACCAACCTCCCTTGGTGCCAAGTCTTCTCGGATCTTCATTTCAACCAAATCCAAACGAGCATTTAGTCCATCTTTTGTCTTTCCCTGAATGTTGAGTAGTGTACCAATCAAGCTATCACACACATTCTTCTCTACATGCATGACATCTATGCAATGCCTAACTTCTAACTTCAACCAATATGGAAGGTCAAACAATATTGATTTTTTCTTCCAAGGGCTCGATGCAGATGACTTCTTGGACGTTTTACCAAATACATGATGTACTTTATTAACTTTTTCATGAATTTGAATGCCAGTTAATGGAGTCGGTGCTTTGTCATTCTCTTGATGTCCATTGAATGTTTTCTTTAACCTTAGATAAAGATTATTAGCTTGTAAAAACCTTCGATGGTGCAGATACACGGTCTTCCTTCCGTTTTTCAATTGATGAGATGCAGTGTTTTCTTCACATATAGGACATGCTTTATGACCCTTGACACTGTACCCTGACAAATTACCATAAGCTGGAAAGTCATTAATGGTGCAAAATAACATTGCATACATCATGAAAGTTTCAGAAGCAATAACATCAAATACTTCAACACCATCAACCCACAACAACTTCAAGTCTTCAACTAGAGGATTGAGATATACATCTATGTCATTTCCAGACTGCTTTGGACCAGATATCATCATAGACAACATCATGTATTTTCTCTTCATGCAGAGTCCAGGAGATAAGGTTTAAATGAATAATATAACAGGCCAACAACTATGGTTTGTACTTAAATTACCAAATGGATTCATTCCATCGGTAGCTAAGTCAAAACGAATATTTCTACATTCTTCACCGAACTTGGGAAATTCCTGATCAATATTTTTCCATTGCATTGAATCAGCTGGATGACGAAGGAGTCTGTCACATCTTCTCTCAGTTGCATGCCATCTAAGGTTTTTAGCGTCTTTAGGATTTGCAAACAAACGCTTAAGTCTGGACACGATTGGAAGGTACCAGACTACTTTCAAAGCAGATCCTTCCTTCTCTATTTGACCATTATCTTCACTGTTTCTTTTCTGCTTGTACCGTGATGGCCCACACTTTGGACATTTTTTCAAATCTTCAAATTCTTTTCTGTATAATATGCAATCATTAGAACATGCATGTATCCTTTTATACTCCATACCCATCGAACAAAGAATTTTCTTGGCGTCATAGTTTCGAGTGGGTAGAGTATTTCCTTCGGGAAGCATTTCATTCAAGAGCACGAGCAATTCTGTGAAGCTTTTATCTGTCCAACCATTGGTCGCTTTCAAATTCATAAGTCTTAAAACCGCTGATAATCGCGTGAACATAGTTGAACCAACATACAACAGAGTTTCCGCATCAGCAGACATCGTCTCATACACATGCGCTTGTGCAAAAGCTTCTGCGCCAACATCCCGTATCATGTCCTCCATATTGTCTTCTTCTACTCGCTCTTCACATCGCTCTTCCCGTCGCTCTTCCCGTCTCTCTTCTCGTCACTCTTTCATGGAGAAATTGGCAAGATATTCAGTTCGAGAAATAGTTGGAATGTGTATTAATTCGCCATGCCATGTCTATATTATATAACTTTTAAGAAAACCATCACAAATAAGATGTTCCCTAACTTGAGTTGCATTCAATTTTCTTCCATTCATTCAAACAATTGACACAAGGACATCTGAACTTCACCTCATCATCACTTCTCCCCTCATAACGTTGCGCAAATTTTATAAATTCTTCTACTCCATTCTCCTACTCAGCGCTGATACGTGGTAAATTAATCCAATCTCGATCCATACTGAAATCGCGTGAACAATTTCAGTAATCTTTGAATCAATGCTCACGTCGTAATCAAGGTGTGACCCTATCCCATTTAAGAAGATTCACTTTCTTTATTTTATTGGTACATATTACTTTTAAAATACATATATTAAATTTCACGAAATTTTTCCAGCATTTCGCATTGGCCTTCAGGATACACAAAATGAAAGTGATTATAAACCACAATCAAATATGCACCCGAAGATCAATACAAAACACAATTGACAAATATTCATGAATTTTAAGATATATATATATATATATATATATATATATATATATATATATATATATATATATATATATATATATATGCATTAATAAATTACTAGAAAGTGATTAATCTTCTTAAACTGTCCAATCGAACAATTCAAGATTCAATACATTTAAATTATTAGTATTGTATCCCCTTATATCTAATTTTAAAAAAAATGTAGTTTTTTCAAAATGAAAACTCGGGGACAATACATAATTTTCGTATTGAATCTCAAACGGAAACTAAGGCTAACTCACATATAAGAAAAGAAAACAACATGTTTTAACAAATAATTAATCAAATATATAAAGCAAACAACATATTGGCATCATAGGAAAATATTAGAATTAGGAACCTGGAAGCGCGTAAAAAGTAGATGACAGTGGAAGATGATGCAATTCAACACGTTCGAGAGCTACAAGAGATAACAAAAAACACAAGAGAAAGTCATAAGTAACAAATAAAAGCAAAAACAACAATTTCCTTAACATCATATATTACCTATTTAATTATAGTGTTCTTACAATTCTCTTAAATTCAGACTTAATGCTCTACATTTGAAGACACAATGCTCTTAAATTGAGACTCAATCCTTTCACAAAATTAATCAAAACACTCCAAACAATTTCAATCTCAATGCAAATTAACACTCACAATAACTAAAATTTAAAATTAACATACACAAAACAGAAAACCAAACAAAAACGCGTTGGAAATTTACTTTAAAGAAACCACGGCGTGACAATTGCAGCAAAAGAAGGAAAATGTTCGCGTGGTGGTGGAGGGACGCTGGAACACTTGCAGAGAGACAGAGAGAGGGACGATCGGACGCGAGACGAGACGGCGGCAGTACAACGGTGGCAGGGGGCTCGCGTGGTGGTCTCGCGAGGTGGTCTCGCGTGGTGGTCTCGCCGGAAGTCGCGGAGAGAGGAGGAGATAGCGATGACGGCAGCGCAACGGTGGCAGCACAACGGTGGCAGTGGCAGCACGGGAGATGGTGGTAGTGGCAGCACGGAGCTCGTGTTATTGGAGTGGCCGGAACTTGCAGAGAGAAGAGTGGCCGGAATTTGCAGAGAGAAATGGAGGAGTAGCTAGCGCGCGAGGAAGAAAGGGGGTTCTGTTTTGAGCCCTAATTAAACTATATGGCCTCGGTTCAATTTAGAACCGAGGCATATAACCCCCCTTTTGGCCCCGGTTCCCTAACACCCGAGGCCTAAAACCCCTTTGGCACCGACTTTTCCCCAACCGAAGCCTATAAGTCCCAACGTCAATGGCATTTTTGAAATTTCTGGCAACCTTTTTGGCTTCGGGCCTCCTTAACCGAGGCCTATAACCTCTTTTGGCACCGATTTTTTTGAACCGATGCCTATAACTACTTTTGGCTTCGGGTTTTATGTGAAACGAGGCATGAAAGTTGTCTATAATTGCAAAATTGTCAGTGCGTCATTATATGCTTTGGTTTTCGCCAACCGAGATCTATAAGACGAGGTAAATATACAATTCTGCATTGGTGTTTTTGTGTCATTTCTGGCTTCCTAATAAAAGTGTAGCGGATCACGTGCGAGGATATATACATCTGTATAGGAATAGGAGGTGAGTATTCATCTTCTTCCTCTTTCCACAGTTGGCTATGGAAGATAACAACAGCCAGGCTTCATCTCCTGCTTCAACAACCGAAGGAAAACCAATACGATGCAAAGGTCTCTCATCTTCCCTCCATTTCTTAATCTTTACTTCTCAGAAATTGTTCGATTCCGATTTCATTAACATCACAGCGTTTTCTGAATTTCTTTTCGTTGCGAAATTGCAGCCGCGGTTTCTAGAAAAGCCGGTGAGCCATTGGTGATCGAAGAGATAACTGTGGCGCCACCAATGCCCGGTGAGGTGCGAATTCGTGTTATTTGTTCCTCTCTCTGCCACAGTGACGTCACTTTACGGAATCTCCAGGTTCTTTATTATTATTAATTGCTAATATTAATGTTATTAATTGGTAATTTTATTAGTAATAATACATACACACTTGTTTATTTTTTATTATAAAAAATTATTTTTATTTATTTTGTGAGAAATTTAATAATTAAAAAAACAATTATTTAAAAAAAATAATTTTGATAAAAGGATTAAATTTAAATAAAATAACATCAAATTAATAAAATAATGATTTTAATTTAAAAATGTTTATCTAAAGAGTAACATTGAAAAATATAAATATAAAATTCCTTTTATACATAGATGAGAAGATACAAATTAAATAAAATAAAAAGTAACATAGAATTAGAGACGGAATTCCACATTTAAAAGAAAATAAAATATATACAATTTGAGTTACTTTTAATTTGAATTATTTATTATGATTTAAATTATTAAATTTTAATATTTTGTTTTAGTAAAGTATTTTATTTATTATTAAATAATATTTGACAATTTGAATGTTCGTAAATTTTTATTTTTATTTTACTTTTGTTTTCTTTTGAAGGTTCCTCCTGCCATTTTTCCAAGGATTCTGGGTCATGAGGCAACTGGGTGAGTTTCTACAGTTTTGTCAATTTTATAATGGTTTTATTTACTGAAAATTTATCTAATATTCAATTTCGTAAGTTTTTGAATTGAAATAAACTACTTGAGCTTTATATAGGTGTTCAGTAATAGACTATTTCTGGAAAATGATTTTTTTCTTCAAAAACATGTTACTAAAAATAAAATAAATAATTACTTCTGCAGAAAATCTGAACTAAATGAACACATTAAAAGATTTTGAATAGTGTAGTTGTTAGTAGATGTGGGCAAACTGCATTCTCATATATACGCACTTGGGTCCCCATTATTAGGCTACGATTCTAACTTAAGAAGTGGTTTAAGCATAATATACGTTATAAAACTGACATCTAAGATAAGTATTGTTTCTACGATATGATTTTATTTTAACTTTTAAAGTAAAACTTTATCTTTATTTTCATTTTTAAAGAAAAAATTTATTTCTATTTTCATCTTATATTTAATGGTATTAAATATTTTATCCACGTTTATTCTATTATTTCACATATTACTTAAATTACTTTTTATAAAAAATAATAAAAATTCATATTAAAAAAAATAATAGTATCAATGTTTTAATGTGAAAAGAAAGCAATCGCCAAAAAGGATGCACTAACTAACCCTACATGGAAATCTTGATTCACCTGTCGATGGATAAGTCGATGGCTTTGGCCACATTTCTTTTAGTTTTTAAAATTTATTTATATATATATATATATAAATTATATTTAATCATGTAAATATAAGCTTTCAGTTAATTAAATAAATTAAAATAATTATTAAATTTACATATTATTATTATTATATTATATTTAATATTTAATTTGTAACTATTAATGATTTAAATTAAAATATTATTTGAAATTTGTATCTTGAAGTAATATTATAACATTTCAATTTTAACAGCTTAAAATTAATACATTAGGATATTAACAAATAAACGAATGTATAAAATATATTAATACAGTCTTACAAATGATCAGACTATGTAAATATATCAATTATACATACCAAACATTTTTAATTCTAAACATAAGCTAACTACTTAGAACAACTTTCTACTTAGACCCCCTTCAACTTCCAGAGGTGCTTTGAAACTACAACCACCACTGCTCCCACTGAATAGATGATCATCACAAAAGGAAAACATAAACACAAGACAAAAACACAAAAGAAAGATAAGCTAATGACTTTTAAAGAATTTTCTTAAACATAATATATATATATATATATATATATATATATATATATATATATATAACAATTACAAACAAGCAGATATTCTCACATATATATTTATAAACTACGACTTAACTAATCCGGATACATGCATTGAGGTCAGATCCAGTCAGTCATGCATTTGTAATGACAGACAGATTAATAGTGAAAGCTCTACCACATACAAGGTCAATCCATTAACACCTATGGTCAAGGAAAAAACCCTAGGCTAGGATCTCCTGCTCCTCTCACCATATACCACATTCCTCTCTACTTTAGAATTTGAATGGTTATTAAAGCGTCATGATAACTTCCAAGACAAACCCTACCTCAATGCAAACACTACCACAATCATTGATAATCCTCCTTGGGTTAGCATGAACCAATCTTAACTCAGTCTCATATAAACAATCTCATATCATATACTCATCATTCATAATAATTACAAAGCTTCTATAACCACAAAAAATACCATTCAAACCACTCAAGAATGCAAGTTTCAGGTCCGTACTTACTTGCCCAGTTAGTAGCCCTCGCCTAGCCCCTAGCCTATGCTTGCCTAGCGAGTAGCACTCACCCAACCACTGGTCCAGGTCTGGAAGTTCCTGACTTAGAAATTCGCCCAGTAAGTAGCACTTGCCTAGTCACTGGTTCTGGTCTGGAAGTTCCTGACTTGGAAATTCGCTCAGCGAGTATTACTCACGCCAACGAGTGTGCCAATTTGTATAATTCTGCAGATCAGTGTTCTGCATAAAATGACAGATTAACTCATTCGCCCAACGAGTAAGCAAATCTGCACAATTCTGCAGAAATTGATTTAAGTAAAAATTATACCTATTCAACCAATCCATACAACTTCAAAACCTCTACATAGACCATTTGAGTATTAAACATTAATTCTATCAAAATATTCACACCAATTGCATCCAATTGCACTTATAACATACATTTATTCTCAAACAACAAATAAAACCTAAGTATTTATCGTTTTCAAACATCATAACCCATTTCACATATCAAACACATCAGTCAATTACAGAATAATCAAATAATAACATTCCTAACAGGGTTTTGAGACATGATAGATATTAGCTTCCCTTATCTAGTATTTTGCTTAAACAACTCTATAAACGTTAAACATCTCTAACTCCACAGGATGTTCTATCTATACATAGAAATATCATAAGAACGACCAGGGCATACCATTATGATCACTGATCAACAAAGACTCATACTAATACATAAAATGACGCATGCAAGCGGAAGAGGGCTTACATGCAATAGAAAACATAAAAGACAAAAAGAGAGAGCGAAAACTTAACTTACGCGAACGGAAAAACTGATAAGTCAAAATTGAAGAGTTCCTCGAAAGGATCAATCTTACGGTCTTGGTTCTTCAATCAGACGACTAGAAAGACATAAAGATAGAACTCTCAGAGAGAAGTAAGAGAGCTCTAGAAAAGTGGTTTCTAGAGAGATAATGTATTTTAAAACAATGAAACTCGTTTATAACAATTATATTTATACTAAAACTTTTTAATATTAAAATAATCGAGTCTCACTATTTTTAAACCACTATCACTTATAAAATACCATTTTCTAAAGTTTTACAAATATAATACAAAAAAATTTAATTTTTTAAATTATTTTTTATTTTGATTTTTAAATAAAAAAAGTGAGTCAACGGGCTAATTTGTGTCCGAACATTTTGTGAACTAGACAAGATGGGTTGAGAGGTTGGCCTGCCGATTGTGCCCCAATTTGCTATCCAAATATTGTGATAGTTTAATCAATTCAATACTTGAAATTGAGATATTCTTGTACGAAAACATAAAGAATAAATAAAAATTATAAAAAATAAATAAAAATAATGAAATGAAGTAGAAAAAAAATCAAATGTGTCCTTTAAAAACTAATTAATTTAATAATATTGAGGTTTGGGTATCCTTAGATGCAATATATCATTTAAATGAAGCCAAATAAATAAAAAATAACTATAATTAAAGTTGTTATAACATGAGAAATATCTTCGAAATTAGAAATATGAATAAGTTTTGTAATATTTAATAAGTTAAAAAATATTTGAGAGAGAATGAAGATTTGTGTCACAAAATAAAGTAATACCGATTAGGAGAAAGAATAATGAAGTATGAGATGGGACAAGGATGGAGAGGAGATGGAGATTACCTATACTCGTACATAATTTAAAAAATTAATTATTACTCATACATATATCGAGTCAACCTAAAAATCAACATAAAATATTGTAAAGATAATGTAAAAATTTATCTTTATAATATAATCATGTAATCATGTAAATATTTTATAAGTTTTAAATTAATTAAATTAATAATTTTAATTAAATAAATTAAAATAATTATTAAATTACATATTATTTTTCCAATATATTTAATATTTCAAATTTAATTTTTAATTATTAATAATTTAAATTACAATATTATTTCAAATTTGTATCTTGAAATAATATAATATAAAAAATTTTATTTTTTTAAATTATTTTTTATTTTAATTTTTAATTAAAAAAAGTGAGTCAACATGGTAATTCGCGTCAGAACATTTTGCGAATTATGAAAACATAAACAATAAATAAAAACAATGAAATGGATGAGAAATATCTTAAATATATGAATAAATTTTGTGAATATTTAATAAGTTAAAAACCACTAAAGAAAGAGAATAAAGATTTGTGTCACCAAATAAAGTAATATCGATTATCGGAAAGAATAATGAAATTAAGTTTCTTAAGTTATCTTATAAATTATGAGTGATTTAGTTACTTAAAACATGAGTCTGAGTATGAAAATGAGTATAAAGATGGAGAGAAGGACGAAGAGAGATGAAAATTACCTATAGTCATACATAATTTAAAAAATCATGTATTACTCGTACATATGTTAAATGAGTATAAAAATTTCCGTTAAAATCGAGACAAATTTAATCAATATTTATCTCTCATCCCTATTGTGCAGATGACAGAATAGAATGAATAGATTTTGTTAAGAAAGTATATTGAAAAGAAAGAAACTAATAGGACATACAAGAAATTGTGAATGCTTAGAAAACAGAGTCATTCAATTGAAAGATTGAAGGGTTGGCAGATGATGAAGTGTTTGAAGAGATTTTGATAAGTTTTGATATGATGACAGGGTTGTGGAAAGTGTAGGGAAGGATGTAAGTGAAGTTAAAAAAGGTGATGTGGTTATTCCAGTTATCCTACCAGAATGTGGGGAGTGCATAGATTGCAAATCAAGCAAGAGCAACCGTTGTACTAATTTCCCTTTCAAGGTGTCTCCCTGGATGCCTCGACATGGTAGCTCTAGGTTCACTGACAAGAATGGAGACATCATATACCATTTTTTGTTTATTTCAAGCTTCAGTGAGTACACTGTGGTGGACATTGCCAATATTATCAAGATTGATCCACACATTCCCCCTGACAGGGCATGCCTTCTTGGATGTGGTGTTTCAACAGGCAAGCTTCTTTAACAATTAGTTTCCACAAACAAAATCTAACAAATATTTTAAACACATGTTTTATCAGCAGTTGAAATTTATTGGATTAAGACTGTAATTTTTTTATTATACTAAACAAAATATCTCAATATTTGTTGTACTAAACCAATTGTTAGTTTTTAAGCTGAAACTAACAAAGTTATCTTATATTTCCAAATCACACAGTTGTTTTAATCAATGTTATAAAATTGTGCTTCCACATGTAGGGGTAGGTGCTGCTTGGAGAACTGCTGGTGTGGAACCAGGGTCTACAGTAGCCATTTTTGGGCTGGGATCTATTGGATTAGCAGTATGAACTCTTTCAACAATGTTTTCTTTTGTTTGTAACTTATGTTTCTGTGCTAAAATGCTTGTTGCAATTCGTTTGCTTCATAGGTTGCAGAGGGAGCAAGACTTTGTGGAGCAACTAGGATTATAGGTGTTGACGTCTATCCAGAAAAATTTGAAATTGGTAATGCACTGTTTGTTTAGTAACATCATAGTAACCATTATATTGTTATTCAAGCATGAATTCTGAATTTTATGGTTTGTTTTTCTCTTTCAATCAGGAAAAAAATTTGGTGTCACAGACTTTGTCCATGCAAGAGAATGTGAGGACAAACCTGTGAGCCAGGTCTAACCTCTTGGAGACATCAATCTTTTTTGTTGAAATTCCTTTCTCTTTGCATGTGATGAAATGAAAAGATTAAAACAACTTTCATTGATGTAAGTTCAATGTCTTCACTATTTGAATGCCATTGTATTGAAATGTGGGTGCTAAGCAGGTTATCATAGAGATGACTGGTGGGGGAGCAGATTATTGCTTCGAATGTGTTGGCATGGCATCAGTGGTGCATGAAGCATATGCTTCTTGTAGAAAGGTACATGCTACACTGTCAAAATTTCCCAACACTCATGAGCTCCACAAATCTATACTTGATGAAAGCATGAGTTGCAAGCTGATGATTTTGTGTTCAGGGTTGGGGAAAAACAATTGTTTTAGGAGTGGACAAACCAGGAGCCAGGATAAATATCAGTTCCCATGAGGTCCTTCATGACGGCAAGTGCCTCATGGGATCCTTGTTTGGAGGTCTCATACCCAAGTCTCATGTCCCTATTCTCCTTAAACGTTACGTGGACAAGGTAAATTATGCAATTGCTTTTATTTCACTTTTCAACAAAGCTGTCTGTCCCATCAAGATTAAGATATACGTATTAGACTTGTAGAAATAATTATGTAAAATTTGTAATGAAAAAATTATTAAATATCAAACTTTTGCGACATCTCTAGTCTATTAACTTTTGCCCCATGTTTTTATAGGAATTGCAGTTGGATGAATTTGTCACTCATGAGGTGGAGTTTAAGGACATCAACAAGGCTTTTGATTTATTGAGTACAGGAAAGTGTCTTCGATGTGTGATTTGGATGGATAAGTGAGTACATTGTTAAGTATTCCTAGTCCTTGATGATGATATGCAACATGAAACATTTATTCCTAACTCTTTTGTATTTGATAAAACATATTCAATAAAACAGAGCTTCTATTTTACTGCACTGCAAATGCACTTGAAGCACCAGTGAAGTAACTAATAGGGGAGGTAATGGTGATCCTTGTTGCTCCAAAGTGTCTTAGTCTGTACACTCCAGAAACAGCACCATCTGGTATTTCCCATTCGATTGTAGCTAACCCATGCAAGGAACTATTATCTACTTTCCACTTGAAAAACAAGCTTAAATCATCATCATCATACGTAGCAATCCATCTTTTCCCTTGCAGCCTCTCCACTGCAGCAAATGTGCCTTCTGTGAGAAGATCATATCTTGGATTAGCACTCCAGAATGTAGCACTTGGTGTATCTCCCTTCCTAAAATACCCTCTTTCTGGAAATGCTATGTCTTCTTTTATGTCACCAAATTCGATTCCTTCTGGAGGTGAGTCTCCAAACGGACCAACTAACAGACTTATTTGTACAGATGAGAGATCTGGTGGAGAGGGACCTTTTATAGTGATGTTCTGTCCTTCAGCCATTGCTTCTGCTAGTTTCTTAAATTCTTGGATGTATGCTGACAATGTGTGAGGACCATACAGTGTTGAAGCAGCCTGAAATTATATTATTAATTAGCAATAATTTAGATATAGTTTGTCTCAAAGATAAAGCCCAAAATGCAATAATTTCCAACATGCATAAATTCTCAATCCAGATTGCAGTATTTTTGCGGAAGAAATAAAAGTTATTGCAGGTTTCACTGAACAATTATATATCAAGGTTAGCTCAATCCAACCCCTTGGGAACAAATTGCACCCATTCACGAAAATAAAAATGTAATTTAACAATTAATATTAGCGATAAAAAACAATTGTTAATATAGATACGTCTAATATACACAAACTAACAAGGGTGAATTAGATTTTTAAGATTTTACTGTTTTAAAATATTCTTGAACTGTTTTATGAATCTTCAATCAATTTATCAATACTGCATTAATAGATTAATTCAAGCAATTAGCAGTAACAAAAGATGAAAGAAATAAGAAAAGACAACAATTTTTATACCGGTTCAATTCAAAATGAATATACATCTAGTCTTCTAAGCAACTTGAGCTTAGAAGGATTCCACTAAATCAATAAAGTTCCAAGAATTATAAGATCACCTATATAATTCTACACCTTAATGACCCAAGAACTTGATTCACTAATCAAGAACTCCCTCTAAATACAATGCTACACACAATTGCAAAAAGACCTTCACCTACACAATGAATAACAATGAAAAGAACAGTAATTCAAAAGAAAGGGACGAGTACACATAGTTTTGTGCATATATGACAATTGGTCCCTTGTGCCAAGCTTGATCTCCTTAGATTAACTCCATCCTTGATCTTTTTGAATACCCAGCAGAATAATCTCTTCAGAACTCAAGAATTGTCTTTTTTTATGTCTCGTATTGTAAAATTGAATTTGAGATTTGATTAAAAAGGGAATTTTGCTGGTTTGATTAATGGATTAGGAGTTTTACCTAATCAATTATCATGACTGAATTTTGATTGTAGTGGTTGCAGTGCACTTCGATAATCCATTAGATAAGTTGTTAATCCATTAAAGAATTCTATAACACTTAGGTTTTTGCAGTTTAGAAATGGATTTGCTTATCTAGGAAGTTCTAGGCTTGGCTTACATTTATTCTAAGCATGCACTATTCATTCAAATGGAAAATCTAAGGCAATGCCTAATCACATGCTTGACTTTGGACATCATCAAAACTTCAATTGAGTGAGTAAGATCCCCCTTTCAACAACAATTAGTCACAATTTACAATCAAAATAACCACCTAATGTGATTTTTTTGTCAAATTTTATATCGTTAATTACTTTTGCACCTAATACAAACATGACTTGAACAAAAGTTATTACTAAGTATGTAAAAAATATTAGCACTCACTAGTGCACTACAAGAAGGGGATTTGACCGCAATTATTTTTGTCTTTCTGTCCCAGTTCCAGAATCGAGGCATATTTTGACGAGGTAAAAAAGGGTAAGCTTTTGGCCTCAAGTGTGAGCTAAGGCAGAAAACCCACACGCTGCCTCAGTTCTTCTTATAACCGAAGCCATATAGTCCAATATTAAAAAATAAATTGTAAAATGTGAATGGCTGTTGGCTTCAGTTGTGGTGTGAATCGAAGCCATATGGCCTGCTTTTTGGCCTTGGTTATGGTGTAAACTGAAGCCATATGTCACTTTCTTCTTTGGGTGCTACACCAACCGAGGCCATGTGTCTTTTTTTTAAATATAATTTTTGCTTTTGGTTATTCCCACATTTTTTAACCAACTTATTTTTTCAGTAAACCAGACCAAAATAAAACAGAAACAAATGTCTACATTTTATGAAACCTAACATCATCCATAATCCAAATTGTTGGGATTTTTAGGGCTTTTGAAAATATGAGAGATATATGCGATATGTTATATGGAGGAACATGTTGTTGTATTTTATTGATATACCCTATATATAAAGCAAAATATAATAAATATCAAGTATAAAATATTTAGAATATCTCACTCCTACTCTAAAATAATAACTAATTTCTAAAACTGAAACATATCTCTATAACTGAAATATTTTCTAAAATCTAATTTAAATAAAAAAGATATTAAGTAATATTCTCAACATTCCTCCTTGCTTAATATCTGTTTATTTAAATTTTATATCTTCAGATTTGATTCTCCATCTTTTGATGATTGATTTTCTCCTCTTTTTGTGCTTGTATTTTTTTGTTTTTCTCTTTCTTCCATGGCATCACATCCTTCTTCAATTTGGCATCATCCTTTATATTTCTTCTTATATCAGCATCATCTTCTTTTTCTTTGTCCTGTGTGGATTTCATTGTAGTGGCATTGGACCTTTTGTGAATATTAGAATGTGAACCTCCATCTACTTTTTTTCACTTGGATATCTACTTTCTTCTAGAGATATTTATCTTTTGATTCTGATCCTTCTTTCATACTCACCTTATTTGTAGCACATTCCTCCTTCATAAAATCCACCGAAAATCTTTTGTCTTTCATGTGTACTTTGAATACCTCTATGTTGTTAGCATTTTTTACCACATATACTTTATTTTCAAAAGAGACCTTGTAACCTTTCTCTAACATTTGAGCAACACTTAACAAATTCTGGGTAATCTTAGGAACATATAAGACATCAAAATAAATTTGATACCTGAATGAGTTTTAATTGAAATTGTTCTTGTACCTTTCACAACAAGTTTTCTTCCATTCCCAATTCTTACCTTGAAAATATTTGATTAATATTGAGCTCCTTGAAAAGTTATCTATCATGAGTCATGTGGTTTCTGCAACCACTATCTATAATCCAATCTTTTGAAGATTCGTTAGTTATGACACATGATGTTGAAAGAAGTAGTTCCTCCTCTGATTTATCCTCTACAATCTGAACATCTTCTTGAGAATCTTTAGATTTGCATACCTTTTCCACATGTCCTAATTGACCACATTTGTGACATTTGACATTTGTCTTGCACCAACATCAGTTAGGTTAATGACCTTTTCTTTTGCAATGGGGAGAAGATGGAAAAACCTGTGTGTTATTGTGTTTGCTCTTTCTATTTTTCTTGATTATGAGAGCATTCTCGTCAATGTAATTTAAATTACCTTTAACCGCCTCATGATCTTCTCTCATCAATCTTTGTTGTTCTTGTGCTTGCAAGGGATGCATCACCTATGCATCACCTATGTAAAGGTAATTGTAGACAAATCTTTTGTGTTTTATAAGGAATTTTCTCAATGAGTCTGGAATCTGGAAACTCCTTTCCCAACAATTTTATCTTGTTGGCAATACCCAAAAATTTGTTTGAGTATTCTTTAATCGTCTCTGATTCTTTCATTCTTTGCATCTTGAACTCCCTTATCAAGTTCAAAAATTTCATACCTCGAATCTTCTTGTTCCCAAATTTCTTTGGGAGATTTTAGAGTCATGATCATAGTCATAATCATTTGTCAAACCCCTACGAACAAGCATGACTTCGCCTTTGCCTTTCTCGTCTTTTTTTCTTTATGAGCTTTGATTTGAGCTACGTTGGGATTTTCAGACAAGGGAACATTATCTTCCTCCATGACTTCCCATAGATCTAGCCCTCAAGATATGTTTGCCTCCTTACCACCCATAGATCATAGCTTTCACCATCAAAGAGTGGAATATCAACATGTGACATATTTCCTTCCATTCTATCGGCAGTAAGAACAATGGCTCTTGATACCACTTGTTGGGATTTTAGGGCTTTTGAAAATATGAAAGATATGCGATATATCTGATATGTTATATGGAGGAACATGTTGTTGTATTTTATTGATATACCCTATATATAGAGCAAAATATAACAAATATCAAGTATAAAATATTTAGAATATCTCACTCCTAATCTAAAAGAATAACTAATTTCTAAAACTGAAACATATCTCTAAAACTGAAATATTTTCTAAAAACTAATTTAAATAAAAAAGATATTAAGTAATATTCTCAACACAAATACATCTAAAATTCTTTTGTAACAACAAGTCAATATCCTAATCAATACTATTGTACATCTGAATTATAAATTTTGCATATGCTATTCTACCAAACTTTATGAACTTTACGGGAATTGGTGTAGTACTCTTGAATGTCTGCAAAATAAGACGTTAACTTTAATTTGTATATAGAAAGGCGATGTTGCAAAGTATTTGTTTAATTCAAATATATTACCTTCATAGCGTTGCACAAATTGTATAAATTCTTCCACTCCTTTCTTAGACTCAACACTTCAACATTGAGAAACCTTTAACAAACAAATAGACAACAATTAGGCTACTGAAAGCATATTAATCAACAATGCAAACGTGATGATTTCTATCACTTACCAGGTTACTCCACAGACCATAAATCATATTGAATTGTGGAAATCAGGTATGAAGTTGCTACCCCTTGCAATATCTAGCAAAGCCACAAAGTTGAGCACCTTTCAAACACAATGAAGTTTGTTCTTCATTCGCGTCTCACCATAGTGTCCTCTGTAAGACCCGGTAAATTAAATAAATAAATATTTATTTATTTAATATAAATGCGGGTAAAAGAATCTTTATAGAATTTAATGTGGGGAGTTATGACAAGGAATAATACTAGCTCAACTGGCTGAGAATACTTAACTATTATGAGAGGACTAGGGTTCGAGTCCTGTGTATGTCATTTAGTACTTAACGTTAAATAGGTTCTTTATTTTATGTAATAAGAATTGGCTCGTTTTTGGGTTTTTGTGAGTTCTGGGTCATTCTAATTAGGTGAAAAAGGAATTTTTATTTGTTGATTGGATGTTGGATGTTATTAATTGTTGAATTATTTTGTGGTTTGAGGTAATTGGATGAATAATTTGTATGCTTGTGAGGGTTTGGAAAATTGGGAATTCTGAGTTCAGGGGTCAATTGATGTATGAATTGTGTTGGGGATCTGTTTATTGGAGTTTAAATTGATATTAAGTACAATTGGGGTATGATTTGCTTGCTGATTTATGGAAATGGATAAAGAGAATGCGTTTGGGAATTTTGGGATTTTTTGCAAGGACAAGGAAATTCTAGGTTTTGCCAAGAATTGGATGCACCGCCTGGTGGCACCTAGTTTTCCACCAGGCTCCAGCACGACAGTGATGGCAGTGAGTGTTGTGTGATGTGAAGGATTGCGAAATTGGGATTCTGTAGATGGTTAACTTAGTTTAGGCAGATAATTGGTATAAAAGATGAAGTATACAAGGGTGGTGGGATAAATGAGGTTAAACTTGATTATAATTTAAGGTTTTGGGAAGAATGAACTGTTGCCATCAGGCGATAGCAACCAAATCAGTGGCCACTAGAACACGTGGCGCCTAGCAATGAGGATGGTCCCGCCAGGCGATACCTGTAGAACCAGAGACCTCTAGTGCACGTGGTGCCTAGTGCCATGTGGTTTTTGCAAGGCGGTCTACAACGAAATTTTGCCAGGCGATAACGCAAGGTTGTTCCATTTGAAGTGTGTTTGGTCTACATCGGTTTGGATAATACCTTGAGTATGAAACTTGTTGAAGACATTCTTGGAATTGTGGCATAGAATGGAAGGTATACACGTGGTGATCCTGGGTTGTGGCCTAGTGATATGAGAAATCTGGTGTGAGCATGCGAGTTATGGCTTGTATGGTTTGGCTCCACTTGATTGACAATCATGGATAGTGGCTGGTGATGTTGTGAATCTTGTGTTAAGAATACAAATTGTGGCTTGTACTAGGGAGCTCCACGTGGCGTTACGAATGGTGGATCGTAACATGATAGTCCCGCACATGTAATATACTAGTGGTGGCTTGTAGAGGCGGTGTAAGACTCGTGAAAATTAATTAATTAATAAACGCGAGTAGTGGGAGCCTTTATGGCATTAAATATTGTTTGATGTGACATGGAAAAGTACTAGCTCAAATGGTTGAGAGTACTTGGTTGGATTGAGAGGACTTGGGTTCGAGTCCTATGTATGTATCTTTTGTGTTGTTTGATTTTTTATTAATTTTTAATAATGTGTGTGATCATTGTTGAGTGATAACATAATTCTACAATTATGTGAATTGTCATGAAGCATGAATTGGTTGAGTGGTTGTGCATTGATTTGTTGATAAGCATGGTCATGGGTTCAAACCTTGGTCATGAGTCTGACTCGCCTAAGCGAGACATCGTGGTGTGTCGTATCCTTGAGTTGCCTTGGTCATGAGTCTGACTCGCCTAAGCGAGACATCGTGGTGTGTCGTATCCTTGAGTTGTGGCTCGGGATAGGGGTTAAGCACGTGGCATTCTATAGGTTGTGGCCCGGAATGACTTTCCTTGATTTGTGGCTCGGGATACCAGATGAACACGAGGAACTCTTGAGTTGTGGCTCGGGTTGGTGAGTGTTGCCTGTGTGAGTGTGCTGGTTGTGGCTAGTACGGATGGGTCTTTAGTGATTTACTGACGAGTTTGGTAGTCCTGGGACGTTACAGACTATGTTCCTATTTGGGAACTCCACCTGGAGTTACGGTGTGTGATCCGTAGCATGGTTTCCCGCATGTGCTCTTGATGAATGATTATCTTGTTTCCTTTTAGAGTTATGAATATGGTGAAGTTGTTTAAGAAAGCTTTTTGAAAATTCCCACTGGACATTAAGATAGCATGCTATCTAGATGTGAAGGTTCATTTCTCAAGCTCATGAAAGGAAGAAGAGAGTTGGATTCAAGCTTAAACACACACGGCAATAACAACACTATAGAACAAAATGAAAGAAGAAACAATAAAAATGGAAAGCATAGAAGATGAAGAATGGAAGAAGCATGCCACTCATAGGGGGGGATCTAAGCCAACCAAGCCTTAGAGATGAGTGATGGTGCCGCCACTTGCAAGCAAGATAAGGCAAAGGTGAGTTCACTTCTAGGAAGGAGAGCTCACGAAAATTGGTGGTTGAATGCATAAAGTTTATAACAAAATGATCAACCCTTTTACAAGACAATAAGCACCCTTTAAATAGGAGTTCATAGGGGTCCTTTAGCAAATACAAAAACATGAAAAAGGATTAACTAGCAAACCCTAAACCTAATGTGAGAGTGAGTCTTGGCCAAGTGAAGGGAGATGATTGGTGGAGGCATTCCCATGAGGATTCTAGGCCAAAAGAGGAAGGAGACCAAGTGACCTTCTAAGGCATAAACCACAAAGGCAAAAGGAGACAAGGTACATGTCTACTTTTGCTTTTGCTTTATGCTTTTTGCTTTCCTCTCTCTTCCACTTCATCCAAGTGCTCCAATCACCAAGTGCCACCTAGCCATGCTCTACTTTCTCTTAATTACCTACAAAACAAGACAAGCAAGGATTAGCATGTTGGTTTAAGTTAATCTAATCTTGGTCAAAGGTCAACTTTGGATCAAAGCCAACAAGTCAACCAAAATAAATCAACTAGAAACCAACTTAGGGAATTCAAACTAAAGTAATGCAAAAAAAAGATAAAGGTGATGGAATAGAAGATTCCCCTCTAGACTTGCTTCTAGTGATCCTTCTTGATGGAGCTTCTAAGGAGGTGGTCATGCCTTCATCAGCTCTATCGTTGTGGCCGATAGGTGTGGCAGCAAGGCACCTTGAGATACTCACTAGAAGATGTCGAACACTGCTAGCATGGTTATGGCCTTGTGGGAGGAAGGGAACGAGTTCCTTGATGTGCACTGATATTACATGGTTGTGGCCGTGTGGAAGGAAGGGAACAAGTTTCCTTGATGTGCATTGATATTACATGGTTGTGGCCATGTGGAAGAAGAGTTTCTTTGAATGTGTTTTGTCCCAACTACACCCAAGTAGACGGCCATCAGAGAGCACGATGGCCGCCTACCACACAGTCGCCTTCGCACAGAACCAGGCAGCCATCAGAGAGCGCGATGGTCGCCTACCACGCGATGTCCCAACTACACCCAAGTAGACGGCCATCAGAGAGCACGATGGCCGCCTACCACACAGTCGCCTTCGCACTGAACCAGGCAGCCATCAGAGAGCGCGATGGCCGCCTACCACGCAGAGCCGCTTACCACACAGGAACCCCTCCGTATGGACAGCACGGCCCCCACCTAGCTCCACACCCCCTGATTAAACCACGTGGCCGGCAAGCCGAAGCCCGACAGCCGATTTCCACACGGAAGGCACCCTCCCAAAAGAAAGCCCCCCTTTTTATGCATCTCATGGCCGAGCACCGGATGCCGCCAACACCTGAAGGACATGAAGGACCCCTTGGTAAATTCTCCCCTTTTACACTAGATCCAAGAAGGGCTAAAAAAGGAGTATTGGGCCAGAAAGCCCATCCCAGGTAGGACCCACAGGTAAAAAGGTATAAATAGCACACTATCCCATGCATTCATTACGCATTAATTATTCTCTGAAACCCTGACATCACCAGTGCTGACTTAGGCATCGGAGTGTCTTTTGCAGGTCTCCTGCACCGCCCTCAAGCCCCCTCTGACGAGAGAAGACCGGCCCCGAGAAGACGTACAAGACCCTTGGTTGATTTGTGGATTACAGACCTCGGTCCCTTGAGAACAATTGGCGCCCACCGTGGGGCCGAAGAGTATTTCACAGATCCAAGGTAAACCCTAGAAGCAAGATGGTGTCCACCCGAAGCAGAACAGCAGAAGTCCCCCCCTTGGCGCCGGCTGTGGAGGTTGGCGACCCCGGCCCCGCCTCGGAGGTGTCACGCATCCTGGAAGCTCAAGCCAGGATGCAGGAGGAGTTCGCAGAGTACAAAAAGAGAAATGCGGAAGAGATGCAAGCACTAAGGGAAGAAAACTCCCGCCTTAGGCGGAGAATTGAGACAGACAAAGCGGCTGGGGAGCCAAACCCCCCTCATTCGAGGATAGAGGCCCCCCCTCAGTCGAAAAATGACCCCCCTCCCTATTCCAAACTCGACGTCCATCCTACTGAGGACGAGAGCGAATACAGGCCCACCGCTCCAACCCTGGGCGGCAATTATAGCTCCTTCGCCTCCAGAAGAAATCGCCGCCACCCCTTCGTGGACGGGATAACGGAGACACCTCTACCCCATAAATGGAAGGCACCAACAGTCACCTACGACGGAACCACGGACCCAGACGAATTTGTATCCATCTATACCAATCAAATAAGCTTGTACTCCACTGATGATGCAGTGCTATGCAAATCATTCTTAGTAGTCCTCAGGGGATCGGCTCTAGAGTGGTTCATGAGCCTCCCCCCTACACCATCGACTCCTTCGCTACACTGACCTCTACCTTCACCACGCAATTTGACACAAGCAGATGGCATGATCTAACCACAATCGCCCTCCTCAACCTCAGACAAGAAGAAGGAGAACCCCTTCGAGTTTTCATTGATAGGTTCGGGGCCATTGCCATGAAGATCAAGGACCTCACCCCTAACCTCATCCTGATGTACATGATGACCTCCCTCAGGCCGGGACCTTTCGCCGACGAGCTGGCAATGCGCCCCCCCTTGAGTATGCAGGAACTTCGCAAGAGAGCGGCCATGTTCATAAGAGTTGAAGACATGAGGCGTTACCAGAACAATGCCCAACCCGCCCCAGCGCGAACAGAAACCAAAAGGACCAACAAAGAGCCCATTCCACGGGACCATAACCGTCCCTCAGAACGCAGACCAGCGAAGTTCTCGAACTATGCCCCCCTCAACGCACCCAGGTCCCGCATACTCGATGAAGTCCTGCAAGCGGAGCTCCTCCCCCCACCCAGGAAGTATCAAAACCCACCCAACGCAGATTTGAGCAAGTATTGTCACTACCACCGCAACAATGGCCACACCACCGACGAATGCGACACCCTACGGGACAAAATCGAAGAACTCATCCGAGCGGGACATCTAAGGCACTATGTAAGAGAAGTTGGGGCGGGTCCATCCAGACCCCGTTACGACAGGAACGACAATAGGAGGACCGAGCGACGCAACGACCAGCGAGTCGAACGCCGAGAGCCCAGGAGAGAGCCAGCCAGAACACAGAACGCGGAACGAAGGGAACCACCGCAACCACAGCCGCGACGAGCGGATGACAGACCCCCCCTACGAGGAACAATCAATACGATATCAGGAGGATTCGCAGGAGGAGGAAGAGGCACCTACGGGCCGTCTAGCAAATACACGTAGTATCCAGCCGAATGCAAAGAAGAATGCCGCCCATCACTTTTTCAGACTCTGACTTTCAGGGTACCGACCCCAACCAAGACGACCCCATGGTCATAACTGTAGAAGTCGAGAGCTTTGCGATAAAGAAAGTTCTCATTGACCAGGGAAGCTCCGTGGACATCTTGTATTGGAAAACATTCAACAGGATGCAGATACCTCTCGCTGACCTGACCCCCCACAATGAACCCATATACGGATTCTCAGGCGAGAGAGTCCCCACCAAAGGGTACATCGACCTTCACACAACATTCGGAGAGGGAAGGCAGACCAAAACCATTCCCATTTGCTACTTGGTCGTCGACGCCCACACGTCCTACAACATCCTCCTTGGCCGTCCATCCATCAACGCGCTAGGCGCCATAGTATCCACCCCACAACTTGCGATGAAGTTTCCATCCCCGGAAGGCGACATTATCACAGTACATGGCGACCAACGCGCAGCCAGAGAATGCTACATGGCAAGCCTGAAACTCCCACTCCCACCCTTGACAACCCACAACATTGAACAATCCCAAGCCCACCCCACTCTGTATGGCGATGACTTGGACCCCAGACTAAACTCCGAAACGCGCCTCGAACCCGTGGGCGAAACAAGGCAGCTCCCACTCGAACAACAAGGCCACTTCCTCCAGGTTGGAACTTCCCTTCCTAAAGAAGAGGTAGATCACATAGAGCAGGTACTCAGACAGAACGCTGACCTCTTCGCCTGGTCAGCAGCCGACCTCCCCGGCGTTCACCCTAGGATAGCCGCCCACCGGCTTTCCGTTTTCCCCAACGCAAAACCCGTCTCCCAGAAAAAAAGAAAGCTTGGAGAAAGTAGAAGACAAGCGGCTATGGCGGAGGCCGAAAAACTAAAACAGGCCGGTTTTGTCGGTGAAGCCCAGTACACAACCTGGCTCGCCAACGTGGTGCTAGTCAAGAAACCCAGCGGGAAATGGCGTATGTGCGTAGATTACACAGACCTGAACAAGGCCTGCCCCCGGGACGCTTACCCATTACCTAGCATAGACAGACTCATTGATGGGGCCGCAGGACACGCCCTACTGAGCTTCTTAGACGCTTACTCCGGCTATAACCAGATACCCATGGCTGATGAAGATAAAATCAAAACCGCGTTCATAACCGAAGAAGCCAACCTTTACTACAAAGTCATGCCCTTCGGTCTCAAAAACGCCGGCGCTACATACCAACGCTTGATGGACAGAGTCTTCCAGCCACTCTTGGGCAAGACGGTAGAGGTATATGTCGACGACATCATCGTCAAGTCCCCCAACGCACAACAACACTCCTCGGACCTAGCACAAGTCTTCAAAGCCCTCCGCACCTACAACATCAGGCTCAACCCTGAAAAATGCACATTCGGGGTAGACGGCGGAAAATTCCTGGGCTTCATGCTCACGCAGCGGGGAATCGAGGCCAACCCTGAAAAATGTCAAACCATCATCGACATGAGAAGCCCCGCGAATGTCAAGGAGGTGCAGCGATTAGTAGGCAGACTAACCGCCATCTCGTGCTTCCTCCCCAAGTTGGCAGACAAGATCAAACCAATGATCCAACTCCTGAGAAAGTCGACAAAGTTTACTTGGGATGACAACTGCGAGCAAAATTTCAACACTCTGAAACAACTCCTCACCACCCCCCCGGTCCTAACCAAACCCGATCCCTCCCTCCCCGTTGTTATGTACATAGCCGCGTCCGCAAACGCCATCAGCTCTGCACTCGTCCAAGAAAGGGACAACACCCAACATCCAATATACTTTACGAGCCGCATCCTCCAAGACCCAGAAACGCGATATCAGATGGTAGAGAAAGTAGCCCTCGCAATTATAACAGCGGCGCGTCGCCTGCGACCGTACTTCCAATCACACACGATCATCATCAGAACGGACCATCCCATACAAAAGATCCTGCAAAAACCCGATTTAGCCGGTCGGCTATCCTCCTGGGCCATCGAACTGTCAGAATTTACAATCCGCTATGAACCACATGGACCCATCCGAGCACAATGCCTGGCAGACTTCGCCAATGACCTTCAAGAGCCCGCCCCTTGTGACACCTGGTGGACCATGCACATAGACGGCTCCTCAAACCCGCTAGGGGCCGGCGCCGGCATAGTACTGGAAGGACCCGGCAACGTCCTCATAGAGCAATCTCTACGTTTCACCTTCAAAACATCCAACAATCAAGCTGAATACGAGGCCATCATAGCCGGCCTCAATTTAGCACAAGACGTTGGCGCACGTAAACTCCTATGCAAGACAGACTCAAAACTCACCGTAGGACACCTCAACGGTGAGTACCAAATCAAAGATCCCACCCTCGCACAGTACTACCACATGGTAGTATCCCTGGCTGAGCACTTCGACACTTTCCAAATTCAACACGTCCCACGAAGCGAAAATACCCGGGCAGACATTCTCTCAAAGCTCGCTAGTACCAAAAAGAAAGGTCGTTACAAGTCACTCCTCCAACACACCATAACCGCACCCTCCATTGAGCAACAAAACCAGTGCTTAAACATTACTACCACCAACACTTGGATGGAGCCTTTCATCCGATACCTAGAAACAGGGGTCATCCCGCCAAATGAAGAAAAAGGGTGGGTGCGGAAAGCGGCACGATACACACTAATTGGGGGCGAACTATTCAGAAGAGGCTTCAGCAAGCCCCTGCTCAAGTGCGTAACTAAGGAAAAGGCCGACTATGTCATCCAAGAAATACACCAAGGCATCTGCGGCTACCACTCAGGACCCAAAACCATGGCCGCCAGAATACTACGCGCCGGATATTACTGGCCCACAATGGAAGAAGACTGCACCACATACGTCCAAAAATGCGTCCAATGCCAAAAGCACGGACCGGTTACACACATGCACCAGGAAGAACTGCACCACGTCTCCTCACCCTGGCCATTCTCAAAATGGGGGATGGACATAATCGGCCCTTTCGCACCAGGGAAAGGCCAAGTCAAGTTCCTTCTTGTTGCGGTCGACTACTTCTCCAAGTGGATCGAAGCAGAGCCATTAGCCACCATCACAGCCAACCAAGTCCAGCGCTTCGTTTGGAAAAACATTATCTGCTGCTATGGAATCCCTCACACAATCATAACCGACAACGGCCGCCAGTTCATAGACAAGGGCCTCGCTGACTTCTACCGCAACCTGAACATTACCCACATAACGAGCTCCGTCGAACACCCTCAAACCAACGGCCAGGCTGAGGTCGCTAACAAGGTCATCCTCGGGCAATTAAAGAAACGCTTGGACGGAGCCAAAGGCAAATGGCCAGACGAACTACTCGAAGTGCTATGGGCATATAGATGCACCCCCCAATCTTCGACCCACGAAGCACCGTATACTCTAGTCTACGGAACAGACGCTGTCATACCAGTGGAAATCGGGGAACCCTCAATCCGACAACAACACCACGACGCACAGATAAATGCCGACTGCATGGCCACACACCTCGACCTCCTTTACGAGACAAGGGAAAAGGCACGAATCCGGGACTTGGCGACCAAATTGAGGGCAGCAAGAAGGTACAACTCCAAGCTGAAACCACGTTCTTTGCACAAAGGAGACCTCGTATGGAGGATGGCTAGCAAAGCCCGCAAGCACGAAGGCAAGTTCTCACCCAATTGGGAAAGACCTTTCCGAGTACTTAAAGAGGTCGGCAAGGGAGCCTATCGCCTTGAAAAACTATCCGGAGAGCCGCTTCCCAACACTTGGAACATCTCTCACCTCAAATTCTATTTTAGCTGAACTACACTTCTAATCTGATGTACTCTTTCCTAACCCGGCATTTTTTCCCTAAGGAGGGTTTTGGCTGGGAAGGTTTTAACGAGGCATCACCCATCAATGAAATACAAGTTTATGCATCTCTATTCACCACAGCTCCCAGCCACTACTCTAAGTGCCGCTGGTCGAATAGGTAACTCCCAGCCACTGCTCTAAGTGCCGCTGGTCGAATAAATTAACTCCCAGCCACTGCTCTAAGTGCCGCTGGTCGAATAAATTAACTCCCAGCCACTACTCTAAGTGCCGCTGGTCGAATAAATAAACTCCCAGCCACTGCTATAAGTGCCGCTGGTCGAATAACTTAACTCCTACCAACACTCTTAAGTGTTGCTGGTCAAATACGTAAACTCCTAGCCCCTACTCTAAAATACCGCTAGACGAACTTAATAATCACATGCCGCTACGCACGACAAGTTAAACATTCTGGTATACGGGAAATTAAAATTGACAGATTTAAAAACAAAGTATATGACAACACCACCATTTCCATAAATTTCCAAATATAATTACAATGATAACAAAGTTCAATACAGGCACATTCGCCCTCCAAACAAACCGGCAACACACTGACAAAACATTATAGTCCCCACACGGACATACAAAAAAGAACTAAACAAATTTCGGCGTCCTCGCCCCCAATATCTACACTAATGTTCCTCTTCAACTTCATCCACCTCGTCGCCCGCCGCGTCCTCCTTTACGCCATCGGCTTCCTCATCAGCAACCACCTGCTCCACCCCCTCATCAACCATGGTGGCCGCTGGAGTCGTCACCAATGTATCTTCATTTGCAATAGTGACCGCCTCCTTCTCAGCCTTGAGCCGGCTAATCTCCGCAACGTCCAGCATACGACCATCGTACACATCCATATTTACGTTAAAACGGCAGTCGGTCACAGACACCTCCCGATACAAGAACTCGGCTTGCCTCAAAGCCTTCTGGAAGCCGTTCACATGTTCATTATACACGGCCTGCTGCAGACCAAAAACCTCACTAGCGGCTTCCTCAGCAGCAGCTTCCTTGGCGGCGTTCACCCCATCCAACTCCATTTGCTTAGCTTTCAATTTTTTCTCCAAACCCGCAACACTCCCCTTCAATTTCTTCACCTCAGCCTCCAGCCTCGTTTTCTCATCCGCCCAAGCCGCCTGCTCGGTATCCCTTTGCACCTTCAAAGAAGCAACCTCCTCAGCCAACTTTTTCTTATCACCCGTAGCCAGCTCACCCTGCAGCAAAGTCGCCACCCACCGACTCAACACCATACCCCGCGCCAAGTACTCGCTCATGGCCCGCATAGTCAGCCTCGGGTCAGCAGCCTCCACGACGGCCACCTCCTCGTCACTCAGTTTGAGCTCCACACCCTTCCTCATTTGAATCTTCACCTTCTCAAAGCCGCCAAGATCAGGGTTACTCGACCCACTGGACCCAACACCCCCGATCTTCGCAAGAGCCCTCAGCCTCTTACGATCCTTCCCAACCCCCTTCATCTTAGAAGGAGCCGGCCTCTTAGCGACAGGAGGTCGATAAGTATCCACAACCGGGCCAACGAGGTTCGGAGCCTGCGACTGCCCCTCCCCCTTCGCGGCGTTCGCCATCTGGTCTCTGATCTTCGCAAATAAGTCCACCTCCCCACCAACCTTCTTCGCATGGTGCGCCATCACACCTGCACAAAGGAAAATTTTTCAGATTAGTCCAACACAAAACCAACAACAATAAATCAACATACCACATAAGTCACGGCCAGGATTGTCCGTCAAATAACAGCAAACAACCCACTTCCCCGGCACCCTAACCGGCAACATCTCCAACATCTCCACCACCCTCCGGCTATCCGCATCCAAAGCCCCCTTCGACAATGCATCCCTACGCGCCGGCGCACTCGTCCAATAGAAAGGAAACTGGGGCCGCCCCTCATCATCGTAATATACCCGCCTCCCGGCAGGTAGCACCCGCACTCGAAAGAACCCATCCTTAAATCTCTTAAACGACTGCGTGAAACCATCCAACAAACTAATCTTCGACCTGCCAACCAATGATACCCAAGACAACGGGTCCCTCGGACGCGTGATGTAAAAGTACAGGAAACTCTCGCGAGTCGGCGTCAGATAAAGCGCCTTACAAATCAACCGGAAAGCTTGCAAACTCCCCCAGCTGTTAGGATGCAATTGCGTCGGTGCCACGTTTAACAGCCGAAGAACCCCCATCGTAAAATCATCCAACGGCAACCGAACATGAAGCTTTGTAAACATACATGCGTACATATAGAAAAAATCACCTTCCAACCCCTCGCGACCATGACACACGGCCTCCACAGCACTCACCCTCTCAATAGCCACCATACTAGGGTCCGCCCCCCTTTCAAACAGATAGATTCTATTCATCCACGATCTAAGCAACCTAGACCAACGATACTTAGAAGAGCACGACCTCACCCCCTCAGCCACCCACTCGTACCCACCCCTTCTCGGCCAGAGCGATTCTGCATGCTCATTAGCCGGATCTTCACGCACCTCCCGTTCAACCTCGATGTGCAACGTCTCTGACGAACTCAAGAACTCTAACCGTAGCCCACCAAAGCTCGCACCCGAATCACCTTCATTCGAACCACTAGAAGACGTAGTCGACATACCTCAAAACTGGTCAAACAGAAGACGGCACGCGAACACCAACAGGCGGCAAAGCAGCAACACAGCAACCACAATGAAACCAGAAGCTAAGAGCGACGAAAATGACCAACGAATCCACTCCTATTTAAAGAACTTAGCCAAAACCCTTCACCTACCACCAAACCCCCCAAAGGCCCAAGGCTCAGCCACCAAAAATCTCCTCGAAAAGCCAACTCTGACACCAGCAGGCTAACCAACAGTCACGTCTTTTCACCTCACCTAACTCCTGACCAAACGTCAGATCAAACAGTACCACCCCCTGGCACCTCTTCAGAGATACCGGCCCAATTATCACAACAACACGGCAATAGTCTACACGTCACTTCTTACCTCTAGACTGGGAGGCTAGTACGGTACACGGCCAACGACCACAAACCACAAATGAAATTTGCAAAAGTCTATACGTCACTTCTTGCCTCTAGATTGGGAGGCTAGTACGGTACACGGCCAACGGCCACAAACCACAAATGAAATTTGCAAAAGTCTATACGTCACTTCTTGCCTCTAGACTGGGAGGCTAGTACGGTACACGGCCAACGGCCACAAACCACAAATGAAATTTGCAAAAGTCTATACGTCACTTCTTGCCTCTAGACTGGGAGGCTAGTACGGTACACGGCCAACGGCCACAAACCACAAATGAAATTTGCAAAAGTCTATACGTCACTTCTTGCCTCTAGACTGGGAGGCTAGTACGGTACACGGCCAACGGCCACAAACCAAAAATGAAATTTGCAAAATAGTCTATATGTCACTTCTTGCCTCTAGACTGGGAGGCTGATGTCCCAACTACACCCAAGTAAACGGCCATCAGAGAGCACGATGGCCGCCTACCACACAGTCGCCTTCGCATAGAACCAGGCAGCCATCAGAGAGCGCGATGGCCGCCTACCACGCGATGTCCCAACTACACCCAAGTAGACGGCCATCAGAGAGCACGATGGCCGCCTACCACACAGTCGCCTTCGCACAGAACCAGGCAGCCATCAGAGAGCGCGATGGCCGCCTACCACGCAGAGCCGCTTACCACACAGGAACCCCTCCGTATGGACAGCACGGCCCCCACCTAGCTCCACACCCCCTGATTAAACCACGTGGCCGGCAAGCCGAAGCCCGACAGCCGATTTCCACACGGAAGGCACCCTCCCAAAAGAAAGCCCCCCTTTTTATGCATCTCATGGCCGAGCACCGGATGCCGCCAACACCTGAAGGACATGAAGGACCCCTTGGTAAATTCTCCCCTTTTACACTAGATCCAAGAAGGGCTAAAAAAGGAGTATTGGGCCAGAAAGCCCATCCCAGGTAGGACCCACAGGTAAAAAGGTATAAATAGCACACTATCCCATGCATTCATTACGCATTAATTATTCTTTGAAACCCTGACATCACCAGTGCTGACTTAGGCATCAGAGTGTCTTTTGCAGGTCTCCTGCACCGCCCTCAAGCCCCCTCTGACGAGAGAAGACCGGCCCAGAGAAGACGTACAAGACCCTTGGTTGATTTGTGGATTACAGACCTCGGTCCCTTGAGAACATGTTTTGTTATGTGTAAATGATTGATATATGTATGTGTTGATTATATTAGCTCACCCTATCTGCTTGTGTTTGGCGATGATCGTGTACGCAGTACACGGGAGCAGATGATATTGCAGGTGGTCCGGGTGAGGCTTAGCTACGGAGCGAGGATAGCTTGGGAGTTTTATGTTTTAAGTTTAAGTTTTATAACCTTGGATTTGTAATTATGATTTGTAATCATGGCCTGTTTGATAAATTTTCCAGATTTGTAATTATGGTTTTCTTATCTTTTGAGAACTTTAATTTTATAAATAAAGTTTTAAATTCCTTGTGTTTGGGAAATGATGTTTAATTAAATGAGGTTAATTATATTTCTTTGTTTATTATTTAAATCTGTAATATCCTGTCGAGATGTTACATTTGGTATCAGAGCAAAGGCTTTCAAAATGATTTTCGGGTTTTATGGGGAGTAAGTTTACCGTGTGTCGCTTATGAGACCATTTTGATTGATGATTGTTAACTATTTTTGGTATAAGTCTTAATCGAAGCTGTTGATGTGAACAGTGAATATGTGGCATGCTCAGGCTGTGGCAAATAGGCGGAGCAGGAATAATGTTGGGGCTGATGAGATCGCACAGGCGATACATCGGGTGGGGGATGCGATGTAGCCCATTGCAACGCAACCTAGAGCCGTCGTAGCACCTACTCGCCCTATGACGATGGAGGACTTTATGAGGCATAAGCCCTCAAAATTCACAGGTAAATCCACTCCAGACAAAGCTGACGCATGGCTCAAGGTGTGTGAGAAAATTTACAAAGTCATTGAGTGCACTGATGCACAGAAGCTGACTTTCATCACATTCTTACTGGTGGCGGACGCTGAAAACTGGTGGGCGGGCATGCAACAACTTATACAGACTTGGGACGAGGAGGTTACTTGGACTTCTTTCAGGATGAGATTCTTGGAGAAGTATTTTCCAAACAGTGTCAGGCACAAAAGTGAGGCAAAATTCCTCACGTTCCAACAGGGGAACCTGACTGTGCAGGCATACACAGACAGATTTGAGTACCTGGCGAGGTTCTATTCGCCCACCGTCACCGAGGAGTGGAGATGTAGAAAATATGAGGGCGGGCTGAAACATGAGCTGTGCCGATTTATTGTACCCCTCAAGATCAGGGAGTTTCCAATCTTGGTGGAACAGGACAAGGCAGTTGAGCAGCTGGAGATGGGGCCCAGCAGAGTGGCTCGACCTTAGAAGAACACCACCGATTCACGGCAGCAGAAGAAGCCGTATGACAGACCACAAAGTTCGGTCAAGAAACTATAGTGTTATAACTGTGATGGAGAGCATTTTAGGAGGGATTGTCCAAAACCCTCAGGCGGCTCAGGTGGTGGTAGTAGCACTGGCAAGTGCTACGTTTGTGACCAGACGGGGCATTTTGCACGTCACTGCCCAAATAAGAAACCAGCTAGAGGTGCACCAGCGAAGAAACCAGTCAGAGATCGATCTAGAGCACCAGGACGGGTGTTTGCACTAACGATCACCGAGGCGACTCAGTCAGGTAACCTGGTGCAGTTAAATTGTTTGTTGTTTGGTCACGACGTGGTTGTGTTGTTTGACTTAGGAGTCACCCATTCATTCGTGTCTAATGAATGCGTGAGGAGGCTCAGACTCGTGATGCGAGAGCTGGCGTGTAAGCTTATAGTTGCGACACCAGCATCTGGCGAGGTATCCACCACTTCTGTGTGTGGGGTGCCCTATGGAGGTGGCAGGCCGCAGGTTCAAGGTGAATCTCATATGCTTGCCGATGGAGGGTCTTGACGTAATTCTGGGGATAGACTAGTTGTCGGTCAATCATATTGTCATTGATTGCGGATGACGCAGTGTGGTATTCCCCAAGACAGTTGGTTTGGATTTGATCTTAGCTCAAAGGGCGATAAATGAAGTGGGAGCTGGGGCCACCTGTTTTATGATAGTGGCTCAGACAAAGAAGAAGAACATTGTAGAGAAAATCAATATGATTCCAGTAGTGGAGGAGTATGCGGATGTGTTTCCAGACGAGATACCAGAATTGCCACCGAGCAGGGATATGGGTTTCACAATTGATCTCATCCTTGGAGTTGGCCCAGTATCCATGGCACCATATCGGATGGCACTAGCAGAGTTGGCTGAGTTGAAGAAGCAAATAGAAGACTTGCTTGAGAAAAAGTTTATCCGACCGAGTGCATCACCTTGGGGAGCACCTGCACTCTTAGTAAAGAAAAAGGATGGCAGTTCGAGGTTGTGTGTCGATTACCGTCAGTTGAATAAGTTGACTATAAAGAATAAGTACCTGTTGCCTATAATCGATGACCTGTTGGATCAATTGAGGGGAGCAACCGTATTCTCTAAGATTGACTTGAGGTCTGGATATCATCAGATATTGGTCAAGCCATAAGATGTACAGAAGACGACTTTCAGGTCACGTTACGGGCATTATGAGTATGTGGTAATGCCGTTCGGGGTGACGAATGCTCCTGCTATATTCATGGATTATATGAACAAGATATTCCGACAATACCTGGATCAGTTTGTTGTCGTATTTATTGATGACATACTGATATATTCTAAGAGTCGGGAGAAGCATGCAGAGCATCTGAGAATGGTGCTAGGAATTCTCAAAGAGCATCAGCTATATGGGAAGTTATCAAAATGCGAGTTTTGGCTGGAGGAGGAGCAATTCTTGGGGCATGTGATATCAGCCCAAGGAATAGTTGTAGATCCGACTAAGATTGAGACGGTGGTGAAGTGGGAGAGGCCACAAACAGTTACTGAGGTGCATATTTTCCTGGGTTTAGCAGGATACTACAGGCGATTCGTGGAGGGTTTCTCCAAGATGGTGAGTCCACTAACACAGCTCATCAGAAAGGACCAACCTTTCTATTGGACAGATGAGTGTGAGACCTGCTTTGAGGATATTAAAAGAAGATTGACTACCGCACTAGTATTGGCGATCCTTGACACAACTAAGATGTTTGAGTATATTGTGATGCCTTATATCAAGGGTTGGGCTGTGTGCTGATGCAAGATAAACGACTTATGGCCTATGCATCGAGACAGTTGAAGGTGTATGAGAAAAATTACCCGACGCATGACTTGGAATTAGCTGTAGTGGTGTTTGCCCTCAAGACTTGGAGGCACTACTTGTATGGGGCATAGTTCCATGTATTCAATGATCACAAGAGTTTGAAATACCTGTTTGACCAAAAAGAGCTGAATATGAGACAGAGGCGCTGGATGGAATATTTTAAAGACTACGATTTTGAGCTTCTATACCATCCAGGTAAAGCCAATGTCGTTGCTGACGCCTTGAGTAGGAAGAGAGTTCACATATCTACTATGATGGTGAAAGAGTTTGAGCTTATCGAGAAATTGCGGGATATGAACTTGAGTCTACATACAGGCGCTGATCATATACGGTGCAACGTGTTGCAGATCACTAATGAGTTCTTAGACGAGGTTCGGGTGGAACAGGGTAAGGATCAAGAACTGCAACAAATAATTGGTGAGTTGGACATCGAGAAGAGAAAAGAATTCAGGATGGGTAAGGACGATATCTTGCGCTTTAGAGAGAGGGTGTGCGTACCCAAGAGTCGGGTATTGAGGAAGATGCTCTTGGATGAAGGGCTTAAGAGTCGTCTTAGCATACATCTAGGTATGACTAAGATGTATAAAAACCTGAAAGCGACGTTCTGGTGGACTAGTATGAAAACGGATGTGGTAGATTATGTAGCATCTTGCTTAGTGTGTCAAAAAGCAAAGATCGAGCATCAGAGGCCGGGTGGTACGTTGGAGCCTCTTGATATTCCTCAGTGGAAATGGGACAACATTTCCATGGACTTTGTTACACACCTGCCGAGGTCAGTGAGGGGGCATGACTCAATCTGGGTTATTGTAGACAGATTGACGAAGTGTGCTCACTTCTTGCCAATTAATCAGAAGATGTCCTTGGATAAGCTAGCATAGTTATATGTCAGGGAGATTGTCAAACTTTATGGTGTGCCAGTAAGTATTGTGTCAGATAGGGATCTGAGGTTCACCTCAAGATTTTGGTAGTCACTGCAGAATGCCTTGGGTACTCAACTGAGAATGAGCTCGAATATCATCCTCAGACTGATGGTCAGTTTGAGAGAACCATACAGTCTTTGGAGGACTTACTGAGAATATGTGTCCTGGATCACCTCGGGACGTGGAGTGATATGCCGACACTAGTGGAATTCACTTATAATAATAGTTATCATTCTAGTATTGGGATGGCACATACGAGGCATTGTATGGCAGGAGATGTCGGACACCCTTGTGTTGGCAGCAGGATGGAGAGTCTGTGGTGCTCGGGCCCAAGTTCTTACAACAGACTATTGAGAAAGTAAGGGTGATACAAGATCGGATGCGTGCAACTCAGAGTCAGCAGGAATCCTACGCAGATAAGAGGAGGAGGCCACTCGAGTTTGAGGCTGGTGACCATGTGTTCCTCAAGGTTACACCTACAGTAGGTATTGGGAGAGCACTGAAGTCGAGGAAGTTGACCTCTCGATTCATCGGTCTATATCAGATTATGAGGCAAATCAGACAAGTGGCGTACGAGATTGCTTTGCCACCTCACTTGGCAAATCTACATAATGTATTCCATGTATCATAGTTGAGGAAGTACGTGGCAGATCCTACTCATGTGCTGGAGCAGGACAATGTCCAGGTGCGCGAGGATCTGACTATGGGAGTTGGACCGGTCAGAATTCTAGATTCTCAAGTCAAACAACTCAGAGGGAAAGAGATTCGGACTGTGAAGGTTCTCTAGGACGAGGCAACCCAGGAGATGACTTGGGAGATGGAGGATCTCATGAGGAAGTCTTATCCACACCTGTTTGCTAGTAAGTCCTATTTTTGAGGACGAAAACTTTTCAAGGTGGGGGAAATGTAAGACCTATAAAAATTAATTAATTAAATAATTAATTAATAAATGCGGGTAGTGGAAGCCTTTATGGCATTAAATATTGTTTGATGTGATGTGGAAAAGTACTAGCTCAAATGGTTGAGAGTACTTGGTTGGATTGAGAGGACTTGGGTTCGAGTCCTATGTATGCATCTTTTGTGTTGTTTGATTTTTATTAATTTTTAATAATATGTGTAATCATTGTTGAGTGATAACATAGTTCTACAATTATCTGAATTGTCACGAAGCATGAATTGGTTGAGTGGTTGTGCATTGAGAGTAAGCAAAGGAGCTGAATTGGGTGGGAGCCAAGGGAGGAAATTGGTGATCAAGGAAGAACTCTAGAATCATCTATTTTAAAGCAAGGAATCCAAGTTAAGGGAGTTATACTGCGTTTGGCAGGTGATGAATTTCCGCTAGGCGACTCATACCATTTCAACTATATTTCTGGGTTGTTAAGGGAAACCGCCTGGCGGCACGAACGGGACCACCAGGCGACGCTTGTTGTTCAACCCAATTCTAGGTTTTTTTTATGAAGAGCTTGGCGGTATTGATTGAACCGCCAGGCAACGCGAGCCATGAGGCTTGATTTTGATGTTTTTTCTAGATTCTGGGCAAATTTGGACTAGTAGGAAGTGTAATATGATTATTCATTAATCAAATCAAATTTGGGGAATGAGACATACTCACATTGTAGGGTTTCATAATTGGGATTTTCTATAGTGGCAGCAATCTAAGGGGAAAATGTGAATGAATTCGTGAATGGGAAGTGTTAGGAATGAATCGTAGTCCCAATAATTGGGTTCGTATCCTATGGAGTCAGAAATTGATGGAAATCAGAGTTGTTGTGAAGTGGGTAAGGTTCACAGGTGCAGGAACCGCCTGGCGGCACCCATTTGGCCGCTAGGCGCCATACTAGGCAATGCACGTGGTGTTCTATTCATGAAAAATGCTATTTTTCGTACATTTCGCGCACAGGAACCGCCGGACGGTATTTTAGTGCTGCCAGGCGCCACATCCTCAATTCTGGGCGTTAGGCGCCACCAGGTTCTTCTGGTTCGTGTAGTTTTCATAAAACTGCATTTTCCGGTTCGTTAACATGTGGTCCATAACATGTGGTTCTTTCCTTTGAACGGTGGAGATTGGATTTGGAGGTCAGTAGCTAGAGATATACGTTACTCAATATTGTTGATTTTGGAGTCGTTAAAATGCTTGAATAACCTCTTGATAAGTTCAAGTAACTCTAATGAAGCATGATTGGGTTATATGGTATGTCTCTATCAAGGCAGTTCAGTAAATACTAAGGCATGTGGCGCCTAGCGGCACAGGAAGTCCCGCCAGGCGATAGTTGCAGTGGTAGAGAAGATTAAGGCGCTTAGCGCTTGGCAGTACGTGTCCCCCGCAAGGCGATCTGGAAGCGGCAGCGCCTGGCGGTACGTGTCCCACGCCAGGCGATTTTGCTGCAGCAGATTGGTGTTATACTTGCTATGATGTGCGTGATCTACAAGGCTTCTAGAATATCTTAAAGGTCGACTTGCTGGTATTCCTTGAGTTGAGCTAGGAACGTATCCCTTGAGTTGAGCTCGGGATAGGGGTTAAGCATGTGACATTCCTCAAGTTGAGCTCGAAATGACATCCCTCGAGTTGAGCTCGGGATGGCGGATGAACACGAGGAATCCTTGAGTTGAGCTCGGGTTGGCGAGTATTGCCGGTGTGAGTGTGCTGGTTGTGGCTAGTACGGATGGGTCCAGATAGATTGTCCTCCTCAGTAGTTAGCTTACGTGTTTGGTAGTCTTGGGACGTTACGAACTATGTTCGAATTTGGGAACTCCACCTAGCGTTACGGTGTATGATCCGTCGCTATGGTTTCTACACGTGTTCTATCGGTTATGGCCGATAGGTATGGTAGCAAGACACTTTGAGGTACTCACTAGAAGATGTAGAACACTGCTAGCATGGTTGTGGCCATGTGGGAGGAAGGGAACGAGTTCCTTGATGTGCATTGATATTACATGGTTGTGGCCGTGTGGAAGGAAGGGAACGAGTTTCCTTGATGTGCATTGATATTACATGGTTGTGGCCCGGAATGAGTTCCCTGATGTGCATTGATATTACATGGTTGTGGCCATGTGGAAGAAAAGTTTCTTTTAATGTGTTTTGTTATGTGTAAATGATTGATATATGTATGTGTTGATTATATTAGCTCACCCTATCTGCTTGTGTTTGGCGATGATCGTGTACGCGGTACACGGGAGCAGATGATATTGTAGGTGGTCCTGGTGAGGCTTAGCTACGAAGCGGGGATAGCTTGTAAGTTTTATATTTTAAGTTTAAGTTTTATAACCTTGAATTGGAATAAATTGTAAAGGCTCATGGCCTGTGTGATAAATTTTCCAGATTTGTAATTATGGTTTTCTTATCTTTTGAGAACTTTAATTTTATAAATAAAGTTTTAAATTCCCTGTTTGGGAAATGATGTTTTATTAAATGAGGTTAATTATATTTCTTTGTTTATTATTTAAATCCGTAATATCTTGTCGGGATGTTGCATGTGGAACCACGAGTTGTGAGTTGTGGCAACAAGTGTTAACTTAAGGTCATTATCAGAGTATGTAGAACATGGATGCACATGGTGGTGGCCATGATTTCTAGTATCAGAGGATGGAGGTTCTCTGACAGGTGTGTATTTACATTGTAATGTTTATTATTGGTTTTTTCTATAAGCTCACCCTATATGCTTGTGTTTGACGATGATTGTGTAACTTGTTACACAAGAGCAGATGGTGTTTCAAGTGGAGTTGGTGAGGCATAAAGCCGGAGATGGGCTAGCATGGGAAACCTTTTAGGGATTATGTTTACTATTATGTAAACAGTTATTTATAATTAGTTATTGGAATTTGTAAAAGTTGAGTTGAACTTATGGTTTGAATTATGGCGCATTAATTAAGTTTTAAAATTTTCCGTGTTTTTGGGAAAGAGAATTATTAATTCATGAGTATTTATTCTTTATACTTTTATTTATATTTAAAATATAGTAATATCTGACCAAGATGTTACATCCTCATCAAGTTTCAATCACGCTCAATTCTACTCGAAACAATTTATCTACAACTCAAAATATTTATAGGAGATGGAAGCGAAAATCAAAAAGCTTGTTTTCGAAAAGGAGAAAGAGAAAATCTTAGGCTTGTTTTAGAGAAGGGAAGAGAAATCATAAACTCAATTAGCAGAAGTACAAAGGAAAAATTATAAGTTTCTTTGAGAGAAAGACATAATATAATAAAAATATAATGGACAAGGAGAGAAGGAAAGTGAAAAACCAAAATTACAATAAAAACAATTTAATCATTCTTGTAGTATATATAAGACTTTAATAATAAAATGATATGTTGTTATAAAATAGTCCAATGGTATTTAAATTTGAGAAGTAATATTTTTTAGAATATTTAATTTATCATATTGGTGCACTTTTACAGTAAAAATCTTAGTATAGTAAAGAGTAGAGATGGCGAATAAAGCCGCCTCCGTGGGTATTGCTCGAACCCGTCCTCGTTTTGACGGGAAATCTCTGCATTGACTGGGTATGAGTATGGGTATGGGGAATCCCCGATTTTTTCGATTGGGTATGGGGATAAGTATGGGGATGTACATATCCCCGCAATAATGCCTGTCCCGGCCATATCTTTGTCCCCGTTTAAATTATTAAAATATTCACAATTAATTAAGTAACACACACACACACACACACATATATATATATATATATATATATATATATATATATATATATATATATATATTGATTGTCATGATACTCATTCGCATCTCCACTATATTTTTCATCTTATCATAACCTTTATGTAATTATGTTAAAATGATGTATGTCAATTAAAACTTTTTTATGTCTCACATTTGAATATTTCTATTATTTGTTAACATTTTTATTTATTGTATATTTTCCTTTCACATGATAATGTTTAATACTCTCAGTTTAAGTGTTTAATAGCATAAACCTTTCATTTAATAGTTGATATAAAAGAAATTATTTTTTATTATTAATTTTTTGTTTCATTTAAAGAACTCTTTTGTTTCATTAAAATAATCTTTGTTATTTCTCAACCATTGAGTATATATGTTGATATTTGAAAAGTTTTCTTAGATCTCTAAGGTATTTTTCATCTTATCATACCCTTAATTATACATTTATTTTCCTTTGTTCGATTTCTTTCAATAGTCTCTCAAATTGTTTCTGAGACACACATTTATTAATTTTTTAATATTTTTATTTATTGTTTATTTTCGTCATTTAGAATTCTATTTCGATATATTTTATCTAATTATTTTTTATTTTCTAACTTATTATCAATCATACTGTAATCTTTTCATTTTAATTGTATAAATAACTTTATTTACTATAATATAAAAATTTAACGTAATTGTCATAAATATTTTCTTATCACCATCCAACATATATTAGAGTTCAAAAGATACAAGATTTATGTTAAAATTTTATTATTATGTTTATTATTTGTTCTTTTGCGCCATTTTGATCAAGTCATGTATTATAACTTTTACTAGTGTATAAAAAGAGATTCATTAGAATTTAAAAAATTAAAGTAAACAAGTATTAAAAATATATTTTAATTTGAATATTTGTTTTCCTTTTATATTTTTTTAAATAATTTAAAATTTTATTCATTAATGTTTGTATATTTAATAAATGTTTTGATTCACATAAATTTTATTTGAAATTCTAATATAAAATGTAAACAATTATAATTTATTTCAAAGTGTATTTGATATCGAAGAAACAATCATCCTCCTAATATTGAATATTTGATAGTATTATGTTTATTTTACCGTAATTTTTTATTATTTTATAACAATGAATTAAAATTAATATTGAAGTATTAAGAAAATGGGTACGGGTATGGGTACGAGATTATACCCGTTATCCGGTGGGGATGGGGATGAGACAAAAGTTTGATACCCGTTGGATTTGGGTACGGGGATGGGGATGAATTTTTTCTACGAAAATGGGTATGGGATAGCGAAACCCATCCCGCCCCGTTACCATCCCTAGTAAAGAGGCACTATTTTCTCATAGCCTTCTTGGTATTGATAGATTTGTGCCGTAAAAATACAATTACATTAAAGAGGTAATAATATCTCAATGGTCCT
The DNA here is from genome assembly GCF_037176805.1 of Vigna unguiculata. Classification (NCBI taxonomy): domain Eukaryota; kingdom Viridiplantae; phylum Streptophyta; class Magnoliopsida; order Fabales; family Fabaceae; genus Vigna; species Vigna unguiculata. Next base: position 8,815,760 of record NC_140797.1, read on the forward strand.
AACAGCAATGGCGGAGCATAGAAGGAGCTTGGAGGGGTCATAGCCCCCCCAAAGATTTTTGATTTTTTTTTTAAATATATACATTTTGAAATTTTTCAAAATTTTTTAAATTATAGGTAGTATATTTTATAAATTGATGAAAACTTTTTATTTCTTTTATAAAATACAGCCAATTAATGTTAATAGATAATAAAGCATAAAATTTAATATATAAAGAATAAAAATATTTAGGTTTAATTAATCTTTTCGTCACTATTTTCATCTAAAAATATCAAGTTGGTTCTCAAGTTTTTTCTAGTCTCAATTCGGTCATGACTTTTGAAAAATTGATGCAATTTGGTTATTCTCATTAAATTTGTTAAAGCGGATTAAAGATTTCATCAAGATTGATAGTGAGAGTATGTTAATTACACCAACAAAACAAACTATCTTTATGTGCAACTTTAAGTTTAATGAAAAAATATTGATTTATTTCAAGAAATTTAATTAAAATAACCAAATTGCATCATTTTTTCAAAATTCAGAACCAAATTGAAACTAAACAAAATTGGAGGACCAACTTAAAATATTTGACCTAAAAAATATAAAAAAATAATAATTAAACCAAATATTTATTAAGATATGTTTTATGTCATTTCTTGTTGTCTTGTTAGTTTTACAAAAATTGTACTTATCTTTCACTCTCATATTTTATTTTTTAAGAAAAAAGTAATTATTTTTTCTCTCATTTCTCATTTGTCTTATTTCTTTTTCGAAGAAAAGAAAAGTAATTCACTTTTATTTTACTTGATAATGAAATATTAATTTAATAGCTAATATTGTTTTTTTTTTTATCTCATGAGCCTTTGGTATATTCATTTTTTATGAATATAAAAGAAAAAAACAATGTATTATGTGTTTTTTCATAACCGATTTTTAATTGTTACTTAACTATACTATATTTTTTCTTTAATATTTACACTTCTCAATTTTTTTAGTAAGGTATGATAAATTATTTTTAATATTATTTTAAAAATAGGTATATTGATGAAGAATAAAAGAATATATTCATTATTCAAAAATGATAAAAGTGAAATTATTTGTGAAGATGAAAACAAGATATATTATATTTTTCACAACATTAAACTAAGGATCAAATTATTCAGTTAGAGGAACCAATTTTTAAAACATTATACTAATGATCCAATAATTTAATGATGAAAGAATTATACTATTTGGCCCCTCCAAAACTTGTGGTTAAGATCCGCCACTGCCTAACAGAACCATTCAATTTTGGAAGTAGCAGCAAATCTTCTATGATTTTGCATAGAATTAGTTGTTAATTGGTACTAATGAACTCAGTGGGATACTTGATTACCTATAATAGAGGGTTATTTTTTCTCTCAAGTAGGCTATATTTCTTGAGAGTTAATTTTTCTACCAAACATATTCTTTTCACATTTCATAGATATTCTGTTTGGACCTTTTTGATTTAAGCATTAATGAGGATTTGTGTAATTATAAATATCTCTTCCCTTGCGTTCCTTTGAGTTTCACTACATCTTGTTGGTAGAGGAGAGAATAAATATAAAACTAATATGCACTAATATGAATGGATTTGCGCACACTAAGTGTTTGTATTAAAAGATGAAGTATTATTGAGTAAAACAACTATTACATCAACTAGAGGTAACTCTTATATATAGAGTTTACTAGGAAAACAGAAAAACAACATAATATACCAAAAATTGAATTATCATAGAATACAACATTCTCCCTTAATTCAATTTCCTAAACTAACAACACCTAGTTCACTCCTTAACATTTCAGTCAATGGAAATTGGAAGATGGAAAATTTGTTTAAGTGGGTGAATTGTGTGATCCCAATACGATATTTAAATTGGTTTTAAAAATATCTACAACCTGGATACATAATGTTCAACTTAACTCCTCACATATTAATTTCTGACTCCTCAATTACATATGACTTGAGTATTTTGTCAATTGCCAAGTAAGAAAGCACCCACGTCAGTCAATGAAAATTGGAATATGGAAAATTTGTTTAAGTGGGTGAATTGTGTAATCCCAATACGATATTTAATTTAATTTTAAAAATATCTGGAACCTGGAAACATAATGTCCAACTAAACTCCCCACATATTAATTCTTAAGTCCCAGTAACGTATGACTCGACTATTTTGTCAATTGTCAAGTAAGAAAGCACCCACGTCAATGAATGGAGATTGGATGATGGAAAATTTGTTTAAGTGGGTGAATTGTGTGATCCCAATACGATATTTAAATTAGTTTTCTAAATATCTGCAACCGAGAAACATAATGTTCAAATTAACTCCCCAGATATTAATTCCTAACTCCCCACTTTAGTATGACTTGAGTATTTTGTCAATTGTCAAGTAAGAAAGCACTCACGTCAGTGAATGGAGATTGACTTATGGAAAATTTGTTTAAGTAGGAGAATTGTGAGATCCCAATACGATGTTTAAATTAGTTTTAAAAATATTTGCAACTGGGAAACATAATGTTCAACTTAACTCCCCACATAGTAATTCCCTACTCCCCAGTTACGTACGATTGGAGTATTTTGTCAATTGTCAAGTAATAAAGCACCCACGTCAGTCAATGGAAATTGGAAAATGGAAAATTTGTTTAAGTGAGTGAATAATGTGAACCCAATACCATATTTAAATTAGTTCTAAAAAATCTGCAACCTCGAAACATAATATCCAACTTCACTCCCCACTTACGGATGACATGCAGATTTTGATAATTTCAAACATTCAACAAAGAACAAGGGTCAGTGTTTTGGTCATGCATTTTGGTAGATAGAAAATTTGTGATAGTTACTGCATTGCTTGATGAAAAATGAATTTTGTACCTTTTTAAATATCTGCGACCTCGGAACATAATTTCCAACTTCACTCCCCACTTACGAATAACTTGGGGATTTTGATAATTTTAAAAAACCACAAATATCCACCGTGGTCAATATTCAGTGTTTTGGTGACTACATGGTGTCATCAAATTACCGCAATTATATTTCTTTACAACCTTCAAGTACAGTCTACATTTTCTACCAGTACTCCCCACATGTTAATGCTTTACTCCCCAAATATGGAAGATTTGACGACTTGAACAATTTGAAAGAGCCACAAACACCCATGACGGTGAATATTCAGTGTTTATTAAATGGACATTGAATGGTGCAAAATATGTGTAAGTGATTGCATTATGTTATCACATAACCATATTTCAGTTCTTGTAAATTCTGCAACTTCGCTCCATAATTTGTAACTTGACTGCCTACATATGTAGTCTTTACTCCCCACTTACAGATGACATGACAAATATAAAAATTTGAAACTGCCACAGACACCAGTTTACTCAACAACCAATTTAAATATTAAATGACATACAATAGCAATAATAGCACCGATAAGAGCTATAATGGGCTCAAAGAAGGGTACAATGGTACGGTGGGCACGATGAAATGGTTGTCGTCGACGACTTCTGCTACGCCATGTCTCCGGTAACCCACCTAAACGACTACAATGCGTTGAACTTTCCACCACTAGTCTGCAGTGTGTCAAACTTTCCACCACTAGTCTGCAGTACTTCACTTCTCTCACTCCTCGCGGTCTTCAATGGTTGTTCCTCTCTTCTTCCTTTGTAGCACTCCTTTTCTCTCCATTTCTTTCTCCACCACTGTCTAAACTCTCTCTGTATTTTGGTGTCTCGCTATCTTTTACTTTCTGCCCCCAATGCTCCAAGGGATTACTGTTTTTCGCTCTCTCTATGTGTCTCTAGTACTCTAGCGACTCCAGTGTGGGAGCTTACTTTTCTCTCTTTCTCTCTCTCTCTCTCTCTCTTTCACTTCTCTGTCATTTTCGTTCTCCCTTTCTCTCTCCAATTCACTTCTCCATTTCAGTTTGGAAACAAAACAATGTCGCACATGTAAACTTTCACTTAGTAAAGCTTTTTGTAATAAAAATTTTAAAAGCCTGGTGCCATGTCAGATTTGTCAAAATCTTGTCAAAAAATTTTGTTGAAATATCATTTTCATAAAAAAATATCTCAAACATGCTTGCTATAACTATACCAAAATATGTTTTTCATATACTTCTAGTGATCAAAATTAAGAAAAGTCAAATATAAGGAAAAAACAAATTACTTTTTTATATTAGCATTGAAAAGTACACCAAAATAAGTTATAAGAAGCAAGTTTGGTAAGTTAGGTCATGTGCAATGTAATGTTCAATCTTGTGTTAAGTTTGGTAAGTTTTGTAAGTTCACACAAATATATGCAGCCTATCGCTTTCAGAAAGGTTAAATGTGTCATCAGCACATGTCAGGTCTCATGAAGAGTGACATTCAATCGTGTGTGTTCACAATAAAGGATTGACTCCACTATTTGTTTAAAACTGATGCACAAATATTTGCATTACATCCCTTTCAAAAAAACCTAAATGAGTCATCAATGTGTCAGGTCTCATGCAATGTAACGTTCAATCTTGTGTGTTCACTAGAGGGATTTAATCTCCACTATTAGTTTAAAGTTGATGCATTAATCTATGGAATTCATCGCTTTCAACAAGGAAAAATAATTCATAATTCTATGTTAGGTATAGTGTAGTGTAATGTTAAATCTTGTGCGTCTCTATTTCGACATATTTAGTCTTCACCATCAGTTTAAAGATGGTTAAAAATCTATGTAGTCCATCACTTTCAAAAAAAATGTTGGATAGGTCATCAATGCATTTTAAGTCTCATGCAATGTCACGTTCAATCTTGTACAATCATTTGTACAAATTCAATCTCCACCATGTAGATGGAGGAAATGAACAATGACATGTGTATGGCTAGCTAGGCTTATTTTCCTGACCTCACTCTAGAATAAAAAGCAATGTGAATGTGAATGTTTTTTTCTTTGACTTCATACTAGGAAAAAAACATCTACCATCTTTTTTCAAACAAATTTGTAATTTAATCTTTAATTATTCTTTTGGCTTAAATATACATTTAGTCCTTATTTTTGTCAAAATTATTCAATTTGGTCCATATTTTCGTTGTTTGTTCAATTTGGTCTTCATTTTTGTAAAATCGCATTCAATCGAGTCCTTTTGGCAAACGGTGTTAAAATTGTTAACGGAACAGTGACACGGTGGAACTGTTTGGGTTACGTGTCAGATTTTTTCCAGTGACGTTGGCACAATGAAATTTTATGGTCGTTGTAGGTTTAAAAGTTAGTGAAATTGATTTGGGAAAGAAATTAGAGTTTGAGAGGTTTGAAGCAAAATTGTGGCCAGCAAGAAACTTGTGCACAATCCAGTTGGTGATTCTGAATTCGTGTTTAAGAGGTATGTCTCCTCACCATTCGTCTTCCTCCTCTTGCTGTAATAGTTGGGGGCAACCAAATTGCGGTGGGTCTCATATTCGTGGTTCCAAGGATATGGGTTTAATCCCTATTTGCAAATGTGGAGAAGTTGCAATGCTTCGAGTGGCAAGAACTTCGAATGAACCTGGTTGACGCTTTAATCTCAAATGACAACCTCCAAGCGCAATCTCGAAGCTTCAATCGTAAATCACTCTCCAAGCGCAATTTCTCCTATTCGCTAACCCTAATTGATGAACAACAAACTCCACCACCTAAGAACCCTAACTTTCCCCTTTCTCACCAACCCTAATTTTTCCCTATCTCTCGAGCTCTCGAATGCACTATTTCAGTTTTTCACTCAACGACAACTCTCGCTGCAGTAAACCCTCAATTCAAACTTTTTAATTTTTTTCATTTTACCATGTTTTATCTTTTTACGTAATTCAAACTTTTTTCCCCAATTTCTTTTTAACGAAACATTGTGCCAACGTGTGCCATCATGTATTCAAAATTTTGACACGTAACCCAAACAGTTACACCGTGTCACTGTGCCGTTAATTATTTAACACCGTTTGTCAAAAGGACCCGATTGAATGCGATTTTACAAAAATGAGGACCAAATTGAACAAACAACGAAAATAAGGACCAAATTGAATAATTTTGACAAAAACAAGAACCAAATGTATATTTAAGCCTATTCTTTTATAGTGATCTTCCATTGATACTTTTTTATTTGTATAGGTACAACTTGGACAATCTGTAATTTATTTGTTAAAAGTTGTTGCAAACGTAAAAAAAAAATTAAAATTATCTACAAATAATTACATACGGATTTTAATCGATATAAATTAAGTTTTACATACAGATTTTGTATACAAATTTATTTTCATAGATAAAATCTTATTACATACAGATTTTTTTTTATGTAACAACAAACTAATTTTTTCCTATTTTTTCGTAAGTAAAATCCATATTTAAATCAAATTAGAACTTTCATACAAAGTAAAATCCACATTTAAATCAAATTAGACATTTCATATAAGATTTTAATAAATCAAGTGTCTTATATTTTTTTTTTTGTTAGTAATCTTTCATTTTGAGAAGCCATTGAAGCATCTGTTCTACGTCGTCATTCAACTCGCGTCTTGCTCATGTTGTTCTTGCTCATTTCGCTGCCTGATGCTGCTCATCTCGTGTCGTCCTCGTCAAGTTAAATCGACCAAAAGTATAAAGTAAATAGATAAACTTGGAAGTGAGAGGTTTGTGAGCGTCGTGGGCACTCTCCAGCAGCTGTTTTCGTCGGAAGGTGGCAGCATCTCCCCCATCGTGAAGTTGATGCTTCTCCGCTCTCTCTCAAGAAGTCGCCAAAATGAACATGTCCTTTGTAAGGTCTCTCTCACTTTCTTTGTCTATTAGGGTTTTACTCTAGTTTTCGACTTTGGCTCATGTGACAGTGGCATGTCCATTCCAAAACGTGAGTCCTCTGTCACCATTCACCATCGTGAAGGAGATTTGGACTCATAGGGTTCAGTTATGAAACACAACTACAACGAGGAAGAGGTGAGCGTCTACGTCGTGCAGCTATCAGCCCCTGAGGATGAAGGTTCTGCCATGGTCCAACTCTTCATCCATGTCAACGCCTCTAAACCCTCATGGAAGACATTCTATATGTTTCGTTGAGGCCTAAGCTCCAAGACTCTAGGCTACCACTTCATTCCTTGGCAATACATTGGCCTTGTTTTCGCGTCAGTACTCCTTCCTCCATTTTTCTTTCTTCTTCTCAATTTTGTTTGGGGTTTATGTTTGTGTAGGTTTGGAGATTGGGAGTTTTTGTATACTGTTAATCAATTATAAATTATTTGTATTCGGTCTTTTAAAATCTTATGAAATAAACTTGGTAGTTCCCATTAATTATTTGCAGAGAAGTTTTCTCTCTGGATGGTTAGTTTCATGAAGAAGATTAAACTCTGGTTCTATTACTATTTTTTATTCTTTTACTATTCTTGATTGTTTAAAATTGGTGAAGTGGAGAATGTTATTAACTGATTGATTATGTTATTGGAAGCAAAGTAGAAGCACACCTATGCTTCTTGTTTCTTCACATTTTAAAATTGTTATGAAAGTAGTTGATAATAAGTTTGATGTTGTAGTCTCTTTTGAGCGATGATGATTCCAATAACATTGGCACTGGTGGTGATTCTCACTAGGTTGGTTTATCAGGCCATAAAACCCCAAGCTCCTAAAATTTGTGGATCCATAGGTGGTCCTCAACTTACTTCACCCATAATGAAGTTTACCTTGTGTTTCGATGAAGCATTTGAACAATGTTAAGAAATTGAAATGCATTGTACTTGAATTGCTTGTAATTAAATTCCCTTTATTTTCTAAATAATTTGTTTGGATAACGAAATTAAAATACCTTATATTTCAATTTCTTATTTGGATAAACAATTGAATTTCTTATGAGATAAAAATTTCGTTTTGACAATATTTTTTAGGCTTAATTATGCTTTAGTCTCAGGCCCACTCGATCGGCTTATGTTCTCGGGCCCGTCCGGCCCGTTAAGGTCGTTGGGCACGTCGGACCTGTCTTGGTCGTCAGGACCATTCCGCCTCTCTTGGTCATTGGGCACGTCTGACCCGTCTTGGTTGTTGGGCTCATCTTGGTCATCGGGTTCGTTTGACCCGTCTTGGTTGTCGGGCCCGTCTTGGTCTTCGGGTTCGTCCTACCCATCTTGGTCATCGGGCACGTTCGGTCCGTCTTGGTCGTTCAACTCGTCTTGTCTGGGTCGTCGAGCCAACCTGGTCTGTCTTGGTCGTCGGGCCCACCCGACTCGTTTGGCTCGTCTAGTCGTCGGCCTGACTCGTCGAGACCACCTATCGACTGCCAAATTGACAACTCTACTAAAGATGTCTAGAGTGTAAGGTTGAGTGAGAAGAATTTGAAATTCTACCTATTTCAAGGATATTTGAATTTTTTCTAATTTAGCTAATTGGAATACTTCAAAAAAATGCTTGCATTTTAATAATGCCTTTTAGTTTCTCTATCCAAACAAAGGATTTCATCACAAAGAAATCTAAATTCTTCAAAAGTTTGAATTACTTCATTAAAATGCTTTATCCAAACACACCATTAGTATTATGAGGCATTTAGCCTACCGAGAATTTGTGTTCCTAAGGAAGAAGCTAGGTACAAAATCATTGTCATTCATCGATATAACAATTTTAAAGACACAACTTTGGCAGTTTCTCAAGTTTTTTTCAACTACTTGCTCTTCTTTTGTACTGTTACACTCTTGTGTTTGGTATAGTTGTAAATGGTAGTGTATAAATATAGATTATTAAATGTTAAATTTGTTGGGTTTGGTTGTATGCAGCAGTGTTGTTTAATATCGGCCATGGCGCCGATATGGCGGAAACCGGTAGCGGTTTTCCGGCCAGCCGCCATAACAAGGCGGGGGCGAATCGGAATTTGCGTGGCGGCTCGTGGCGGCCGTTTTGCGCGTGGCGGGTGGCGGTTGCGGAACGCTCGTGGCGAAAATCTCGAACAGCAGGAGAAGAGAAGAGAAGAAAGAGAAGAAAGAAGGAGAAGAAAGAAGCTGTGCAGTGGCGTGTTGGTGTTGGTTGCAGTGGCGCGTTGGTGTTGGTTGCAGCTGGTCGCATGAAGAAAGAGAAGATGGCCAAAAACTTAAGACCTAAACCTAATAAACCTAAGTGGTTTGAAATTGGGCCTTGGCCCACTTCTCCATCCAAATTTCTTCACTCACCCATTTAATATTCAACATTGATCAAACGTACAGAGTTACCTTATTTCAACTCTGCCAATCCAAATTTCTTCATTCACGATCAAACATCTCCATATTTTTTCACTATTACCTCATTTCAACTTTGATTCTGTCTATAATTTTTCACTATTACCTCATTTCACTTTGATTCTGTTTTTATTCTATTCCCAGATAATAAACTTAAAAATTTGATTACGTCTCCAAAATACTTTTTTCTGATTTTATTTGTCTATCATAATTTTTTCATAATTTCAGTTGCCATATTTATTTTTTCAATTACCATATTTATTTTCTAAAATCTAATCTTGGCCCATTAAACTAATATTTAACCTAGTCTTTGGGAAAACTTTCTTCATTCTTCATTATTTTATTCTATTCAACACCAAAAGTCCTTAAAATTTTCCTACTTGCTGCTGCCACCACTGCAACCAGCTGCCACCCACTGCCACCAGCTGCCACCGTCACCAGCCGTCGTCCGCCGCCAACCGCCACCGCCGCCGACTGCCGCCGACCGCCGCCGACCGCCGCCGCCCGCCGCTGTCAAGTTTGTTTTTTTTTTCAATTTTTTTTGTTTATCTTTTCTATTTGTCTAATTTTACTATAATTATTTTGTAAAAAATATATCTATTTTTCAGCAATAATAATGACCAATGATAATGATCCTCCAAGAACATCCCAAAGGAGTGATCCGGGATGGAAATATTGTCATCCGATGGATGAATCAAATTTAAATACAACTATTTGCAATTATTGTGGGAAAGTCATGAAAGGAGGAGTTACTAGAGCAAAAGAACATCTCATGGCAAAGAAGGGCAATGTTGCTGCTTGCACTAAGACTCCGAAAAATGTGAGAGAAGAACTTTGGAAATTATATAAAGAAAAAGCAGATAGCTCCTCTATCAATCCTAGATATAATGCAACCAATGATAACCATGAGAGTGAAGATGAAGTTGAAATTTCTACGGCTAGCAATGATAAAGGAAAAAATAGCGGTGGAAGGAAAGGACCAATGGATATGTTCTGTAGAAATCCAGCCGCTGCGATAGAGAAGAGAAAAAAGGAAAAACTAAGGCAAGCTAACATCAAAGAGGCATGTGACAAAAATTTAAAGGCCTCGGTTCATCAATATATTGCTCGATTTTGGTACCAAGCAGGTTTGTCATTCAACCTTGTGAAATTGAAAAGTTTTCAAGATATGATTGATGCCATAGGTGCTTATGGACCCAATTTACCCGCGCCTAGTTATCATGAAATCAGAGTTCCGCTTCTCAACAAGGAAGTTGAGTACACTGAGAAGTTGTTGCAAGATCATAAATTGCAGTGGAGCAAACATGGTTGCTCTATTATGTCAGATGCATGGACTGATCGAAAGCAACGATGGTTGATTAACTTTTTGGTGAGCTCCCCTGCAGGGACAATGTTTGTCAAGTCCATTGATGGTTCAAACTTTGTGAAGACAGGAGAAAAACTATTTCAGATGCTTGATTCCCTTGTGGAGGAAATTGGAGAAGAAAATGTTGTTCAAGTTATAACAGATAATGGGAGCAATTATGTGTTGGCTGGTAAGTTGTTAGAAGAGAAAAGACCTCATCTCTATTGGACTCCTTGTGCTGCCCATTGTATAGATTTGATGCTTGAGGATATTGGAAAACTTCCTTTGATAAAGAAGACAATTCAAAGAGGAATTAGTCTTGTTGGCTTTATCTATAGCCATTCTAGTACCTTGAGTTTGTTGAGACAATTTACAAATAAGAGGGAATTAGTAAGACATGTAGTTACAAGGTTTGCTACCTCCTATTTATCATTACAAAGGTTGCATCAAGAGAAGGGAAGTTTGAGAAAGATGTTCACTTCTGATGAATGGAGCAATAACAAGCTATCAAAGGAAGCCAAGGGGAGGGAGGCTACAAAAATTGTTCTTATGCCTTCATTTTGGAATCAAGTAGTATTTACTCTTAAAGTCATGGCTCCTCTTGTTCATGTGCTTCGTTTAGTTGATGGGGAAAGAAAAGCAGTTATGGGTTATATATATGAAGCAATGGAGAAAGCAAAGGAAACAATAATGAAGTCGTTCAACAACGATGAAAGTAAATACAATGATGTATTCACAATTATTGATAATAGATGGACATGTCAACTTCATCGCCCCTTGCATGCTGCTGGTCACTTTTTGAACCCAGAGTTCTTTTATTCCAACCCAGACATGGAATTTGATTTGGAGGTTGGTGCCAAGTAAAGATGTGCAACAAAAAATTTTAACTGAGTTGCCTCTTTATAAGAGTGCAAATGGACTCTTTGGTGATGATTTTGCCAAAGAATCAAGGAAAACCACAGCCCCAGGTGAGAGACTTAAACACTTTTTAAATTGTGCTAAGATATAATGGTTACATTCTAAGCTACTTTCGTTGCTTGTGTAGCTCAATGGTGGAAGAATTATGGGCATGCAGCTCCCAACTTACAAAAACTAGCTATCAAGATTTTAAGCTTGACATGTAGTTCATCAGGATGTGAGCGCAATTGGAGTGTTTTTGAGCAAGTAATAAGACAACTCATTTCATTATTATATTAGTTTGTAAGTTGTAGAAAGAAATTAATTTACATATTACTTATTCACATTGCAGATTCATTCAAAGAAAAGGAATAGACTGGACCACAAAAGGTTGCATGATTTGGTTTACATAAAGTATAATCAACAACTTGCTCAAAGATACAATATTAGGGATGAAATAGACCCTATTTTATTGAATGACATTGATGAATGTAATGAGTGGTTAGTGGGAGAAGTTGATGATGATAACGATAATGAAGAGTGAGGTAATGATTTGGTTTTTCATGATGATCCCGCTCTTAATTGGGCAACTGTTTATGAAGCTTCAGGTATTGGAGAACCAGTAGTTTATACAAGGAGACAAGCAACTAATAAAAGAAAGCAACCATCAAATGATGATATTGTTATTGGATCTTCCCATGCTTCTAAGAAAGGTCCAGGTGCAACTCCAACTCCAACTCCAACACAATCTAAGAAGGGTAAAGAGAGGACTCAAATTCAAGTTCAAAATGAATTGCATGATAACTCTGATTCCGAGTTTGAAAGATTACTTAACTTTGACAAGAGTCTCTCAGAAGGGGAAGAGGAGGAGGGATATGGCCCATTGGATGATGACATTGAAGAAAATTATGTTGGAGTTGAAGAAGAATATGATGATTAGAAAGAGACTTAATACATACATTTAATGATTTTTTGCTATTTTATGTTTTGAACTTTAAATTTGTAGTGTTTTGAATTTTTATACATAATATCATTACTTTTTCATTAAAATTATATGTGGTGGTATTATATTTGTTTTTATAAAGGTTATGGCTTCCGTTATAATTACTTCCGCCATAACCCGTTATGGTTTCCGTTATAACTTTATAAAGGTTTTTGGGGTTGCCGATATTTTCCGTTATCCGATATCAATAACACTGGTATGTAGGAACTTATTGAGGAGCTTTTCATATATTTCCTCCATTTTGACAGGGCAGGTTATGCTGAAAGTGACCCACTTTCATCACATTCTGTGAAGAGTGAAGCTTATGATATTCAAGAACTGGGTGATAAATTAGAGGTTGGTGACTAGCTATAATCAAATGGTTCAATAAATTCTCATTCTCATATAAACATTAATTTTAAAAAAAACTTTGAAATTTTAAGAATTATAAATTTATTAAGTAGCTTCAGCTTTGAAAAGAAGCTTTTAATTTAAAATGTAGTGTTAATTGGTTGGTATCCCATTAGTATTAATTGGTCTATCATGAATGTGTTGGGATGATGCTCTCCTCTCTTATATTTTGTCCTGTTCCTAGTGTATTTTACTTCAAGATCATGACTATCTTCTTTAATGTATTATATGAATCTATCATTTAAAGCACTTTTTTTAGTTACTTTAATCAGTAAAATGATTCTTCACCCCAAATAGTTACCACTACAAAAAAAGAAATATATAGCATGGGTAATTTTATGGAGGTTAAAAAGACCTCCACAAATAAAGATCATATAAATTGATTATGATAGATTTTATAAAAGCTGATAATAGAGGGATTTTTTTATTTTTCTTTAGGAGGTTTATGACCTCCGCAGATTGTAACACATTCTTCTCATGATGAATTCACGTGTTCCCTCCCAAATCAGAAAAGTTATTGAATCTTTCCCTTTCCCTTTCAGAGTGTCGATTTTGCTCCGCGATTAAGCCATGTCGTAGCCTCCGTTGCAGTGATCTTCGTCGCGCTAGCTCCGTCGCGCCGTCTCTGTCGTGCCAGCTCCGTCCCGCGGTCTTCGTCGCGCTAGCTCCGTCAAAAAAATAAGTTCAGAGTGCCAATCGTGCCAGCTCTATCGCGCCAGCTCCGTCCCGCGGTCTTCGTTGCGCCAGCTCCGTCGTGCCATCTCTGTCGTAGCCTCTGTGGTAGCCTCTTTCATAGCGAATCAGTGACTCCGTGATTCAGCTTCGTTATGCCCTCTCCGTCACTCTGGTCCTCCATCACATGTGGTTGTGATCTAGTGGCTTTTGTAGAGTCAAGGTACATCTAGTGACTGCAAGCAAATTGTTTGTGTTTGTGTTTGGTACATATGTTGAGTGTTGTTAAGACGTGTTGGAATGGCATTCCCTGAATAAGAGGAAAATTTCATTTCAATTTTTGTTTTCTACCAACAGAGGAAGTGTAGAAGTTAAAGGGTAAATTTATAACATTTCAGATTCTTAATTAACCATTAAATAGACATCCCTAATCTAAAATGTTAGACTTTATGCAATAGTTGGCGCACTAAATGTGGAGGAAAAGGTTATTTAATGGCGATGTGGGACAATATTGTAAGTGGCGGTTGGTGGTTGGAGGGAGGGTGTTGCGATGAGGAGGAGGAGGAACCATGGTGAGACTGAGAAGAACCGTTCTAAATCTGGGTAGACATGGTTGATCGGTTACTATGTATGCTACTGAGAACGATATATATAGTGATGGCTATAGATGGTTGGATATGGAGTTTAGGGAAGAAAAAAGAGGGTGAGGAAGTGAGTGAGAGAAGGAATGAGTTGGTGCACTGGAGAAAGATGAAAATCACGTCTTGTGGTCTTTTGAGAGGGAATGAATTGGTATAAAATGTAAGCAGTAGCAGAGCTACCTTTGATCTCTGTTTAGAAATTTTGAGCTCAAAACAATGTCAGGTTTGAGAATTTTGACCCCTGTTCTTTAGTGAATTAAATCCCAAAAATTCATCAACAAAACTTGTTTCATTGGTGCTCCAGAATGCTCACAATGTTCCCCACCAAATCCATTAGGACATTAGTGTGAGTATTTCTCTCCTTGAATAATTTCCTCATAACTTCCTCCATGCTCACACTAGAAAGAGTTTATTCCATCTATTACAATTAAATCTACTGTAACATAGAAAGAAAAACAGAGAAAAGAAAACCAGCAGAGAATTTATGAAAGATCTTCTTCATATTGATAGACCAGAATGTTGGCCTTTATATATAGGGAACATCTAACAGAAAGGAATATATTCTCTAGAGCTGAGCTGTCACAGTGGTTATAACCGTATAACAAATACAGAATCTGAGTCAAAACAGAATTGCAGAATATAATTCTATATACTCTAACATTCCCCCTCAAACACAAGGTTATTGAAAGGAATCAATGACATTGAGTTTGTGACGTAAGATACAGAACCGAGCTTGAGAGAGGGATTTGGTGAGGATGTCAGCAACTTGATCAGTAGCAGGGATGTGGGAGACAATTAAAGAGCGATCCAAAACCTTTTCTCGAACAAAGAAGATGTCTAATTCCATGTGCTTTGTGCGAGAATGTAGAACTGGATTATGGCTCAAAGCGACAGTACTTTGATTATCACAATAGATGACCGGTGTGGCACACGCAATTTTTAACTCTTTAAGAAGAGATTGCAACCATAAGAGCTCAGAAGCAGTGATAGCAAGGCTGCGATATTCGGCCTCTGCACTGGACCGAGCAACTAAAGTTTGTTTCTTAGACCACCAAGAAACCAGATTTTTACCAAAATAAATACAAGCACCTGAAGTGGACCTTCTGTCATCAATATTCGAGGCCCAATCAGCGTCACAGAAAGCAGTGAGAGTATACTGGGAAGAACTAAGAGCAGGCTGAAGATGTAACCCATAAGAAAGAGTACCCTTTAAATAGCACAGAATGCGTTTGACAGCTTTCCAGTGAGCAGATAAAGGTTGAGACATGAATTGGCAAACTTTATTGACACTAAAGCCAATCTCAGGTCTGGTTATAGTGATATATTGCAAAGCACCCACAATGGATCTGTAGAGAGCAGGATCATCAAAGTAGTCAGAGCCATACTTGGAAAGTTTGAGGCCACCTTGAAGAGGAGTGGAAATGCCTTTAGCTTCTGTCATGCCAGCTTTGACAAGGAGATCACGAATGTATTTGGTTTGACAGAGAAGAAGAGAGCCATCAGGAAGATGTTTTACCTCAATACCCAAAAAATACTCAAGATCACCAAGTTGTTTAAGAGCAAAAACAACATGCAGTTTGGATATTATAGATTGCAGCAACACAGCAGAAGACCCAGTGAAAATTATATCGTCAACATAGATAAGCACATAAACACAATCAGAAGCAGTAGTGAGAACTAACAGAGAGGGATCACACTTGCTGTGAACAAATCCAAAACTGACCAAGGTAGAGGTAAGTCTATCATACCAAGCGCGTGGGGCTTGTTTTAAGCCATAGATGGAACGATGAAGTTTGCAAACAAGAGAGGAATCAGAAGACTCAAAACCAGGAGGTTGAGTCATGTAGACATCTTCCTGTAAAATGCCATTTAAGAAGGTATTATTGATATCAATTTGTTGCACAGACCAGCGATTGGTTAGAGCAAGTGTAAGAATCAACCGAACAGTAACCGGCTTAACAATTGGAGAGAAAGTCTCAGAATAGTCACAACCTAACCTTTGATGAAACCCTTTAGCAACAAGACAGGCTTTATACTTTTGAATAGAACCATCTGGGTTTTCTTTGATGCGAAACACCCATTTGCAACCAATAGCAGTGCGGCCAAAAGGAAGAGCAGTAAGGGACCAGGTCTGATTGGCCATTAACGCATCATATTCACATTGCATAGCCTCACGCCAAGGAGGAGAGGACAAAGCTTGCTTAACAGTGGAAGGTTCTGCAACAGTTAGAAGTAAGGTGGGAAACCTACGGGGTTTAACAATGCCAGATTTTGAACGGGTTTGCATAGGATGAGTGGGTTGAGATGGTAAAGGCAAAACAGGAGGCAAGGAGTGAGACTCAGGAGAAGAAGTTGACACAGGAAAAGGAGGAACAACAGGTGGGTCTAACGAATGGGATTGGGAGGAGAAAGACACAGGAGGAGACGAAACAAGAGGTGTGTCAAGAGTAGCATGCTGAGTGGGAGTGACAATCACAGAAGGAATGATGCCAAGAGGAAGAACCCGAGAGGATGAAGGGGCTAATAAAGGAGGCTGGACTTGAGTGGCAAAGGGAAAAGTATGTTCATCAAAAATAACATCCTTAGATATAAAAATTTTGCCATTAGTATCGAGACATTTATACCCTTTGTGACAAGGGGAATAGCCTAAAAAGGTACAGGCTGTGGACCTAAACTGTAATTTGTTGTTATGGTAAGGACGTGTGTGTGGAAAACAAGCGCAACCAAAGATTTTGAGGAAATGATAGTCAATTTCTTTGTGAAAAAGAGTGAAATATGGGACATGATAAGGAACAGTAGATGAGGGAAGCCGATTGATGATATAAACGGCAGTGTGGAAAGCATGGTCCCAAAAAGACAGAGGAAGAGAAGCTTGAGATAGAAGAGTAAGACCCATGTCCACAATGTGACGATGTTTGCGTTCGACTACACCATTTTGGTGGTGAGTATGAGGACATATAAGACGATGGTGAATACCAAGGGATGTGAGATAATGAGTGAAAGGTCTAAATTCACCACCCCAATCTGTTTGAATTTCTGTAATTTTGTGATTCAATTGAAGTTCAGCAGAAACTTTAAATTGTTTAAAAACATGGATGGTTTCAGATTTGTGCTTTAGAAAATAGATCCAAGTGTATCTGCTGTATGCATCAACAAATTAAACATAATAGTTATACCCCATGGAAGATTTAATGTGCGAGGGACCCCACAAATCACAAAAAACAAGTTGTAACGGCTTAGTATAAGAATTTAAAGAGGAGTGAGAAGGAAGTTGGTGGGACTTTCCCATACAGCATGCTACACAGAAATCTGAAGAAATTTTATTTAATGGAGAGAGATTACAGCATTTAAGAACATTTTGTAAAACTGTAACAGATGGATGGCCTAGCCTATTATGCCAAAGGGAAAACATAGTGAACTTGTGTGTGGGTACAGTGGAAACAGAGGGTGATTTGTGTGTAACAGAAACAGATGGAGCATGAAGAGAAGGCTGACGATGAGAACGCAACGGAGGCAGAGGAAATTGATACAGACCATCACGACCAAGATACCCACGAAGCAAGATGGAGTGATCAACCTGAGACTTGACAAAACAAACAGAGGAGTGAAATTTGAAATACACGTTATTATCTTTGGCAAACCGACTAACACTCACAAGGTTTTTATTAAGGGCAGGAACATGTAACAAATGCTTAAGCTGCAAAGAGATGTGGGGATCATGAGAAGAAGAAAATGTTGCAGAACCTGAAAGATGAATGGGCAAACCTTGTCCATTACCAAGGAAGACATGATCATCCCGGGAAGAAGGCATATGGTCAATAATATTTGTGGCATCAGGGGTTATATGATGTGACGCGCCAGAGTCAACAAACCAGTTCTGAGACTGTTGGGCAGGAACCGGGACAGGTGGGGCATATGTAGGAGGTGGAGGCGGTGGAGGTGGGGCATGAGTAACATATGCATGAGGTGGAACAGATGGCATAGGATGAGGAGAAGACGCCTGTGGTGGATGAGAACGTGGCGAGAAAGAGGCTCCTAGAAACTGAGTGCCTTGAAAGTGAGGTGAATGGGAGGAATAAAAGTGTTGTTGAGGCGGTGCAGAAGCAAAAGTATATGATGGAGCCACATAGTTGGGGTCAAAGCGAAAATAACAAACTGAAGCGGTGTGGCCATACTTGGTGCAAACTTGGCATTGAACGTTGCTACGACCAGAGCGCCCACCCCTACGACCACGACTGGATCTGCCGCGCTGATAATAACCTCCCCGTGTAGAGGGCAGATGGGGAAAGCGAGGATGAGACGGCGAGCGCATTTCAATAACTTGAACAGTGGGGGTTGAAGCTGTTTGTGAATGTGCCTGAGTGAGGTTGAGAGAAACACTGTCATTATCATGTTTGAATCGCTCAAGACGTGCTTCCTGAGCGACCAACAATGACTCGATCTCGGCAAACGAGAACAGTTCAGGTTTGCTATGCATAAGAGAAAGAAATGCTTCATATTCAACGGGAAGGCCTTCAAGGAGAATATCTAACTGTTCGGACTCAGAAATAGGATCACCAATCGAATTAAGAGAGTGAACGAGAGCCTTGATACGGAGAAGAAATTCACTAATAGAGCGATCACCTTTCTTGATGGTGCGGAGTTCTGTACGCAGCTGACGTGCCCGAGCCTTTGTCTGAGAGTGGAAATGGGTATGAATTTTATCCCAAACTTGAAACGCATGATTACAACCAAGCATACGCGCTAAGAACGGAGCAGATAAGGAAGACTGCAACCATGAAAGTAAGAGTTGATCTTGGGTCTCCCAAGTTGTGTATTCTGGATTTTCAATCCCTAATTCATGATCAGCAAGAGAGAGAAATTGCAAGGGAATGGACGGATTGACGAGATAACGATGAAGACGATGGGCTTTAATCACAGGCTCGACTTGTTGTTTCCAGACTAAAAAGTTAGTGTCGGATAGCTTCTCAGATATGACATACGAGAAAATGATCGGAGTCGTCGACGAAGATGCCATTGGAGAAAGAGGAGTCGTGAGCTCAGGACCGGTGCCCATAAATTAGGCTTCACGCTCTGGATACCATATTACAATTAAATCTACTGTAACATAGAAAGAAAAACAGAGAAAAGAAAACCAGCAGAGAATTTATGAAAGATCTTCTTCATATTGATAGACCAGAATGTTGGCCTTTATATATAGGGAACATCTAACAGAAAGGAATATATTCTCTAGAGCTGAGCTGTCACAGTGGTTATAACCGTATAACAAATACAGAATCTGAGTCAAAACAGAATTGCAGAATATAATTCTATATACTCTAACACCATCACACATACTCATTTCTTCATCACAAAACGTACCCCTGCATCCATCACATATACATGTCTTCTGTCCTTTGATAATATGCCCGCAGCTCAGGATCTTATCTTTGCCTAACTTTATTTGATTATTGAGTTTCTCGCATATTTCTTAGATGAATTTTTTTTTTCATGATAATTTTTCATGCACACAGATTAGAACAGAACAAAGAATGTGAGATAAGACGATAAGTGTGATATGATAAAACTGGGTTATTTAAAGAATATACATTTATTTCTTAATGGTGCTAGTATGAGTCAAAAGGTCCCAATTGTGAGCACCCGTAAAATTTATTTAGGCATCATTATATTCGTAGGTAATTACGTTTAGTTGTTCTTTTTTTTTCTCAACTTTTGTTTCTTATTCACTCAATAGCGATGGCTTTTATTCTTTTTCTTCCCATAAAAAATATTTCTAAACCACCTTATCATTTTTTTTATTTAACTTCCTTTTTCTCTTATGATTATTTTATTTTATCATAAAAAAATATATAGATCTTGTAGCACAGACATCATGTAAAATAGATTTTTAAACTGAGAAAACGTCTAAAAAATGTTAAAAAGATCGAGAGTGAGTATAAAACACGCTTAAGATCATTAAATATGTTTTATTGAAACGGTCAATATATTTCACACTATTTTCTATGCTAATTTTATTAGTATTTATGTTTATAGAATATTGGTTATAAAGACTTAAAAATAAAAAAAATAGAATTTTGTTTGATTTTCTTTGTATTATTGTAATTGGTAATGTTTGTGTGGTGATGAAGTAAAGTGTGTAACGTATGAAAATAATGGGGAGAGGTGAAATAGTGATGGATGAGGAGGTGGCGAATGCAGAATGAAGAGTGTGTGTGGCCTAAGTGATGAGTACCAAGTTGTTGCAAGTGTGGGACTTGATTTTCTTTGTGAAGCCAAGTGGCATTATCTTTTCTTTGTCCTTGATTTCTCCAGTTTAAACTTTTTCAAAATGTTTAGTTTGATATTTGTGAAGATATTACATGGTGAATGTGGTGATTTCGGACTATGCCAAGTGTAGAGCAATAAGGTTTGGAATTAAAAGCAAACATGCTTTTTCCAGTTTGTACATAATGTTATGAGAAGTAGCATAGCTGTTTGACAAAATGAAATTACTAGCCTTCAGAACTTTGCATTTTTTTTTTCTTTTCATTATGTAGTCCAACTTTTTCACTAGCTTTGATGAGGTAAAGAAACATGTATGGTAATGGTACCTTCCATCATTACTTTTCTTCATTCACACAAGTATTTTCAATTTGAATAACACATACTATAGGTTTAAGTTGAAGGATTCATTATTTAGTTAAGAAACAGATATGAATTATACATTTCAATGATCTTGGAGAAGAACTTGAACTAACCTACAGAGAGGAACTATCTCTTCCTCAATATCACGGGTCCAAAGGGACCACTCAATTTGCAAAGCTGTGATGGGATGAACAACATGTGCTCTTCTTATAGTATCAGGACTAGCTTCAGATAACGACATTGGCAGAAAAATATATTGTGTTTGCAGAGTTCCGAAGCAACTTAGGGTGGAGAAGGTGATTGAGCGTGTTTTAAGTTGTTATTGGTGGTTTTTATAGTGATATAGTGTATTTTATTAGAAATAAGGAGCTTTTAGGAGAAACACTATACATTGCTCCTACCCTCTAATTAACTTGTGTACAGAGGCGAATAAAGGACTGACTACGCAGCTAATTATTTTTTGTAATTATAACTGCTAATTTTATAGCATGTGCTGTATAAGATAACAAATCTATATTAATATGCTAGCTAATCTTGATGAGTACTGTGACATTCTCTTAACAGGAATCACAAGTTAGTGAGTTTTCATTAATCTGAAATTGAAGGAGCAACATTCAGCAGTCACTTCTGAGAAGAAGGTAATTAAGTTTCAATAAACCTTGATTCTTTAAGGAATGCATAGTTATTAGTTATTTCACTGAACAAAATTACTCCTATGTTTCTACACTGAACAGAATGTGGCTTAGTTCTCTACACATGTTTTCAAGCCATTTTGCAGATGAAAAGGCAGAGTTGGTTCCATTGTTATGTTTGTGATGATAACATGATAAAAACTGAAACCCAAATAGAAACAAGGATTTTATAAGTTAAATTAGAATTGGTACAGTTCTCCCCAGGCACTAAAAAAAAAAGATATAGAGCATGGGTTATTTTATGGAGACCTCCACAAATAAATATCATATGGACAAATTATAATAAGAATTGGTGAACTAATCCAAATTCTATCTCTATCAGTAAGATTAATCCAGTCCACTGATCAACTTGGTTATCCACAGTACTGTTTCGAAGTAATAATGACTATGATATTTTAATAGGTTATTTAATTTTTAGTGTTATCTATTGTAATAAGTGCCCTAGTGGTGGAAAAAGTAATTGTTAATTAATTTGAGACTCTTGTGAAAGTTTGCTTGAATTGGTATAAAATGTAAGCAGCAGCAAAGATACCTTTGACCCCTGTTTAGAAATTTTGAGCTCAAAACAATGTCAGGTTTGAGAGGACATGTCCATACATGAATTGACAAATGTTGTTGTATGCCTATAGGAACAAATTGAAGTGGTTTGACTCAAAGCACTAATGATGAATGAGAGGTTTCCCCTAATGATGTTGTTGGTAGAATGTTAGGCCCAGAGCATTCTGGGAGGGTGCGATGCAAGGGTTTAGGAGCAGCTCCTACTAACTCATTTTGAAATACAAGATTTCGACTTTTGGATTTAAGCATTGCTTCATCTAGTGCTGCCACATCATCAACATCTTCTGATCAGTGGCAACAGAAGTACACTAATTTAGAATCCCAAATTCAAACCACCTTGGGTGCACCAAAAGCCTACATGATAATGAAGGAAGGAAAGATCCCTGATGAATTAACTGCCTTCTTTGATCCTCAACCACAAGTAAGTTATGTCCAGTCTCTGGAAATGTGCATTTGGAAATGCTCAGCCTTTGGAAACTAATTATCTTGGTACTTATTTGTGATGTGACTTTTGATACAAGAATTATACTGTATCGGTGTAAGTTAATCATCGATACCAAATAATCATGATTTTTGTGTGGGTCAATGATCTAGTAATAAACTATTTAAGTATATGCATGTTGATTTCATGATTTGAGGTTGACGTCCTTCTTGCAACTAATATGTATCTTTTATAATTTCAGCAAGACGTCCTTCTATGGGTACAAGAGGATCATCTGGTGGTAGCAACATTTAGGGTGTTGATGATGTTTTTTAGGATGAAACTATTTTAGTGTATTATGAACTTTGAGTAAGTATGAATTAAGTTGTAATTGTTTTCAATTTAAATTGCTTTTATGTTACTATGTTGATTTTAAGAATCAAAAGTTCTAATGATATATATTTGACCACTTTGGTTGAAGTATTTGATTGAAGTTTACAAAAAAAATATTGTTGATACAAAAGTATAAGTACCTCAAATGGTGACATACATTGTGAAGTATAGTAGGAAATTCTAATTACAAACAAAATATTGTTTTTTATGATATTTGAATAACGCAAGAAAAATGAAGTAATAAATCTCCAAATTAAATAATACAAACGAAACAGGTTAAAACCTTTACAGATAATCCTCAAATTGAGGAAGGTATTAACCTCCACAAAAAAAATGAAAAACAAGAATTTTGGAATCAAATAGGTTTATGGAAATAAAGGAGGTTTTAAACCTCCACAAAATAATAGTCATGAATAAGAGAAGTTATAACCCTCCATTAAAAAACTTCCACAATATAAATCTGGTATCAAGGATTGTAGAAAATCTCCACAAATAACTTGTGGAGAACCTATCTGTGGAGGTTTGAACAACCCCTGCAAATTATTTTGTGAAGGGTAAAAACCTCCGCTAAACGAAATTAAAACCTCCTCAATTTAGTTTTTTTTTATAGTGTACCGTGCATGTAAAAAAATCATGTTATTATTATTCAATTCTTTAATACTTTAGGGGTTTAGAAGTGTTTTAAATTTAAATTTAGATTTAACAAGTGTCAATAAACATGACCATGTGTAGGGAGTTTATTTGTGGGTCGTGCATATATTAATGTTAGATGATGACGTTGGAGTTCTGCGAGAGATTCACACTCTTTTATACCATTTTTAATGTTTTTATATATAAATTCTATTTTTATTACTTTTTTTATTATACTTACATTTTAATATTTTCAAAATCTAATAAATAAATTTAAATATTTGATAATTTAAAATTTCTTTTAGTGCATTTATTTAATTGGAACTTGATTAGTGGTTTCTGCTTCAGCTTCTATTTATAAATATTCATGCTCCATGAATTGAATAGAGTATGCAGTTTTCAGTTTTATTTTTTCAGTTGTTAGCTGCAACGATTAAAGCATTTTATTGGTAGCATCAACAACACCAAGAACAAGACCACATCAAGAAGTTAAGAGCAACCACAACGAAACAACCAACTAACACATCAAAACCAACACCAAAAATGACATGACTAGTATGCTTTAATTATTAGGCATTTGGAGTTTTTCGCTTCTTTATTATGTTAGATTATGTTTTATTAGAATTTGGTTAGGATTATATCTTAAAGTTTTAATTTGGACTGAGTTATTAGGACTTGTTTGTTTATAACTTGGATTTGGATTATGCTTTTATTTTGCATTTCGATTTGATGTTATTTTTACTTGGATTTGGATTAAGTGAAGTGTTACTAATAAATTTTGTTATGAAAAAAAATTTACAGAAAATTGTTGTCAATTTTTTTTAAAATATTTTATATAAAACACTTTTCGCAACAAATTTTGTAAAAAATATTATGAATTTTAGGAAATAATTACTCACGAAGGAATTATCTATCAATTTAGATCTTTAAAAAAAATAGCAGAAAAAAAAATTCTTGCAAATTTTTTTAACAAATTTGTAAGAAAATTATCATGTAATTTGAAAATTTTTAGTAATATATTAACTTTTAGTATCAATAATGTGGGTAAAATTTTATTTTGTTAATTTAAATTTTATTGTAGGTAAAACAATTGGGGAATAGAAAGAAATATTTTTTAATTTGAAAAGCACTTTATTGCATGCAGATTCAAATATGAAATAATCCGTATGTGATAACAAATATGTGTTCATTACCTACGGATTATTTCGTATGTAAAGTTACATACAAATTATTTCGTATGTAATTCATCCAGATTTACATACAATTTATATTCGTATGTAATTTTCTACATATTCTATTATTTACGAAAAGTTCCATATGTAATGTTACATACGGATTTTTTGAGTGTATAAAGTTTCTGACGTCTATTTTACATACAATTTTTTTTTTTATATAATTCGTGGATAATATATCATATTACATATGGAATTTTAAAAATATATATATACGAAATTTGTTCGTAGAAAAAAACACTTTTTTTTTATGGCTTCTTTCTTATAATATCAATGTTTGACCTTAAGTCCTTTTCTTTGTAATTCAATTACTAACTTCGCTTGTTTACCTTGGTGATACATTATAATGTCCGTTTTGAGAAATTGTATCAAGTTCTTTGATTGAAAATAGGAAATAAAATCATTCAATATATAGAAAAATACTTAATGCACAAGATCTTTAGAATGGAGCATTGTCCTCTAACACGATCAAGTGATGGAAGCAAAATAGATTAAAATTAAGATTAGATGTAGAATTGTATTAAGATTTTAAAATGACTTTTAATATTGTTTATTTTATGTTTGGATCTTTGAACTTTCGGTACTTTGAAATTTATGAACAATCAATAAAAAATTTATAAATATTGGTGCACAAGCTTGACTCTTTTCAAAGATTTATTTCGTTGAATTCCATTGACAGTGTTGAATTATTGCGAGAAGTATTTGTACACGTTCGCCCACGTTATTGTATTATGCAGTGCACATGCAATAATAACAATTACTATTTCATATGTATTCTGAACAACTCGTGGACAATGCACTAACAACCAAAAGGACATATAAATAAGCTCAATTACAATTATTGTGATCAATTCAATCAACTCAAGCACACCCTACTGGAATACACACGACCTATATAACTTATATTGTATTTTTATTACAACAACAACCTCTTAACACAAGATGGCCACTTTGACTGCTACGTAAGTTCATGAACAGCATCAGTTGCTAAATCCTAAACCTTAAACATTAACTCACATGACCACCTAAACTCTTATGTCACTCACATGATTTCTTTTGTCAGTCACATTACTATCATATTTTTTTTAGGATTAAATATGTTTTTGGTCCCTCAAGTTTTAGCAAAATTTAGAATTAGTCCCTCTTCGAAATTTTTGACCAATTTAGTCCTTCATCTTTAGAAATATATGAATTTAGTCCTGTTAACCAGATTTTGTTAAGTTTATCTAACTTTTCAAGCGCATTTCATGATAGTATTTGAATTGTTTACATCGTTTGACCCATTTTCGCTTAAATGCTAACTCAAATATTATTATAAAACGCGTTTGAAACTTCAAATAAACTTAACAAAATTTGATTAAAAGGATTAAATTTATGCAATTTTAAAGATGAAGGGCTAAATTGGTCAAAAGTTTCGATGAGGGACTAATTCCAAATTTCACTAAAACTTGAGGGACCAAAAATATATTTAACCTTTTTTTTCATAATACTGTAATTTGTATATATTTTGGTGGATTCACGAGCCCATAATTCCTCCACCATTTTCTAAGGACATATTAAATATATGCCGCAAGGTTTTTTGTGTATTGATGATGTCAATTTTGTTTAAGGGAAGAAAGCCAAATGTTGCTCATTTAAAAAAATTTGGTTGTTAATGTTTTGTGCTAAATAATGGTAAAGAGAATTTGGGTAAGTTTGACTCTAAAAGCAGATGAAGCTATATTTTTGGGATATTTTATTACTAGTAAAACATGTAGCGTTTTTAATAAAAGAACTTTGACTATAGAAGAATCTAGGCATGTTGTCTTTGATGAAATTATGGACCTTAAGGAAAACTCCCTTGAGTTAAATACACCAAATGCAGGTGATGAAGAATACCTAAAGGAAGCATTTAAGGAAATGTATCTAAATGAGAATCCACCTTCTCATCATGAAGATCTTGTAAAAATTTGGAGATTGCCAAGAGGATTGTCTTTGGACAACATCATTGGAGACATATCAAAGGGAATAACTACTAGAAATATGACTAATTTTTGTATGAGTGTAGCTTTTGTTTCATAGATTGAATCAAAAAAATATAGAAGAAACTCTTCAAGATGACCAATGGTATATTGTAGTGCAAGAAAAGTCAAAAGAATTTGAAAGGAATGAAGTTTGGGAACTAATTCCAAGAGAGGACTCACATCAAGTCATTGGAATAAAGTGGGTGTTTAGAAACAAGTTAGATGATGGAAACATCACAAAGAATAAAACTAGGCTTGTTGCAAAAGGATACATTCAAGAAAAATGTATATATTATGATGAAACATATGCTTTGGTTGCTAGGTTAGAGGCTCTATGCCTACTTCTTGAATATGCTTCAATTATGAAATTTAAATTATATCAAATAGATGTTAAGAGTGTTTTTTCTAAATGGATTTATTAAAGAAGATGTCTATGTTGAACAACCTTCTGCTTTTAAGGATTATAAGTTTCCTAATCACATATATAGATTAAAGAAAGCATTATATGGATTGAAACAATGATCTAGATCTTGGTATGAAATATTAAGTACGTTTCTGTTAGAAAATGATTTTACTAGAGGAAAAATTGATTCAAATTTTTTTATTAAAAGAGTAGGTGAACATGTCTTGTTAATTCAAGTATATGTGGATGATATAATGTTTGAATCAACTGATAACTCTCTATGTGAAGGATTTGCAAGTATTATGCAAGAAGAATTTGAATGTCAATGATGGAAGAATTGACATTCTTCTTTGGACTGTAAATTAAGCAAATGGAAGACAGAACCTTCGTATCTCAATCTAAGTACTACAAGGAGGTATTAAAGAAATTTGGAATGGATACTACTAAGGAGGTGGGCAGTCCTATGGCAACATCATTCTACTTGGATAAAGATGAATCAGGTATGGAAGTTAATCAAACTATGTTTAGAGGCATGATAGGATCTCTATTATATCTCACAACAAGCAGGCCTCATATTATGCTAGTTGTGTGTATGTGCTAGATTTTAGGCTAATCCTAAAGAATTTCATCTTACCATAGTAAAAAGAATTTTAAAATATCTTAAGGGAACTAACTATTTTGTTTGCATTATGGTACCCTTCAGGAGCCTTCCGTAGTTTAATAGGTTATTCTGATGTTGATTATAGGGGTTGTAAAATGGATTGAAAAAGTATAAGTGATACTTATCATCTCTTAGGATGTTCATTAGTTTCTTGGCTCTAAGAAACATGCATGTGTGGCTTTATCAACTATTAAGGCTAAATATATTGATGCAAGAAATTGTTGTGCTCAAATCTTATGAATAAAACAACAATTAACAGATTATATCATCTACTTAAATCATATTCCTCTGAAATGTGATAATACCAGTGCAATAAACCTTACAAACTCTTTAAGAAATTATACTTATGATTAAAATCATATAAATGTTTTTTATTTTTTGTTTGCACAGTTTGAAAATTGATTCTAAACAAAAAAGAAACAAACATAATGAGTTATAAATAAATTCCATTCTTAATTCACAATATTAAATTTCTATCATTAATATTGATTTTAATTATTATTTTGTAGAAGAATTTTGCAAAGGCAAGAGAAAAGAAGCATACACCTAGGAAAGTGTGCTCGGACAAGAAAAAAACAAACAAAACTACGACATGTTTATGGTCAAAGTTATTAGAAGTGAAACAAAATGAACAAATTGAACATTTCAATTGGAGACAAATTTCTCTTACATTTAGTAGAACTGAAGACCAATAATATACAAAGATGATCTTAGACAAGTGCAATCAATAAAAAACTATTCAAAACTTGTTTAAATAGTAAAAATTGTTATGAAAGTTATGGATTGTCCATTGAGTTGCTGATTGTTACTAAGCTTGATTACTATTGATGACATTTACATTATTTACATTACGTATGTAACCCTTAAATTGTACCTTTTGAGTTGTCTTTTGTACCTATAAATAAGGACTTTTCCGCCTTAATAATAAGATACAGAAAACTAGTCTTTGATGCTCTATTTTTTCTCTTTATTCTTCTCTCTATTATTAAATTTATTTTATAACACGTTATAAGCACGATGCTCTAACCAATTGAGTTAGTGGAAACGTTTTCTCTTTAAGGACAGTGCTCTGCGTACCTAAATCAGGTTCTTTCTAATCCTTTCCTTATTGACCATTTTGTCTTATATTCTTCTTTTTTGCGATAAAAATTATTTTACTTATTATTATTATTACTATGGTGATGATTATTATTATAATTATTGTCTATATTAACTTTATAATTTCCTAAATAAAATTTGATTATTATCAATATTTTATGAACCAGTTTTAAACAAGTCAAACCTTACAAAATTTGGATTTGTGACTCTTGATATTACAAGGAAGAAATACTCATCTTCTTGAGTATGTCACAAATATTCTCAAATTATTTCATGTCTTCTTATAGCTAAACAAAATAGTGAGTAAATGCAGAAACATACATGAGACTAAATTAGTTATGTTTCATTTTCATAAGTGAATGCAGCAACATCTGATTCATATTTTCATGGTACTTTCATGGTCATACAAGAAATTTCAAAGAGACAATTTGTCATCAGAAGTGGAACAATAGTATGAAGAAGGGAATAGAAAAAGATGAAAAAAATGACAAATAATATGAAAATATAATTTATCATTGTTGTGGTAAAGGCCATTTGGTTCGTACTTGTCTTACATCGAAGCATCCTAAAAAACAGGGAGAAAAACATAGAAACACACCTTGTGTTTATAAAGATGATGATTTTGATTTTAGCCATATGAATGTCACTCATATTGATATTGTTGTTTTTCTTTGCTAAACTAAATATAATGGAAGATGGAAACATTGATCACCTTATTGGTGATGGAAGTATTAATTTTTTTTTATCAAATGGTAGAATAAGTTTCTATGTGACAGTAATATAAATTTATATATTAACTTATTTTTATTATAATTTAATTTAAGGCAAATTTTTTATAGTATTATTACTATATAAAATATGCATGTTTGATGTTGGTTAATGTTTAAGTAAAAATCACTTTTTTTGTATTATGAGATGTATATGTGAAATGAGTGTATAATGAACATTTATTATTATTATTATTATTATTATTATATATATATATATATATATATATATATATATCTTATATAGTAATTGTCATAAAAGTGTGAATGTATAATATTGATATTTTTCTAATATTGGATGTCACATGAATGGCATTATTAAACTTGAATTGGTATTAGATAGAGAATATGCATGGTAATTGAAATGTCATCCCTCAAAAAAATATATATAATGTTCCATGATAAAGATAGAAACGTTGGATTTTATTGATCACAAATTTTTAAATGTTGAATAGAAATGGTCAATCACTTGTGCATTTAAGTGTACCAATCAAATGGAGAAAACATTGGATTTATGGTGCATTAATTGATTGAAATTGAATTGGAGGATTGAATTTGTGCAACAAATTAACGTAACAAGGGCAATGAAGTAACTTTTAGATAAAAGTAAATAAAAGGGACAATGTGTTAGTTTTGAAATGGTTGAAATGCCAAGAAGGGGGGTTGAATTGGCTAGTTAAAAATTTAGGCTATCTTTGAAAGCTAAAAACCACCTTTAATTGCATCAATTAGATCACCAAGTTAGGATGCAACAACTACTGAACTGTATACTTTTAATCAGTCAAAAACAGAGTTAATCGATTGATTTTACTAAACAAATTTTGTTCTGGTATAATTAACCGATTGAAACAGAAAAATAGTCAACTAAAATACTGGAAAAAATGCAGAAATTCAAATTCGAGAATGATCAAGACAGGTTCTAAATGATTATGCAAACATGTTCAATGTTGTAGATGTCATGAAAACATGCAAGAACACGAAAAAGATTATTGAAACACAAGTTCTTTAATCTTTAAATGATTATACAAGAGAGAAGGGTTAGAGAAATGATGAGATCACAAGATTTTTATAATGGTTCACTCAAACCTGAGCTACATCCAGTTTGTCAAGGCAACCTGAGCTTGACTTTACACTATTTCAAAAGATTTACAAAGTATTCACCCTTACACTTTCAAAATATGCAAAAACCACGCAAAAGACTCTTGAATCACACAAGTATCACACCAGTACAGCAAGAACCCTCTTGTAGACATGGAAAACCACCAAGCACACACACAAAGCTTGAGAAAGATCAAACCTAAATGGTAGCACAACCCAGCCTACCACAAACCACTTTATCCAAGCTTCAAACACAAGCCAAAATCTCCAAGAATTGATCCAAGATCAATCTTCAACTGCTGCAGTTTGGATGATTATGAAAGAGAGAGTTTCCACACGTTTCCAGAACAATTTCGCGCTAAAAAATGATCAGAAGAGCTCTCT
Source organism: Vigna unguiculata (assembly GCF_037176805.1). Classification (NCBI taxonomy): domain Eukaryota; kingdom Viridiplantae; phylum Streptophyta; class Magnoliopsida; order Fabales; family Fabaceae; genus Vigna; species Vigna unguiculata. The sequence continues at coordinate 8,846,855 of NC_140797.1, forward strand.
TTCGAAAATCACAGCACTTATAGTCAAACTGTTACGAAACTCAACAGGTTGATTTCCAAATCAATCGGTTGATTTCACTTGAATTAAGTGAAATCAGTCAATTAAAAAATAAATCAACTTATTGAATTTGTTGCAGTTTAAGACTACTGCAGCCAACCTTTTAACCTGTTGAAAAACAATTCAACTGATTAAAAGAGACATTTTAACCTGTTGAAAAACCATTCAGCTGATTAAAAGACACAACAAAGACCAAATACATTAAATTAATGTTATAAGGTCTACAATATGAATTACAAACTTCAAATACACTTTCTTAATGATGTAACTATGTGGAGAGCACACGTTCTAGCCTTGATCAACATGAATATCATCAAATCTCCTTTCCTTCATCAATGTAGGCTTCATTCTAATGGAAATGGCTTCAAGATAGTTTAAAAGGGCTCCATTAAATCTTCATCAAATCTTCAAGAAGCATACCACATTGGCTTCACATGTCAACACAATGCATTTTTGGGTGTAGGAAATTTAGATTTTTGAAGATAATAAATTTGAACTTGACTACTATTAAAATATAATGGGTGAATTAAGATTCAATTAAATGATATATTAATTTTTTTTTGTGTGTAAGAATGTGAAGTAAGGGTTTTGATATAAATTTGTGGTTCTAATTTTATTATACTATACATATTAAAAGTTCAAAGATTTTTGGATATGATATTTTATACTCAGTTTTATTTGATATTATTTGATAATATATGATTGCGAAGTTGATTAATTTTGGGTGGTACATGCAACAAGTTGAGGTTATTAACTTTGTTAAAATTTAATTTATATATATATATATATATATATATATATATATATATATATGATCATTTTAATATGCAATAATATTGGATAGACTAAATATATTGTATTTTACTGATAGTGCAAGAATTAAACTCTCAAGATTATTAATTTATTTTTCTCATGCTTGGTTATTCAAGAACTCAATATTAGCATTATTTCTATATCACAAATAATGTTTTGAAGGCTTGGAAGAGCTATTACACTTCTACAAAGAAGTCTAATAGAAACTTATTAAGTTCTAAAAATATTTGTCTAAATAGATGTCATATTGAGAAAAAAAATAAGGAGATATGAAATATCTTTACATTAATGGACTTGGGTTGAATAAAAAATAAAGCGTGTATTAGAGAAATTATCAATCTTCTTTTATGGCTTGTATTAAACATATATTAGTACAATTGAAATGCATGTCATTGTAAACCTGAAGTTTACGAATCAAAAAGGGATTTCTTGTTTAGCATGATTAGTTGGGTCATCCTAGATCTATCATGATGCAAAAAAAATAGTTGAAAACTCTTGTGGACACTCACTTAAGATTCAAAAACTTCTTCAATCCAATGATTTCTTATGTAATACACGTTTACAAGGAAAGTTGATAATAAGACTATCACTAGAAAACTTTAGAAATGAGTCAATATCATCTTTTGGAATTAATACAATGTGATTTTGTGGTCTAATGCACCCATCATGTGGATCATTTAGATATTTCATGGTTTTAATTGATGCATCAACTAAATAGTCACATGTTTGTTTATTATCAATTTGCAATCATACATTTGCAAAGTATTAGCACAATTAGTTAAGTTAAGAGATCACTTCACGGATTATTCGTTTAAGAAAATTTGTCTTGATAATGTTGGTGAATTGGAATTTGAAGTTGAACATCTAGTAGAACATATGTTCATGCTCAAAATGGACTTGTAGAATTATGAATAAAACGTATAAAGTTGGTTGCAAGACCATTACTTATGAGAGATAATCTTCCAATGACTACTTGGAGATATACAATTTTACATGTAAAAATATTTATTCACATCAAGCCAACAAGTTATCATAATTACTCTATTATCCAGTTGGATTTTGGTTAGTAACCTAATTTTCTCATTTTAGAATTTTTGTATATGATCGAATTTCCCCACCAAAAGGGACTATGATGAGTCTTTAGAGACGATTGAGAATATATGTTAGATATGATTCTCAAATCAATAATAAAATATCTTGATCTGTCAAAAGGAGACATATTTACAATTTGATTTGTCAACTATCATTTTTTATGAATTAGTTTTTCCAACATTAGGGGGAGAAAGAAAACATTTGGAAAAGGATATTGGTTGGAATGAATTATCATTGTCTCTCTTGATCCTCGTACAAAAGAATGTGAACTCGAAGTTCAAATGATAATTCATTTACAACTTAGCCAATCAATTATCAAATGTTTTTACTGACACAAATATGATAATTAAATCACATATACCAACTTTTAATGCTCCAAATAGAATTGATATTAATTCATTACACGATTAAAGTGTGGTAAGCCTATTGGTTCCAAAGATAAAAATCCTCAAATGAGAAAATGAGCTAAAAAGACAAGATGACCTAATCGAGGAGGTGTAAATGACAAAGATTCATTTGACATAATTAATAATTTGGTTCTAGAAGAACCTCAAGTACATGAAATTGTTGAAAATGATGAGATCTCAATAAAATTATGTCATGAATAAGATAATATGGAACCAAAATGAAGTCAATGTTGATGATGTTTTAGCATATAATATAATGATGAATGTTATATATGAATGACAATGAGGATCAAGATTGTCGACAAAGAAATGATTGGCCAAATGAAAAGATGAAATAGAAGCATAATTAGATTTGCTTGTTAAACAAAATGTTTTTTGACTTGTAGTCCACACATCTGAACGTGTAAAAGCTCATTGATATTATAAAGAATGATAATTATATAAAAATCCTTGAAAGATTTAATTTGCCCAAAAATGCAAATTCTAAAGTGGATTATTCAATAAAATTGAACAAGTCCCTTTTATGGATTAAAGCAGTCAAGACGTATAATTATCCATGTAAGTACTTGTTAAAAGAAAGGTACTTATCGTTGTATTTATGTGAAAATATCAAAAAATGAATTTGTCATAATTGTTGTTTATGCATGTAACATAAACATCGATGGAACTTCTAATGAGTTCACAAAGGCAATTGATTGCTTAAAGAAAGAATTTGAGATGAAAGATTTTAGAAGTACAAAGTTTTGTTTGAGATTACAAATTGAGTGCTTAAATATAAGTGTTTTTGTACATCAAGATGTTTATATAATAAAGGTGCTTAAAAAGTTCTATATAGACAAGTTATATCATTTTTGCACTTCAATTGTAAGGTTTTATATGTTGATAAATGTCCCTTTAGACCTCACAATCATGAAGAACTTCTCAGTTAAGAAATACCATATTTTAATTATTAGAAAATGATTACTCAAATAATATTAATAATAATAAAAATATAAAATGATATAATAATAATAATAATAAATAGAGCAATAATAATATTGAAATGTATATAAGATATCAACAATTATAATAACAAGAATAAATAAATAAATAAACAAGGGAAGGAGTAGAAATATCCTGGGTTGAGGCACGCATAGCGCTATCCTTAGAGAAAACGCCCCTACTGCACAGGGCTAAACAACAAATACACAATCATATGTGTTTCAAATCATAGTGTTTCTCTCCCAAGATACAACAACCCGTCAGATCGATCGAGTGCAGCAAAGGATCTTCGAACCTTATGAACACCACAGTCTTAAAGATAATATATAGAAGAAAGAAAAAACACTCTTAAGAAAGACTCTAGTGTTTGTTGTCTTTGTTGTTGTTGTTGTTGTTGTTGTTTCTTTCCCTATGCACCTACGTGGTATTTATAGGTAGCAAAAGGAGAGAAAGGAGTAAAGTGTAATAAGAATATATCTGTTAGCCATAAAACACATTAACCCATAAATTAAAGGTTTATAAACACATGAGTAACAGTAATATTTTTATTTTTATTATTTATCTTTTAAATTATATTAAAATATTTCTAACAATCCCCCACATAATTTAACAAATAACAAAAAAATATATTATCTTTTAAAACAAAATATTGTAGTTCGGTGTAAGGAACCTTCCGGGTTTGACCCTTATGCCTAGTGCTTATAAACTTCCACCCGAGAAAATGCAGAGACTTGATTGTCTTGAACTACATCTCCTGTGACCAAGTTTTAGTAAATAACACATACAATATCGGTGTTCATTATAGATTCTAATCAGTGGGTGCACGTTACGGCCTTGTGTATGTATCTTGTTTCATGGGTGTCACTTAGAGACTTGCCCATGTCTCACAATGGCGGCCCCACCATCACACTCACTAGGTAAACCCTCAACGGGTGGTTTGTGACTCACACCCCTACAATAATTTTCATTGGGTTTATTAAGAGGTATTTTATAAAATAATGCACATACCTCAACCATTAGGCTTATTAAGAGGTATTTTATAAAATAAGCATAATAATGCACATACCTCAACCTTATTATTGCCACAATTTATAGTACACCTCGTCGTAGGAATGAGACATAAAATTTAATCAAATTATTTGGTGTACTTTAGTCAACAACAACTTCGTTGTTACCCATTGAACTCCATTCCATGGGATCGCCATTCATGTGGACATGGGTGTCCATTGTTGCAACTAATTTATGGGCTATAATCTCATTCCCCTCGACGACTCAAATTTTTGTTGTTGATGTATGCATCAACCCTTTGATAAGCAAATCCGCAACATTTCTTTCTAACCTGACAAAGTCAAGAGAGATAATATCATGAGTAATTAAGTTTCTAATATATTTGTCTCTCATTCTCATATGTCAATTTTTCAATTTCATTGACATTTTTACTAAAAGCTTTAAATATAATAATTTCATTGTCAGGATGCATTGGAAAAAAGAATAATTTATGCTTGCATAGTAGATCATGACATAACAACAACTTTTTAACATATTTTCATGATAGGACACCTTCATCCAAGGTTAAAACATAACCATAACCAATATTTGATATTTTGCCGCTAGAATCAATATCGAATTCACATAAATATATATCATTCAATAATCTCAAAAAAATTGGACATATTGCCATAAGTAGACACAAATAATATTACATTAGATGGCAAAACAGTGAGGTATATATTCATTCACTTTATAATATATAACCAAGATTTTTTTATTAACAGGTATGTTAACCATTGCAAGACACCCCCACACTTTGAAATATTTTAAATGTGGTTATTTTTTCTTTCATAACTCATAACAAGTTTATCACAATCTTTTGTGTTCAAAATATGGTAAGCAGGATAGAAAATTTCACTAATATAATGTTAGGCAAGTTAGAACTTGTAGAATAACATTTACCATATCAAAGCATTTTTCTTTCTTTCTTTCACTGCACCATTATATTAACACCATACACTATATAAAGATGTTACTTAATGAATAATACAATGAATTTCACACAAAAACACTCATTTATAAAGACATGTATCATCACTTCTTTAATTAATTAATTTTGCACCTCAAAATTTTATAATTTGAATGGTCTTTGATCAATCTTCTCAACAATTATAATAATAGCGTGTCATAAATCACAACTTAACATTTTGTAATAATCAAAGAAAACTTATAAATATTTTATTACAAGATAAAGGTACTTAACTCAAACAAATTATCATAAATATATCATTTACCAACCAAAACACATGTCTATAAATAATAATTTATTGTACTCAAAAACCACTCCATAACCTTGACGAGCACAAGAAGTTTCTAAATCCAAAAACATGAAAAACTCCTTTTTATTCATAAATCTGATAATTTATTAGTCATTTTTTTTTCATATAAATATCAAGCTTTATATTTTTTTTCAAATGCAAAGTTTAGTTCAAGTGTTTTCCATAACACAATAATAGTTTTAGTATGACAAATTATTTTATAATTGTTTTCATACAAAACAATTAAATTATATTGATGATATGGAACAACTTTATCAATGGTAAGAGTAGACAATATTGAAGCATGAATTAATATAACAACAAAAACATTAGCTTTAGACATCACAAAAAAAAATGTTCAATGAAAATGAATTTCATTTATCCATCATTTCATTTATTGTTACCAATAGAAATAGAAACAATTATACACATAAACTTTTAGGCTTAGTTGAAACTGATTTAATTATAACCATAATAAACACATTAGTTCATAAAATGTGTTTTCAGTCTTCAGCTCTATATTATTTTTAATTTTATAAATAAATACAAATGAGTAATCAAAAAAGAAATAACAAGATAAATTTTTCTCTCTAAGAATGTTAGGAAAAATGATTACTCAAATAATATTAATAATAATAAAAATATAAAATGATATAATAATAATAAATAGAGCAATAATAATACTGAAATGTATATAAGATATCAACAATTATAATAACAAGAATAAATAAATAAATAAACAAGGGAAGGAGTAGAAATATCCTGGGTTGAGGCACACATAGCGCTATCCTTAGAGAGAAAACACCCCTACTGCACAGGGCTAAACAACAAATACACAATCATATTTGTTTCAAATCATAGTGTTTCTCTCCCAAGATACAACAACCCGTCAGATCGATCGAGTGCAGCAAAGGATCTCTGAACCTTATGAACACCACTATCTTAAAGATAATATAGAGAAGAAAGAAAAAACACTCTTAAGAAAGACTCTAGTGTTTGTTGTCTTTGTTGTTGTTGTTGTTGTTGTTTCTTTCCCCATGCACCTAGATGGTATTTATAGGTAGCAAAAGGAGACAAAGGAGTAAAGTGTAATAAGAATATAGTCGTTAGCCATAAAACACATTAACCCATAAATTAAAGGTTTATAAACACATGAGTAATAGTAAGTTTTTTATTTTAATTATTTATTTTTTTAAATTATATTAAAATATTTCTAACATTAATGTTATAAGAGCACTAATGTATTTTTCTTATTATACTCGACTTGATACAGTATTTGTTGTAAATTTGTTAAGCAAGGTATAATTTTCAGCTATAAGAAGACATTGAATTAGTGTAAAACATATATTTCATTACCTTAACGGTACTTTGAATATAGGCTTATTTTATCAAAATGATTCAAAGTCAAATGAGTTATGTAGATGCAGATTATTTGTCTGGTCCTCATAACGCTTGATCACAAACAAGATATTTCTTCACATGTGGTGGTACAATGATTTCGTGGTAGTCTATAAAACAAACCATAATAGCAACATCGTCAAATCATCCAACTTTTAGCATTACATGAGGAAAAATGAAATCAACAACCATATATGAAGACAACATTACATGTATTGCTCAATTGAAAGAATGATATATTAAAGATTTATTTACAAAGTCTTTGCCAAGGACAACTTTGGAGCAATTGGTTCACAAATGTGGACTTGGACATTTTAAAGATGAAAGCTATCATGAGGGGGAGATGTCGCAACTGAGGTCACGATGGGACAATGACAAAAATTTATTTTAAAATATAGAGGAGTCACCACCATAATTTATTAAGGAAAACTATAGAAAAACCTTAAAAAGAAATAGTCTTTGAAATCAAGTTTGGGTTCGAGAGTCGGTTACGTGTGGACAAGGTATTAGCACTTCACAACATCCAAAGACGATTCCTTTCAATTAAGTGTACAAAATTAATGTAATTCTTTTAAAATACTTGGTTTCCCGCAAAAAATAAAATAAAATAAAATAAAAAAATCAAATCAAATCAAATCAAATCAAATCAAATAATAATAATAATAATAATAATAATAATAATTAAATAAATAAATAAAATCAAACAAATAAAAAAATACCAAAGATTAAAGAAAATAATATTGAAATTTTTATTTGGGCCCGTGAAGGATTGACCTTGCACCTACGTATCTCCATTTGCAATGGAGAATCAGGGTTACGTAGTTCTTTATAAAATTTTAAATTTTTGTGAAGTGAACCCGACAATGACTTGGCCTCGCTTCTACGTATTTCCATTCAGAATGGAAAATCAGGGATCACGTAGTTCTAAAATAAAAATAATAATTTATAAAAAAATTGTTTGAAAAAAGATATGATTTTTGGAAGGTGAACCCGACAAGGATTGACCTTGATCCTACGTATCTCCAATCAGAATTGAGAATCAGGGATCACGTAGTTCTAAATGAGAATAAAAAAAATTGTTTGAAAAAGATAGAAGGGTTTGTAAACTCAAATTGTATTAGAGAAGTTTTGTATGTTGTAAAAAGTAGTTATCAAGTTAGTCAGGGACCCAAAAAGATAATTAAAAGGTATAAAAACTAATGATTATCAAGCTAGCACGACACTCACATGATAATTAATTTTATGAAAATAATGGTTATCAAGCAAGTACGAGACTCGACATGATAATTAATGTTATGAAAATAATGATTATCAAGCAAGTTCGGGACTCGACACGATAATTAAAATTATGAAAAATAATGATTATTAAGCAAGTCCGGGACTCGACATGATAATTAATGTTATGAAAAATAATAATTATCAAGCGAGTCTGAGACTCAACTTAATAATTTAAGTTATGAAAATTGATTATCAAGCGAGTTCGGGACTCGACATGATAATTAAATTATGAAAAATAATGATTATCAAGCGAGTCTGGGACTCGACATGATAATTAAAGTTATGAAAAATATTATCAAGCAAGTCCAGGACTCGACATGATAATTAAAATTATGAAAAAAAATTATTATCAAGCGAGTCTAGGACTAGACATGATAATTAAAGTTATGAAAAAGAATGATTATCAAGCGAGTCCAAAACTCGACATGATAATACAAATATGAAAAATAATTATTATCAAGCGAGTCCAGAATTCGACATGATAATTAAATTTATGAAAAATAATGATTATCAAGCGAGTCCTGGACTCGACATGATAACAGAAATATGAAAAATAATGATTATCAAGCGAATCTGGGACTCAACATGCTAATTAAGTTATGAAAAATGATTATCAAGCAAGTCTGGGACTCGGCATGATAATTAAAATTATGAAAAATAATTATTATCAAGCAAGTCAGGACTCGACATGATAATTAAAGTTATGAAAAATAATGATTATCAAGCGAGTCCGGGACTCGTCATGATAATATAAATATGAAAAATAATTATTATCAAGCGAGTCCAAGACTCGACATGATAATTAAAGTTATGAAAAATAATGATTATCATTATCATGTCAAGTCCGGGACTCGACATGATAATTAAAATTATGAAAAATAATTATTATCAAGCGAGTCCAAGACTCGACATGATAATTAAAGTTATGAAAAATAATGATTATCAAGCGAGTCCAGAACTCAACATGATAATACAAATATGAAAAATAATTATTATCAAGCGAGTCCAAGACTCGACATGATAATTAAAATTATGAAAAATAATTATTATCAAACGAGTCTAGGACTCGACATGATAATTAAAGTTATGAAAAATAATGATTATCAAACGAGTCTGAAACTCGACATGATAATACAAATATGAAAAATAATTATTATCAAGCGAGTCCAGGACTCGACATGATAATTAAAGTTATGAAAAATAATGATTATCAAGCGAGTCTGGGACTCGAGATGATAATACAAATATGAAAAATAATTATTATCAAGCGAGTCCAGGACTCGACATGATAATTAAAGTTATGAAAAATAATGATTATCAAGCAAGTCCGGGACTTGACATGATAATTAAGTCCATTTTTAGGTAGAGAAAAGGCAGAAGAAAAACCTTCTATACAGACTAATTTAAAGTTTATGAGTGCTTCCACATTTTATCAATATTATTTATTTAGATCAATTCTATTTAATAGCTTTAATTTAGCTAATTCGCTTTCGTAATATTCAAAAAAAGAATGAAAATTGTAATCATCAGGTAAGTTCGAGACTTAACATGATAATTAATAATCTTCAATTTTTTAAAATTTTGACGTGAAAGGAGATAATGATTTTATACAAAAGAAATGAATCATGAAGTAACATGAAAGTAGAGGCATGAATACCATAACACGAGTGTGAAGAACCTAAATTTTTTATGATTATTAGAGGAGTTCAAATACTAAAATAGAGGGCGCACAAAGCAAAAGAACGGAGGTGCAAAACTTAAGAAACAGGGGTGTGCAAAGTAGTTTGGTCATATGAAGCTTAAAGCTGCAAATATCAAAAGAGGGGTTCAAAAAGAGCAATGCAAACAGAAACATGGTCTTTTTTCTTTCACCTAACCTTTTTTCTTTATTTCATTTTATATATTACTAGTTCAGCTTAATCAATTATTAGTTCCTTTATACTATTATTTTTTATTCACTTGACTTAACATGATAATTAATGAGAATTTTGAAATTTTAATTATCAAGCAAATTCGAGGCTCAACATGATAATTAATGTGATGCGATGTATATATATATATATATATATATATATATATATATATATATATATATATATATATATATATATATATAACAAAATAAATAATTGATAATTTTTGTAAAATATTATATATCTCTTTTAGAAAAGAATATCACCAAACAAAAATAAAATTTTCTCAATTAATGCCTAGACATATTTATTATTCAATAGCTATCTCAAAATCTTTATTCACATATTCATGTTTCGTGTGTATCTTGTGCGTTATTTTGAAATATCCAATATAAACAACATATTATATTAGCCATTAAAATCAACTCGCATTCTGATAAAAGAAATTAAGGAAAAAGTATAAAAGATTTTAATTAATAAACTAAACATACCAAAAGAAACTTTCAAATGCAGAGATTCACATATACATATAAGGTTAATGTTTCTTGGACACTTTTTATGCCAACACTCATATGCAACTTTCATCTAATATTAACGGCAATAAAACCCATCCAAAATTTCGTATATTACACAACCAACTATTTCTTTTGACATAACAAAACCACATTACAAGAGACAGTTTCATAAAAGAAATGATAATTAGAACATATACATACGATGCCATGATGAGTGCAAGCTTTCGTGTAAGAGAAGGAAAAGAGAGAAAAAAAAACAATCAATATGTTCGGTGTTATGATCTCATAATAAATATCACAAGTAAATATCAAAGGAGAAAGAAAAACCTGGATTTTCACGCCTGTTTGAAGATTTTTCCTTTTCAAAATCAAAATAATGTTTGCAAGTGTATTTCTCTTATCTTCTCAAAGCTTCGTGTTTTGGTGTCTTTGCCCCTCCAAGAAGTATTTTTCAGGTGCTTTTTCTTTGTGTTTGGTATCGTGGTGTGTGATCCCTTAGTGTGAGTTGTTCTAGAATGATCGTTAATGAATGTTGATGAGAGTGAGACCCAAAAATAATATTTTTGACCTTGGGAAGAAGATGACGGTGGATAAAGGAGAAAAATATATCTTCCGTGTTGTGTGTCTCTTTTATGAAGCGGAGAAAAGAAAAAAAGAGCTCGAGGGACGAACGTGAGTGTGAGAGACTATTAGATCCTGAGACCTTTTCTTCTATATTTTTAGCATAATCTAAGATATTAACTGTGTGTGGAGGTTGAGAGAAAAATGGGGAGAGAATCTAGATTGTGGGAGTATAAGGAGTATGCAATTGAGTAACGGTAACATAAAATCACTTATTTTAAAATTTTCTTACTTTTTCTAATTTTAATTTTATTTCTTTCTTTAGTAGAAACTATATATATCTTTATTTTTTATTTTTATTACTTTCTTTTATTAGCCTAATATATATATATATATATATATATATATATATATATATATATATATATATATATATATATATATATATATATATGTTTTTTAAAAACAATATGTTATAGTTTTTTACCGTTATCCTTTTTTTCATTTTTTTTTATAAATTAAAATATATTTTATAAAACTATTTTGATTATTTAAAAATTATTTTTCTATTTTCAATTTATTATTATTTTTTTATTATAAAACTTATTTTTAATTCTTATTCTTAATCATTATTTTTATGTTTTTTTTTATCTTTTAAAAACTTATTTTCACTATAAAAGTTATTTCTCTTATTTTTCTATTTCGTTTACTTTTCTAAAAAAACGTTTAGTTATGTTATATTATATATTTAAATTAGTTGCCTAGGAAATATGAAAAATAAGATTATTATTACTAAAAAAAATTATTTTATTTCATTTATTATCTAGTCACCCGGACGAAATTGGGTGTTGACAGGAGAAATAGAAGAATATTATATCAAAGAATTAAGAATGATGTACTTTTTTTTCCTTGACTAAGTTTTTATCCTGAAAGGTTTTTCCTCGTAAGGTTTTAACGAGGCACGTTCTTTGATCAATGGACATCAAAGGGCGAGTGTTATGAAAGTTATGGATTATCCCTTGAGTTGCTGAGAGTTACTCAACTTGATTACTATTGATGATATTTGCATTATTTACATTAAGTATGTAATCTTTAAATTATACCCTTTGAGTTGTCTTTTGTACCTATAAATAAGGACTTTTCCACCTTAATAATAAGATATAAAAAAATCTTTGATGCTCTTATATTTCTCTTTATTCTTCTCTCTATTATTAACTTTATTTTATAATAAAAAATGATTAATTACAAATTTAACTTTTTTATTAAAAAGTAAAATTCAACCTAAAATGGTTCACTTTTTTCTAAAAATAAATTTGTTATTAGTATATGTTATCAAAATTTCAATCTAAATACTAGGGGTGACAAAACGGGCTGGGCCAAACAGGCCAGCCCGTGTTAAAAGGGAGGTTGGATTGAAGATTTCAACCTGTCGGTTCATTTTGACCTATCCTGTTCAGGCCGTCAACTTGACGAACTAAAGTACGAGTCAGCTTGTCCTAACCCGTTGGACCGTTTTAAAAAAAAAAATAAAATAAAAGTAATTACAAAGATTAATTTTTCATATTATATTTTTTAAATATGTAAATATATAATAGTATTGTAATTTAAATCATTAATTCCTACAAATTAAGTTTCAATATTAATTATAATTTTATAATTTAATATGTAATTTAATAATTATTTTAATTTATCTAATTAAAAACATTAACTAATCAATTAAAAATTTTAAAAATATTTTATTTGATTAAATGTCTTTAGTAACAATTTATATGTAAATATAAACAAATTTTAAAAATTAAAATTAAAAACAAATTAAAAAAATTAAAAGAAAAAAGAAAACAAAAGTGAACGGATCAGTCCGACCGGACTCGTCCTATACGAGACAAATTGTGATTATTGACCCATTTCTACTTGACGAGTCAACCCGACCTGACCCGGTTCATTTTTTACGAACCCCAGACGAACCGGGTTAACCCATTTTACCACCCCTACTAAATACAATACACATTTGACTTAAATTTTTATATATCTTTTAGACGTTAAAGACAGATTGATGTTTTATTTTAACTTTCAGTTTCAAAAATTATTATACATTTTAAAAATTGTTCAGCATTTTTAGTCATTAAAATAATTTATTGATACCTGTTTGATCTCGGTTTGACCATTTAACCTCGAACAATGCCTCGCCGGATGAAATGACTGATCTCGGTTTAAACACGTTATTACTCAGTGAAAACGCTGTTTTAATAAAAGTTATAATGATAATTTTATGGAAGGGCAAGGACACAACTACTAAAAGCTCTAATGGTTTAAAAAACTAAATATGCAGTATTTCTATTACCAATCCACTGCAATCCATAAAATGAAAATGTGACCATCCTACTTACAGCCACTAACACCTTTTCTAATTTTTGAATTCATTCTAAGACGTTAAACCAAGAAAGCAACAGAAATCATGGCACAATTCAACTTCCTTTTCCTTGCTGGATTTGCTGAAGAAGAACAGCAGCTAGCTGAAGTGTTGCTTGTAGACGTTTCTGAGGATCTGAATCAGAATCTTCCTGCAAGGTGCCATCAGTCACCAGCTGATTTCCATTACCCTCTCTTTGTGGATCCCTTTGAACAATCTGTGACACCTGGGGTTGCTGTTTCTGCATCTGTAAAATTTGACCCAGTTGAGATGTCGAGAGATCAGAACTCACCAGATTGTTTTCTGTAGCATATTTTTGGGATGGTCGGGATGAGGTGTCGGACGTGCTAAATCTGGATGAGATGTCAGACGTGTTAAATCTGTTAATCTGGCGCGGATCACGATCTCCCAATGCAGATGTACTTGAAGAGCTTCCTGACTGCCTCTGCTGCTCAAGAAGAGATGCAGCTAGTTGTGCAAGCTGTTCTGGTGGAAGTGCTCCCACAGGCACTGATAAAGGATCTAAATGTCTTATGTCTGGGTAAGACAACTTGTTATCACCATAAAATGGAATAACAGAAGGTCCATTGGGATGTTGAATTGAGTTTGCATCTGTCACTGCCCTTGGAATGGTGAGTTGGCGTTCATCGGCAACAGGTTCTACAGTACCACCTGATGGTTGCAATGATAGAGTTCTACCGGAGAAGTTCTGCAGATTTTGAGAAGACCAGTTTGGTCCAGAAGTCCGCTGCTGGACAGTGTAGTTGCGATTTCTTTCGTCATGAGACTCAGACATGGTAGCCATGGCATGAACTGAATCAGAAACTGATGGAGCTGCTGCAAATTTATTTCCCAGAAATGAAAGATTGCTGATTCCAGAATTACCCAATTCTGAAATAGATGGTGATGTAGGTAGGCGTTCCAAAGGAAATGATGACTTCGGATGCAGTATATTCTCATTATAGGACAACAGGTTTTCGTTTGTCATTTCTCGTTGCATGTGTCCTGGGCCATGATTTATAACAGGATTCTCCAACCTCAGAATAACACCAGATATGCTCAATTTACCAGGTACCTTCAGTACTTTCTCTGAGAACTCGGATGGTGGAACTAGAAATAAGGTGGTCTTGTCATCCAGTTTGGCAACAGCAGCGCGCTGCTTTTCCTCCAGATAATGCATAAATTCATTGTAGAATTCCATGTCAGCATCACTTCCAGGCACAAAGAAAACAACCCAAACACCAACTGCTTGGTAGTAATGCTTTGAAAGCATATCTAGACCAGTTCTTGCTGTGCAATCCAAGAATTCGGGTCTGAAATCAATGTATTGACATTAATACCCAACATAAACAATTGAAGGAGGACAGTAATGATAGTTAACCGCTTTGCTTGTGTGCTACAGTTGCATGGTAACATGGTTAATATTGATGAGTATGGTTAAGCAAAAGTTATAAATCAGAATTCTCCCTCACCACCATTTCGAGGCAGGGTTTTGATCTTTTGGTCTTTATGTGGCTGTCACGAATTTATTGAGTACATACCAACCAGATGTTAGAGCTGCCTATGAACTAATTAATGTTCCATTGTGTCTTCTTCGGTTGCTTTAGGGGGATTCATTATCCTCCTATTCTGTTCTTGACTATCTGCTAATGAATTCTTATTGTTGCATCTTGTTAAATATTTGGATATTGTATCTTGCGCATTGCAATGGGCCTATTTTAGGATCTACATAACTGTGGTAATTAAAATATTTACAATTAATCTCTCCTTTAATACCTATATTTCATAATAACACTCTCCATTGTGCACATTGTCACTTGGATTCAGTTATGTTTCCTGTATTCTTGTCCGTTTACGACTTTTATCGAAGAATAGTGTTTTAACTCGAACATTAATAAGATGCTATATACATGTATGCTTTATAAATAAAGATATATGTTTAATTTGATAACCTTGTTGCATAAATTCATAATTAATAGACCAGTTCAAAAGTCACAATCAGCTACCTCAACCACAATATATATTTCTAAGTAAATTATCTTGTTTATTAAACAAACCAACTCAGCTATCAATTATATACTTGGATGACTAGATTAAGTTCTAACTCTAAATGCACATTTTCTACATTCTTAATTTCCGCTCAATTGCTTTAAATTAATCATTAAAAGCTCCGGCGATGACTGCTTTTTGAAGTTGTGAACAAACCAACCCTGAACTAATTCTATATAAGAAAATAATATGATCATTTATCTGAAATCCCTATATGGATATTGCAAAATTCTATCTAATTGCCAATTGGTATTGAGAAAGTTTTCCAACAAATAAAATGAGCCAATGTTTTCAGAAAAAGACCGCCTAACAGCTTTAGACAATAAAAATGTCTACAAAATTTAGTTATATCACTGTATCCTCTTTTTCTTGTAATCAAAATTTTTCAGAGGGGAGATTGAACCAATTCTAAGGTCAGTGAGGTTCAATAGACAGCAAGTATTTTTCGTATAATAGTGTGGCCACTTTTTTCCTCTTTCCCCCTCGCACATCTCAATGTTATTTTACCCCTTTCAAAAGCAGTTCTATTTAATGAGTCTCAGTAAAATTTGACTACCTAAGAAACAGAAAAGAATATGTGTGTGTGTTTGTGTGTATAGATATAGATTTTTTCAAAGTTACCTAAATCTAAAAAAAAAATACAACTTATGAAAGGAGTTAATACTTACAACATCATATCTAGGACTTTCCCCACCGGAAAGCAGCGTGCTCGACAGACAGGGGTTCCACCTTTAGCAATAGTTCCTTCCCATTTCCACTCCGCTAAAGATGAACTATCGGGTTCAGGCGTGAATCTTTTCTTTTCAACATAACCTAACTGCTGAGCACTGGAACCCATTTGGAAATTATCATAAGATTTCCAGCCTTCTTGTCTATCTAAACGAGGCAGAGGTGAATTTGGGGGGCGTTCAAGAGTCTGGCCGTAAGTAAAATTTGCAGCATCAAATCCTTTATCAAAATGCTCACGTGGTGGTAAATCAGATAAAAGTCTTGGGAGAACGTGTTTCTGTTTTTCTAATTCAGAGAAGGGATACTCTGGAAGCTCTCTTTCAAGAGGAGGAGAACCAGTCTTCGGCCTTTTAGCCTCACGTAGATAGGGAACATCTGTAAAGGCCCGCAGATCTTCGTAGAATGCACCTTTTTGAGGAAATCGATCATCTCTTTCTCTTGATGGACTATTCATAAGTTCATACATTTCTTGTGATACTCCTAGTGTTCTCCCCTTCTCTCCAACTTTTCTTTGTTCATATGTGTTAGTTCCACCCATCCATGAAGAACCCCTTTTGTGATCGTAAGGATCAGAATCCCAATTCCGGAACTGATTTGGGGAACCAATGCTGCGATCACCGTTGAAGCTTCGATCCTGTCTGAGGTTGTCAGAAGATCCATCACGACCACTTGACTTGTAAATTGGAGAGCGAGGGCCATTAAGTGATCTCCTCTCACTGTTTGATGAACCTGTTTCACTTTTGGCAAAACAAATATGAACACGGGGATTTCCAAATAACTTCCCTTTCAGATTGTCTTTTGCTCTGCATGCAGCTGTAAGGCTCCTAAAGCGAACAAAGGCATAACTACGACCTGGAAACGTTGTAATCTTCATTATTTCACCAAAGGGGGAAAATGCCTTTCTTAAAATTGATTCGTCCACCTTCAACTGAGCCGGGAACCCAATCCACAGGACCTCACTGGGTTCTGGATTTTTGTCACTCAGCTTAGATTTGTCAGAATACTGCAGCTCAGGACTACCACGGTATCCCCTAAACTCTCTTTGTGAGAAAGGAGAACCCCTTAATGTTGAGTTCCGTTCATCCCAAGAGTAATCTTCATCGCGTGGTACTGCTGATGGCTTATCCTGTGATTAAGAACAAAACTTCTTGTTGAAATTATCATACATTTCATTTATCTATTTCTAAAATTCTGAAAGGAAAATATTTCTTCCATAACTAGATGCCAATTATGAAGATTAAGTGGTTATCAACATCTAAGGTCTCGGTGCACTAAGAACTAACTAACAAGAACTTTTTGCAATTTCTACTTGCTTAATAATACAAGGCACACCACTGATCTAATGGTGGCATGACTCACTGAACCCATAGAAGTAGAACGCGACTAAAATTGCACAGTCAAATTCAACACAAAGACATTAAACAAAAAGAAATTTACTAATATGAACTATGAAGACTTGACGGAAAGAGAAACAAAAATAATGGACGAACATAATACATCAAGACAATCAATCACTCCAAGCTCTTCAATACAAGTACAACTTAACATTATCCTACACGGTATAATCGATTATAGATCATTCAGTACCGCTAGTCTACATCAAACCCCTATGCATCGTTGACCCTGGTCATGAAGATTCAACAAAGCTTTACATTAATTAGCCTTGCTAACTACCTAACACCAACCTCTAATATCCTCTTCAGTATACATAAACGACATGTCTTTACGCGGTTACACTTTGCAAGAAGAAAATGATAGCAATGTCAAAATACAATCATCTTCCCTTCTTTTAACACATAAGAGCTGAGGATGCCATAATGGAAAAAAATAAGAAACAGCACCAAACAAACCACCGTATTGTATCTTTGGTACAAATGGATCGTATAACATGCAAAATAGTTTGCACATAAGTGTTCACCATAGAATTACAATATGTATTGATTATTCTAAGTCTATGGTGATAAGTGTGTTGAGTACATATATATTTGTATGTTAAACATTCAATTCAATAGGAGGGAGGGAGCAAAAGACAAACAGCTTGTTTTCTCGTTCTATCCTGCACCACATAGTGCAGTAGCAATTGACCCTTTTAATCATTCACATAATAATGAAAAACATCCACCAAATCCGGATCAGATGCATGTACAATCCAGTAAATATTAATTCTTAATAGCAAAAGAATTCAGTAAGGGCAGGAAAAATGCTTTGTTTTCATTTTTGTCTTAATAGGGACATAATAGAGAAACACAAATAAGTAAAGCTAAAGCTCAGTTTGATTTCCATGTAAATAAAAAATAGTTACTTTTTTTCATTTCACTCCAGTTAAAATAAATGAACATATTCAATATTATCTTGATCGTATCTTAGATTATCAATCAAGGTTCTCTATCATATAACTCCCAGATTATTTCTCACTCTCAACATGGTAAAAAGGGGCATCGTTCTTTATGACTTTTCCTGCCACTACTCCACTGTCACGCTTCAAAAAAAGATTCTACTTTATTTTCCTTGATCAAAGCAGATCACCCAGCCCAGGAAGAACGTAACGTAGAATGAAATAGGTTATTCTACGTTCTTTTGATAAGATAGATGAGGCCACCTTCCCCCTATTCCTTGTGTTTAGGAGTGGGAACTACCCAAGCAACCAATCCTATTGTGGTACGAAAGGCACAGACTCCACGAATGTCTTATGCCCTTTATTACTAATAAAGGAAACAAAATCTCAAGCTGAATCTACAAAAGATAGAACCTAAATAAGAAACCAGGGAGGCCATATGGTAGAAGAGGTATTCAGGGTTCTCAATCTATTATAACCAGAAGAGGCGAGAATGGATTTTGGAGTCTGTCCCACGATTTGGTGAAAGATACGACCTCTCACATAACCGAGCCCAAAACAGTGTAAGCTAGGGCTTAAAAGTATTGTTGATCACTTGTAAAGCCAAGTAGAAAATCTTGTTCCATTAGATTCCCAACATGCAGAAGCACAAAGGCAAGTAACATAGAAACTAGAGTGAGTTGGATGGAATGTGATGATCTTCAAGGCTGAAGGGAGCTAGAATGGAAGCTAGAGCAGGAACAATAGGAGCTCCAGTAAAGGAAAAGCTTTATTCCAGCGAATAAAAGATAATCAGCTCCACATGACATATGGATTAACATGCCACAATCCTTTGGGACTCACAAATTAGAGATGTTGTAATATACTCTTTCCCGTAACTTCTCATAACATACCACAATCCACTATAAAACAAATAGGGATAAAAAATGTGGTAAATGTCATGAAGATAAAAGAAAAACCATCTATACCCAAATTCATATTGTTGTTTTCATAAAGAAGCCATCAAAGGTTTTCCTCAAATTGAGATTTGTCTATATAAGGATCGAATTGTATCACAAGAACAGTGGAATATAAAAAAGTAATAAGGGAGGCACATAGATCAATCAATCATATTGGTTGTACGCTTGAATTTAGAACGAAGAGGAATAATGCTTCCAAGCACAACACACATAATAGAACTACATAGATCATAATAGCATTCACAGAAATGTTCTAACATAGCTGACAAAAAGTAAACAGATGGGTGCCTAACTCCAAAAGTTGGAGTATTAGGCGAGTCTCTTCCCCCCTTCCCTTTCCTACTTTTCCACTCTCCTTTTAAGGGCATATCAAAGTGCCCAATGAATAATCTGGGAAAGGATGTATCAGTTAAGTAAGTCAGAACCTTCTTTAGTCAGTTGCAGCCTCCCACCATAGAAGATGAGATAGGCTTAGCCTCAACCATAGTGGTTTTGGCTAACAAAATGATGCATTTATATTGTAAGACATAGAGTGGTCGATCAGGTTGAGGCTAAACCTCAATGCCTAGGAAGCAGTCCAATAAGGGTCACTCGGACAAAACTCCTTTGGAGAGAATTCTGAATTGAGACACTGAAGTAGTCCAGTTCAGCTAAATACATTAGAGATCTAAGCCAAAGCCAACATGGCTGAGGCTAAGCTCATCTTATGTGCTCTTCTTCAGCAGTTGATTTCCAAACTCAATTCATGTCTCTCCAGAGATCTTTTGGTGACTTGGACTACTTCCTTGGCTCTGTTCTATTTTTTTAGTGTCAGCTAAGGAACAGACCACCAATGGATTTCAACCGAGCAGAAATGGCTTGATTTGAAAAGAAAGTGAGACTGTTTGATATCGTTTCTTGACATTGAGCAGTTCACTTATGAGTTGACCAGCCCTTGCTATTGTGAGTGTTGAAATAAATATGGATTCCATTACATAATTGGAATGAGTGAGAATAGTAAACAGATGTCAAGATAGACACAGTGAGGTGATTAAAGTCAGGTGAGCAAAAGTTGAACTTAAAGCTCCCAGGCTGCAGGGCTCTCTAACACTGAAAGAACTGAAAGAATTTCCTGCTGAATCAGAAATCAATAGTTAGGTTGTAGTGGCTCAGAGGATACCGTGTTATAATTATGAAAATGGAGAACGGCAAAGTTGTACTATTGACTGTGAGTAGTGTACTCAGAAGCTCTATGTATATAGAGCAAGATACAAGAGGTAAATTTTAACAGACTGAAAGGAAAGTAACTACCTGCAACCATTTGACAGTGATAGGTGCAACTCTCTTACAGGGACAGGTGCCCTATTCAAAGCCTACTTTAAGGTTATACACTTACAGACCTAAATTAATTTAACTATAAAGAACAAGGGCAACAAGGATTGAATTGCTAAACACTTGGACATTGAACCTTTGATACTGTGTCCCAAAAGTTTAAGCATTAGGTTAAATAATTGAAAGACTTTTTACATTTATAACAACAATAATATATGCCTTCATTCCTAGTCCGAATTTCCAAAAAAACACAGCAAATGGAACAAATTGTCAATCCATTGAATACTTGACGAGTAAAACAACTTGTAAAGTTTAATATCTGATAGCTAAATGGTCTTTTAACATCAAAACCTTATGCTCACCAAACAGGACAACTACAAGGATTTCTAGAGTGCTATGTTATTATACTCGATCACACATAAATTCATGAAACTAGTGTTTAAAAAATAATAATAGTCATTAACTAGGTTAGATACTGGGTTAATCCGTTACAGGTTGAACCAATAGGTCAGCAGTTGAACCACGTAAAACGGAGGAGATTAAAATAATAATTAAGATTATGTATATATTAACATTTTTTCATAAAAAAAATTAATATTAATGTTGGTTTCCTAGTGAAATGCAAGGATATAAAGTTCCAGTACAAAGTGTTTGATTCTCGGTCTACTTACTTTTTAAAAGATTTCTAAAATTTCCTTAAAACCATAAATAATTTGGAGCCACACACTTATCCAGTCAAATACAGTTTTTGCAGCATCAGTTCAACCCATAGTCAACACCTTCAACTCAGGATTGTCCCTTCCATGCAATATTTCAACATTTTAACAATAATAGTGGTAAAACAAAACACTTTGCTAGAGGGCATGACAGTACTTATACAACAATTCCTAGTAATTGTTTTGTTTTACCACTAATATTTGTTAATGCTGCTGTTCACTTTCATGCCCTCTAGTCAGCGAAACTTAATTTGCTCACCATACATGCCTTTGCACAAAATTTTAAATAGAGACAACCATGACATTGATCCCTTGTATTTCGCTTTAGTCTTTTCCTTTATTGTTTCCTTTTTCCATATATTCCACCCAGTAAATCCCTAGAGATTTATAAAAAAAAAATATCCATTTCAATATACAGAAAAAGAAAAGATTGCATCTAGCAAATTGGTTTCTAAGTTTCCTTTGACAACAAGATAGCTTTGCCTTTTCTCCCTCCAAAGACTACTTATAGCATCAGCTTATCTGAATTTCAAAAGTACAAGTTATTATTATAATCTAACTATTCCCATAAGAAAAAGCTAAAAGACGAAGACACATGAATGACCTTATATTAGACCTTTAAAGACACAAGCGCTCTTGCGAGAACCTGTTGAGCTTTAAACCACAGATAATGCACCTACCTTTACTGAAATGTAACTTATAAGAAAAATAGGGTTGAACACTTGGTCATAAGGACTGACCATATTATGAACCAACCCTCTCAATAGCTTAAGCTATTGAGTGAAGACTGCTTGATGGTTTTCTATTACATCTCTATCTACATTGTAAAACTCTAATGTGTGGCATGCCAAATCATTGGTGAACTCATGCATGCTAATCAAAGTTATGTTAACTTAAGATGTGTAGTTACCTTGCACACTATTGACTAAAATTGATTGGGATTTGCGAAATAATATGAATCTAATCCTTATTTAATAAGTTTAACTAATAGTTTTATAGTTTTCAATAAATATTAACCAATTATAGAGGGTGTGTTGAAAAAAAAGTATTTCTAAATTACATTCTTTTACGGTGTTACTAGATTCAGACTCAAACAAAGGGAAATGGTCCCTTGACCGCCCAAGCTTACCATTTTGTAAATTCAAGTTTAATTTCTAACTTCATCAGTCAATAGTGATTCTTTCATTTTGAGGTCCATTTGGAATCAAGTGAATGGATTATGGTCATAACAAAATCCATGATTTTACTTCAAATCTGAAGACCTCTAATTGCCTAGTCTCTTGATTACCATATGATGTACATATTGACTTCTGAAACTAGTTCTCGTTCATTGCCCAACAATTTTGCATCTTTGGAAATCTTGTTTGGTGTTGGTAAAGATCAAATTTGCCCAAGAACATCAAACAATTCCCTGGTCAAAAGATTTTGACACTACGTTCAATTTGAACTTATGTGGTGTATAAATGGTTAGAAACAAGATAGGATCTTTATCATTGGTCCTCCATTACATCTTGATTCATATGGAATCAAGCAGTTCACTTGTCTTTTCTTAAATACTCTGCAAAAAAACAAAAAAAAATTCTTAAGGGCCATCTTTTTCAGACATTCCAACAGATTGGCTTGCTCCGTAGCATGTTTCACAAGTTTAGACCTACACATTTGAACCTCCTAAAAAAAGCTTAAACTACTAAACAAATTGATATTGAAGATAGATAGGATAAGAGGAAAGCAAGAGTAAGAAATTTGAGTATTAGCTCTTATTTTGTCTTGTGATTGTTGTGTTTGGTGAGGTAAGCTACCAGATAATATAAAATATATGTAAATATAGACAAAGTTAATCTAACAAAAAAAGGTAGTGGTGATACAGATATTGGTTATAATTATATAAATGTTTTTTGAGACAACAATTGCAGCTATGGTAGTTAATTATATAAATGTTTTTTGAGACAACAATTGCAGCTATGGTAGTTACTGATAACGATGACAATTACAGTAATGATGATGACAGTGATATAGAGATTATTGTGGGCAATAGTGAAGATACAAAAACAATAACGATGTTGACAACAGTGGTGCCATTGACAATGAAAATAGTGATAACGGTGATGATAAACACTTATTGTAGTGAGAATTATGGTGGCAATACTATGATGATGGTATGGTAGTAGTGATAGAACTGTTTGTCATGCAACTTATTGTGCTAACGATGGTGGTTGTTGAAATGGTGTTGACATAAATGGTTGTGATCACTTTATTTGCAAACAATGATGGACATGGATGGTAGTTGCATTTGCAGTATCATTCATCGCAATGGTGTTTATAGCAGTGTTGATAGAAGTTGTGGCAACGATTGTGGAACAAATAACCTGAGCAATTACGAGGTACAAAAGGGAGAATAATTTTATTAAATCCTACTTGTTCGCAACCAAACTTCTCCTTAGGTTAACTTTAAAACTAATGAACTTCATAGAATAAGCAACAAAGATCAGCTTATCATACTGACACACCAAACAAATTGAAGATATGATAATTTATCTCATTCTATCCTTTTCATCCAGCCATTAAACAAACCCTTCGTGAATGCCCCCTATCCATGGTTCTAAATCTACCATATCCCCCTCTCATAAGAACCCATTGGACTTTAGATGTGGACAATGCACAACCTATTATACCCTTTTTTTTTAAATTTAATAAGCAAACCCATGACTACCAGGCCAATGAAGCTCTAATATCATGTCAAAGACAACATCTACTAAAAGCCTAAGCAATTAAGTGAGGCTCATTAATACTTTACCAGAAGTAAATAGTCGTTTCGGATTGGTTGGTATTTGCAACCTCTCCGAGATTATAAGAATTGAAATAATGAAACTAAGTGAAATTCCAAACTCTGAGCTTCAACAAATACAAGCAGCTCAATATTGTAAATGCATGCGTGTATTCAATCACTGGAACATAAAAATTACGCTTGAAGTTTCTCGTCTTTGCTCTACCCTTTGATGTCCAATGTTTCCGTTTCTAAAATTGTGACTCGTTTTGCCTTTGGTAATGTATAAGATGAATTATAGATCTCAGTGCAGGTTAGATCTTTGGTTCTGAAACAATTCTTTAAAGAATATCCTTACGGTCTCTTGATAGTAGACTGCACCACCATAATACTTAATTTGAAAAGATGATATATTTACAGTTGTACTTTTCTTTAAGAAAAATAAAGATATAGAAGTTTGTTAGCTTTCTGGTCTTTCCGGCTAATGGATGGGACTTGGGAGGAACTTGTCGTTTTTCCATAGTGCATTCCAACCAGTCCTTCCAGTTTCTTACTCATTCACAATGCAAGAATATATTCTTTCTTGATAATATATTGTTAGAGATGTATGATTCACACACAAGTTCCTGCTTGTACCCAAAGTTCAGATTTTATAATGTTATGTTTATAATGATTCTTCCAAAAGAACTTCGAGCAGACGTTCTTGAGATTTTTATCTTTAACTATAAACCTCAAGTATTTCACCAAAACATATGCATATATTGAATGACCTGTTCCATGTTCAATGGCTTCACGGAGCCTTTCTTGCTGCAGTGTATATGTAGCATGTATTATTCTGGCTCCAAAGCTATTTAATAGTACATTTATACTCATCATTGACAACATGTGTATGCATTAAGCTGTGGTATTTGGTGATATCATATTTTCCCTTTAAGAGCAGATTTCTCATTGAGTTTTTTATATGTTTGGAGGGAAAGAACCAAGCCTCATGGAAACGCATTAGGTATGCACGTATTCTTGTATTTGATTGAAGTTAAACCTGATTTTCAAGCTGAAGTTTAACCTACGATCTACACTGGGAAATTTGTATGGCATTTTGTTTTGTTTCTTTCCAGATTTTATGGATATCTTCTGAGGTTTCTTCAGTGTAGTTTTGCTTTATTTTCCGTGTGCTATAGTGTCAACAATAAAATATTGTTTTTCCTCCTCTGAATCTTCCTATATATTAATCGATCAATAAAAAAAAACATGATAAAGTATATTTTACAGCTATATACCAAACAAATGCAAGAACATACAAATCTGGACCTTTATTATTACACAAAAGCAATAAATTGCAGTTCAGCTCCATGAACAGAAGTGAGAAAGGTACATACTTGTTTATGCTATCACTACTATAATCCAAATAAACATAATATCATAAAAAAACCACCATAAAAACAATGAATACTTGGTAAGTGAAGTTGTAACAGTAATATCAAAATCATCATATATTTAGTTAAAAAGATCTCCACCCTATGATAAAACAAAAAGAGTAACAAGAACTAAAATTTACTGAACCATAAAAGCATCTTAGTAGCCTATGTATGGCAGAAAAGCCAGCATTATTCAAAAATGAAGGGTTACATTATGTAGCAACTAATATATACATGCAAAGAAGCAAAAAACTGTGACCAAACTCAACCTAGCCCACTGCATATCTGAACATTTTTCTACTTTGAGACATGTTAAGCAGTTTCTCAACTAAATTAATCAAGATATAACACTTTTCAGGATTTTTTGTTTCTATTCCCATTTCCTTTAATATAAAATTTGGCCAATATTCTTCAAGGTTTTAATTGGCAGAGATCACCATAAAAAATACACAATGCAAGTCTAATTTCACCCCCACAACTACATTTTTTATGTTGAATAATGAGCAGTGATTCAAATACATGAACAGTGAACAGATAGCACCACCTCTTGCTGCTGTTTTCACAGGTGAAATTACCAAAATAGAAAAGGATGAAACTCAATGACATATTATAAACAACATTTAATGCAAATGCCAAACAATTTAAACAGTAGCATCATCTAATGCATAACAAACAAAAAATGTTTATAAACATCCCTAAGTCATTATTAGCCTATACCTTTTCAGAAAAGTTCAATCTACATGGTCAGCAGATAGAGGCTAACATTTGGCGTTTGGTGTCAATGTTGTTTAAAGCACAAGTCTCTTTAAGGGAATTTCTCTAACATTTATGCAAGGGGATTGAGTAGATTTGCTCTGTTTATGTTCTCCTTTTTTGCTTTTTGTATTTTTTCATAATTGCTTGCATTTTCCTTTGCAGTAACAAGGACCCATTATTCTCCATATCTAAGCAATTAACTACCTTCTGTTTGTCTTCATAAATTTCTTTCATAATTAAAATAAATGAAACCGTGAATCAACAATGTCACGGCCCTTCAGTATCTTCAAAGCACTAGACTCCAACAGATAAGTCATTCCAAATTCCAACCCACCAGTGGAAAAGAATGACAAGATAAGCATAGGATTTAAGTTAACAAATAATACACAAACAACCAACCCAAACGATGAATTGAAGTGTCATAAATTATACTACAGCACTCGTGGCTATTGAAATGAGTAACATTTTATAGTCACATTACTTGTTCTTAGTCAAATATTACCACTATACAGAGGCATTGAGTTCTAGCTCAAAAAAATATTCTGTTTTTAATATTTTTTCCGGTAATATCTTAAAGTATAGTGAAAATAAATGGGGCTCATACTTGAAGATGCTGATATCAGCTTTTAATATCACCTCAGATAAATGGAGAAGTATGTTATACCCTTTGTTTCATGAGTTTGCTGTACTTTTGATGTTGAAATCATTGGGTGTGTAAAATCTCATCAAATTTGAACAATACCAATGGCAAACATGAAACATTTCTTGCCAATTGGAAAATATGGAAAACCAATGCAGGTTAAGAAGAAGTATCAAGCAGTTGAGTTAATGATGCATGGATCCATTAGGCAGTAGTTGGTTGAGTAGGGTTATCATTTTCTAGCCAGTTCTGACTGAATTATTAACTGAAATTAAAAGCAGTAACTTACGACCATACTCATCTTAATAGTAAGGTGAATATTCTGGAACACCTTAATTTGATGGATTGAACCATATGAATTATAATACGAGGGAAGCGATAACTGATGTGTTTCCTTCATTTCTTTTCTTTTTTTTTGTGCAAATTTTGCTGATTTATTTCTAAGCCAATACTATGGCCTTGTGATTAAATGAATTGAACTTCAGTGGTAGATTCATATAATGAACTGGAAAAGTAACAAGCAGTAAAAGGTGGGCAACACTGACCGCCTTTGCAAACTCGATTCTAAGTGGGTTGCCAGCAAGAGTAAAACCTTGCAGTGCCCTCATGGCATCAATAGCATCTTCATCCCTTCTAAAATTAACAAAAGCATAGCTGCGGCCAGACTGGAATGCAACATTCTCCAGTGGTCCAAATCGCAAGAAAGGGTGAGCAAGTTCTTCCTCTACAATACTGTGGGATAGATTCCCAACCCAGAGATGCCTGGAAGGAGGGTTGTTGCTGCGGTTGTCACGTCCACTAACCCCATTCCCCTTGTTATCTTCATACCTTGAAGGGTAATCCCTCCTAAACCGGTCCCTTCCTCCTCCACGATCCAACTATTTCCAAACACAATACAAATGATAGATACAGTAAATTCCACCATTCCTTATCTCTCACAAAACTAATACAGCTGAACCAAAAACATGAATCTACATGCACACATAAACAACCAAGCAATCAAAAACCCACTTAATTAATCTTTCCACTTAAAATTCAAAAATAAAATACAAATGCACAACACGTTAATTAGCCTTGAAGTCTAACTGCCAACACCAACCTTCAGTACCCTTTTATGTACAAATCAACAAGACGATACTTTGCACTTAAAATTTTCACCATTGAACTATGTGTTAATAAAGTTTATAAGTGATGAGTACACATGGTATCAAGAATAGTAGAACCAACCTATATGTTTCCATCAATCACTTCATAGCACCAAAAATATTAGCATATTGAATATTTTATTCATTAGGAGGGAGGGATAAAAAGACAACATGTTTTCTTATTCTATGCTGCACCACAATGCTTTCTTTTAATTATTCACTGAAAAACGAAAAACACCCATCAAATCTGGATCAGGAGCATATACGATTCAGGAAATATTAATTCTTAATATATTTCTTAGCATGAGAATTCACCAAGGGACAGGGAAAGTGCTTTGTTTTCATATTTTCTAAATAAGGACATAATGAATAGAGAAACACAAATAAGTAATAGCTGAAGCACAAATTCGATTTCCAAGTAAAAAAAAAAAAAAGATGCCTTTTGTAATTTCACTCCAGTTAAAATGTACGTAAATATCCAATATTTTCTCCATCGTATCTTCTTAGATTATTAATTAAGGTTTCATCATATGACTCCCAGATTATTCGCCCTCTCAACATGCTTTAAAGGGTATAATCCTCAGTTACCTATCCCGACACAGCCAAGCTCCCTAATATTCAAAGTTCTACTTCGTTTTCATTATAATCCATTCAAAGTTCAAACTAGTCATATATTTTTCCAGTGGTGATGGTGGCATATCGAAGTACCCAACCACCCACCAATCTGTAAAATGCTGGATCTGACAACTAAGTCACAACCTTCTTTATTTAGTACCCAGCATAGATTATGAGATGAGCTTAGCCTCAGTCATAGTGGTTTTGGCTAATATGCTGACGCATTTACTCTCTAAGAAATAGAGTAACCCATCAGGTTTAGGCTCAACTCCAACTCCTAGGGAGTAGTCCAACAAGTTACCCCCAACTCCTTTAGAGAGGACTCTGAATTGAGAACACTGAAGTAGTACAAAACCATTCCATCTCTTCTTCAGCAATTGATTTACAAACTCAATTCAGTGTTCTCTCCAAAGGGCACTTGTTGACTTGGACTACTTCCTAAACCCTGTTCTATTTCTTAATTTCAAGCTTTATAACAGAATCACCAATGGATTTCATGCAAGCAGAAATGAGTTTGATTCGAAGAAGAAAGTGAGACTTTCTGGTACCTTTTTTGACATTGTGCAGTTCGGTTCTGAGTATACAAGCCCTTGCCTTTGTGAGTGTTGAAATAATCATAGATCACATTCCATAATTGGAATGAGAGAGAATAGCCAACAACACATATCAAGATCGACACAGTGAAACCGTTGGAAACAGATAAACAGAAGTTGATCGTGAAGCTCCCAGCCTGCAGGGTTCTCGAAGTCGAACCCTAGATGCCGATCTTCACAGGAAAGAAACTGCTGCAGGAATTTCTGGCTGAATCAGAAATCGATAAGACGATGGGCCTTTAAGATACGCCGCTCTTATTTCCACACCAAAAAATTGGGGTTTATTCCTTCTTCACCGTGCAATTCTTATCTGCACCCCCTAAGTGTGAAAAGACTAAATTGTAAGTATTTTTAAATGTTACTTGTGTCCTGGAACAAATTTATCTCTTCTAGAAATAAACAAAATTAGTCCTTCTTTATAAGGTTTCTGTTCTGACAGTGGAATCAGCGTCTCAAAAAAAAATTAGAATCACGTTATTTTTTCTTGAGTTTTCTTCTTCTTTTTTTACTAATATAATAATTACCATCATATTGTTGAGAAGTTTAAGCTATAGTTCGAGAAAATATTTTGTATAATATACAAATAAGAAGATTCACTCAATAATTAGCTTTTACAAAATACTTAGACAATGGAGAACCATATCTTATTTACAAAGATGGTTGTTTCGTAAGTGGTGTGAAGAAAGAGCAGGACATAGTAAGCAATAAAAAACAAAAACTTCCAAAAGTGTAAACCAACTGTTATGATTTTTTTTTTCAATATATAACGAAACTTCAAGTTTTGAATTATTATACGAATGTGACACCCTAAAAAACAAATAATAATGAGAAAAGAAGAGGATATTATAAAATGGGTGTATAAATAGATATTTTCAACAAAGTTATTTTCATTTTTAGAAAGCTTTTAACTTTTAGGTCTCTAGTCATCTCTTATATTTCTAAAATTTTGGACTATGTTTTTCATATTCTTAAAGATTTAAACACGTCCTTTATCCTAGCAGGGACAATCATTTTGACCGATCCATTTTAATTATAGAGTAAGTTCTATTTTTGTTCTATTTCTTGAGATAATCTATATTTGATCATCATGTGACCCTTAAGATGTTGCATGTGTTTGAAATAAACTCCATTAAATTTTTTATCCTCTATAAATTTAAAGGTATGTTCAAATTATTAAATCAAAACTTTTATTTTTGTCTTTAGAATTGTTGGATGAATGTAGGACACGAAGGGTCAATGTTTTGAGAGCTCAAATAGATCAAATAAAGGTAAGAGAAGTTAGTTTGATTTGGCATTATATAATTGTTTAAACAAATAGTTTTGGTTAGAGATCATTGTTTCTGAATTTGTATCTACAATTAATAAAGTTAGTTGTGTTAAATGTGTAAAATTGGAGATTTTTTATTTGTGGTTGTTTGATTTTATTGAATTTAGTTAATTTGGTGAGAAATTATTTGAAGATATTGACGTTTGAGCAATTAAACCCTAATGGTACAATGTAAATCCATACTTTTATGTCAATTAATAATTTATATTTAGAATAGAATGACGTGTACCATAAAGGGGCCAATTGAGTAAACTGCAAAATTTTACTACATATGTTGTACAATTAAAACTTAAAACATACAAAAACTAAGCGTACAAAAGTTTAATTGTACACAAAAGAAAATTAATTCTATATTTTTTTTAAACACATAGTAAGCTTATATGGATTTACATGGATGATAAATGAATGTAAGTAAAAGGTATGAGTTAGTTATTCCCAGAGGGAAATATTATCATGTTGATTTGTGGTTTGTGTGAGATGTATTAACAATAGAGACGAAATAAGATTATCTTGACTTTTTTAATCCTTGAAATCAAATATAGGGATAATGTTAAACGTGAGATTCGAAGGAGGTGTCTATAGTGTTGGCAAAAGTCGATCTCGATACACATAAAATCCACCTTGTCATAATCTATAGATTGAGAGAAACCTGAACATGTTATATTTATACTCTTATGAAGCAAGGGTGACTGAGCAATGACAAGAGCAAAATCTTAGGATGTTAGTAAATACATCAGTACTACAGAGTTTGTGTCAGTAGTGATATATGTTGAATGATTCGTAAAAGTTTGATAACATGAATATGGATGATAGATGGTTTGACATTGTTTATCAATAACCAAATTTATGAATTAGTAGCTTTGTTCTATTTTTATTTAAAACTTATAAGTTTTAAATCATTTTTAGCTTACGTTGTGTATTTTATGGATGATATTGTTATTTGTCTGTCGTGATCATGATAATTCATGTGAGTAGATGATAATGTAAGTGTGGCAGAGGAGTAGTTGTGGCATTGGTTTGGAAGCAAAACTAAGACTAGTAGCTAGTTTTGAATACAATAGACAATTGTTTAAGTATGCATATTGATATGGAGAGTTTGATGTGGATTCAATTGGGATGCGAACTTACAAAATTTTAAAATTCATATAATTACAACATTGTTATAAAATAAAGCTAATAATAGAGAGAATAAATAAATGAAGAATAGAGAATGAGAGAAAGGGGAGCAACTTTTATGTGTATCTTATTACTGATAGGAAGAGTCTTATTTATAAATACAACATGTAACACATAAAGGATACAAATCAAATAGTTAATACAAATATTTACATAAAGAGTAATGAATCATATGAGTATCAATTATATCAATCAAATGAGTAATTGTATCAAATCAATGAACGACCATTAATTCATAACAATCTCCTTTGGGTGTCCATTGATAAGAGAATGTGTCACGTTAAAACCTTATTAGGAAAAACCCTTTGGGATAAAAACCTAGTGAAGGAAAAAGAGTACAACATTATGTATTCTTTAATACAATATTGTTCATCAAATATTCTATTTCTCCCCCTCATGTAAACTTACATCATTAAGATGACAAAGTCTGAACTTCTGAATCATTTGCTTAAAAACTCTTGGTAAAGACTTTATAAATAGACCCGTCAGATTTTCACATGAATGAATCTTTTAGATATCTATATCATCCTTTCAATTAAACAACACATTATTGTCTTCATATATGGTTATTGATTCCATCTTTGTCAAGCATAGCCACAAGTTTCTTGCACATGTTGAATTATAGACCTTAACCAAACATATTCACAACTTTCCTCATAATTTTGTATGATTAGAAGATGTTGTTGTTATGGTTTTGTTTCATATACCATCATGAAATCATTGTAGTACCATATGTGAACAAATATCATGTTTGTGACCAACCATTGTGAAATTGTGAGGATATGTAAAATAACATGCACATGCATAACCCATTAGGTCTGATTTTGAATCATCTGGATAAAATAAGCTCATATTCATAGTACCCTTAAGGTAAAGAAGTATATGTTTCTTATTGTAGTTGAAGAACTATGTCTTACTTAAAAAATTTACAACAAATGCAATATCAGGTCGAGTATAATTAGCAAGATACATTAGTGTTTCTATGACACTAAGATATGGTACTTCTAGACCAAGAAGATCTTCATCATTTTCTTGAGGTCTAAGAAGAGCCTTTATCAACATATAACAACTTCACAATTATTAAAGTGCATAATGGACGTGACTTGTCCATTTAAACCATTTTAAGCACCTTAATTATATAAGCCAATTGATGTATAAAAAAAACCATTATTTAAATATTCAATTTCTAATTCCAAACAAGACTTCGCCCTTCAAAGATCCTTTATCTCAAATTCTTTCTTTGAGAAATCAATTGCCTTTGTGAGCTCATTAGGAGTTCCAATGATGTTTATGTCATTTACATAAACAATAATTATGGCAAATTCATTTTCTAATATTTTCATATAAATACAAGGACAAAAAGAATCATTTTTATATCCTTCTTTTAATTTTATTGAATAACCCTCTTTAGAATTTGTCTTGTTGGGCAAATTAAATCCTTCATGGATTTTTCATATAAATATCATTCTCAAGAGAACCGTATAAATAGGTCGTAACATCATCCATTAGATGTAAATGCAGGTTGATGTAGAAAAGTTCTTGACTTGGTTTCATTGTGGCAAGACTGGATTTGGTTTTGTTCTGTAGGTAAGTATAGTGTTTGTGTTTGGTTATTTCATGTGTTGGTGTACTTTGCTGTGTATTTTTTGAATTTTGTTACTTTCCTTGGGCATAGGACTACAAAATGGGAAGTAAATAAGGGGAAATTGGTGAATGCAACGAGGATAACAAGGTATAAGCATTTTTGTATTTGGATTTAATTTGTCCATTTGATATCCTTACTTTGTTATTATATTTGAAGATATGTTTTCGTCATTCCTGCAAGTCGAGATTTATTGGTGTTGTGAATGAAAGACTAAGTGAGGAACAATGTAAGACCTGCGAAAATTAATTAATTAAATAATTAATTAATGAATAAATGTGGGTAGAAAGAGCCTTTATGGCATTAAATATTGTTTTATGTGATGTGAAAAAGTATTAGCTCAAGTGGTTGATAGTACTTAATTGTGTGAGAGGACTTGGGTTTGAGTCCTATGTATGTGTGTTATGTGTTATTTGATTTATTAACATTTTGTTAATATACTTGTGAATAGGGAGTGATATCATAATTATAAAATTATAATAGTTATCATTAAATATGAATTGGCATAGTGGTTGTGCTTTGGCTTTATGAGTGGAAGGTCACAGGTTCAAACCTTGATGGACAAAAATTAACCTTTATTTTTGCCAATTGATGTGTGCTATGAATTTTGAGCATTGTTATTCTCAAATTAGTTCTGCACGATGTGAATCTCGTAGTATGCATGATATGATTGAAAACATGTTTGGTTTAATGTGGTGCAAAGCCTTCTCATGTTTGGTTGTTTTTGTGTGCGATCAGAGGAGAACATCTGCAATTTTCTCCCAAGCGAGTCCATCTCGCCTAAGCGAGAGTTGCAGAGTCTCATTTTGGGTTTTGGTTCGCGTTTCTCTCCTAGGCGACTTGTGTTAGGGTTGAGCGACCAATACTCTCGCTTGGGCGAGAGAGGCTCACCTAAGCGAGGTTGCGATGAAGCCTGTGCGTGTTGAGCGTGACTTCTCGTCCAGGCGAGGGGTTTTGAGGTGTTGAGCGACTGATACTCTCGCTTAGGCGAGAATGGCTCGCCTAAGCGAGGTCGCGATGGGACATTGGTGTTGATTGCATTGAATCCTCGTCCAGGCGAGGAGTTTTGTGTGTTGAGCGAACGCAGTCTCGCTCAAACGAGCAGGGCTTGCCTAAGCGAGATATTGTGGAGCAGCCACTGGTTCATACTCGCTCAGGCGAGGTAGAGTAGCCTAAGCGAGACCAATGTTCTAGCTTGGGCGAACAGGTATGGCTTAAGCGAGAATGACGAGGAGTCATGTTCTTATGCACTATTTGGACTATTTGCTTGGTATTTCCTAACTTATAGGAAATTATATGCTTGTATTTGTGGTGTTTGGGCTTGAAGGATTAAGTCCAATAGGGGTCTGGGATGTGCTTGATGGTTGGACGCATGATGGGCATGGAACCGTGTAGTTTCCGTCTGCTGCTAAGTGGCGAGGAGTCCTTAGTATGGTGATTACATGTGTCGGGCGCACGATAGGCAAGGAATTGTTATGTTCCCATCGGCTGCTATTGGGCGAAGAGTCCATAGTATGGTGATTGCGTGCGTGCCATGGTCCGAGCGAGGGAGGCTTGAATGTTTTACTACAGACGAGGAGTCTGTAGGGCAGGACTATGAGCAGGATAGGCTCATAGGGTTGGACCACAAATGAGTTAGTTTCGTGGGAGCACAGTGAAGTCCCAAAACCTAGTTCATGCATATGACTCATGAAGGACTATGAGATCAGGGATGGGTAATTTGAAAATAATGAAATACTATAGTGGTGTTATTTTCATTGGGATGGATGGCATATTTATTTTTATGTATATAAGTATATCTATGCATAGCTTACCCTATCTGTGTGTGTGGCGATGATCGGGTAATTTATTATCCGGGAGCAGATGATGTTTCAAGTGAGCCAAAAGCTGCTTAGGAGCGGAGAGTGGGAACAGAGATCTTAGGATTGTTTATAAAGCATTTTTAATTAATTTTTTGTAATTTCATTATGGTTTTGGACTTCAAATTTGTAATAGAGGATTGAGTATTTTATTAATACTTTATTTATTTATGTTGGAAATTAAATTTAAAGGTTTTGAATTTTCCCATGTTTTTGGGCAATGCTTTTTATAATAAATGATGTATTTATTTTTGTCTGTTTATTTTATTTTATTTTATTTTAAGTAATATCCTACCGGGATGTTACAAACAACGACGGTGTATTGAAGACACACCTTTTTGGTGGTTTACACTGTTAAAGGATTCAATGAAGATAAGTAGAAACCTCTTAGCATTGTTATCTGGTAAATGGGTTGAAAGGGGAAGTGAATTTGATCTTGGCAAATAGGTAGTTGAATTTAATTTATTAGATGTATGTTTAGGATTAAGGCTAAGAGTAATAGGATTAAAAATTAATTTGTGTGATCAGGTGCTAGACAGTTTGTGTAGAAAGCTTCTTCCATGTGGAAAAGTTAATGTTAAAATGATATATGACATTGTTTTGAAATTTGATGAAGATGTGGGTAGTATAGAAAACTTTTGTAGGCTTTACCTATTGTTAGGAATCTCTCAGTTCTTGTTCCAAATAGAAATGGAACTGTTTTCCCCATTCTTGTTTGCATTGTTGATGATTTACACAATATAGGAAAATATAATTCGTATGGATTAGTTTATGAATATTTGGTGGGTAGCTTGTGCAACAGTTCAATGGCATTGAAGACTGAAGGAAGTACAAGTCACTTTTGTGTTGATGGATGTGCTTATTTATTGCAGGTGAAGTTTGTGTTTGTGTAATTGTTGTTTTTTTCTTATTGTTGTACTTAATTTTGTACATTAATGTGTGACTATCTGTGTTTGTTTGTATGATTTAGTTACGGTCTTTTGAGCATTTCCTCATTGCAACACAAAGTTTAAAGTTGGGATGACCAAGTTTTGCTAAAAAGTGCTTTTGCTAATAATTTGGTTAGTATCCGTATTGTTTATTTTGTATGTATAAGTTTGGTTGTTATTTCCATTAATTTGTTTTGATGTGTTGTGCAAGCTGTTGTTGATATTTTTGTGTCAAAGGAAGAACTTTGTAATGATGTTGTCAAAGAAGCATTTGAACATTTTGGAATTGCATACACACAACAAATAATTAAAGAGAAGGAAGAGTTTTAGCAGGTTATAGAGCATCAGGAACATGTCATAAGTGATCTAGAAGGATCTCTATGCCATTTGGAAAAATTAGTAGCAGAACGGACCAAAGAGCATAAGAAGGTTGTTATTGGTGATGATGATGTTGGTAGAAATTCAAAAAATTGTCCTTCTAGTGCAGGAGACAATTCCAATATGTATGACCGAATGAAGGCAGAACCTCGATTGCTGTTGAAGAGAAGTGCCATATGGGAAGAAAAGAAACCCAAATTTACCTTGATAAGTTTCTTATTGTTGTAATTTTCAGTGCATTTAGACAGTCATAGTATTTGATAGTAATGTTGAATGACTTTCATGTGCTCTTATAGAAGTACTTTACTCTAGTTTAGGGTGCAACATTAGTGTATGATTAATACTTATAATTGGTATAATAGTGATAATAATACTTATAGTTGGTAGTAATAATGATCAAAATAATTATAGATGATAAGAATAATGACAATAATAATTATAGTTAATAATAATAGTAATAATTATAATTATAGTTAGAGCTGATAATATAATAATAATAATAATAATTGTTATAATCAATAATAATAATGATAATAATAATATAAAATAATAATAAATATCATGAAAATTAGGTTATATTGTTGTAAATGTTATTATTAAAGTAATAAAGTTGTAAATTCAGTTTTAAATATAATAGATAAAATTGATACTACAATATGGTGCAATTAATTGATTTTATGAAATAATTATAATAGTGTCTGACCCATGCGTGTACACCCAGTTTATTCTATTTTTTACTTTTATTTCAAATCTATCTATTTAGAATAATAATACGGTTAAGTATGTTTTTATTCTCTGAACCTATACCTAAAATTGGAATTCGTCCTGTTCGAAACTTCACGTTCAACACCTAAAAAAAGGTTAATGTAATTAGGTTAAAATAACTATATTCATCCATTTTTAAAGGTTAGGAACCAAGATGTATTGAAATTTTGGACAATGACGAATTTCAATTTTTGATTAAAGTTCAGGGACTAAAAACAAACTTAACCCACAATAATATAATTGTTATTATATTTATTTAACCATTAAAAATAATAATAATATAAATTATAAATTGTAAAATTTAATCTATTTAGCAAAAGTATTTAGTATAATAACATTTTTTATAACTAAAAAAGCACTTATAGTAATAACACCACCATGAATACTAATAATAAAAATAAAAATAATAATGATACCAATAATAACAAACTAATGATAATAATAATAATAATGTTTATGCTACAAATATTAATGTCAATGCTAATACTAAGACTAATGTTAACCATAAAATAATCTATAATTATATATAAAGATATACATCAACCACAAAAGAAATAAAAAGGACAAATAATTAAAATATGATCCGATAATAACAAAATTAAGATGTGCGTCTAACTATAATAATTGTACCACACCTAGCCAATTCGACCAAGTAATAATAATAAACGTCCACCATGTCTACACGCGAAGTTATTCAGGTAGCCGGCCTAGGCTGACCTAATCCCACCCGGCCTAAACCGGTAACCTAAGACACTAAGTACCAGCCTAAGACCACGTATTAGCGATAGCGACACGAGCCGCCAAAGGGGTAATCGGCCTATGCTGACCACCCTGGTATGCGTAATGAAATCAAAGCACTCCTAAAATTCAGTAAGCCCGTAATAATCAGACTAAGGGCCTGGGCTAAGGCCCAGGCCCACCTATGGCCCAAGCCAAGGCCCGGCCCATGAAATGGTCAAACATAATTAATAATCTATAAATATACATGGACCCCACGAATTAAAGGTACGCATTCATTACTCCATTAATCACCTGATTTGACTTTTGAGAGTTTTGGCTGACTTAAGCTTCAGAGTCCTTTCTATAGGTAACCCCTCCCGGGTCCAAGCCGATATATACCAAAAGGGGGAGAAGCCAACCGAGGAGATAACGGATATGGGTAAGGCGATACTTGTGCCTAACTGATCTTATTTGTTCTCTGCAGGAACAATAATAATAACAATAATACCATTATAATAATATCTCATAGCGATAATAATAATAATAATAATAATAATAATAATAATAATAATAATAATAATTCAACAACTAAATATATAAAGAGATACAAATTTTTTATGTCCTTTTTTGTTTTTACAATTTTATTCTCTTAATTACTATTTATTAAACTTAAATAATTATTCATAATAAAAAATTATTTGTTAGTTTTATCATTTTACTAATTTTAGTAACTATTTTTTTAATTCAAATAATTACACAAATATATAGATAAAATGAATAACAAAATAAATAAAAATAAAATATGTGTCTAGAATAATAATAATAATAATAATAATAATAATAATAATAATAATAATAATAATAATAATAATAATACCACTAGAATAATATCGCGTGGTGATAAAAATAATAATAATAATACAATTACTTATAAAAAGAGATAAACATCTTCGCTATCCTTTTTTGTTTTTTCAATTTCATCCTCTTAATTATTATATTTTAAATTGAAATAATTATTCATAATAAAAAAATTATTTTTCAGTTTTATTATTTTACTAAATTTAATAACTATTTTATGAATGGAAATAATTGTTCAAATGTAAAGATAAATGAACAATAAAACAAATATACAAGGCAAGTAATTGAAACATTATTCATGTACATAGTAAGTAAAAGTAAAATGTGTATCTAACAATAATAATAAAACCAATAATAATAATAACTATTATAATAATTATAGTTCTTATTATTAATAGTTATTATTATTATAATTATAGTTAGAGTTGATAATAATAATAATAATAATAATAATAATAATAATAATAATAATAATAATAATAATAATAATAATAATAATTTTTCTAGTACTTCTTTTCTCATATCAATAATATGTAATAATAAAATTAATATATTATGTAAGGCCCATTTATTTTCTGCCCTTTTGTAAGGACTGCCCCAATTTGTTGGGCCTAAGGGCTAGCCCAAAGGGGAAAGATCAGACCTAATCTGCCCTAAACTTAAACTTTGTGCTCACTTTCGAAAAACAGAACCCTTCCACCCTTTGACGGCTGCCATTTTTCCTTTGCTCGGGTTTTAGATCTCGTTCATTTCTAAATGCAAACAAGCTCTCTTCCGTCCATGTAAGTTGATCTCTGCCATGCTCTTCTTCCTTCAACGTACTCTTTGTAAGTCCAGCTAGGGTTCGTACTGATAAACTAGTTTAACTCTGTCCGCTTCACTTTTACAATGTTGGGATCTCTTTCTTGAGCCGTGGTGTTCCACTGTTCGGTGTCGTGATCTTATTCTGCCCATTCAAGGTAAGGGAAGCTAGGGATCTTTGTTAAAATCTGTTCCTTGCACATTTTGCCACTGTTTTTATGCTTTGTACGAGTGTGGTGCCATTGTGAAATATTAAATGAATGTATGCTGCTATTGGGAGTGTGTTTGGATGGCTGTGCAGGGCGAATAGTGGCGAGACCCGACGTTCTCGCCCAAGTGACCAGGCCTCGCCCAGGCAAGACTTGCAGAAACAAGCCCAAACTCTCGCTCGAGCTCTCGCTCAGGCGGAGAGCTTTCGTTTGAGCGAGACACCATCTCGCGCAGGCGAGAGAGGCTCGCCTAAGCGAGGACGCGTGAGGGTTTGAGGTATGTTGCTGTAGGCGTAGCTCAGGTGAGGAAGCCCTTTTTGGGTGAGGGATATGCTCGTCCAAGCGAGAATCCGCGAGTCCCACAGGGTTCCCTGATGACAGTCTTGCCTAAGCGACACCTTGTGGCTTGAGCGAGACTAGCACGTGACTTCTCTATATAACTGTACCTTTAATGTTTTTGGGCCCTTAATTGTATGTTTGGCTTGTTATGCTTTACCTTGGGTATGAACTGTATGAATTGAGTGACCTTGTATGAATAAGATGGAATTATGATTCATGAGTTTTAACATGAGGTGAGCATGATGTTTGTATGAGGTGTTCATGAAATTAAAATGATGGGTTTGGTATGGGTTTGACATGAGACATGAGTGAAAGTGGATCAATGAATGTGGCATGCTACTGGTAGGAAATACACTCCTATATTTGTGATTTGTGGAGGAGAAGTGGAATGCATTCAATATGAAATACAAGTGAGGACGAATATTGGTTTGATTATTATTGGTCCGTGTTAGTGCGTAATTCCTTGGAGCCTCTAGGTGAGACTTTCAGGGTCGCGCTTCAGTGGTCTGGACGTAATTCCATGGCCCCTGTTAGTGGGTGTCCATGGTGGTGCCCCATCTATATGGTCTGGTAAGGATTCAAGGTAAGGTTGTATCCTGATGCTCTAAGGAGTTAGTTAGTTTCACTTAGAGCGGACTGACTCTTGTGGTGAGAGTAGTAGGAGGCCTGAAACTCCTTAAGGGCTAACCTCGTGCGTGAGGGAATTGATTCATTGTAACACTTGAAACACATAGCTCAGGGGTGAGTAGAGGTATCCACCACAAGTGCAAGCATCTGCTGAATCTGACTAGATTATATGTATCCGAATGAGTCGAGTCGAATGTTAGTGTATTATTTTGAAAGGTCATAACATGATTGGATGATATATGTATATTGGATTGTGAAGGTATATCTAATTACATGATAAAAATATTTTTGGCTCTAGCTTACCTTCTATTTTGTTGTATGTTTTGCTGTGTGGTTCTCTCTTTTGCGATGATCATTAACTTGTTGATGTGAGTAGATGCGAGGAACACCTGTGGTCAATAGGGAGGTGATGGTTCCGCTGCTTAGTCGACTGGACTTGGGCTTTTCTTTTTATGGCTTTTGCTAGGGTTATGGCCCATGTATTATTTGATTTGTACTGTGTTTCTAGTTGCTTTAGACCTCGTACTTTGTTTTGTTTAGCATCGTGGTGTGCCCTAGGATTTTACCTTCATAACTCTTGGATATCTTTAAGGAGTGAGTTCCTACTCCTCATCTTTGCTCTTAATATTATTTTGTGTTACGTGTCATTGAAGTAAGTTTATTTATTTAAATGGGAAGTTACATATTACATATTAATATTACTAATAATAGTAATAACTTTCCTACTAATAATTTTAATAGTACTAATGGTAATAATATATAATAGTAACATATAATAATAATAATAATTATTATTATAATACTAATGTTAGGTTATCATCTTACTACTATCACTACAAATAATATTTATAAAAATATTAATTTTTATACGGGTTGGTGAGCCAACCCACTTAACCCATCAATCCGTGGTGGTTTGAGCCGGGTTGTAAAATTTTTGACTCACCAAAAAGTGAGTCAGGTTGAGCTCATTAATTTTAAATCTGACCCGTGGTGAGCTAGCCCGTGTGAGCTGGGTTGGCTCCTTTTGACATGTCTAGTCATAACAAAAAATACATGTTTTGTACCATGTACAAATGGTCAAATAAATACTACTAATTTGAACAATGACATAAATGTTCAAAACCCACAACAATCATATGCTCCACATTGTTAAAAATGTACATTGATAACGTCTACTTCCTTACTAATAAATCATATTCACCTATGACTTTTTTTTGCCTTTATATAGAATCCACTAACATATGTATTGCTGGCGAATATGTGGAAGTTGTACTTGTAGAAGGACTTATTGTTCACTAAACGGAAATCATATTGGTGCACAAAAAGGAATAACATTTATTAGTAAAGAACATATACAAAGACAAAAGTTTGTCTTACAAGTATAATGACTTACATTCAAGTAATCGGGCATGCTATTCCTATCAAACTTTTTCACACCATCCCACAACTCCATCATCTTAAGAACAATAACGTCACAATCACATTTAAGAAAACAAATTTACTTCAATAATGAAACATTCAGCAATTTCATCAACATGAATTAATTGACCATGATGCATGCAAAATATGTAAAGACTAAAGTGTTAGGCTGAATGGGAGTTATTTCGTGTTAAGGTTCAAACTTTGGCCTAATATCATCATTATAGTTCAACAACATTCCAAAAAACAACTCTAAATTATGAGTCAGCCAAATATAAACACAACACTGTTTACATAGACTACCACATGTAAGTCAAACAATAATTAACAACACCTTTAAATTCTTATAGCAGCGTTGTTTATCCATTTGTGGTCCCGTCTACAATGACCTAATGAATCAAATACAAATAATTGCTTTGTTTGACAGTTGACAACATAGCACTACCAATGGTCATCATGGATAATTGGAGCAAACAATTGCAAAAAGAAATTTTTATTTACCAAATTATGACAAATAATTTATAACCTATCAATAACGAAAAAGGTCAAAAAAACTAACAAAATATGTCGTCAATATATTATGCAGAGAAAAAAGTCCCGGACAGAAGTAAGTCTTGTAGTCATTCAAGGTCCATTACCGTATATTGACCTTCATCTTCCGTGAGTTATGAAGGACATGGGTCTAGTACAATACAAAAAATTAATTTATATTTATAAATTAATGAATAATAATTTTTAACACAATATTCATACCGTATAAAGTGGACTGAAAGCAATCCTCTTTACTTGCCATACATCCGTCATTCAAAGTACATCATCGTGCATCAACCAAAAAGCACAACCTACATACACTGAAAATTCTTACTAACTAAACAATAATACTAAAATATTTTAAAAATCAGTTACGAAAAATACTTCTTACCAAGTTGTCAACCTTCTTACGTGGACCAAAATCGAAACACTTTTAGGTGCCAAATATGTGTCCATTTATTTCAAACACGGCCATATTAAAGTAACAAAGACGTTAAAATTACAATTTCCCATTTAAAAATTGAATTACTTAAATTGCAATTGAATTAAGAATACCTATAAGGAACAAAAACATTAGTTACAGTTGTACATAACTTCATACAGTCAACTATAAATGTAAGAGGACAATCAACTGCGAAAATGTCTCTTTTGGTTACTTTTATTATGTGCAATTTATGAAGTTTGTAGAAATGAAGTGTGGCATGTTGCATCGGGTAAAAGAATAAGTGTATGGTAAATTTCATAGATAATTGTATAAATGCATGTTTTAATTATGAAAAGCTAGTAAATGGATGTGTGCATTGTGATTCAGTCATAGGAATTATGACTAGATAATTGTAGTGTGATAGGAATTGTGTGTTGTATGATTGGGTTTCATTGGAACCTGTTTAAGAGTTCCAAAAACTAGTAGCATTGTGTTACTGGTATAGTGCCTGGTGACACGGGACAAGCCGCTGAGCGATAGAGACCCAAAACAGTGGCAGTGGCCACTGGATTCGCGTGGCGCCTAACGGCAAGGGAGGCTTCGTCAGGCGGAGTTCGCTGACAAAGGCATTGGGAAAGCTTATCGCCTGGCAATGGGAGAAGATCGCCAGGCAGTCTGGGACCAATTTTCGCCTATTGACACGAGTGATGTGCTAAGAGGTTTTGGGTGTAAAGTTGGATTGCGAGGAGAATTCTACATAACTTTGGATGGAAGTCTTGATGCGATGATTTGCTAGGGGCCTAGTTACGAGTGCAACTTGTATTGGGGTAACATGTGGCAACTCGAGGTTGTAGCCTGGTGGTTTTAGAAGTCCAATGGAGTGTGCAAGATCATGGCTCGTATGGAT
Source organism: Vigna unguiculata (assembly GCF_037176805.1). Lineage (NCBI taxonomy): Eukaryota > Viridiplantae > Streptophyta > Magnoliopsida > Fabales > Fabaceae > Vigna > Vigna unguiculata. Next base: position 8,891,527 of record NC_140797.1, read on the forward strand.
GGGTTCCGGAAGATTGCCCTCCTCATTGTTAGTTGACGAGTTTGGCAGTCTTGGGACAAATACAGATTGTGGTTCGTATTGGGGAACTCCACTTGGTGTTGTGGATTGTGGTCGTAACAATTTTATTCCTACATGTGGACTATTAGGTGGTGGCATGTAGTCGAAGGGGCGAGTAGACACTCATGGCAGCAAAGGTCAATCAATGTAATCATTAAAGGGTGTCGAATCAAGAGGCGTCCAAAGGAAGATGTGAATGTTGGGTTTGATAGATTGGTCTTTGATTAGAGATTTTGAGTTTAGAATTATAACTTATTGTATATTGCTTTTATTTTATTATTATTTGAGCTCACTCTATCTGTGTGTGTTTGGCAATGATCATGTAACTCGTTACATAGGAGCAAAGGTTGATGTAGGTGAGCATGTGGATGCTTAAAGTCGGAGAGGGGCCAACGTGGAAAATTTTCATGGTTTCATTTTTTCGTGTTTGTTTTCTTATAATAATAGACTAGTTAGTAGTTTTGGAATTTTGTAAACACTAAATGGATTTATATGGTTTTGAAACTCGACGTTTACAATAAAGAAAATTTTTCCCGCACTTTGGAAAGGTATTTTGATAATTAAACGCGACATACTATTATATTTCTTATTGTTAAATTTAAATAAGTAATATATAGCTAGGACGTTACAAAAAAGGCACGACTTCAGTTGTTTACCAAATAACTATGAACAACTTTGGCCCAATTATAATTAGATAGAGTATCTAAGTTGTCTAAAACACTACAAGGAATATTACAAATTGTTCTTGAATTCCTAGGAAAGTAAAGTACTGCAAAACATACTAATATATACAAACGACAAACATTTTCTACATCATCGACGTTAGTACCAATCATACATTTCATCATTTCAAACACACTTTCAATTGTTATTACGTTGGTCCGCATAACTGAAGCAACTAGTCCACAAACATTTCTATCAAATTGAACCTCATCCCCACCGATGCCCAATCCCAAACACACACATGTCACCAGTGGTTAAAGGAAGGGAGTGTTGCATCAAATGTCACGAATTACAAACAGACAACCAATGCTTTAAAAGCTCTAAAATGAGTGGCTTACATATCTACATGGGCTTTTGTATATGCATACACCATTTGAATGGTGCGTTTCCAATCCTTGCTCGGTGCTTAACTGTAATAAACTCATTCATTTCAGATACGTACTTTATATAACAGAAAGTACGTAATCGAGCCTATCAAACAAAACAAAATAATGGATTTCAGATAACATGTTCACAATTGAAGCACCAAAATGCACAACCAAATGAATAACACATTGGAATCACCTTTTCCTTATGTACAATCTTCCCAACCATCACTTTTTCAAATACTATGAACTGCATACAAAACAAAGAATGAGCAACAACCATAAATTATAGCCCAACAAACAACCATTAAACCCACAAACACAGCCACAAAGACTTGCCCAACAACCAATAAAACCTCTACCCAATGCCCTAAAAATTTTACAATCAACAAATATTCAAAAAATGAATAAAGTATAACTAAATCACTCACCTCTACTCCAATCGCTGAACGAACACACCCGCACACCCAAAACCCTCCACAACAGACAATGCCAACCTTGACAACAAATATGAACGCTAAATCCCTATTATTCCTTGGGGGATTCCAACAGTAGAACCACTGAAGCAAGTGCGGAATCCCCAAAACACCACAAAACTCGAACTAAGGCGACTTAAATGCTTTCGAACCACCCAAAACCCTCCACAACAACTGTGAACGCGAAATCCTTACTATTCTTAGGGGATTAAAACAACGAAATCATTGAACCAAGCGTCAAACAACCAAAACCCCACAAAATCACAACTTAGTTGTCGTTTTCACTTTTCGTACCTTTTTGTTTTGCTTTGTGGCAAAGGCAACCCACTCGACGAACACTAATTTGGTGGCGCTAGTGGTCATTACCTATTTGGAAGGGTGAAGTTTTCTTATCAACCTTGTGCTTTTCTCCGGTGGAAGAAACCTATAAGCGCGTGTCGCATCCTAAATCGCTAATTATTTTTATTTTTTTTAATTAAAATATTTTTATTGACCTGGACGAAATTAAATCACTAATTATTTTTATTCATTTTCACTTTTCGTACCATTTTGTTTTGCTTTGTGGCAAAGGCAACCCACTCGACGAACACTACTTTGGAGGCGCTAGTGGTCATTACCTATTTGGAAGGGTGAAGTTTTTTTATCAACCTTGTGCTTTTCTCCGGTGGAAGAAACCCATAAGCGTGTGTCGCAACCTAAATCGCTAATTATTTTTAATTAAAATATTTTTATTCACCCGGACGAAATTAGGTGTTGAGAACGCGAACGAAAAAGGAGCATGCTTTGGTGATGGAAGGTTCGAGTGCACATTATTTGGGAAATCAATTTTCCCTCTTTTAATTTTTGGTTCATACCACATGTGCATAGGTTCTCCTTTTCAGTTTTATTAAATTTTTAATTAAAAATTAAATGCCACATGGGGCCAGTGTGAAAAATGAGTAAACTTTTGGTGTTCAAATATTGTTTTCGAAATAAAAAATAATAAGACAAAAATATATATATAAAAAAATATAGATCAAATCAAACTATTTTTACAATAAACAATAATAATATAGGATAAAATAGTAAATAAAGAAAAGATTATAAAGAATTTATATTGAGACACATGTAGAGTTATCCCTTAGTAGAAAACGCACCCATTGTACGACAAGACAGAACAACTCATGAGATGGATCTAAATCAGCGAAATATCTTTAACTTTACGAGAAATAAGGTTTTAAAGATAATATAGAACAAAAAAAAAAGACTTAGAATACTTCTATCTAAATTGTTGTTTGTTGTGTATTTTTCTCATGTAGATATGTTGTATTTATAGGTAGAAGAGAGTAAATAATAATAAATTTGATTAAAATAAAATAGTAAACAGTAATAAATATAATTAAACTAAAATAAATGTAATAAAGTTAAAACATTATTCACCCATAAACAACATTTTTGTAACACCCTCACTTACTTATAATATGGTTTCACAATAACTAGACTAACTTTAAAAGAGGGTAAAATTTTGTGCATACGTATACTTAGTTGTTCAAAGGCTACTGATAAGTGTCTATTATTAGTTAAATTGCATATCATTTAGACAATTATCTTCCACTAAATCAATGCAAAAATCATTACAATTGACCTAATTTTACATACATTTTGTGCTATTTTGCAATAAAATGAAGGAAATTATGAAGTTGGTGGTGAGTCATAAAAGTTGCAGCTCAAGCCAGAAGATGAGCCGAGAAAAGTAAATTTTAAGTTTGTGGCTGAGTAGTAAAATTTGACGCTTAACACATTTTGAGAAAACTTCACTACAAACAAACATGAAACTCTATATTTGAAGCTGAGCATCAAAGGGAAACCTCCATGACAGGGAAATCCATTGCTGACCTGCAAAAGATAGATGCCCAAGCTTGGGAAGAAACCCACTTAGGGAGGAAACCTCTATGGCTAAACTTTAATCTTGGGAGCTAGAGCAGCACTTGAAATTCTATAAATACAAGGCATGACCTTGTGATTTAGTATGCTGATTTGAACGTTGATTCTAGTATTAGTTCAATAGTAGAGTCTATAGAGAGTGTAAAACCTGGGAAAATTAAATAAATAAATAAATATTTTAATAAATGTGAGGAAGTTGGAAGAGCTATCAAATCAAGGAAGTTGAGTCTGAGTCATGTCTATTGTTAGCATTGGAAGGGCTATCAAATTGAGGAAGTTAACTTCGATATTCGTGTGACCTTATCAAGTATCGCGAAGGATAGGTCCAGCAATGCATGAGATTGTCTTGCCACCGCACTTGACAAACTTTCATAATGTATTCCATGTGTCATAATTGAGGAAATACATAGTAAGTCCTAAGCATGTGTTGGAAGTAGACGACATTCAGGTTCGGGAGGATCTGATGGTAGATGTCAGGCCAATGAGGATATTGGACTCGTAAGTCAAGAAGCTGAAAGGGAAGGAGATCCGAATGGCGAAAGTCCTCTGGGACGAGGAAACAAAGGAGATGATGTGGGAGATGGAAGATCTTATGAGGCAATCATATCCATAATTTTTTCTTTGTAAGTACAATTTTTGAGGACGAAAATTTTTATAAATTGGGAGAATGTAAGACCCGGGAAAATTAAATAAATAAATAAATATTTATTTAATAAATACAAGGGAAGGAATCCTTAAGTTAATTAATGCGAAATGTTAAGATAATGGAACAATACTTGCTTAAGTGGTTCAGCGTACTTAATTATGTTGAGAGGACTTGAGTTAAAGTCTTGGGTATGCCATTGTTGTGTATTTAATTATTTAAATTGTTTTGCATGTGTGCATGACCTTGTGGTGCGATGTTATAATCAATATATATGTATGAATTATTAAGAAACATGAATTGGCTTGATGGTTATACATTTGCTTGGTAATTGGGTGGATATGAGTTTGAACCTTGGTAAGCACGAAATATTCCTTTTTATATGTACAACTGGAGTTTTATCCAGAATTTGATGCACCACATGATATATTGTTGGTCTATGAAAATGGATGAAAGGAATGGGTTTGGGGATTTTAGGGTTTTCGCAAGTGCAAGAAAATTTTGGGTTTTATCCAGAATCTGATGCACTACCTGGCGGCACATAGCTTGCCGCCAGGTGACAACGCAGTGGAAACTACATTGTGCATTTGCATTGTGAAATTCGCGATATAGGATGTTGTTGATGAGGACCTTATTTTAGGCAAGGATAATAAGTTAATAGGTAAAATATGTAATCATTGAAGGTTAATATCGCATGGTATTGGTGGAGGGTTAATATTGCAAGGAAGGTATTTGTAGGTGAGTACTAAACTTAAGTGGACATAAAATATTAAAATATAGGAAAAATATAGGTGTTGTGAAGGAAATAGGTGATGTGGCTTGAGTTGTAGATGATAGCAGTGGTGTTTGTAAATTTTCATATGAGTATGGGTAGTGCTTGTCCAAGTACAGTGTTAGCATGATCTAAGTTGGTGAATACTTGTCAATGTAGTTACAATTAATGTAAAGGAGGTATGAAGTATTATGTTGAATCCCCTTAGGTATATAGGAATATGTATGGAAGTAAATTGAATGATGCTATTGTGTGCTATACCAAGAACATGAAGGATTACCTTAGGAGCACCTAGATTTACTATAAGTCAAATTTGTGAATACATGTGAGTATATATATATATATATATATATATATATATATATATATATATATATATATATATATATGTATATATATGTATATACATAGATATACATATATATACATAGATATACATATATATACATATATATATATATATATATATGTATATACACATGTGTATATATATATATATATACACATGTATATATACATATATATATATATATATATATATACAAAATTGATGCATATGGGGTGAAATGGAATGATTTGGATCACTGTTGAAAGTATATAAAGGTTCCTATTGTATTTTGGATAAGTACTTGTGTGAATTGAGTGTGTTAGAACCTGTGCAAGAGTGTAAAAGCCAGTAAGATGTGTTGTACTAGTGTACCACCTAGCGATGAAAATTGAATTGTTACGCGATAGCTACAAAACAAAAAGTCCTTGGAGTGCCTAGCATCTAGTGGTGAGGGTTGGACCGCCAGGCGATGGATTGCAAAACAGTGGTGTCGCAACCTAAATAGCGACGAGATGACAACTAAAAATAAATATTTTTGAAAATAGAGATTTTAAGTCGCCACCATAATTTATTCTGGAAAACTATGGAAAACCATAAAAATAAAATAAAATCTGCATAAACCAAATTTAGGATCCGGGAGTCGGTTACGCATAGGGAAGGTATTAGAACCCTATAGAGTCTGCCCAAAGGCGATGCCTTTAATTAAATTTGCAAAAGAGATATGTTTATTTTAAATGTTTATTTTTCCCATAAATAAGAAAATATTGAACAAAATTATTTTTTTATTTTTTTAGCAAAAAGGACCCGACAAGGATTAACCTTGGTCCTACATATTCTCATTAAAAAAATGAGAAATCAGAGCTACGTAGTTATTTATAAAACTATTTTAAAAATGCTTTGAAAAACCTTTTAATTTTTGGGAAGTCAACCTGACAAGGACTTGCCCTGCTCCTACATATCTCCATTCACAATGAAGAATCAAGGATCACATAATTATTGATACAAATTTATTAGAATATTTAATTTTTAAAGTTGTCTTTTGACATTTTTGAAAATATGTGTCATGCGACGAATGCGGCCGGGTTGACACCAAAAACATTTTTTATATTTTGTATTTTTGAAAAAGAGTGTCGTGTGACGCGGGAGATCAATTAGACACCAAAATATTTCTATGATTTTTTATATTTTTGAAAAGGAATGTCGTGCAACGCGAGCGGTCGATTAGACACCAAAACAAGTTTTATAATTTTTTATTTAAAAAGGAGTGTCGTGTGACGCCAACGGTCAATTAGACACTAAAAGAAAAAATAAAGAAAATAATTTTAAATTTTTATTTATTTTTATTTTTATCATTTTTGAAAACTATTTTAATTTTTATTTCCATTTAAAATATTTTTATTATTTTAGAAAACGATATGATTGAAATGAAATGTGAGATTTAATTAGAAAAGGGTAAAATTGGAAATAGAAAAGCGAAGTGCATAAGTGAGTATGTGGGTGCAATGAGAAAAACTACATACATGGGAATGGGGTGCACATAGAGAAACGCGTGGTTCATAAAGTAAACACATTCTAGACTAAAAAAGGAAATTAAAAGAGTGAGGTGTGTGCTTAGTGAAAACGCAGGAACATAAGTTAAAATAAAACTAAATATAAGGGGTGTGGGGTTATTACATTGGGGAGTGCATGAAGTAAATAAATAAAGAGAACCCAAATTAAAAGCAAGGTACACAAATTAAATTATGGAGGTGCGTGTAATAAAAAATGAATCTACCAAAAACCCTAAGTTCAAATTCTCTCCTCCTTCTAAAATGCACAGCACTTAAAGTGCTTCTTTTCCAACTTCATCTTCAACCTCGCGCACGCTGCCAACCACGACACCTCTCACGTTCACTACCACGCCAACAACGACGCGCCCTTGGATATTTGAAGACTCTAGAAAATGGTCAAGATTAGAAATGCAATGGATTGATATTGTTGGAGTTAGACTTCACCTACTTCACTCTCATGTGTATTAAACAATTAAACTCTACTCCATTAATTACTAATGTCAACCCACAAGTCTACTCAAACTCTAATCCCTTAGTTGAATGAGCCTAGGTTTCCTTATTTAGAGTCAATTCCTTGAATCCCTATATAAACAAACTCGCTTTACAAATTAGGGTTTAAGACAACTAATGGGTCAAGTTTCATTCCTAGATACAAGTTCCATTAGGTATCTTGTTCCAATTCTAGGTTTCAAGAGATATTTTCCAATACCTAATGACCCAAATATCATGCAATGAATGGTTAAAACAAAGCAAGCTTTAAATACATAAACAAAGATACTAGCAATCAATGGAAGAAGCATATATATATATATATATTCAAACCATTCAAAAATACATGAAAGTTCAGTGGCTAAATCTAACCCCAACAAAAATGGGTTTAGCTCTCCATTGCCATGGAGAGCTCAAGCTTACAAAATGGAAATGGAAGAGGGAGGAGACACAAAGAGGAAGATGGAGTTGTTCCCAGAAGCCTTAGCAGACCTCCAAGCGCTCCAAGACGTGTTGTTTGAGCTCCAAAATGTCCAAGATGCTTTTCCCCTCGCGAAAACAAAAGAAAAAGAGCCAACTTGCCACATCAGCGAAAACTAGCGCCTGGCGGAAGGGTCTCACCACCAGGCGCTAGCGAAAAACAGTGAGCAAAACCACCAGCTACCACCCGACGGTGTCCAGGTCCCGTCAGGCGGTGAGCAGCAGTTGCACCTGGCTGGCGCTTGTCTGGCGCCTAGCGCTGGCGACCTGTTGCGCATGGCGTTGGCTCTATGTCGCCGGGCATTTCCTGTTGACATTTTTGCTCTTCTCCTTGCTATTCCGGGTCACTCATTTGTCTGGACTTTTAGAGCAAAGCTTCCCATCTTCAAAAAGGACACAAAAAATGGGGATTAGTAGTATATTTAGATCAATGTAACCCAAAATGTATATATTTACAAAAGTAAGGTAAAATTGAGGATTAAGTAGGTTAGAAGCTTTGGAAGAGATGATTTTGCTAATGAAATATAGCTTGGATAATGGTAAAAATTAACATTATCAACTCCCCCAAACTTAAAACCTTGCTTGTCCTCAAGAAAAAAGGTAACTTGGCCTAGATGAACAACACAATTGCAATGATCTAGCAACTCAAGAAAATAGATGTCAATTGTGCTTGCTCTTATTTTAAAGATTGTGTAGCACATGTGTTTCATTAGCAAGGCAAACTAAAGCTGTGGTGTTCACAAAAAAAAAATTTCACAAGTGCATGCAAGAGTTTATAAGGGATCAACAATCATGGCAAAATGTTTCCTTGATCAATGAGAACCACTTCTTACAAGAACAGGTGTTTCACTCAAGCCCACTGGTGTATGATATAAAAAAAATTCTCTCTACCATCACAATGTCACACAATTTAACTTTGCTTTTTGTTCTAAATGGCTAAAACTTTCACAAGCATGCTATCATCACAAGGTCTTTTATGGCTTGTATCGCGGCTAGGCTAAGAAGGAAATTTGGTTTTTCAGGATAACAAAAGTACCTTGAGCTAAGAGAGCAACTAATCAAATCATGAAAGTATTTTTCTCCCTTCTCTATTGAACAAATGAAACCAATTCCCAACTTGGTTGCATCAATTTTCTTTTTTTTTTTTGAATTGAATTGAATTGAACTAAAAAATTTACAATTTTTCTCATGCTCCCTTGTATCAACAATAATTCCCCCAAACTTGAACCAACTCATGACTATCAATCATTTTCTCTCTCAAGCTCAAAGTAAGTTAGTCAATATCTTCACTATGCTCAAGGTTCAAGGAATGAGGCTCAAAGAAGACTCAAAGGGTTTGCACAAGAAATCAACTTGAAAAGGATTGGCTCAATTATGTAACATGAAAAAGAAAGATGGCCTTGATCATCTGTAGCATGCAAGTAAATGAATAGCAAATGAACTCAAGCAAAGTCAATTATGAGTCCACAGTGATAGCATTCACACAAATCAACTATGGGGCACAACCTCTCACACGGTACTTTGGGTTCCACAATTATCAACATATGCCAAAATCATTGATCACAATTAAAATCAAGCTTCACTATATCAAAATGAGAACAACCACAAGTTCATGCTCACAAGCCAATTCAACATCATTTCATAACAAGCACAAAAGATGATCATGAAAAGTACTAATTCAATGCAAAAGATTAGTTCACCACAACCAAGTTACAAAGTTCAACACTAAGCTATAAAGATCAATACTATCAAAAGAAAGTTAAAACTGAAATCTAAAAGCATAAATTAAATCAGGACTATCAGCAAAACAAGTCCTGCAAAATGTGATTCACTCTCTCCAAGCGCTCAGGCATCATCCTCGCCTTCTTCGTCTAGCTCCTCATCATCATCATCATCTCCAGCAGCTGAGGCTCCACCTCCCCCAATAGTAATGGCATGGGCCCCAAGCAAACTCCTCAGGTGATGGGGTGTGCAGCTCGGGAATCGTTAGGGAGATACCCCTAAGCATGTCTACATTGGCCATCCCCAGCCGGTATAAGGCCAACATCTGGGGTTCCAGGAGCTGAAGGTGATCAAGCTTGGCCTCCAAAGCCTATAACCGCATGTCAATGGTGGTATTTGCCTCGGGCTCGGGCTCTGGCTGTGGCTGATGGTGCCTCTTGGGTCTGGGAGCAATTGAGCAGAACCTTTGAAAATATGAGAAGTCTAGGTCCTGCGTTGCTTTCTCCAACGGGGGTACAAAAATGTCCACCTCTGTCAGGCTGCAAAGATGGGTGATGAGAAAGGGATGGCCAAGAGCAGCCTTGCCAGCGGCGTTGGCACACCGGTGGATCTCATTTGCAATAAACTGCCCTACATCCATCACCCGACCTGTTAGGATGGTGTACAAAATGGTGGCGCGTCCCTCTGTAAGATCAGACACATGGGAGCACGGGGATATGTTGGCGTGCATAAATACTGACCAGAAGCGGGCCAGTGGGTGAAGGGAACCTCTCTGAATCGTGCCTGTATGAAATCCTTCACCCGCCAAGCATAGTGCTTGGATCAGCTCTCCAGGCGCCACGCCCTCATCATCCAACACTTAAAACTAGCACTCTACATCATCAGCCAGCTGGGTGCCCAAAAATTCATTGATTGTGTCCGCATCAAAGGCACCCTTTTCCCCCGCACATAGCTGAGAAAGGTGGGAGCTGCTGAGGTGGTAACCTTGGCATTAGCATAGAATTCTTTCACCAAGGTTACACTAAAAGTGCTAGGGTAGCTACCCAGCCTTTCCCAACCACGTCTGATCAACTCCAGTTGAAATTCATTGACCTCCCCGGGCTTTAAAATCACTTTCCTCTCTGCCACTTGGAAGCGGTCCTCATTATCCTTTGTGAGGAAGTAGTGAGAGTAAATTATCTCCTTTCGTTTTTGCCCTTTTGAAGGGTTGCCAACGGCAGTCTTCATTCTTTTAGGATTTGAGGAGTATGCCATCTGCAAAATAAGCATTGGTACAAAGAGGCAATTTAAAGTTAGCATTAGAGTGAGAGATTCAATCAAAAAGAGAGTTAATTGCATCTAAAGACTAAACTAGAACAACAAAATGTCAAGTCATTCAGATGCAAAAACCAATTTCAGCTCTAAAGTTTGACAATCCAAACAGCAATCGAATGAAATTGGGAAAAAGAAAGCAAGAACAGGGGCCACCACTTGGCCCCTCAAAGACTGCCGCCAGGCACCAGGCGCCAGCTCGAACCAGCGAGCTCTGCAAGGCGCCACCGCCTAGCGGTAAAACAGACCAAAATGGTCACTGCCAGGCGGCAAAAAACAGGACAGCCATGGATTTTTGAAAAAATGAAGCACAGACAGCACAAAAACATCTATAATGGCAGCACAAGCATAACAACACGAACCAACATCATAAACGAATATTAAAGCAAGGGAAACCTAATCTAATGAATCAACAATGGAGTAATAGCACAACATCATACAATGCGAGAATGAAAATAGCACAAGAAAGATGTTTTACTTAAGTGGAATTCTTGAGTGGGTGCTGGAAGAAGTGAGATTGGATGAGACGTGAAGTGTGGGTTGGTGCGTGGAAAGGGGCAGACTAGCGGCGCCTGGCAGAATGGGGTTGTTGTGAGTGATAGTGAAATTAGGGTTAGAGAGTTGGGAAGGATAGTTAGGGATTAGAAGATTAGGGAAGAAATTGGGAATTAGAGAGTGAGATTGAGAGTTAGGGTTTGGCGAATGTGGGAGCGGGGAACAGTGGCGCCAGGCGTTAGGGTTCTTTGGGAGTGCAGCACGAGTGTGAGGGAGTGGGCCAACTCAAAACAGATTTTAAAAAGCCCAAGCTGAGCTCGCATAGCGCTACCGCTTGGCAGTAGGTCACGAGCCGTCAGGCGGTATACTAGTAAAATGCCACTGGAGCTGTTTTTCTGGTGTGGCGCCAGGCGGGCGCTAGGGAGCCGCCAGGCGGCTGGCTTCTAGAATGCTCAAGGGGCTAATTTTACAGATGGTGCCTGGCGGGAGGGAGTGAACCGCCAGACGGTTAAGCTGTAGGGGTGGATTTTTTGTGTTTTTGGGTAATGGTTGTGTTGGCTTTGACTGTATTGTGCTCCCACCAACCTTTCACTCTTGCACACATACTTTTTCAAGCTTTTCAACTTCAAACCAAGCATTCACACTCAAGCAAAACATTCAATTCACTTAACAAATGCACAACTTAATTTAAGACATGACTTCACTACACAACTATGCTACTACTATTCTCACAAATAATCAATTTTTCACTACTACATTCTATGATGCATAAAGGTTGAATTCAATCCAAAATGCAACAACAAGCACATGCTAGCACATCCTAAAATTAACTATGCATGACAACACTCAAAGTTATGCTACCACAAGTTCACAGATGCAAATTTAACACAAAGTTCAACATCTCAACAACACAACAATCATACTAACACAATTCACACATGCATACAAACATCATACTGAATTGAAAACAAAAATTAAAAACCAAAATGAGTTTAGAGCGCTGGGTTGCCTCCCAGGAAGTGCTTGTTTAACGTCATCAGCCTGACGGGTAAGGCGCTTAAGCTTGGTTGGTGCTTTTGGTGTGCCCCTTCCCAACCTCACACCTATACAACTTCAATTGATCACTAGTCACCAATTTAGTCCTTCTAGAATAAGGAGCTTCAATTTCAATGCTTCCATCAACTTTGATGTCTCTAATAACCCATAGCCTTGCCTATTTTGACTTGAATCTTCTAGGAGAAATCTTCAAATGTTCCTTTCTCATCACAATTGGTTGGCCCGGTCTAAGCCCATTAGTCCCCATCAAAGAGTGGTGGTGAACTAGAACATCATCTTTCTCTTCCCTCTCTTCATACACTTTCGCGGAGAAACAATTTGAGCATTTTCCAAGCAACTTAGAAGCTTGCCACGGTCTACTAGTCATAGATAAGACTTCATTGATGACCTTAAGACTAGTTTCTTCATCAGTCAATTCTTGCACAGCTTCAAAAACGTTGAAATTCACTTCCTCATCTTGGTCCTTCAATCTCAGCGTTCCCTCATCCACATTGATGACAACCTTGGTTGTCTTCATGAATGGCCTCCCAAGAATGAGTGGTATCCCTTCATCTTTCTCCATTTCCATCACCACAAAATCAACTGGGAACTTGAGTTTATCTATCTGCACCACCACATCTTCCACCACGCCATAAGGGTATTTGATGGAGGTGTCTGCTAGTTGCAAGGTCATCCTTGTAGGCTTTGCCTCGAGACCGCCAATCTTTTTAAGCATAGATAGGGGCATCAGATTGATGCTAGCCCCTAAGTCAACAAGACCTTTCCCCATATCTTGATTTCCAATGGTGCAAGGGATAGTGAAGCTACCCGGGTCCTTGAATTTTAGAGGAAGATTTTTCTGAATAATGGCACTACAATTCCCTTGCACTTCAATGGTTTACTCTTCTATGTACTTCTTCTTTTTGCCAAGGAATTCCTTCATGAACTTTGCATAAGAAGGTATTTGTTGCAGTGCTTCAGAAAAGGGAATCTTGATCTCAAGCTGCTTGAATATGTCTTTAAACCGAGCTAATTGTTTCTCCTTCTCTTTTCTTGAAGGGTTCTGAGGATAGGGAAGGGGTTTCACAACAACTTTCTCTTTTTTTCTTTTTCTCTTTTTCATTTTCTTCTCTTTTATTAACTTCCTCCTCTACTACAATTTCTTCATCAACTTCTTCCTCTTGAATCGTTTCTTCATTCTTTTTCTTTTCTCTAGCTTCCACCTTTTCTTTAGATCCAAGCCCAACCTCCTTCCCACTTCTAGTGAAAATAGCTTGACATTGTTCTTTGGGGTTGGCTTGAGTATTTGCAGAAAATGATCCACCTTGTTGGTCCGCCAATTGCTTTGCTAATTGTCCCACTTGCACCTCCAAATTTTTAATTGATGCATCAGTGTTCTTTTGATTTTGAATTGACATTTGCATGAATTGCTGCATCATGTCTTCAAGCTTGGATGTTCTATCAGACAAAGAGGGATGTTGGTAAGTTTGTTTATGTGGGGGTCTATTGGAAGGTCCAACTTGGCCCAAGTTCTGTTGAGGTCTCCATCCTTGATTATAGTTCCCTGGTCGGCCTTGATTGCCCATATAACTAACTTCCTCTTGAGATGTGCTCTTCATCGCACATTGCCCATTGGTATGGTTTCCTCCACACAACTCACAACTTTGCACTTGTTAGAGTTGAGCTATAGAGGCATTTTGAAGCTCTTGAGGAAGTTGTGACAATTTCTTCATGAGGGTCTCTAGCTACTGAGTCATGATCTTGTTCTGAGCTAATAGAGCATCTTGAGATTGAAGCTCTAGAATACCCTTCTTTTGAGAATGGGCTCTCTCCGTATAAGCTTCGTTATCATTGGCTGCCATATTCTCTATTAACTCATACGCTTCCTCTGGCGGCTTCCACTTGATACTCCCACCGGCAGAGGCATCCAACATCAGCTTTGACTGGGATTTAAGCCCTGCCAAGAAAAGAGTGAGCTGTGTAGGTTCATCAAACCCATGAATGGGAGTCTTTCTGAGTAGTCCTTTGAACCTGTCCCATGCTTCCCCCCAAGGACTCATCCATGTCTTGCTGGAAAGCAGAAATTTCTTGTTTGCCTTTGTTGATCTTGGATTGAGGGAAATACTTGCTCAAGAACTTGGCAACCACATCCTCCCAGCTAGTGAGATTGTTTTCAGGGAAAGAATTTAGCCAGACTTTGGCATTTCCCTCCAGAGAGAAAGGGAATAGACTATGGCTTCATCAGGCACTTGATGGATTTTTACTGTATTGCATATCTCTAAGAAGGTGGCCAAATGCGTATATGGATTCTCATGAGCCAATCCATTAAACTGATTACTCTGCACCAAGTGGATTAGAGCTGGCTTCATCTCCATATTAGTAGCATTCACCGTTGGTCGAGCAATACTGTTGAAATTAATGGTCCTTGTGAACGCAGCATAATCTTCCAAAGTGCGTCTTGCATGACCTCTACCATCACCATTAGGGTTTTTAGCCATTTCTTCTTCTGGATAAGAATCAAGATTCTGAGGAGTAGACGAAAGACTGTCTGAAGCAGAAGAGTGATGGGCAACTTGTTGTGCTTGAGCTCGTCTTCTCCTTGTGGCACTATTATTTCTGCAGGCAGTTTTCTCTATCTCGGAATCGGCAAGGAGTGGTTCTGAAGATGTAGTCCTCCTTGTACGGATCCTTCCCTGCATAAACTATAGAGCAACAACAAAGGCAAGCTTGAACTACAAGTTAGCCCAAAAATAATGTGTGTATATAAGTAAACAAAAACAGTAAATATGAACAAAAGAATTTAGTCTAAATAAGTCAAAAATCACACAAAAGTCTAGTATTAGACACGGCTCCCCAGCAATGGCGCCAAAAACTTGTTAAGACTTTGGCAAGTGTACCAAGTCGCGCAAGTAGTAACCAGTAAGACCGGGATATCGTTTCCCAAGAGACTCGTGTATACTAATTAATTCCGTAATTAGTGACTACTTTAAACTAATGAATAAATCCATATTTTGGGTTTTTGTATGCAAGAAATTGAATATTTCATAAACAAGTAAAATTGAACTTGGATATTTGAAGACTCTAGAAAATGGTCCAGATTAGAAATGCAATGGATTGATATTGTTGGAGTTAGATTTCACCTACTTCACTCTCATGTGTATTAAACAATAAAACTCTTCTCCATTAATTACTAATGTTAACCCACAAGTCTACTCAAACTCTAATCCCTTAGTTGAATGAGCCTAGGTTTCCTTATTTAGAGTCAATTCCTTGAATCCCTAAATAAACAAACCCACTTTACAAATTAGGGTTTAAGACAACTAATGAGTCAAGTTCCATTCCTAGATACAAGTTCCATTAGGTATCTTGTTCCAATTCTAGATTTCAAGAGATATTTTCCAATACCTAATGACCCAAATATCATGCAATGAATGGTTAAAACAAATCAAGATTTAAATACATAAACAAAGATACTAGAAATCAATGGAAGAAGCATATATATATATTCAAACCATTCAAAAATACATGAAAGTTCAGTGGCTACATCTAACCCCAACAAAAATGGGTTTAGCTCTCCATTGTCATGGAGAGCTCAAGCTTACAAAATGGAAATGGAAGAGGGAGGAGACACAAAGAGGAAGATGGAGTTGTTCCCACAAGCCCTAACAGACCTCCAAGCGCTCCAAGACGTGTTGTTTGAGCTCCAAAATGTCCAAGATGCTTTTCCCCTCGCGAAAACAGAAGAAAAAGAGCCAACCTGCCACATCAGCGAAAACTGGCGCCTGGCGGAAGGGTCTCACCGCCAGGCGCTAGCGAAAAAACAGTGAGCAAAACCACCAGCTACCGGCCGGGGGTGTCCAGGTCCCGCCAGGCGGTGAGCAGCAGTGGCACCTGGCTGGCCCTTGTCTGGCGCCTAGCGTTGGCGGCCTGTTTCGCCTGGCATTGGCTCTGTGTCGCCGGGCGCTTCCTGTTGACATTTTTGCTCTTCTATTTGCTATTCTAGGTAACTCATTTGTCTGGACTTTTAGAGCAAAGCTTCCCATCTACAAAAAGGACACAAAAAATGGGGATTAGTGGTATATTTAGATCAATGTAACCCAAAATGTATTTATTTACAAAAGTAAGGTAAAATTGAGGATTGAGTAGGTTAAAAGCTTTGGAAGAGATGATTTTGCTAATGAAATATAGTTTGGATAATGGTAAAAATTAACATTATCACGCATCAACTTGCTTCGTTCAACACCAACGTCACATTCTATTTTTCCTCTATTTAAGCATTTATTGTTTATGTAAAATACGAGAAGTGTCTTGTAGATGTTGAATTCAATTCATTATTCTGAGTTGGAAATTTCTATTAGCATTAATCATACAACAACAACGAAACAAACACGTAACATTATAGCAAATTTGGAAATTACGAACCTGTGTTTTAACGTGCTCCTATTTCCACTCTCAATTTGAATATCTTCCTTACGTTTGGTTTGCTTTTGCTTCTTGGGGTATGATCTAAATTGTATGAGTGATTATTATAAATATGAAGGAAATTATGGTGGATGAAGATGTAGCACGAAGATCTTGTAAAGTGAGTGTTCCCCTTTTTTAGAAATTTGGAAGACCAAGATTGATATTTCTGAAAAGGAATGAACGTGTGAACCAAATAAGAATGTTGGAACCGTGGAGTCGTTATGGAAATGGTCCTTTGAACAAAATTTAAAGAAACTTTTTTAATCAATTTTTTTTATAAGAAAATTTATTTTTATCCTTTTTATTCAATATTTATTTTTCAATATATTTTTTTTAAAAAAAATTATTTGTCCGGACGAAATTAGGTGTTGACAAGTGGGCTCTAGGACACTTGGCGCTGGCGGTAAAGGGAGCCCTCCAGGCGGTGTGCAGCGACATTTAGCCTGGTTGCGCCAAGCGATAGCGTAAGGGACATAGGTTGTTACTTGGATGTTTTGCAAGGTCTACACAGTTTTGGATGATGTCTTTGGGTTGAGACGTGCTGAGGCCCATTTATGAGTGGTTACTTGTAATTATTGTAAACACGTGGTGATCACGGGTGGTAGGCCGGTGAGGTCTGAAATCTTGTGGGAGCATACGAGTGGTGGCTCGTATTTGACTAGCTCCACTTGATTGTCACTCACGGGTGGTAGGCCGGTAATATTGGGAATCTCGTATAAGATACGAATAGTGGTTCATATTGGTTAGCTCCACTTGGTTGTTACGGATGGTGGTTCTTAATGTGATATTTCCACGCGTGTTGGTCTACGAGTGGGAGGCTTATAGAGGTTGGACCACGAGTGGTAGGCTCGTGGCAGCATGTGCCATATTAAGGTCATCGTCAAAGGGTGTAGAAGTTGGATGAACATAGTGGAAGGCCTTGATTTCTAATGCATAATGAAAAGTTCTCAGAAGGGGTTTTGGGCTAAGTTAAAATATTTGGGTGAGGGTTTATGATGTAACTTTTCATGTATGTTAAATTATATTGATCTCACCCTTTCTATGTGTTTGGCGATGATTGTGTAATTTGTTACACGGGAGCAGATGATGTTTAAGGTGGTACTGGTGATACATAGAGCTAGAGTGGGGGCTAGTGATTAGGGTTCCTTGAGGAATTTTTTTTACTAGTTGTAATTTTCTAATTAAGTCAATATTGGAACATGGTTTATTTTTGTAAAGAACTACTTTTGGATTTTTTTAATTATGACACATATAAAAAAAATTTAAATTTTTCCGCGCTTTGGGAAAGACATAAATGCTGAGATAGTATTATTATTATTTTTCTTTTTTTTTAAATAGTAATATCCGCCTAGGATGTTACTGAGAGAAACACTTAGAGTAGTTAGTTATTAGTAAATATTTTTTAAAAGCTATTGAAGGAAGAAAGTTTATCCACGTTCATCTTGTATCCATCATCATGAGCAGTAAATTTCTCCATTGTTGAGATTGAATATAACTTATAAACTCTCTTTGTATTGCATCTTATTATATATGTATTGTGTTCTTGTTTCTATGTGTTGGTTATTTGACTTGTGTTGCATTCCGTGGTGATTTGGCCAATCATCATACCTCAGCAACACTAGATGCAGAGACATCTAGTCTAGTATTTAGATCCAATCAAGTTTCATAACCCTTTGCATACACCAAACATGGATATGCGGGATCAGTTGGTTTAAAGAGTTTTGTCCTCAAAGCAAGGGTTCCTCCACCTGGATTGGGAAGTCTTGTGTCTGACACCCTTAAGTTCTCTCTCACAAACATGTGGTTTGATCTACAAGTTAAGCATACTTCCATGAACACTAGAAATAAAGAACATGATATATAGAAATAAATATTTTCTTATAGTGAAAGGATGTGTGCACTACCCTTCTACTTGAAGTGACTACTACTATATTCACCTTTCTAGGGTGATATGTAATGCCTCGACTAAGATGATACTAAAATAATATTATCTCATTTGTGTTGAAAATATAAGTGACCTAAAACTTTGACATTAACATAAAACACCTTTATTCACCAATGTATAAAAAAGGTATGTCTCATTGTCTCAAAAGTGAAAAATTGTCAAACTAATAATGGAACAAAACTTCTTCTTTTAAAAATGACTAAAGACAATTGCTCCCATAACTTTCCCACAACTTTCATCTCTACTATGCATCTTTCCTAATATACTTTCATCTACTCCTGTATAAAAATAGGATCATCTTAGTAACACACAAATAAAACAAGGGTGAGCTAACATACAAACATCATAACAAGAATATACATCAATCATAATATAACAACTCATTCAAACCTTAAAAAGTCATAATGTCTCACAACACCATACAATTACATCGATCGTTTCACACAACCACACAAAGCATGTTGTCTCACACAATTGTTCAAAACATACCATCACCGCAAATAACACAATCGCCAATGATCTTATGATCAAGAATCAGGCTTCAACAATAGCTTTCGCACGCAACTTCACCGACTAAGTACATGGGTGTCTGATAACTCAATTTCTATACCTTCATATTGAAGCTTATTACACTCCCTTAGCATCTTATGTTTCTTTTATCTTTCCATCTTAGCTTAGATTTGTGAATTTTAGGTAGTTTTCAACAACTGCATCACCACGTGGCGCAACCAAACTGCCACATGGCACAAGTTAAAGCATATCTTTTTTCCTTGTCACACACTTCCCGTCGCTAGCGTAAAAACGTTGACTTTTCAACACTGACCTTTGCTGATTGTTTTGATCATAACTTTTGTTACAGGTGTCCAAATGACTTAATTCTTTTTGTGTTGGATTATACACTCAATGATTTAAAATTAAAGTGGTAGAACACAATTTTTGGAGCTCTATACAAGATGCAGTTCAATTTACAAAATCGCAGACGTTAACAAGAATTACCTATCAGGATTGTTTATTTTTCTTTTATGTAGGGGTAGTTTTGTAATTTTCTATGCTTTATTTTCATTCCTCTCGAACTTGTATTGTGGGCTGAACATTGAATGGCCCAAAAAAGGGTAAAATTAAGTCACTTAAGCTCTTTAGAAGAGGGGGCAACAACCATAGAGAATAGTTATTTTCACGTTTTTTTTGTTTTGAGGTTTTTAATGTTTTGTAAGTGGAGCTCCATGGATACTCACCTTTAAGTTTTCTTTGTTATGGACTATGGTTGATTTTTCTCATTCATTTAATCTCTATGTATTTCCATTCTAAATTTTAAATAGCAACATGGGTAACTTCATTCACGTCACTTCTTTTCGCTCATTCTCCTTTCTTATTTTCATCTTGCTTTACTTATTGAGCTACAATATCTTTAATTTCTACTAGTTAATTGTTGTTGGGAACCATCTTATAGCCATTACAATGCTTCTCATTCTTTAGCTTACCTCATTTCAAGTTTTACAGCTTGCACATTATATCTTTCTTTATTTTCATTGGTTTGGTTGATAATTTTCCCTTTAATGCTTGCTTTTACAACCCAACTAACATGTCATTTTATTTTGGCTTCCATTACATGTTAGAATTCAACTTATCCTTTACTTTCCAAGTTTTTGTTAGGTTTATGATCATTGTTTTGCTTGTAGTCCCACATTTTCCTTCCTAGTTGAATTTTATTTTTCCAATTACAACTTTTATTTTTTTATTTTCACTTCACTTTAAATACAATTTTACTATTTTGTTGTTTTCACATTTTTCAATCCCCCAACCATTAAAGTAAAAAAAAATCAATGAACTCATTGGAATCGTGTTCCTTGGACTGACCCAGGTTGACCTCTATGCTACATTAGTTAAGGGGAAAACTTAATTTTGTTTGATGAGGCTTGTGCGACACAAAAAGAGCTTCCTTGACGAAGTACACATGTGTCACTTCTTATCACTCTCCTCTAGAGCTTCCCAATGAAGTTCACTTCTGGTTCAATTACACAAAGCTACTCTTCCCATTACTCTCCCCGAGAGACTTACGAGCGAAAACCACTCCCTAATGTTCCTTAGGAGTGTTACGAGCAGAGTGAACACTCACGCTCACCACTACAAACTGACAGAGTGTCCATCTTTCGCTGAGTCACCATCACACAAGCATACATTTACATGTTATCACAATCATACTAAATAACATTTATTCCACAATTTCAACTCATATAAGATAATACATCACCTAAAACATTGTTCAGGTGATACCCAACACAACTAACCTCAGCTTAGTTGTATGAATACAACAACATGAAAATACGCCATAGTGTAACCTTTTACACTATCCACTTACTTCCTCTTAATGTTCTTCACTTAAATGATTATCATTACATTAAAATTATCTTCAAACAATCCCAAATTCTTAATATTATAGGATTAAACTCTAAATTTATTTCCTTCAATTCATACTACAAAACCACTAACTAATCTTCTTAATTGATTCAACTCTACATAACTTAACATAAGCTTAACTCAGTTTCTTTCACCTAACCTCAAAGAATCCATTTCATTACATCAAAGAACAACTAATCGATCACCCTTCAAACTTAAACACACTTTCATTACAATTACCAAGACATTCCAATCCTACATAAGTTATCACGATTTCATATATCACCATATATTCATATCGCATGATATGAATTAATTCTTACTCAAAATAATGATAAAATTTCTTAAACAATATTTATTTGTAAGCTAGATAAAATTGACTTAGCTTAATCATGTCATCTCTTACAATGAGAACTCAACAAGCCATCATGAAAATATGCCAATATTATTCATAATATCCTCATGTTAAAATGGAATTCGTTTAACTTATTACACTAATCCTACTAAAATTCCATAAGTTTATACCTCATACATAGTTCAACTCAATTTCCACCAATCAAAACTGATATGCATTACAACAATCACAAATTACCATTAAACATTATTTTATTCCAAAGTCAAACCAAAAGCACAAATGTGTGCCTCACAACTAGCCAATATCTCAAATTAATAATGCTTTGAAATTTGAAAAACCAAGAAGGAGAAGAAAAAAATATAACAATTATGTGTGACAGATCTAGCGCCCTACATATGCAATACTCACGCCCAACATTGGTTTCGTGACAGTGTCCTCACTGTCATGGTGGTGCCCAGAGGTCTGAAATTGTGCCAAGCGAAAATGCATAAACCAGAGACACTCTAGAATGCATATCTTATGGTTTTAAACATATTCCATCATACTTTATTATCCAAAACATGATATAATCACTCAAATTAAATTATGCACTAAGAATGACATTTAACAGATAAAACAAACCATATCATACATGATTAAATGTACAATCATAACCAATCGTGATCATATATATACAAAAATAAAAAAGATTAGCACTCTTGCAACACTAACTCCAGCACAAGCAAGGAAAAGAACAAGAACAAATAGCTACCCTTACTTGGATTATTACTTAAACTCTAGTCCTTGATACTCCATTTCTCTATTATTGCTCTTAATCCACAAAACCTCACTACTTTTCCATTTACCTTACAGACTCCCAAACGACACCATCTCAAAAAAAAATCCTACCCCAAAACTTTATCACTAATAAAAATCTTAATCAATCTTGAAGCCTTATTTCATGTTTACTACTCTTCCCCAAATAAGCCCAAGGAAACAAACCCAAGTTCATTTCATCCAAATTAAGTTTTAGAAATTTTCTAAAACAAAGACATTGCTAAAGGGAGTTGAATCTAATATGTTCCATATGCTACTCAAGTACAACCAAATGAGCTACAAAACTTGTTTTTGTAATTTTACTCATTCTAAAAATTATAATTAAACTTAACTTATCATTTTCGTTATATTAAAATAAAATTTTCTAAGGTCTTACATCTTGCGCAACACATAAATATTTTCATCCTTGAAAATTGCACTTAGAAGAAAATAATAATGGTAAATTATCCTCTTGTCTTCCATTACACTTCCTCTACTCCCCGGGAGTCTTATGAGCGAAGCTTGTAGGTGTCACTTCTCACCACTCTCTGCTAGAGCTTCCTAGGCAAAGTCCACCTCCACTACGACTAGATAGAGTTACCATTCCTACAGCTCCCCAAGAAACTTACAAGCAAAAGCCACTCCCCACTGCTCCCCGATAGTCTTACGGGCGGAGTGAACATTCACGCTCACCACTAGAGACTAGTAGAGTGCCCACCTTTCGTTGAGTCACCATCGCATAAGCATACATTTGATGTCGTCAAAATCATACTAAATAACTTCTACTTCACAATTTTGACTCGCATAAAATAATACATCACGTAAAACATTGTTCAGGTGACGCCCAATGCACCTAACCTAAGCTTAGTTGTATGAATACAACAACACGAAAATACTCCATAACGTAATTCTTTACACTTTCCACTTACTTCCTCTCGATGTTCTTCCTTTCAATGATTATTATACCTTAAAAATATATTCTAATAGTCCCAAATTCCTAATATCATAGGATTAAACTTTGAATTATTCCATTCAATTCTTACTACACAACCACTCACCAATCTTCTCAATTGATTCAACTCTACTTAACTTAACATGAGCTTAACTCATTTTATTTGATCCAACCTCAAAGAATCCATTTCAATATATTAAAGTAAAATTAATCAATCACCCTTCAAACTTAATCACACTTTCATTATAATTACTAAGACATTCCAATCCTATACCAATTATCATCATTTCATATATCGCCATATATTCATACCGCATAACATTCATTAATTCTTACTCAAAACAATGATCGAATTTCTTTAACAATGTCTATCCATAAACCGAATAAAAATTACATATATTAATTATGTCATCTTTTATAATGAGAACTCAACAATTCATCATCAAAATAGTCCAATAGCATTCACAATATCCTCATGTTAAAATGGAATTTCTTCAACTGATTACACTTTAATCCTACTAAAAACTATAAGTTTACACATCATACATACTTCAACTCAAATCTTACATTTGCTAACGCAAAACTCTCTAAAAATCCTCATAACGAATAAACTAAATTTCCACCAATCACAACCCGTTTGAATTACAACAATCACAAATTACCATTAAACACTCTTTTTATTTCAAAGTCAATGAAAAGCACAAATAAGTGCCTCACAACTAGCCAATACCTCAAATTAATAATATCAAATTTAAAGAACCAAGAAAGAGAAACCTAAAATATAACAACTATGTGTGACTATTTTCTCTAACCACATGCATCCAATTATCGATTTGAATGGTAGAAGTGAAGAACTACAAGTCAAGAACCATTTGTTCAAATTTCTACACGATCCAACGGTTAACAGATTGGAAATCGCAACTTTACCAAGACAATTAGAAATAGAAAAACAAAGTGGCATCCAACGTCCTACACCTAGTGTCCAGTGCCCTGCACCTACAATACTCGTGCCCAGCACCCAACGGTTTTGTAATAGTGTCTCCATTGTCACACCCAATGGTCCAAAATTGCACCCAACAAAAATGCATAAACTAAAGACACTCTAGAACACATATCTTATGGTTTTAAACATACTTCATCATACTTTGTTATCTAAAACTTGATATAATACTTCACCTTAAATCATGCACTAAGAATGACATCTAATAAATGAAGCAAACCATCACATACATGATTAAACGTACAACCATAATCGATCACATCCCATACATAAAAAATAAACAAGATTAGCATTCCTTGCAACACCAGCATAAGCACATGTAGGAAAAGGAACAAGAATAGTTAGATCTCTTACTTGGATTATTACTTCAACTCTAACCATTTATACTTCACTATTCCGTTATTGTTCTAAATCCTAAAAAAACCCATACCTTATTTCATGTGTTTACTACTCTTCTCCAAGCCCAAATAAACAAACCCAAATTAATTAATCATACAAATTAAATTTTAGAAATTCTATAAAATGAAAACATCTCTAGTGGTATTTGAAATCTTCGAATTATACAAAACTGCAACCAAATGAGCTACAAAACTCATTTTGTCATTTAACTCATTCTAAAAATTATAATTTACACTTAACTCATTAATCCTACACATTAAAATTTTCTAAAGTCCTGCATTGTACAACTTTTGTAGAAGCATGCAACGAAATTATATAACAATATGTTTATATACAAACAATAATATATTTATAAAAACTGTACTCATAATCTATTTTATGCATTTAATTATTATCATATTTCTAAAGTATTGAATTCAGTTTTTCATTTTTATATCACCAAATTATATTAAACCTCCTTTATGAAAACTTTTGTTAAATTCTTTTAGGACTATATATTTAATAAAATAATACATTTGCCTTATTAAAATGGTATGTGTAGAATTTCTCAATAATCATTTGAATACAAAACTATTTTCCAGATTTTCTTAATTTATCTTTCTGGTTATTAAATTGCACATATTTCAGTCTTATTGTATATTCATACTCATATTGTACCGATAAATGAATTAAAAAATACATAATTATATAATAATATTAATAATAATATTAAGAATTTACAATTTAGAAAATTATATTATCCTCCTTCATTTATTTACTACTCTCTCGTTTTGAAGTTTTTATTTTTTTCTCATCATTCCAAGAAAATCGTATACTTCTTTTAAGGGAATTTCTTTTTGCACCCAGATGTTTTTTTTACTTTTTTACTGCATCCCATAAATAAGTTAAAAAGTCAAATTTCCTTTTCTTCTTCTCCTTCTCTCCCATAGCATCTCTATAGTTTCCTCTACCTCCACTTCATTTTCTTCTTCCACCTCCAACTCCAGCCTATTTTCTCCCACCTCCATTTTCATCTCCATCTTCACCTCTATCCCATCTTCTTCTTTCACCTCTACCTTCACCCATCATCTTTTTCCACATCATCCTAAAAAATATTCACAAAAGTCCATTAAAACAAATGAAAAGATCATAATAAATCAATAATATGAAGTGTAAGGACAAATATAAAAATCAGCGATTAAAGACGTGAAATATAATTTTTGGTTACAAAGTGTATAATCTATAATGTAATTTTGCAATATAAATTGTATAATACGAGATATAAATTTGCATTACGAATTATAGAATTTAAAATGTAAATTTGTATTACAGATTACATAATCCAGAACTATAATTACAACAATGAGTGCGCGTGGTGGGCCATAACCCACAGGTCCTTGGATCGGAACCAGACTCTGATACCATGTTGAGAATAAAGAAAATAGGGATTGAGATTAATCTCTCTTGTGTATAAACCACACATAGGGTAATCTATTTATAATAGAGAGGTACAAGTAAAAAGAGTAACTGAAAATAAAAAGATTAAATAGAAGATATTGTTTGATATTGTGGTTATCAATATCTAACAATATCTTAATAATATCAAACAATATTTAACACTCCCCCTCAAGCTGGAGCATACAAATCGTATGTGCCAAGCTTGTTACAAATATAATCAATTTTAGGTCCCCGTAAAGACTTACTAAAAATATCTTCTAACTGATCGCTTGAGTTAACAAACTCAGTCTTGATGTCTCCAGACATAACCTTTTCCCGAACGAAATAACAATCAATCCCAATGTGTTTGGTCCTCTCATGAAAGACATGATTAAAGCTAATATGAAGAGCAGCCTAATTGTCATACACAAGTGTCATTTGAGTAACATCTCCAAATTGTAACTCTTGAAGCAATTGCTTGAGCCAAACAAGTTCATAGGCATCTGAGGCCATAGCTCTATATTTTGCTTATGCACTGGATCTTGCTACAACACTTTGTTTCTTACTTTTCCACGAGACCAAGTTACCAGCAATGGAGACAAATACCCAGATGTAGATCTTCTATCAGAAGGAGATCCTGCCCAATCAGCATCTGAATAGCAAACAACTCTTGTATGGTTATTAGAATCATATAACAATCCTTTTCCAGGAGATTTTTTAATATACTTCAAGATGCGAATGACTGCATTCCAATGATCTTCACATGGAGAATTAAGAAATTGGCATACCACACTAACTGCAAAGGAAATGTCAGGACGAGTAACGGTAAGATAATTTAATTTCCCAACCAATCGTCTATACTGCTCAGGATCATATATAGGCTCCCCCTGATTTGGTAGAAGTTTAGTATTGGGATCCATGGGTGTATCAACAGACTTTGAACTCATCAACCCAGTTTCCTCCAGAATATCCATGGCATACTTTCTCTAAGATATAACAATACCATCATTAGACTGTGCCACCTCAATACCCAAGAAATATCTGAGTTTGCCAAGATCTTTGTTCTGAAAATGGTGATAGATATGTTGTTTCAACTGAGAGATGCCATGGTTGTTACCCCCTGTAAGAATGATGTCATCAACATATATTATCAAGTAAACACATCCAACACTCAAGTGTTGATAAAAGACAGAATTATCTGTTTCAAACCGAGTCATACCAAATTGCTGAACAACATTGCTAAACTTTTCAAACCAAGCCCTAGGAGATTTTTTTAGGCCATATAGGGATTTACGAAGACGACATACCATCCAGAAGACTCCCCCTGAGCAACAAATCCAGGAGGTTGCTCCATATAGATTTCTTCTTTCAAATCACCATTGAGGAAAGCATTTTTAACATCTAGTTGATAAAGAGGCCATTGTTGAAGAGCAACCATGGCGATAAATAAACAAACAGAAGCCATCTTTGCCACGGGGGAAAAAGTATCTCCATAATCCAACCCAAAAATTTGAGTATAACCTTTGGCCACAAGACGAGCTTTAAGGCGATCAAAAGTACCATCAGGTCCAACTTTGATAGCAAACACCCACCTGTAACCAACAACAGATTTCCCAAATGGCAACGGGACCAGTTCCCAAGTTCCACTGTTATGAAGAGCACTTAATTCATTTGTCATGGCCTGACGCCAACCAGGATGGGCTAAAGCGTCACAGACAGTTTTTGAAATGGTCACAGAAGAAAAAGAGGAAAGACATGTATAAAAAGGTAATGACAATCGATGATAACTCAAAGCAATATAATGGGGAGAGGGATTACGGGTAGAATGCATACCTTTTCGGAGGGCAATGGGAAGGTCAGACTCAAGTGTCAGAGTCGGAGGAGACAGAGTAGTTGGCACTGGAGTGGAGTCACATGGTGGTGGTTGTGATCGATTACGGCGACTATAAACCTAAAGAGGTGGTGGAGGAGCAGGTGACTGTGGAGCAGGAACCGAGGGTGAAGAAGACACAGTAAGAGGGTCACAAACAATAGGAACATTAAAGGTATTAGAAGAGTTGTTAGGATTGGATAGAGTTAGAGGTGAAGATTGACTCTTAAAATAAAGGGAGAACTCATTAAAGGTGACATCTGCAGACACAAAATAATGGTTAAGAAAAGAAGAAAAACATTTGTATCCTCTTTGTGATCTTGTAAATCCTAAGAAAACACACTTATGTGATCTAGGAGAAAGCTTGTCAAGAACATGACTAAATTTATGAACAAAACATGTAAACCCGAAAACTCTTAAAGGTAAGGGATGAAGAGGTTCATGAGGGAATAAAATGGAATGAGGTATGTTATTCTTTAAAACCGAAGAAGGCATACGATTAATGAGATAATAGGCAGTAAGAATGGCATCACCCCAGAAATGTTCAAGAACCTCGCCATGAATTAAAAGAATGCGAGTGGTTTCCATAAGATGTCTATTTTTACGTTCAGCTACACCATTTTGTTGAGGGGTATAAGCACAAGAAGTTTGATGCAGAATGCCGTGAGAAGCCATAAATTGTTTGAAAGAATGAGAAAGATATTCACGGCCATTATCACTACGCAAAACTCTAATAGAAACACCGAACTGAGTTTTAATTTCATTAAAAAAAGATTGAAAGATATGAAATAATTCCGAACGATGTTTCATTAAAAATCAAGTGCATCTGGAATAATCATCAATGAAAGTAACAAAGTATTGAAAACCTAAAGTAGACTTAACGCGGCTAGGACCCCAAATGTCAGAGTGAACCAAGGCAAAAGGGGACGAAGCATCACGTGTGACACTACGAGGAAAAGAAGTACGAGTATGCTTGCCTAATTGACATGACTCACAATCCAAACGAGACAACTTGGACAAGGCAGGGACAAGTTGTTGTAACTTGGCAAGGCTTGGATGACCTAACTAAGCATGAATAAGAGAGGGAGACTCCATAACTGCACCAACATGTGTAGAGGGACGGAGATGATAAAGACCATGAGACTCATATCTTGTGCCAATCACCTGTTTCGAACTCCGGTCCTGTAAACAGACAGAATTGTTGGTAAAAGAAACAACACAATCAAGAGAACGAGTTAGGCGACTGATGGGCAATGGCTTAAAAGGAGACCCAAGGTGATGACAAACGCCAGCCTTGGCCAAATGCAGACAAGAAGAGTGGTCCTCAACTGTTGAGAGGGCCCAAGCTCTTATCTTTTGGGCCAAAATTATTTAAATATTAGATTAGAATTTAACTTTTGGACTTTGTATTTTGGGCCCAGTAGAATAGGTTTTTCTTTGGGCCATGTATTGGGCCTTAGAGGAAATTGGGCTTTAGAAGTAATTTTGGACCAAAAAGGGGAATTGGGCCAAATGGGCCAAATGGGCCAAGAGTAGTGTGTCTACTCTAGAAAAGCCTAGAAGCTTCTCAAACTTGCTCTCCAAGGATGAGAGTTAGCTTCCCATGGCAAGACAAGTGTGACTTGCTTAGGTGGCAAGTCACACCTCCCACATGCTCCTTTTTGGCTCCAAAATTCAACTTTCTAGACTCCTTTTTCCCTCCACTTTTTGGAGACCCCTTGGTCTCATTTTAGCCTATAAATAGAAGGCTTAGGAGATGTATTTTTCAGCTTGAAATTGAGTAATGAATTGCTGCCCAAATTTGTGCACAAATCTCTTTTAAGCTCACCTTAGAGTAAACTCTTCTCTAGTTTACTCTAGTCTTCTTCCTTAGGAGTTGGCCTCACCTTTCTTAAGAATCCTTTCACCTACACCAAACCAAACACCTTAAGCTTCTTTCCTTCATGCTTCCGCATCCAACACCATCCATGGAGCCTCCATTCTTCATGCAAGCTTCAATGGAGACAAGAAGAAGCCATCATGTGGTATCATGAGCCTTGGTTTTAGTGAGTTAAGTGCTTCTTCTCCATTTTTTTTCAATTCCGTGTTGTTCATCACTTCTCCTACTTGTCTTGCTGTTTTTGTTCATTTTATTTTGAGTATTAATGTCTTTTTACTTTGGTTCATCTTCATTTGCTTCATCTTGAACCATCCTTGTGTGCTTTAGGTGTTCTATTTGGTTTCTACCATTTACTTTTCATTTTAATTAAGTATTTGTTTTTTTTTGTTCAGTTCATTCTCTTGATTCTTGAGTTTATTTTGATTTTAAGATCCACATGTTTTGTCTAGAGTCATGTTTAGTCCATATATGTCATTAATTCCTTGTTTAGCTTTTAATTTTCTTTGAATTTGTTGGTGATGTGTTGCTGAATTTTTTTTCAGATTTGAGTGCAGTTTTTAATCCTTAAAAATTAACACTCTCTTCTCTCTTTGAGCCTTGGAAATGAACCTTCACATCTAGATAACCTTAGTTATCTTAATGTCCAGTGGGAATTTTCCTTGTGCTTGCTTAAAATCACCATAAACCACACTAAATTTCCTTTCAATTAATTGTGCTTTGGTGCTTTTTCATTTCTGTTTTTGAGTTCAGATTGCTATTTAGATCTTAGCAATGTATTAGAGTCAAGTTCCATTATGTTTCATTGTGTTTCATGATCTTCTTTTGATTCCTTTAAGTTTCCTTCTCTTTTGTGCTTTTTGTTTCCATTAAAATGCAAATGATCAAGCATAGTGTGGTGGTGATTCTGTTTTGTGGTGAAAACTAGCTGCTGTAAGAGCTATAAAAAGAAAGAAAAAGAGAACAAAAAAAATACAAGCAAGTGCCAAAAAGAATCAAAAGAAAAGATCAAAAGAAAGTGGCAAAAGAAGTACACTAGAATCACTACCATCACTTGAGTTTGAGAGCATTATTTTGTTGCATTTTACTGCTGTTCCAGCTTCTGTCTGACTGCACACTGTTTGTATTTGATTTATCATAAAAAATTGGTCGGTGCAAATACAAATCTAATTTTTTCCTCTTTTAGCTAAGACATAGACGAAAAAGTTACAAAAAGAATCATTGAAAAATGTTGAGAAATGAAAAAATGAAAAATATCTGAAGCAGAGGCCTGAATTCACGTTTTTGGACTGGCAGTGTGTGAAAAATCAAATTTCAGTGCAGTTTTCTAGCTTATTTTGGTTGTTTTTCATCCATTCTAGTGTCATTCATTAGGTAATTCATTTGAGTGCTTATCTTGTTTCTTTACCTTATTTCTAGTTTGTCATTTCTTTGGTAATCCTTTGAGTTTGTCATGGCATTATTCACTTTTGGTTTAGCAATTATAATTTTGTACTTTTCTTGCTTTATTTCTTGACCTCTTTTGGTTTGGTTTCTGTATTTGGTGCATACTTCTTTTTGGAGGTGATCTAATTTTCCTAAGGTAGCATCCTAGGAGGTGGAGTACCTAGTCCCGAAAGAGAATCCTCTTTGGTGAGATAAAGAGGAAGTGCAAGAGTGAAACACTTGT
Source organism: Vigna unguiculata (assembly GCF_037176805.1). Classification (NCBI taxonomy): domain Eukaryota; kingdom Viridiplantae; phylum Streptophyta; class Magnoliopsida; order Fabales; family Fabaceae; genus Vigna; species Vigna unguiculata. The sequence goes on from NC_140797.1 coordinate 8,923,034, forward strand.
GAGGACCAAGCCAAGAAGACAAAGCCAAGAAGACCTTTTACATTTTGTGCACTTTAATTGTATTCAAATTGAGTTGTAAAATTGTAATGTTTTCCTTCTTGTGTTCATGGCCTAGTTAGGTGTCTTGGGGGAGTCTTAGGTACTCAATCCCATCTCCTAACTAGAACCTCTTCTATACATTAGTGAAACGCTTTTAGTGGTGAAGTTTGAAGGTTCCAAGTGCCTTCTACTTCTACCAAAACTTAGGCCGCATATAGCTTATAATCTTTCTTGTTTTTAATTTTCTTGTTTGATAGTTTAGTGTGTGTCAACTTAGTCTTTGAATTAATTTCATTTAAGAAGTTTTGTACAAAAGTTTCAAGTTCCCTTGGCTAGGAAAGACTTGGTATGTAAGCAATCCAAGTGATTCACCTCTCTTTCCTGGAGGAGAACTAAAAGCTTTTGCTATCTACTTCTTCTTTGAAATTTTCTTTTAAAGACCAAAGTATTCTAAAAAAATATGTCTCAACCTCCTTCTCAATGTATGAGTGCTTCAAATGAAGAAGAAATAAGTTTGAAACAAATTGCCTTTGATTTGAGAGCACTACTACGTTGGAAGGAAGATGAAATAATTGCAAGGGAAAGGGAAAAATAAGAAAGAGATAGGTTTCATCAACTTTTAGATGAAGAGAGGAGGGGAACAAGAAATATGGAAAGGTTGCATGAGAGGATGAGTAATAGGAGTCAACATTTGTACTCCCACACTCCAACACTAGTCACACACTATGAAGAAGATAGTAGACTAGTTGACAACTTCTATCAACCTCCTTCTCCTCTAAGAAGAGAAAGAAGAGAGCCTAGGGAACCAAGAGGCATTAGAATAGACCTCCCTCACTTTTATGGGAAAGATGATGTTGAAGCTTATCTTGATTGGGAAATGAAGGTTGAGCAACTCTTTGCTTGCCATCAAATAAGTGAGGAGAGGAAAGTACACTTAGCTACCCTTAGCTTCCAGGGCAATGCTATGTATTGGTGGACTGCCCTCGAAAGAGATAGGAGAATCAATCAAAGTCCCGAGGTCAAATATTGGAATGACCTCAAAGGAGCCCTTAGGAGAAGACATATTCCCTCCTATTATCATAGAGAGCTAATGGATAAGCTCCAAAGACTCCATCAAAATAAAATGAAAGTGCAAGAATATAGACAAAAGATGGAGTTATATATGATGAGGACTGGGATTAGGGAGTCTGAGGATACCACCATTGCAAGGTTTCTTAGTGGCTTAAGTCTTGAGATAAGAGATAGAGTAGAATTGTTGCCCTACCAAGACTTAAATGACTTGGTTCAACTTTGCATAAAGGTAGAGCAACAAATTCTAAGGAAAAATTTTCGAAATGACTACTCTAACTCTTATACCAAGAAAAAATTCAAGAGGGAGGGTAAGCTAGTCAAAGAGGAACCCTCAAAAAGTTTCAAGGAAAAGGATAAACCAAGGGAAGGCACATCTTCACACACTCGCACTAGTGAAATCAAATGTTTCAAGTGTCTTGGTAGAGGTCATGTTGCATCTCAATGCCCCACCAAAAAGACCATGATCTTAAGGGGTGTTGACCACTATAGTAGCCAAGATGAGCAAGAAAGTGAGAGTGAGACTTCTAGTGAGGAGTCTAATGATGAGTCTAAGGAAATTGCCTATCCTTGTGATGGAGACCTTCTAATGATTAGAAGACTTCTTAGCAACCAACCCATTCCAAAAGGGCCAACACAAAGAGAGAACATCTTTCATACAAGATGTAAAATTTTAGAAAACACTTGTTCTCTCATTATTGATAGTGGTTCATGTTGCAACTGTTGTAGTACAAGGTTGGTTGATAAGTTGGCTTTGACTATCATTCCCCATCCAAAACCTTACAAACTGCATTGGCTTAATGAAAGTGGGGATTTGACAGTCCAACATCAAGTGAAGATCAAGTTATCCATAGGGAAATATGAAGATAGTCTGCTATGTGATGTAGTACCTATGGAAGCTTGCCATGTTTTATTGGGAAGACCTTGGCAATTTGACAAGAAAACCATGCATAATGGTCTTACCAATGAAATCACCTTCACTCACAAGGATAGAAAATTTGTCTTGCATCCTTTATCACCATCCCAAGTGGTAGAAGATCAAATGCAAATGAAAAATAAAATAAAGAAAGAAAAAGAAAATTCTACCAACATGCATATTAGTGAAACAACAAGTTCCAATTATTTAGGTAGAAAACACAAGACTTTTGAGTGCCCTAGCAAAAAAGTCATCATTCTAAGGGGCAAAGACATGTGTGAAAATAAGGTCAGGCTTACTTCTTCCTCTAAACGAGAAAAGCAAGACCAAAATAAACCTTGTGTTGAAAAAGGAAATATTTTCAAAATTATATAGATTCAACATAAGGAAAATAAGAAGCAAAATGAAAAATCTCCTAAAACCAAATACCTTTATCATTCATTTGATACAAGGTGTATGAACATTGGGAGTCGCATTGTTTGGATGTTTACCAATATAACACTCATTTTGTTGTTTGGTGTTTGTTGTAGGATGGTCTTTGATCTTGGAGGAGGAAGACACAAGAAGAACAATAATAAAGGTTGTTGTCATGAAGAAACATGTAGATATGAGGACAGATCCTTCGCAAGAAGGAGGGGATGATGACAAACGCCAGCCTTGGCCAAATGTAGACAAGAAGAGTGGTCCTCAACTATTGAGAGGGCCCAAGCTCTTATCTTTTGGGCCAAAATTGTTTAAATATTAGATTAGAATTTAACTTTTGGACTTTGTATTTTGAGCCCAGTAGAATAGGTTTTTCTTTGGGCCATGTATTGGGCCTTAGAGGAAATTGGGCTTTAGAAGTAATTTTGGACCAAAAAGGGGAATTGGGCCAAATGGGCCAAATGGGCCAAGAGTAGTGTGTCTACTCTAGAAAAGCCTAGAAGCTTCTCAAACTTGCTCTCCAAGGATGAGAGTTAGCTTCCCATGGCAAGACAAGTGTGACTTGCCAAGCAAGTCACACCTCCCACATGCTCCTTTTTGGCTCCAAAATTCAACTTTCTAGACTCCTTTTTCCCTCCACTTTTTGGAGACCCCTTGGTCTCATTTTAGCCTATAAATAGAAGGCTTAGGAGATGTATTTTTCAGCTTGAAATTGAGTAATGAATTGCTGCCCAAATTTGTGCACAAATCTCTTTTGAGCTCACCTTAGAGTAAACTCTTCTCTAGTTTACTCTAGTCTTCTTCCTTAGGAGTTGGCCTCACCTCTCTTAAGAATCCTTTCACCTACACCAAACCAAACACCTTAAGCTTCTTTCCTTCATGCTTCCGCATCCAACACCATCCATGGAGCCTCCATTCTTCATGCAAGCTTCAATGGAGACAAGAAGAAGCCATCACAAGGACATAAAGAACATTATCAATGGTTAAAGAAGGAAAAAGTTTAACAGTGCCAACACCATGAGATGAGACTCTAGAACCATCAGTCAGTGTAACAAAAGGTAAAGGATTAGTAGAGGATAAAGAAGAGAACAAAGATTTGTTACCAGTAATATGTACAGAGTAAGAAATTCCCCTCTTTTAGTTCCGAAAAAATTATATGCAGTCTCCCTCCGTTTAATTTCACTTCTTTTAGTGTACTTTTTTTCCGAAATTTTATTCTCCCTTGTGAAATTATCATATTTCAACGAAATTAAAATTTCTTATATAATTTTTAATCTGAAAATTGGTACCCTTAAAATATTTATCTGAAAAGTCACAATAGTAGGTCTTCTTATAAATCGTGAAATTCTTTGATCTTGAAGGTTAATGTCGTGAAATTCTTTGATCATGAAGGTTAATGTTTGGGTTTTAGAAAAGATGGTATGATGAAGTATAATCAACCATATAAATTGTAAGGCCCGCTTTCCATTCTGCCCCTTTTCTTAGGGCTGCCTTAACCATTGGGCCTTAGGGCTGGCCCAGAAAGGGAGAACAGACTTAGTCCGCCCCAAACCCTAACCTAATCTCATTTTTCGTAAAACAGAGATCCCACTTCCTAGAGCTACTGTCGCTGCCGTTTTCTACTAGAGTTCCAACGTTCAAAGTCACGTTTAGCTTGGTCTTGGTTCTGCTCACGTAAGTACCTTTTCAATCCTTACTGCCTCTGTCTTGTATAGCTTTCGCAGTAACAGTAGAAACCCTGTAATAACTCGTTTTTATCCACTGTTCCAGTTGCGAGTCGGGTTCTAGAGCTGTTGTGCTCTTTGGTTATGTGTCGAAAGCCCTGTACGAACCCATTTCCAGGTAGGGAAGCTCTAGCTTACTTGCATATTTCGTTTCTGTTATGTTATGAACTGTCGCTTGAAGTTATGGGGTTGGTATGATGTGGTTATGAGCTATGAATGTGTTAATGTATGTGGGATAGGCTGGCATGGATCACTGTTGCAGGAAAACAGTGGCGAGACCTGCTAATCTCGCCCGAGCGATCCAGTCTAGCCTAGGCGAGACGAATAGGGACTCGCTCAAACCCTTTTACGCGAGAGGTCACCCAGGCGACCCGCTCTTCTTTTTGAGCGAGCGAGCATCTCGCCCAAGAGAGAGGGGTCTCGCCTAAGTGAGATCCCGCGTTGCTTCCTGATGCTCTTTTCGAGCCCTCGCCTAGGCGAAGGGGACTCGCCTGAGCAAGAATGTCTCGCTTGAGCGAGACCCTTCAGCCTGAGCGAGGGATTGGGTGAGACAGTGTTTTATTTGGTTGTGTGTTTACTCTCTTATGATTGGAATTGTTTGGGTATGACTGCCATGATGAGATACATGTACCTATGTATGGATATATGTCTAATGGATTGCTATATATACGTGACATGATTCATAAATGATGAATGATGGGTGTTGTGGGAACTTGGCATGGGAAATGAATGAGAGGTTTGGAACTAAAGGAACATGGTATTGATATGAGATGAGGCCCTAGACTCATGGGGTGGTGATGATCAGATATATGGATTCAAAATGTGATGCGTATGAGAAAATAATCTCAGGGGTTGGTATGACATTGTAAATATGATTTAATGTTCTCTTATTGTTGATTTATGAATGTTGGTCCGCGTCAGCGTGTAATTCCTTGGGATCTCTAGGTGAGACTTTCGGGGCTGCGCTTCAGTGGTCGGGACGTATTCCATGGCCCCTGTTAGTGAGTGTCCATGGTGGTGCCCCATCTGTATAACTAGGTAAGGATTCAAGGTAAGGACTGCATCCTGACACTTTAAGGGGCCAGTTAGTCTCACTTAAAGCGGACTGACTCCTGTGGTGAGAGTAGCAGGAGGCCTGTAATTCATTAAGGGCTAACCTTATGGTGAGGGAAAATGATTCAATGAAACACTTGTAACACATAGCTCGGGGGTGAGTAGAGGTATCCACCACAAGTGCAAGCGTCCGCTGAATCCGACTAAGTTATATGTATTCGGATGAGTTGAGTCGAGTCATAGTGTATTATTTGGAAAGTCGTAATATGCTTGTGTGACGTATGTATGATGGACTGTAAATATGTACCTGATTTCATTGATAAAATGATTATATGCTCTAGCTTACCCTACTTTTATTGTAGTGTGTTCTGCTGTGTGGTACTCTCTCTTGCGATGATCATCAACTTGTTGATGTGAGCAGATGCGAGGAACACCCCCGAACAACAGGAAGGTGATGGTTTCGCGACGTAATCTACCTGGGTTGGTTTTAGTTTCTTTAGTGGGCTTCTCTTTAGGACTAAGACCCATGTACTTATTTGTTCTTTGATTAACCTACTTTTCCTTGTAAACTCGTTAATCAGTTCTTTTTGGGCATCGTAGTGTGCCTAGGTTTTTAAGGAGTTGGGTTTTGAACTCCAGGACTGCGCTTTTAAGTTATCTATTGTGACGCTTCCTTTAATTTCGTATATTAAATTAAATGGAGTATTACATAAATAAAAAATTAAATAATGACAAGATATGTTACAAGTTATGTCTAAACACAATTTAAATTATAAACATCTTTTTTTAAAATTGAAATTTAATTTATGCTTTTTATAAATTATGACAGTTATAAAAGTATAATTTTAACAAAATTACACAGAATTATAATTTACCTATATAACTACTTCATTATATATTATACAAAGCATATATTATATAAGACTATAAATTTCCACACTCTAATAGATAATATAATTTAATATAACTATAATTATAATTATAAATACATACAGCATAATATATTAAATAAAAAAAAGTATACATTCACTAAATAACACAGGAGAGTACAAATACAGCTACAGAAGAAAAATGGTTAAATCTGCCAACTTTCCATAACAGCAGTTCCTAATGGGGTGAGGGTAAAATAATGTAAGCGTCTGAATAACAGAAATGTGGTGAGATCCTATTAATGTCATTCTCACCACCAACTACGATGGTGGCGTTCGTCTGACCTGTCCTTAAATCGAGAAGAAAGATCACGGTCCCTGTCATTTATGCTTTCATAGTTGGAGTTCCATGGTCTACCATAATCTCTCTCTGAAGGGGAATAATGAAGAGAATGGAAAGAAAAAGGCCTTGGGGGTTCTTCATCATGTAAAGGACTTCTACTCCAGTCAGATAGCGATCTTGACGATGAAGGACTTCTTGTACCATCATGGCCACTAAACCTAGGATGAAAACTAAACTTGGATGAACTATGACCTGGGTCACCTGGTGGACCATCATCACTAAGATCCCCACCCAATCTATTCTCCCGATGATGTCCTCGGCTGCCATAATCAGAACTATAATTCGATCTGTGCGGTGCCAACAAGTTTCTTGAAATATCTGAACTTGAGGGTTCATTCCCAGAGCCCCATAATCTCTCATCAGCATTATCTGGAATGGGAGCATTTATTCCTGGAAATTTGACAGTCATCCTCCTTTTTGGTTTTGAAGAATCAGATTCAACTTCCATAATTTCCCCATCCTCCTGATCCGCAATCTCCCTGTCGGTGTATATCATAATGCCTGAAGGCTGATCCTCATCGTCCACATCTAAATTTAAATAAAGGTTATAAAGTTAATTTAAATAAAGGTTATAAAGTTAATTTAATACACCAACTCAGGCAAGATTAAAAGGAAAAAAGGATATCCAGTACAGTAAATAGCAACAGAAACGTAGCATTAAATTTAAACTTAAATTCGACGTATATAAACCATTAGAACACACAATGATCATTTGGGTGGACCAAAGCCAGAGTATTGTGGAAGAAAACAATAAATTGAGATGAAAAAGAAATGCTTTTTACCAAGATATCCAGGTGGGTATCCTATTTCTCGCATTCTGTTAAGCCATGGAGGTGGATCAAGCTCCTGCATAACACAATCTTAATATTAATACATTTCATAAAGGCTGACTGACAATTCTGACACATCTAAAAAATCCCTATAATGTATGGCATTGTTATATTCCAGCATTAGTATCAAAGGCTTGCAATCTTCAAACTACCACTATACAGCCCACTTATGTCATCGTGCCACTTCTTAGGTTATGAATTTATCTTAGAAACCGGTTGAACATGCAGATTGTCAATTACATCTCACATTCAAAGCAAGTTTTATTCCAATATTTTTCTTCAAGATAAATAGCTACTTAACAACTTAGAGGTTGGGTATGTTGGTATAGTTCAATCGGCACCATGTTTAGTTAAAAGACAGTGTACACACTACATAAAAACGAAAAGAAAACCATATAGTCGATGTTTTAAGGGATATCTTGATTGCTAAAAGAAGGGTTTCTTGTGTAAATCTAAAAGTGTCACGCAGTAGTCAAATCAAACAAAACCAATTTCCCAACATCACATATGTCATCATTATAGAAATAAGATCCAGATTCTTTATAATAATAAATACCTAGATTACATATGCATTATTAACAACATGGAAATTTATTCTCGTGTAAATTTATTATTTGACAATGTCAAATCTCCTCCACTTATTACATTGATTCCAATTTTATCAATATAGATAAAGCACATGTCTTGTCTCAAACAAATTTTCAGTTCAATGTGTCTGTATTTCCTACAGTATAACACTATGTATTACAAGTACTTAAATTTTCACTTAATGGGGTACATTGAGAGTCGGAATTATCTTCTAACGAATTCATCATGATGGCTGGTAGCTTCCTGGCATGTGTTATATTTTTCTACCAGGATATAGTGCAATTGAGAAGTTAAGTATATTTCTACTTTGCATGACTAAATTTTTAGGTGCGTTCACAGATTTTCAAATTTACATTGTCCCAAATCAACCCAACATACGAAAATTGGTTATCCTTTTCTTTCATATTATTTTCAGTTTGATTTTCGCTTTTCAATTCAGGTTTTGCAGCATTTGATTGGTTCAAAATTCAAAATCCCGTCCAATCTTGTAAAACATAACCAAATAAGTTGCAACCCAATCTACTGTAGATTTGATAAGTGTTTTCATTATTATAATAATTTTAAGGAGCCACATATTAAACAATAAAACAAAATAAATATAATCGTATCACATTTCATAAGCAAATTACTACATGCTTTAGAAGAAAAAAGGTATTATAGAAAGGACAGATACACTAAATCCAAAATAATAAATTTATAAAAATATTAAAAAATACGACATCTTTTAGTTAATATTATAGAGAAAAATAAATTGGGAAAGTAATTTCATAAATATCTTAGCTGTACGGTAACTTCATAAATAAAATCACACAGTTCTTTTGGACTAAATTGGATTGATTTTCAAATATTGATTGACCCCATTCGAACCAACAAAAAACTGTATTATCTTTTACTTTTTATATTATTTCCAGTTCTTTTGTCTTGTGGCTTTTAAAGTTAGTTTCTGCAGCATTTAGCGGGGGCATAACAATTGTTTCTTGAAGGATCCACATTTGCTTCTTAACCTTTCCATGACATCGGCAGGTTGTGTTCATCACATAACAATTTATTTGCTGTTTAAGGGATTGACTGTCTAATATGCTGAACATTAGACAGCCTTGTTGCCTTTTTTATCTTTCATTAGTTGAACTTTACCCAACATTTCTGATAAAACTTATTTCAGGTACAAAGGCATACAATAACATCACAACAGCATACGGTTGGAAATGTGTTTTAATAAAAACATCAAAACAGCATTTTCAAAACTTACCCCCAAGCCCAAAAGTTGACGTGTTGCATCATCCAGAACACCTGGGCTCAAACCATCATACTTTCCAGCAGGAGAATTCTGATAATAACGAGTTGGATTCCGGGAGGAAGAATTCTGATTCCGTCGGGACTTGTGTTGTTTGCGAGCATTATTGACAGCAGTGTTGTCACGAGGCCTCTGACACTCTCTCAAAGAATGGTTATAAGAACCACAATTGAAACACCGAGCAGGATCATCAATAATCTCTAAGCCACTAGAACATTTAAAAAAGCAAAAGCTTACGTCACTATGACAGAAAGTAGTAGTACATTTAATTGATATATAAATAGCAGAGGCACAGTTGAAGAGCACACTCAAATAAGCAAATGAACATTTCCCCTTGAACTAATAACCTACCACAAGAACACACAATATGCATACAAAACAAATGTTACCTCAAGATGGCAGGTAGGCAAATCCATATCACTTCAAGTCTATTTCAATGGATTTATCTCAAATCCAATCCATATTTGGATTTTAAATCCAATCCATTTATTGAATTTCAATTGGATAATTTTTTGGAATTTGTAAATCCAAAATCAAGGTGGATCTAGATCAACTCAAGTTATGAAAGCTTAGGTTGAACAAGACCCAAGGTAGGATCGGTCAGGTCAGGCTGGGCCTAAGTCAAGCTAGACTTGGCCAGAACCATGTCAAGTTCATCAGGCTACACCCATGTTAGGAGTCAAGTCCAAGTCAGTTAGGTCAAACCCACATCAGGCCAAGTTAAGCTAGGTCAAAGTCAAGTAGAGTTGGCTTGGCTCCATGTTGGGTTGAGTCATTGTGGGCCCACCTCTAGCCAAATTAGCACCAGTCAACTGCAGGCTAAATTGCCTCAGCCCAGTTTGAATTGAGTTGGCCTTGGTCAAAGTCAAGACAAGTAAGGCCAAATCAAGGTAGGCCCACATTAGGCCAAATAAGGTAAGGCCCACATCAGGCCAAATTAGGTCAAGCCCATGTCGGGCTGAATTAGATAGATACTTCCACTAAACTAGGTACAACTAGTATTACAGAATAACACCAAGACAATACTTGGTAAATCTTCATTACAAACAACACTGTTTCTGCCAATGTGGTAGAAACAGGAAGAACAACACTTAAGGGACTTCCGAGGGGTCCTCACTCTCCACCAACTCCTATTTTCCTAGAATACACCCAACAACCTTTTTCCTCCCAACCCCTGACTATTTATAACAGTCAGTTACATGAAAAGAAAAGAAACAGCTAGAGGAGGTTGTAACTGTCATATTCAGTTATTCTTCTTATCCCTCCTCTTATACACAATTCCAAACCTGTCCTGACCCAACCTATCACATCCCCATAATACTACTTAGATAAATGAGATGGGAAAAATACAGTGTATTCAACTTACATTGTTAGCCTTTTATTGATGTATTTATAGGATACAAACAAGAGGCAAGGCACTTGCTTAAAACCCTACCCTAAGGTAGGGTTCACAAACAAGAAAAATATGAAATAAAAAACATCATATTTCAACAATACTATATTTCAAACATTGTATGATCACATGAACTATCTACAAATTTTAAACTAAGTGGACCAACAGATTCATCTTTAACTAATATAAAGCAACAGTATATACCCATCCACATTACTTGAACCATCAGCTGAAGTCAATCCCAAAGTATATCCACGGTCATATAGAGGCACAGAATGGTCAGCTAACGGAATGAAATCCGTGTTTTTATCATTTCTTGTTTGGTTCTCCATCCAGAATGACTGTTAAAGAAATGGAAAAGAATAATATCTGGTATGTTAAAATAATATTTCCCTTTTCATGTTGCAAGATAAATAACCTCAAAACGAAACAAAAAGTACACTAGAGAAGTATTAATACCATACTATTATGAGTAAAATTATTGAAAACTACAAAAACATGAGTGGGATAGGGACTCATTAAATAAGAGGGACCCACAAAAACTGATTTCCAATAAATTTCAACTAAACTGTTAGTGTGTTTCTAGTAGTTTTCTTGTACATAATAGCTAATACAGCATATACCTATTATTCCTACAATTATAGTGACAAAGGGAATAACTACGACTCAGACAGGTTTCCACAATCACAACCACAACCATCCTATTCTAGTAACAATGCAGCAGCTAAGGCACTTATAGGGAAAAACAGCTGAATGACATAATTACAGATAAAAAGGATGTAGCAAATATAACACTTGAAGAAAAAAAATGTAAAGGATAATGCAATTATTACAAAATGTAGCGAATGCAGACTTCATACTGCAATAATTGTTGTAAGCCTATCTCAATTACTACACCAACTGCACATGATTGCATTTGAGAACCAAAACTAAAACCTGTATTTGAGGACTGACCACATTAAAACAATGACAGAATTTAAAGAAACCAAGAATAGTTCCAGCAATGCTAACCCTTGAAACTACTTTAGAAAAGTTTCCTAGAAGTGAAAGTGAAAATTTCACAACCTGAAGTTTTACAGATTCTCGTAACAGAGTAGGGAAACTCACCACAGCAGATGTCTTTTCAAGCCCAACATGGAGAGCAGGAAAAAATGTCTCCTCACCAGATTCCAATACTTCGCTTTCATCCTGAACAGAAAGACAATGCCAGCTTTATCATTCTTTAGAAGACTATAAAAGAAAAAAAAAAAGACTGAATTTGTTAATAGCACAATTCCACCAATTTCCTTGGCAATATACCAAATGTGTAAGATTCTGTTAGATCTTTATTAGATCACCTATGGTGTCTATAGGGCATTTGGTATAATATTTTATTGAACTCCAAGGTTATATAGCCAGGTGTAAATGTTATAAGGAGTTGATCCTTTATAATCAAGAATATTGTTATAATTATAGAAATAAGGAGTCAATCTTATATAATTAGGAATATCTAGATTATATATGTATTATTTAGAAACTTTTTTATTTATTCCCATACCATATCTTTGATTTTAGAGGATATCAAATATCCTCTATCTATTGTATTGATTCTTTTTCCTCAATATAAATAAAACACTTGTGATGTCTCAGAAACAGGCGGTTTTTCAAAACCCTGTTGGCCCAGTATACACACTATCTCCAGAGGATTCCTTTTGCAAAACCTTTCATCAAAGTTTGCTTTCACTATTTCGATGTCCGCTCCTTAGGTTTTTTTCTTTTTTTTTTCTCCAGCTTTCCAAAAAAAGAAAGTCTTCCAACACCATATCAACCTCTAGTCAACCTCTAGAACAAATTCTCCAATCTTTTCTAACCATATTGTTAGTATTAAAAAGATGGACAAGTCTAACTATTCCACTTGAGCTTATGCAATCAGGTTATGGTTTAAGATTGATGCTCAACTTTATAGTGTCATTAAATTCACTTTTTACACCTTACTCAACCCTATTTTTAGTTCCCATCAGACATGTGCATTAGTTTGGAGTGCAGCTCGTACCAATGACACAGCATTGTAGGGCATGTGCCAAGATCTCTTAAAACTTAGTGCTCCACGACATTATAGGACCCTATGTCTGTTTATTATGGATGACCTTTTAGGGGCCCTATGTAAGGCTCATAGGTACAACATATAGCATTTTCCTAATTCAACTACTTCCTTTAATGCCTATTCTAACAAGTCTAACGCATTGTTCCACCCCATATGTTGTAATCATCATCAAAAGATAAAGATTTTTAGGCGAAAATAATTTTAAAAAGGGCTTTTATATCAAAAGACAAAGATTCACACATAGCCCCTCAAAATGCCAAAACTATTGTCTAAACCTCAAAAATAAACTTCAAAGACTTGGTTTGAAATTGGAAACACCAGAATCTAAATCAACTTTATGATTTTTAAGAGAAAAATTAGTGGACTACATCTACACAATGATAATTGGGCAGATGGACTCCAACTTCATTTCACATCCTTAACTTCAAATTTTTGTTCATCTTTTATTTTGTTATTTTCATGATATTTTATCCTCTGTCATCTATTTACTCATTTATTTATCATTAAGGGAAATCTTATTTCACTAGGAATAATCAAAATAATAATAACAATAATCATCATGATCATGATGAAGATAATGGGCTTACATTGGATGACATAGCATGTTTAGCATGCCATTCTGACCATTGTCGTAAAAGTTCCTGAAGCTTCTGTCTACTACCCCTGAACCATTGTTAAAACCAGTCAAAATTTCAATCAATGAACCCAAGCTGCTTGATTGGGACATTTTAAGTTTTAATAGCAAAAAATAACAAATAAAACTAGTTTTCACTTAGGGCACACAAATAATGTACCAGAACGGGTGTTAGTGATCTTTCTGACCAACTTGTACAAACCTTGTTAGGGAAGTATACGTGAAATGAACTGACGGTTCATGTTCATCAACATTAATCCGGGCCCTTTTAACACCTGATACAGCTATAACATATCTTATTAAGGAAACACTATATTAGGGATTGCATTACAACTGGATGAAAACTGATCTATAACATTCATCAGTCAGATATAAACATATCATGTACAATATCTAGAAAGAAAATAGACCGTCCAGAGCTTATGCACACAAGAAATGTCCGAAACAAAAGGGTATAGCATATCTTGACACTTAGCTCAAAAACATTTTGTTAAGGGAGTGTAAAACAGTCCAGGGTTTGTCCTTTTGGCTGCTTTATTATGCTTACTAAAGCAATTTAGTCCATTTCTTTTCAATCAGGGGAATTACAGCAATTGCCAAAGATATTTCACAAGACCATGGTTGTAAACCAATGCTTTTCATTCCAGATAGCAGCACATGGGCAGCCATACCCAAAAACATTGTAGTGGTATAGCATTATGGCCACTGCTTAGAAATTTTCTAGTTGGTTTAATATACTGTATAGTACGCTTTACATAAAAAATAAGATAAACTGGACTCAAAGTGAGGCCCAACAAACCAAATTATAGAGAAAGAAAAAAGCATATGAAAATGTTTGGGTTGCATGGCTCAATTCCTCAGAAACCATAAATCCCTAAAACCACTTCAGTAGCTAGTTATCTGCACACCACACCCTATTAGAAAATGTAAAGGCAGCTTTGCATATGGCAGAGTGGGAGGTCAGGGGAGGTAAGATAAAAGGTATATCCAGCAACAGCACAAGGTCAAGTGTCACAAGCTGGCTTTTGAAACTTGCAAATGAGAGATGCAGTCACAGGGATCAAGAAGAGAGGAGGTCATGATTCATAGGGTACAAGAACATAATTGACGAAATAAGTTCCACTTATCACCCAAAGTCAGAGGGTCAAACCAAGGTTGAGAATGGAAGCCACAGGACATTCCTTTGATGTTTTATTGTTGACCAACCACATTCTTGGGCCCAAAGGCTACATTGGGCAAAATATTTGTACAACACTAATTCCATTGAATCTTTTAGGGTTATACCTCTCAAAGTAGTTTGTGGCCAGTCCACCTGAGTGATTAATCATTTTCTACCCTGTGAAGTAAAGATAGAAGTTGGACATTGGGACTTAACTGATCGGGATGAAGATGCAAGACAATTAAAATATCATTTGTACCATACTCAAGAATGAGAGTTCCAACTAATAACTACAGACGGGAACAACAATTTGAAATAGCTGATTGTTTCTCAATCATCAACCACAAACAAAAATTTGTTGTTTCAAAAATTATTGCCAAGCTTGTTGTCCTGTATTATGGTCACTTCCAAGTGTTAGAATGTGTGGGTGCAATTGCTTATTGTTTAAAGCTACCTGAGACATCTAAAATACACCCTGTAGTTCATCTCTCTTTGCCTTAAAAAGCTATGGTAATTGTCATGATCAATAGTGGCAAGGAAGTTAATAAACAGTTTTTTATACAATGGATGGCAAATTTGAAAAAGGAAGCGACTTCAGAGGAGGAATTTATCATCAGGAATCAATTTCCTAAGTTTAGCCTTGAGAACAAGGCTGATTTTGAACAATTTCCATTACAGTCCCAAATAGGCTGGAGAAAATAGGGAGAAATTTGGGCTAACTATTAGTTTATGGGCCTTGGGGTTGGAAAGTACACAGAAGAAAGAATAGGAAGGGAATCTGGGGGAATGTTGAGCTGGCACAGAGAAAAATAAAGAGGATAAAGTTAGTTACAAATGGTACTAAGGGGTCAATATAGGAGAAAGGGGGGACGGAGGAGGAGAATCAAGTTCTTTATGGGAGAGAGAGAATGTATTTTCTCTGTAGGAGCATTGCTATGGGACAGTAGTGTACTTGCACTATATTTTCCTGCATCTTTCGACAACAATTTCATATTTTCCTTTCATTCTATCATGATATATTTTTATTTCTCACTGAATCTTGGGTTTGTAACAGTAGTCAAGCAGCAAATTAGAAAAACCTGAAAAGGGGCAAATAATTAAAAACAAACATTGAATACAGAATTTCATACAAGGATACATGTTCCAACAATCTCAGTGCTTCTCTTGGGACTCCCATCTTCAAGAGAGAGACAACCATTCTCAGCAAGCACTCCTCCCCTCACTTCCTCAGTGACCACATTCAACTTCAACTCATCTTCCAATTTCTTCTCCTTATCGAGTGAATCCCTCAGCTCTAGCTCCTCATTCATGTGCTCGTCACCACCCATATCCAAACAAACGCTTTTCTCTCCTGTGGCAAAAGAGATTAAAACTTCATTATAAAATTAAATTAAATAATCGGCCACCAATCAATCTCTAAATAGCAAATACTAGTTGTAAGTATAAGATTCCTTTATGTACCCACCTAATATTCAGATTTAAATTCATTAGATATAACATAACAATTAATATGATAAAAATCAATAGTGGTCCAGTTTGCAAATTTAATTATCTATAGTACATCGATCAAAAATAATAGAGATTGCAAGTTTTGTAGACATTTACGTTACATACATCAATTTAAATCTGCAAAAAAACTACATATTAATCATATCCACATAGAACCTAATATTATTTTCTAAATTACTGATGCAAGATTACAACTAAATCTATAGCCATGGCGTCCGCACAAGGAAAACAGGTCAGGGAATTAAAGGAGGACATGTGGTAGAGAACATCCTCATCGTACATATTGTATAAGAATGGGTCACACCGAAAAAAATTGTCACCTCTCCATGGCTTCCTTCACAAAACAGTCAATGTCTCCAATTTTGAGATTGTTGAACCCATGTTCTTTTATGAGGAATATCAATAATATTTGAGGTTGAAATGCAATAGCATAGTACAATCATCTACAACTCCCAATTGGTCAAAAGCTTGCATTTCACAATATGTGAAAAGTCAAAGTCCAAGTAAGCCTTTTCTGAAGTTGTTTTGGGGAGTGTTAGTATTCATTGTACCTAGGATTACTTATCTTATAGTCTTCCCTTCCTCACCATTGTAACACAAGATCGGTTGTATATAAAAATGAAAACCTTAGGGAGACCGTTTCAAGCTCTCAACATATACTATTCACTTTTTCTTTATTTTCTCAAGTCATGTATCCAAGGAGTCATGTGCTCTAAGTACTTATCACAGCTTAGAAGTTATTATCCTTCACCTTCAATATTTGTCCTACTTTTGTACTTGATATTCACTAATATCATTGACTTTCCTAAAGTAATGTCCGTCTATTACCATACCATCATGGATTTATAATTCAAGGACTTAAAAGATAAAAGGAATTATATATACAAAAAGTTATATTGGCCAACTAATTGACAAGATAGAAGTATGTAACCATGTCATTAAATGTGCATTAACATCAATACCACAGATCAAAACGGGAAACAAAGCAAAACAAATTATATAAGGATTAGAAAAATGGAATCTAATGGAAATTGAAAAAAGAGCAAAAGCTAATGCTTTCTTAGTCAACCCAAACATTAGCTTATTGTAGTCAGACAAATTGAAGTGAATATCAAGTCAACCATAGAGTCATGTACTCTAAGTACATATCAGAGCTTAGGAGTTATTATCCTTCACCTTCAATATTGATCCTACTTTTGCAGATGATATTCACTATTATCATTGACTTTCCTAAAGTAATGTCTGTCTCTATCAGTCTATTACCATCATGGATTTATAATTCAAGGACTTAAAAGATAAAAGGAATTATAAACACAAAAAGTTATATTGGCCACGTAATTGACAAGATGGAAATATGTAACCATGTCATTAAATATGCATTAACATCAATACCACAAATCAAAAAGGAAACCAAAGAAAAAAAAAATGTGTACAAGGATAAACAAAATGGAATCTAATGGAAATTGAAAGAAGAGTAAAAGCTATGCTTTCTTAGTCAACCAAAATATCAGCTTATTGTAGTCACAGCCAATTTGAATTGAATATCAGTTCAACCATAGAGGAGTGAAACCTACTATATCCAAAATACGACCTGTTGTAGTTAGCCTGTAAGCATATATGCTTTGGTGTATTTTGAACTAAAAGACTCTATAATCAAAAAGGCATTTATCCAATTCGCTGTACCAAAAACAATGTTCTTAAAAGGCTAAATGGAGATCTGGAAATGCTCGACTTCTAGTTCAGTTCCAACCATTATCAAAGCAAAAAAGTGATAAAATTCACACAAAAACAGCATAAATATGCAAACTAATTAAATATGAAAGTTATTGATTAATAATCTTATTATAAGTTTGTTAAATTTATTTAACTTAGTTTTAATTCATTCCGAGTGGTCTAAGCGTTTATTATGAAGAGACCAAACCAAAACCAATTAAGTATCTAATTCACTGTTACTGGATTCTCTGGTCATTAATAATCAAAATATTTATTCTAACCAAATAAAGTACGAAACTTCAATGGAATATACCGAGCATTCATAATCAAAATAAAAAGGGGAAAATATACACAAACTGGATATTTTTGTGGTGTACAAACTTCATATGGACATTACTCGTTCCATAAAATGAAATATCAAAATTTCATACAAACCCAAAGGAACATCTTATACACAGCAACGCAAATTGACGATGGAACTCGAAAAATTGAAAAAGAGAAATCATGGACACAAAGCAAAGGAAACGAAAAGGCATGTCAACATACCAAACAGGTCAATTTGCGGCGGGAAACGCCGGCGAGGAACCGACAGTGAGGAAGACAAGGCCACGAGGCGTACACGACGATGTGACCGTCAGGGGAGGGGAAAGAGGCTGTCAGGGGGAGGGCGGCGAAGGCGATGCCGAGGGCAAGCGATAGCTACTAAGACGATTTGAATGAAACGCGATAAGGGTTTGAGGCAAGACGTCGCCGTTTGGAGGAAGATGAGGTGAGGGTTTAGGGCAAGAAGTGAGAGGGTTTAGGACTTGAGGGAATGAATTCACGGCGGGAAGAGGTCACGAGAAATACCCCTGACTAAATTTCTACTGGTGGCTAACTACGTGTAGTAAGAGTAGAAGAAAATGCAAAGGGAAATTGAGAATGGAGGAGAGAAAAAAAGTACCCCAAGGGATTAGGGCGAACCACGTCGCCCTAATTGCAGAAGATAGAAATGGGATCCTTGGAAGTGTAGTTGAATTTGCGGGTGGGATCCAAAACACTTCACGTAGTAATTTTCGCATTTGCAAAGAAAAATATTATTACGCTAATAAAGGAATTAAATTAAATTAAATAAGAATAAAAAATAAAAAATATCTTATGAGACTTTCTTTTAAAATAATCTTTTATCAATTAAGTTTATATATATATATATATAAAAGATATGACTTTAAGATATTATAAAATATATTTAAGATATTTAGAGGTAATATCACTAAAAAATAACATTTTAACAAATGTTTTTTAGTTGGAGTTATAATAACATCTTATAAAATATAAATTTACTATAGGGTTTTAAAACTCTAGAGGGTTTTAAAACTCTAGCTAAGTATAAGGGGTTTCTTAAAGAAATCCCACTAAAATTTAAATTTCTCCTTATTTCCTTCAATTTTTTTTTATAATTTTTAAAAATTTTCGTTAGACACATTTTCTCGTTTTTATCGTTGCAGTTTCAAGGGAGAAGAATACTTTCTCCACTAATTCCTTAATGTCTCCACCATTCTCCCTCGATGTTTGAAGTTCAATGTAATATTGTTCTCTCTACTTCCGATCTCGCCACTCTACTTCTTATCATTCTTTATCTTTTGACTTCATCTCCTACTTTCAATTTTGATTTCGTTTTCATTTTTCTGCATTAGATTTCGATTTTCCTAATTTCTTCAAAAATAAAACCATGACATAAGGAACTCGTAAAACATAAAAGAACATAAATCTATTAGTAAAATGAAAACCTTAATGATAAAAAAATAACCAAAGTTATGAAACTATACATACTAACCGTTTAAAGATTGTTTTGTTAAAATAAAACATCCAAGCAGAACAATATGATATGTAAAGGTTTTTCAGAGACAACTTTCAAAGAAAGAAACGAAAGCCAACTCAGAAATCTTACTTGATCAAGCAGAAGAAATAAGTAACTCAGAACAATTAATAAAATCAAACTTAAAAAAATGGGAAAATAATAAAAACCAAACCTTTTTACATATAAAACCTCTTAATAATGATTTTTCATTCTTCTGTCTTGAGAACTTCGTCTTGGGTCTTCAAAAGTCTTTGATCTACTCTTCAATAGAAGAAGTAAATGTTAAAGTATAGAGGAAAAGAAGAATAAGAAACGTTAAAAAACTCTAGAACACACAACAGGTACTAACAAAAAAAAAAAGCATACCCTTTTACACGAAAGTTTGGAGCCAGCACATCAAGATCGCAATCCTCACAAATAGAAATGGTAGCATGATCCCGAGCCAGCGCCCGTCCCTATCGTCATCCTCATTATTCCAACACGATCAACCAAAGTGAAAGCAACATACATCAACCAATTTTGTAACAACTAAATCGTTTTTTTATTGGAATCGAAAAATGGAGGAGAGGCAGGAAGGGTGTTTAGGAGGGAGGAGAAGACGAAGAAACTTTGAAATTCGTAAGCTATCCTCGTAAGCCACAAACCCTAAAAGATGAGAGGGAAGCAAAAAGGTTAAAAGGGTTAAAGAATAAGAATGACAAAAAAACAAAAAAATTGGACAGATGTCGAAAAATTAGATATGGGTATAAGGGTAACTTCCATATGTGTTTGTTTTCATATAGTTTAGATAGTTAAAGATTAAAGTATCAACGTATATAACATGACAAACAAATTAATTAAACATTTAAACTATTCAAATATTATTAAGCAATATTCTAGCATTTAAAAATATGAAATTGTGAACCTATATAATTAGAAGTACTAAATAATTATAACAACTTTTTTTAAAATTGTAAGAAAATGTTGGTGGGTTAAGTGGGTCAATCCACCTTCAACCCTACTTGAACTCGTTTAACATGTGGGTTAAGTGAGTAGGGCTTAGTTCTACCCACTTTTAAAAAAAAATGATTTTTTCTCAACCCAACCCGACTTGAACCCGTGGTGAGTCAGGTTAGCTTACGGGTTAAAACCCATTTTGACATCTCTAGTACTAAATAACATTGAATTGAAAAGCATCCAAGAAGTATTTAAAAGAGTATAAAAGTACTAGAAACATCGAATTGAAATGTATACCATAAGCGTTTAAAAGTGTTACAAAACCTCATACATGTGTTGACAAAGATGTAGAACACTAGAGAGAGTTATCAATATTAGTAGATGATTGCGGCAATCTTATAGTCTTATATTTTCCTTTTCAATAAAGTTTATGGTTGTAAAATAGTGATTTCTTTTATTGAGATTTCCTATAAAACATGAATAATGTTTTATTTTAATTATGTAATTAGTGTTTATTATACATTTTAGGAAGTGAAAATATTAGGGTGTTACAAACAACGTCTAAAAGCTCTACAGAACCTCAAATTCAAACACATATTATATGTACTTAAAAGCATCTAGAAGCGTTACATAATATCAAATTGAAACACATCTGATAAGTACTTAAAAACGTCTAAAATCATTACACAACCTCGGATTGAAACACATTTGATAAGTACTTAAAAGCATTTTAAAGTGTTACACAACCTTATATTGAAACACATGTGATAAGTACTTAGAAGCATATAAAATTACTATACAAACTTAGATTGAAAACATTTGATTAGTACTTAAAATCGTCTAAAAGCACTACACAACCTCATATTGAAACCCATATGTTAAATACTTAAAAGTGTCTAAAAGTGCTACACAACCTCATATTGAAACACATTTGATAAGTACTTAAAAGTATCTAAAAATGCTATACAATCTCATATTGAAACACATTTGATAAGTACTTAAAAGCGTTACACAACTTCAAATTGAAACACACTTGATAAGTACTTAGACGAGTTTAAAAATGCCATAATAACTTGGATTGAAATATATTTGAGAACTACTTAAAAGTGTTTAAAAATGCCATATAAGCTCAGAGAGAAAATGATTCAATAATGACTTAAAAGGCATTTAACCATAATGCATATTCATTAAGCTTGGATAAACACAAGTCCAACAATTACTTAAGTGTTTACCTATAACGCATAATTACTATGTTTGGATTGCCACACATCTATGAATTACGCATTTGATAATTTGATAGTTGATTATCATAAAGAGATATGTACTTTTCTCCCTTGGTTCAATTTTTTTTCCTTATAATGGCTTTTTTGTTGAAATTTTTTTTAACAAGACACCTACTTTAACATTTACCCACATCTCATTAATACTTATATTAATACTTATGTTGAAACTCGAAGAATGATAAAACTCTTTTCGAGCTTCGAAGGAGGGGGGAGGTTGTACATACCTCCAAGATATTGTGAAATATCTCCAAAATAATTATAGATAATACTTATGATATAAAATTTATTGTCGATTCTATTATCTCCAATATATTATGATATAATAATTGGTTGTATAATAACTTCAAGATATAATACTTTATTATCTTAAAGTAACAAAATTTGTTGAATATATTTGTTTATTCATGGTCTAGGAAGCTTATAAATACAACGTCTCACCATGGGGAGTAAAGACTCAATTCATATACTTACACTTAACTCTCATACTTGTATCTGTCATTCATTATCACTCTAATACAAATCTTTAAACTCTTACTATAAGTGTCAAAAAGTCTTTTGTAGGTGAATCTCTTATTTGCTTTTCCTCGAAACTTAGAGCTCTTTCACCAAGAGATAACAATTTGACTATTAAGTGTCTCATACTCTACCTTAAAGATATTTCGACAAAATCTATTAAAAATCAATAGTATTTCATAAATGAGAAATGACATTTTAACATCCCACTTTTGACAACTTCTCTCACTACCTGACGTGGTAGTGAGAGATTAATTTTTTTTTTTTAAAAAAAGAATCCACATAAGCACGTTTTTGAATGGAGCACGAGAAAGAATGGAGGTTTTATTTTTGGTGTCAGATTGTACAACGGTTACGTTGTGTTGTAGAAAAACTCAAGTGGCATTGCAATTATAGGCGGTTCTTCTTCGTCTTTCTCTGAAATTCTTTCTCTTTCACTAAAGGTCGTTCCTTTCACCAGTGCTTAAACCCCATTTTCTGTTTTGATTCCTTTCATTCCATTCTTGGCCACAATTTATTTGGTGAAGGAGTTGTTGGTTGACGGAGTCGTTGAAGCTAGGGTGGGTAAATCTCGTTCTGAATATTGTTCGCGTTGTGATTTATGTTCGAAAGCTGCAATTTTTGCACTACTGTTGTAACTGGTGTGACTATTGGAGGAGGTGCATTTGGTTTCTGTTGTGAAGAATTTTTTGCACGGTAAGTAAATGATTCATTCCACATTTCTATCTTTGGTTGCCATGGTGGGTTGTGATGTAGTTCAAATTTTTTTTCTGAAAGGGGATTTCTGATTTCGTTGAGGGTTGATTTATATGAATGTTGGAGTTATTTGGTTATTGTTCTGGAAGAAAGAAATGAGGTTACTTATTGGGGGGTTTAATTTTCGTTGGTTAGTGCGTTTTTGTTTTGGTTGTTTGTTATGTGTTACTGAGTTGGTTTTTTTTAAAGTGAAATGGTTGGGAAACGCAAAAGAAATTCGTCATCAGAGAAATTGAAGGAAGATGTCAACAGAGGAAAGGCATCTATTAGCACAAAGAAAAAGGATGTGAATAGAGGAAAGGCATCTGGTAGCACAAAGAAAGCATTTGGGAGTGATGCGAAAGCTTGTGATAACAAAGAGGTAACTTAAATGATAAATGTATATATGCATTAAATTTGGTATATTTGTTACATTGTTAACGTTTGTGTTAATTGTAAGTTGAAATATATTTTTTTAGGTCCGCATTGAGCACCGATGCCAAACCAAATACATTGTTGAAGCAAATGCCTTACTTAGCAGTAGTCACCGTGGGATACTTGAATTGACCCTTTTTTCTTCATGCCTAAGGATAAAGAAAGAGTTGAACATCAATTGTGCGTTGCTTAGAGAGGTTTTGAGTTGGTGGGTTCCTACTAGGGAATTCATCCAAGTTAGGCAACAATTGGTTAAGTTAAATTGTTTAGATGTGAGCATATGTTTGGGCTTAAGTGGTGGGGGTAATGATGTTGTTTTTTATAGTGAGTTGTGTGGGGAAGTTGGTTTGCTATTTCCTTTAAGGGAAATAAAGGTGAGTGACATCATTGATAGGATGCGTGATTTCGTTGGTGAGGTAGATAATGTGCAAAATGTTTGTCGCCTTTATGGGCTTGTATGTTTTGCTGTTTTGTTTTTCCCTATGATGTCTAGGACCCTGACAAACCTACCTTTTAGGTTATTAGATAACCTAGACACAATGAGGAAGTACCGATGGGCTAGTTATGTGCACAGTTTTCTGATTTCTTCTTTGAATAGATCATCGACAGTTTATAAAGAGAAGTCAAATGAGCACACCATATTTGTGTCTGGCTCAGTGGCCGTTGTTTAGGTACATATTTTTTTGAATTGTAAGATTTAGTTAATGTGTTTGTTATTTGAGGTGTATTAATAATGGCAAATTTTATAAAGGTGTGAGCGTATCAAAGGCTTGGTTTGGGAGATATAAGTGGTACAGTTGCCTTTCCTAGATATTTGTCATGGTCGCTAGTAAGAATGCGGGGTGAAAGAATCAATAAGTGTTTTAAAGTGAACCAGGTGCATTATAGTTGTGCATATAATTGTAAGTGTAGATATGCCAACCTATATGTATTCATTTGCTGAGTAGCTCTGTTTTTGAACTTTTAATGCTAAGTATGTAGTGTATAAGTGCGAAGGCATTAGATGTTGGAAAAAAGGAATTTTGTGTTTGTTTTTATGATTTTGAAATGTAGCAGTTACCATAATGTGGCATTGCATTAGTGTTATATAATTAGTGCATGTACAAGATCAATGATGTTTTTGTACAGTAGTACGTATTTGCGAAGCCATGCAATATTATTTGCAGAATTTACTTGAATTTGAATTTGACATCATGAGGCTCAATGAATTTAACTGCAAACCTGTGTTTTTCGAACTACAAATCCATGACATGTGATATGAAAAAGTGTTTGTTTTGTTTTTGTTTGCTGTGTAATGTGACTTCCCATTTGGATCCAAACTCTTTGTTCGTGCAGGTTCGAATGGATTGGACATTGACCGACGAGGAGAGTAACCTTCCCATCTTTGCCAATGAAGCACCTCTAGTGAAGAAGAAAAAGAAAAGTGAATTGCTGGAGAAGCTGAATGCAAACTCCAAATTGCTACTGGAAATGAAAGAAGATTTGGAGAGGATGAAGAGAGATTTTTACAACAGGGCTGCAGCACAAGGATTTCATGAGGAGCAACCTACTAGTTCTGATGCAATTGAGTTGAGTGGTGGTAGAGATGATGCTCCACATGTTAAAGCTGAATATGGCCATATTGAGGCTGAGAACACAAGTGGTGCAGAGGTCCTAACAAAAGCAATTGACAGTGAGGAGATATTGGGTGATGCAACAAATGAAATTGATGAAGGTGTTGAAGTTGTTGTAGCATCCGAACTAGAATCTGCTGACATTGGCGTAGCATCTCCATCTAAGACTGATGCAGATGATGTAAGTCTTGATGCAGGAAATTTTGGCATTGAGGAAGCTGAAAATACTGTTGAAGCTGGCCCATGTGTTGAAGAAGAGAAAACTGCTGAAGAGCACAATGATGGTTTTGATTCACGTTTAAGTGAGGATGCTTTGACAATTGTTGAGGCACTGGCCTTTGTTTCGCAGCAACTAGGCGATCTAGAAGTTGACAACACAATTAATAGACAAGTGTGTTAAATTAATAATAAATAGTTTTAGTAGGAAGGTTGTAACATGTCTGAAATTTGTGCAGATGTGTGATGAACAAGCCCACGATTCCCTTGATGAGGTGGCAGATGCTATGTTGAAGGAAGAGAAGGTGATTGAGATTGAAGAAGGTGATGACAACCCAAATCTCCTAGCAATTGTGCCTTACGTGAATCCTAATAGTCCTTTTCATCAACCAAGAAGTCATATTGCTGAACCAATTACTCCTCTTTCTCAAGTACCTGCTCCCTACGTGGAGAAGTTATTTTTGTATCAAATTGTAACTTCCAAATTAAGAGGGTAATGGGAATCAAATTTTGTTTTGTTATTGTTTGTGTTATTTTAATGACTTCAATATAAACTTGTTGACATGACAGATGTTTATTTGTCGAGATCAATGACCAGATTCTGACTAATTCTGAAATGAGAAACTTTGCGCCGCATGAATGGATTGACAATATGGTAAGATTGGTGAGTTAAGTTAATTTGACATGGTAAGGTTGGTGCTAACTTTTTTGTTGTTGTGTGTGTATGTAGTACATTCTCTTTGCAGCAGGGACATTTATGTACAAGGAAAAATGTCAAACTGGAATATTAGTAGAGTAATTTTTAGTCCAATTTACACGATATGTGTAATGCTTTTTTTATATATAATTTTAATTTGTTTGCCAAACTTAATTCTATTAATATTTTATGTAGGATATATTGATCCGTGATTGTGCAAAAAGGAAGGTTAACAGACGGGTCTGGTCTTTACCGGACTACAATGAATTTTTTCCAAATCGACTTCTTTCTATACATGATGTTTTGACAACAAAATATGTTAGTGTTGTTATTTTAATTTTTCTTTGTTGTGGCTATGTTCAGCTTGTGTGTATCAATTATGTGCTTCTAAGTTCATTTACTTGTTTCAACTAATGGCACCCGTGCTTGATGACAACCACTGATGGTGCTATGACTTTCATTGGGAATCAAAAAAACTGTTCGTGCTTGAGTGTCCTAGGAGAAAACAAATTGACAACCATATTGTAAGTAGTGTTATGTTGTTGAGTATGCGGAATTGATTTATAATTTGTTTTGCCTATTAAGTAATATGACATGTTACTTGAATTCGTATGTTTAAAGGCACATAATTTGGAGCTGTTGTTTTCAATGCTGATGTCTCCTAAACCGAAAGAGAAACCAACTTTCAAAGTAATCATTGAAGAGCTGCCACAACAACCAAATTTGTAATTTGTTGTGTTTCTTACTTGAAAGTATTGTGCCATGTCATATATGATGAGTTATGTGATACCTGATGTTATTGAATTTGGTTTTCATGTTCAGATTCGACTGTGGTATTATGGTACTCAAATATCTTAAGCATAGGGAACCTAACAAAAAGTACAATGGCTAAAGTATGCCTACTTATACTGGGTAAGTTTAATGTGCAAAGAGGAAAATTGTTCATTCATGCCTTGATGTGAAAAGTTAAGTTCAATGTAATGAGTTGTTAATTTATGATTGTAGGCGGAGCTACAACAGTTTAGGCAAGACTACATATGCGATTGGGTTATGGATCCATAAAATATTCATCGCGACGTTGTTCTTTTTGCCATTCAGTACAACACATTGGGTTTCCCAACAGTAGATTGATAGGTTTAGGATATCAGATTTTGTAAATGACAGGGTGTTTTATAAGCTTTAAGTTAATTAGTTAGTGTATAGGGCATGCAATTTAGTTAACAAATTTATTTTGTTGTACAAATGTTTGCAATATCTGTTGAAACCCAGGACCGAATAAATGGTAAACTTTGGTTTGCTTTTTCACATTATTGTCATAAATTTAATTTGGATTATTGAAAGGTTCCAGTTTATGTGCGTAATAGGTGGTTCGTAAGTACAAACCTCAATTAGTCTGCATTTAAGTTATTCTGGATTTAAGTGTGAACTAAGGTGTCCCCTTCTGCTAACCTGCATTATATGATTTCAACAAATTGTTTAACACTTCTTGGGTTGGATGATAAGTATGTTGTTTGGTGGGGTGAGTAAGTTATTGACTCCCTTAAGAAGGTTAACTCACACGAATACATAAGGAATAACTTTAATATAAGTTTTCAACATTGTTGTTAATTTTTTGCTTATGAGAAACTCCCACATTAAGTGCAAAGCATAGTTATCATAAGTGCGAAGCTGCACTTGAGTGCATAATATTGTTTTCCCTCACCCACATAGAAGTTGTTGGCCTTAAGTTTAGTGAATTTATGATGTTTTATTGGTGGATGAGGTGGGTTGGTTTGACGTGAACCTATTTGCGTAGGTGGTGGTGTCAGAAGTAATTCTCGATTTAAGTGCGAACTAAGGTGTCCCCTTCTGCTAACCTACGTCATATGATTTGAACAAATTGTTTAACACATCTTGGGTTGGATGATAAGTATGTCGTTTGGTGGGGTGATTAAATTATTGACTCCCTTAAGAAGGTTAACTCACACGAATTCATAAGGAATAATTGTAATGATAAGTTTTCCACATTGTTGTTAATTTTTTGCAAATGAGCAACTCCCAGACTAAGTGCATACCATAGTTATCATAAGTGCAAACTTGTACTTCAATGCAAAATATTGTTTTCCCTCAAACACGTAGAAGTTGTTGGCCTTAAGTTCTATGAATTTATGATATTGTATTGGTGGATGAGGTGGATTGGTTTGACTTGAACCCATTTGAGTAGGTGCTGGTGTCAGAAGTGATTCTAGATTTAAGTGTGAACTAATGTGTCCCCTTCTGCTAACCTGCAGCATATGATTTGAACAAAATGGTTTAACACATCTTGGGTTGGATGATAACTATCCCGTTTTGTGGGGTTAATGAATTATTGACTCCCTTAAGAAGGTTAACTCACACGGATTCATAAGGAATAACTGTAAGACCCGAGAAAAATAAATAAATATTTATTTAATAAATGCGACGACATGAATCCTTAAGATAATTAATGTGGAGAGAGAAGATAGGAAATAGTACTAGCCCAAGTGGTTAAGATTACTTAGTTGTGTTAAGAGGACTTGGGTTTGAGTCATGTATATACTAATTATGTGTTAATTTAATTATTTACTATTTTTAATAAAATACTGGACCGTGATGAGTGATAATATAATCTTAGATGTATAGGAATTATCATGAAATGCCAGTTGGTTGAATTGGTTATTCACTTACTTTGAAATTATATGGTTGTGGGTTCGAATTTTGGGGGATGTGAGATAGGTTCTTTTTGCCAAATCTTTTTTTTGGCATGAGGGAGAATGGTTAGAAAACCCTAACTACCACAGAGACCCTAGCCGTCATAGAAAGAAGCTAGAAGGGTTGAGAAACCACCATGTTAATGGCCTTTGATGGCCATTAACCTTTTGTTTTAAATTTTCGTATTTTAATCTTAATAAATTATTTTAAGGGCACTACAAATGTGAATTTGAGGGGTTTTTGGTACAACCGCTGATGGAGAATGTTAAAGCACTAAAAATGGAGCCAATGAGAGAGTGAAAAGGTTATAAAGAGTATCAAGTGGGAGAAGCTAAAGGTAGATCAATTCTGGGCAAAAAGGAACGTTAGGAGTGCAATTGGAGCGAGAATTCCAGTAAGGGGAGCTGACTAGTTTAATCTCTTCCTATGAAAGAAGATTTCAAGTTTTGTTTGATTGAATTATTGTTTACAATAAAAAAATAATATGTGATGCATTTGTTTTATATTTTAGAAATTTTGATTGTAATGGTGATATAGTATCATCAAATTTTCATTTGAATGTTAAGTATGTGATTGGTGAATTTTAGTGATACGAAATCTAATATAGCATGAATGCATTGAGGTTTTTCTTGATTTGTGGGTGAATGATGCAAAGGAAAGGTTAGGGTTTATGTTTTTATTTTACAGTAGCGTGACTTGGGGTTGCATTCTAGAGCTTTCATTTTTTTTAATTATATGAAAAAGTAGATAAATGTGATATTATGGTATGTTATAATATTTTAGGAGGATATTTTACGACATTCCTCATATAGTAATTTATATAGTATTAAAGAAAAAAAAGGGAAACAAATTATCTGCTTTGGTGCATAGCATCGATTACACTAAATAGTTTTTTTTAATATATACATATATATATATATATATATATATATATATATATATATATATATATATATATATTTAAAGAATATTAGAAGTGGGGTTGGCTTTCTTTCTTTTTTTTTTTGTTGTATTTGATATTATATATGACTTGTAGCTTTTGGGTATTAAGCTTTGATAGTGACTAAACTTTTGGTATGCTGCAGTTAAGGTTTTAGAATAATTAGTAATTTTCTTTGGTAGTGTTTTTTTTTTTATATATGATGTGGTATAATTAATAATTTTTAATATATTATATAAGAAGGAAAGGGAATAGTTATAAAAAAGGATTTATAAATGGGGATTGTAGAGGTAATTTTATTAATTTAGGTTGGTATTTAATTAATTGGCTTTAGTTGCATTCGACTTTTAGGGTGCATGTTTAGAGTTCCTCTTCTAAACACAACACATTTATTATTATTATTATTATTATTATTATTTTAGTTTACTACTATTATTGTTATTATTATTCTTATCATTATTATTATTTCTATTACTATTATTATTATTATTATTATTTTCCTTAATAATAATAATATTATTAATTTATTTTAATATTATTATTATTACTATTATCATTATAATTATTCTTATTATTATTAATAATTTTATTATATTTTAATATTATTATTATTTATTATTATTATTATTATTATTATTTTTACTATTATTATCATTAGTATTATAATTATTATTATTGTTATTTATATTATTATTTTTTATTTTTATTGTTATTACTATTACTATTATTATTTTTATTTTTATTTTATTTTACTATTATTATTATTATTATTATTATTATTTTGTTCACTACTAATTTGGCAATACTGAAGTTGCTAAAGTTAAGTAGTGGTAATTTGATCGCTTAACGACAACGATATCAGGTGGTGACACTTAAAGCCAGAGAAGGGTTAGCTTGGAAAGTTTTATAGACTATATTTGACTATTTTGTAAACATTTAGTTGATCATTTTTGAACTATGTAAACATGGAGTTTACTTTATGGTTTTGAATTTTGAGACATTTTAGCAAGGTTTTAATTTTTCCGCGTTTTGGGAAAGAACTTTGAATAATAGTGACATATTTAATATTATTTTACTTTATTTTATTTAAATTAGCAATATCCGGCCGGGATGTTACAATAACTGTAATGATAAGTTTTTCACATTGTTGTTAATTTTTTGCAAATGAGCAACTCTCAGACTAAGTGTATACCATAGTTATCATAAGTGCAAAGTTGTACTTCAGTGATAAAAGATTATTTTCCCTCAACCACGTGGAAGTTGTTGGCCTTAAGTTCTGTGAAGTATGATGTTGTATTGGTGGATGAGGTGGGTTGGTTTGACTTGAACCCATTTGAGTAGGTGCTGGTGTCAGAAATGATTCTAGATTTAAGTG
Source organism: Vigna unguiculata (assembly GCF_037176805.1). Classification (NCBI taxonomy): domain Eukaryota; kingdom Viridiplantae; phylum Streptophyta; class Magnoliopsida; order Fabales; family Fabaceae; genus Vigna; species Vigna unguiculata. Next base: position 8,954,024 of record NC_140797.1, read on the forward strand.
CGAACTAATGTGTCCCCTTTTGCTAACCTGCGACATATGATTTAAACAAAATGCAACACTTCTTAGGTTGGATGATAACTATCACATTTGGTGGGGTGACTAATTGCAGACTTAATTAAAATGGTTCAATGACAACAATTCATGAACACTAATATTTAAATGTTATGGCGATTGTTGAAAAGTTATTGCATGTGTAAAAAATGTAGTTTAAGTGCAAAGTTGTGTTATCGTATCTGCCAATTGGAACTTTTTTGCAAAAAATTGTTTTCTTTCACAAGCATACGAGTATTAGTCCTTAAGTTTTGGAGAATTTAACATGTTTTGTTCATGGATAAGGTAGGTTGGTATAACATGGACCCATTTCTGTAGGTGCTGGTGTCCAAAACTTATCCACAACGTAAGTGCCAACCCATGAGACAATTTTTGCTAAGCTTGGTTATGTCATTTGAACAAAATTGTTTAACACTTTTTGGCTTCGATGAAAATATCTCGTATAGAGGCGTGACTAAATCAAGCCATTTCAACAGGTCTTGGTGTCAGAAGTGATCTCGTATGTAAGTGTTAACCCAGATGTCCCTTTCTGCAAAGATGCGTTAAATGATTTGAACAAGATCTTTCCACAAATTGGCTTTGATGATAAGTATGTTGCGTGGTGGTGTGATTAAATTTGACACTTGAATCATAAAAGTTAATTGACACAAAGTCATAATGAAAAACGATTATAAATTGTCCACTTTTTTTTGAGTTTTTGCATATGAAAAACTCCCAGATTAAGTGCAAAGTCGTTCTGTCATAACTGCCAACCTCAAGTTTTCTGCAAAATGGTTTTTACATCACCCACATACAATTACTTGTTCTTAATTTTTTATAATTTAACATTTTTTCTTCGTGGATATGTTGGGTTGGTATAACATCAACCCATTTCAGTAGGTGCTGGTGTCACAAGTACTTTCGGATATTTGTGTGAACCCATGTGTCCTGTTATGCTAACATGTGTTATATGATTTTAAAAACATTGTTTAACACTTATTGGTTTACATGATAAGTATCCTGCTAGGTGACGTGACTAAATTATACGCTTTATGAAAAAGGTTAACTCACACCAATTGATAAGGAATAATGTTTAAATGTTTTAGAGATTGTTTTAAAGTTATTGCATATTAAAAACTTCCAATTTAAGTGCAAAGTTGTGTTCGCGTAAATGCCAACCTCATCTATTTTGCATAATATTGTTTTGCCTCACACACATACAAGTAGTACCCCTTATGATTTGGGAATTTAACATGTTTTTTTTGGTTCATAAGGTGGGTTGGTAGAGAATGCACCCATTTCAGTAGGTGGTGCTGTAAAAATTGATCCACAACGTAAGTGTCAACCCAGTACTCCATATCACATAACCTGCCTTATATGATTTGAACATAAATGTTTAACAATTATTCCTTTCCATGATAAGTATCCCGTTTGGAGGCATGACTAAATTACAGACTTCGTTAAAATGGTAGACTCACAACAATTCATAAAGAATAATATTTATATGTTTTGGACTTTGTTTTAAACTTATTGCATATGAAAAAGTTGCAGTTTAAGTGCAAAGTTGTGTTATCGTAACTGCGAACCTGAAGTTTCCTTCCAACCAAAATTTAGGTCCACACTCTATTCACAACCTAACTGCCAGAGAACATGAAATGTCTACCACAACCACAGTTTAAGCAATCACATAACTAAACATCGGGTCCTTACATGCCATACATTACAATCAAATTAAAAATCAAAATACCCATAATGTTTTGCAGAAGTAAACGTTTGACAGATTAAAACTAAACTTAACATTGAGTTGAGGTTGACATCGAAAACCATAATATATAACGGGATATATTTGCCACTATGGTTGTGACTTTGATGATTGCCCTACTTTAGTATTCTTGAATTTCTTGAAAGAATCAACTAGGCTTTTAATTCTGTCATCAATGCTGATGTAGGTCATTTCCTCATCTTCACTACTATCCTTTACCGTCTGCACAAGGATTTGGTCCAGATGCTCCATATTTGGATCCACATTCATTTCCACATTTTTCTGAACAATTGGTTGAACATCATGGTTTACAATAAGTGGTTCAGTGTGGTTCATCTGTGGCTGAACAGGTTGTTGGGCTGGTTCCTTTTCTACATCAACCATGTGTGTACTTTCTACCTCTTCCATTGTTGGATCACTGATGTCATGGTTGAACACCTATCCATTTGATGACAACATAATCAATAATTTGTTTGGACATGACATAATATAATGAATAAGGTGTTAAATATCAAACCTTAACAATATTCCTTAGAGTGATGTTTAAGTACAACTTATCTGCCTTAGGATTGAATACGAACACTTGTTTCAGTAAAATCACAGCCCCAATACCAAAAAGTGGACCACATTCAAGATGTGAAACTGCTTTATTATGAACGCTGGCCTGGGCAGTGTGTTTTAGTTCCTGATAAAATAGTTAAGCACCAATATAATGTTTGTTTAGCAGTTTGTGTGGGACAAAATTTAGGAAATTAAGAACACAATATAACTTTAAAAACCTTAACAGTGAGAAGCTGATCCTCCAACCCATTTGCTTTACTCTCCTTGACAACACAGGCCACAAAATGCAATTTGTCAAACAACTTTTCGTGTACATAGGAGTAATATTTATTTAGTCCAGTCATATTTTATCACTCATGAAGGTTATAACCAAGTTCGTAGTATATATGTATAACAAAGTGTTTGATGAACATGGTTGCCCATTTCCAAGCATTTGATTCAAATTCACAAGCAAATGTTGCGTGGACTGTTGTCTTCCTCCCTCACGGTTGATGATCACAGTTTGATAATTTCCTGCTGGACCAGGGATCAAAGATGTGCTTCCACTGCACCGTCGCATGCAGGGATGGCAACGGGGCGGGGCGGGGACAGGTTTCGCTATCACATACCCATCCCCGCATAAAAAATTCATCCCCATCCCCATACCCAAACCCAACGGGTATCAAACTTTTTTCCCATCCCCATCCCCACCGGGTAACGGGTATAATCTCGTACCCATACCCGTACCCGTGTTCTAACTACTTCAATATTAATTTTTATAAAAGAAAAAAAATTACGGTAAAGAAAACATAATATTATGAAATATTCAATATTAGGAGGATTTTCTTCGATGCCAAATACCTTAAAATAAATTATAATTGTTTACATTTTATATTAGAATACCAAATAAAATTTCATGTGAACCAAAACATTTGTTAAATTTGCAAACTACAACATTGATGAACTTAGTTGATAAAATTAAAAAATATTTCAAAAAAATATAAAAGGAAAACAAATATTTAAATTAAAATATATTTTAAATGTTTGTTTACTTCAATTTTTTAAATTCTAATGAATATCTTTTTTATACACTAATAAAAGTTATAATATATCACTTGATCAAAATGACACAAAGAATAAATAATAAACATAATAATAAAAGGAAAACAAATATTCAAATTAAAATATATTTTAAATGTTTGTTTACTTCAATTTTTTAAATTATAATGAATCTCTTTTTTATACACTAATAAAAGTTATAATACATCACTTGATCAAAATGACACAAAGAACAAATAATAAACATAATAATAAAATTTTGACATAGATTTTGTATCTTTTGAACTTCAATATATGTTGGATAGTGACAAAAAAATATTCATAGCAATTACATTAAATTTTTATATTGTAGTAAATAAAAGTTATTTATACAATTAAAGTGGAAAAAATTACAGTATGATTAATAGTGAGTTATAAAATAACAAATAATTAGATAGAATATATCGAAATATTATTCTACATGATGAAAATAAACAATAAATAAAAATATTAAAAGACTAACAAATGTGTGTTTTAGAAATAATTTGAGAGACTATCGAAAGAAATCGCACAAAGGAAATCAAATGTATAATTAAGGTATGATAAAATGAAAAATACCTTACAGAACTAATTATTAAATTATGTTTGAAGTGGTTAAAATTAAATAGAAATATCATTAGTGACCAAAAAATTTGTCATTAAATTACATATAAATTAGTAATTAAATTGGTCACTAAATCAAGTACAGATTCGATCATTGAATCGGTCACTAATTTAGTCATTGATTCAGACAATAAATCAACTACTACCACCAATGACGAAAAATAGTGACTGATATGGGTTACTGACTAAATCAGTCACCATTTCATGTTTTTCTTGTAGTGAATTATCATATACTATTCCTAAATATCATTATATATATATATATAATTTTAACCACTTCAAACAGAATTTAAAGTGAAAAAATTACATTATGATTAATAATGAGTTATAAAATAAAAAATAATTAGATAGAATATATCGAAATATTATTCTACATGATGAAAATAAAAAAAATAAATAAAAATATTAAAAAACTAACAAATGTGTGTTTTAGAAATAATTTGAGAGACTATCGAAAAAAATCACACAAAGGAAATCAAATGTATAACTAAGGTATGATAAGACGAAAAATATCTTAGAGAATTAAGAAAACTTTTCAAATATTAACATATAATTAATGGTTGAAAAATAACGAAAATTATTTTAATGAAACAAAAGAGTTCTTCAAATTAAACAAAAATTAATAATAATAATAAGTAAAGAATTTTTTTTATATTATCTTAAATTGAGAGTATAAACATTCTCATGTGAAAGAAAAATTTATAATAAATAAAAATATTAAAAAATAATATAAATATTCAAATGTGAGGCATAATTTTTTTTTAATTAACATACATCATTTTAACATAATTACATAAAGGTTATGATAAGATAAAAAATATATTGGAGATGAGAATGAGTTTCATGACAAATGAAATAATTAAAAGAAATAAAAAATAGAAAAAAAAAATATATATATATATATAGGGGTTACTTGATTAATTGTGAATATTTTAATAATTTAAACGAGAATGGAGATATGGCGGGGACGGGTATTATGGCGGGTATATGTACATCCCCATACCCATCCCCATACCCAACTGAAAAAGTCGGGGATTCCCCATACCCATACCCATACCCAGTCAATGCGGGGATTCCCCGTCAAAACGAGGACGGGTTCGGGCAATACCCACGGGGACGGGTTTATTTGCCATCTCTAGTCGCATGAAGCTCTGCAACTCCACTTCGTCTACATCAAGAGACTCCCATTGTTCCATTTTCTCTGATGCAATATCACCAAATCACACAATGTTCTAATTGGAGCTAAGAAGAAAATCCATTAATTCTGTCTGATGCAAAGTTCTTGACGAAAATACCCTTGCAAAGTGGTTATTCAAGTGACGTGACATTTTCCCTCTCTAAAGACTATCCCGTTGCACTTCTTCTGTGACTTTTTAAACAAGCCACACACACTCGTTCTGTCAGCCATCAACATTTAATTGCATTCATTGCAATGAAGGGCATGGTCTGAATTTTCAGCTTACAATAAATTAAAAAAACAAAAACACCATTAAAGCCACTAAAAGCAGATTGAAGTTGGAATTAATGTTGAGCGAGTAACAAGGGCTGACAATTTGGCCAGCATTGAAGACGTTAAAGAAGAAGTTAATACCAGCTTTAAGTTCCACCAACAACCAACTTCGACCACTTATAATAATGCGTTATTCTCTTCTTATCGTCTTCCATTTACGTTATACTTATTCAGTAGGTTTTTTATTTGCTTAAACATTATGAAATCCAATCCTAAGCTTAGTTAAATATTGTTTCTCAAATGCAATGCTACCTTCACATGAATCACAAACACAGTTCTAAAATTATTGGTTGAAAAATAAAATACCTTAACTCATTCAATGACAATTGGGATGTTGAACTTATGGATGAACTAAATTGAATGTGAATTTAATTTGATGAATATATGCAAAATAGGGAACAAGATGACCCAATATGCTTGGACGACATAAGTTTACTTGATGAAGATTGTGGTCTAGGCACATCTGATGGGGATAAAACGTATGAGAGTGCTCAAGTTATTAACAACAGTCTAGAGGGTGTTGTGCCCAATGTTGGAATGTGGTTTCAAAGTGCAAAAGAGATTAAGAGTTTCTACAAGCAACATGCTGTCAAATGTGGTTTTGGTGTTCAAACTCGTATATCAAAAAAAGATGATGATAATCAGTTGTGTTACCTCAAATTAGTTTGCTCAAGGGAAGGAAAGTACGTCTCCCAAATCCCGCCAGAATTGAAGACCCACCCAGCCCAAACAAGACAATGTCTAGCATGCTTAACAGTAGTAAAAAAAACCATAAGCATGGATACTAAGCATTGTGGCACATGATCACAATCATGACATTAGTCCAACAAAATCAAGGTTAATACGTGGGAATAAAAGATTGAATTTACAGGCAAAGCAAACACTTGATATTAACAACGAGGCTGGTGTACATTTGAACAAGACATTTAGGTCGTTGGTTGGTCATATGGGAGGTTTTGACAATTTACAGTTTCTTGAGCGAGATGCAAGGAACTACATCGGACAACAAAGACGAGTTTTTAGCAAGGAGGGAGATAAGCATGCTTTGATGCAACATTTCTCAAGAATGAGGGAGTTGAATAATTCCTTCTATTATGAAATTGACACTGATCCTGAAAATAGAATCATTAATGTGTTTTGGGAAGATGCAAGGAGTAGAGCTGCGTTAGTGGACTTTGGTGATGTCATCTCATTCGACACTACATACCTCACCAACAAATACGACATGCCATTCGCACCCTTTATTGGTGTTAACCATCATGGCCACTCAATTCTACTTGGATGTGGGTTGCTCTTAGAAGATACATCAACTTTCACATGGCTCTTTCAATGCTGGTTAAGGTGCATGGGGAATAGAGCACCAGATGGCATCATAACTGACCAATGCAAAGCAATGAAAAATGCTATTGCTATTGTATTTTCCAACACCAGGCATCGCTGGTGTTTGTGGCACATCATGAAGAAAGTCCCCGAAAAGTTGGGTGGATTGACAACGTACAAGACCATAAAACATGCTTTGAAACAATTGGTGTATGAGTGCACCTCGACTATTAATTTTGAGCTAGGTTGGGAACAATTCATATCCAACTTTGACTTACATCATAACGAATGGCTTTCAACGCTTTACGAGGAAATAAGTAGATGGGTTCCTTGTTATTTGAAGTCTCAATTTTGGGCTGGTATGTCCACCACTCAAAGAACTGAGGGTATGAATGCCTTCTTTGATGGTTTCATAAATTCAACCACAACATTGAAATAATTTGTCGTCCAATATGATAATGCGCTACGGTCGAAGATCGAGAAGGAAATTGAAGTTGATTTTGCTTCCTCCAATACCACCCTACCTTGTGCCACTCAATCATTTATTGAAAGATAGTTCCAAGAAGAATACACTCATGCAAAGCTAGCTGAAGTTCAACAAGAGTTAAGGAGTAAGATCAATTGCATTATCAAAAGTTGTGAATGTGATGAAATCTATTCAAAGTACATGGTTAAAGAGGAGTGCATACGTAATGGTCAAAGTGATGACAAAATGAATGAAGTTGTTTTTGATTAAGTGACGCAACAAATTGGATGTACTTGTCTTTTGTTTGAATTTAGAGGTATTTTATGCCAACACAACTTTCTTGTACTAGCACAAAAAGAGGTCAAAAGTGTATCACCGAAGTACCTTTTGAAGAGGTGGATCAAACGCATTCGACGAAGACACACTTACATAAGAGCGTCATACAAACATAATAAGGACGATCCCCATGTTGAAAGGTATGACTTTATGTGTAAGAGATTTTATGAAATTGCAGAAGTTGCATGTCAATCTGAGAATGGGACAAATTTGGTGTTAACCCAACTTGACTCCATATATGCAACTCTTGACTTACCAATATTGAATATAGTAAGTGTTCCTACCCACAAGGGGAAGGAAAAATTAACCCAACATCCAACGCCCACTATGGACAACATGGTACGAAGCCCTTCACATGTTAAAAGGAAGGGTCGACCCCGAACAAATAAGCTTCAATCAACAGTAAAAAAGATTTCCAAGAAACGGAAATGGAGGGCAACATTGAATAAATCGACAAGGAATCTTGATGTAAGTAATTCATCGACATTATAAATATATTTAAACGGATTGAATTAAAATTACTTCATTGCACCCAATTTACGCTGTTACATTTTGCACCAGGTTACCCTTAACATGGAAAGTGGAGCGCCCACATTTCAACTACAACCGGCCATAGGTAATTCAAACAACCTCTTATCACTCTCACCTTCCACATGTTTTATGTCTCTCGTAGCGTCATTAGAGCACAATATGGATACTCAAATGTCTACAAATGAAGACATCATTAGGTAATATATCACGCTGCTGTTATTTATTAACATCCAAACCACTGAACATATGTCATGACTTTCAATTTTCGTCGCAGAAATGATTGACAAGATTTGGAGGTTTATTTTGTATTGTCTTTTTTGACCTGTTCTATATTTTCATTACGAAATGGTGGATGAAGGTTGTTTTGGTGGATGGAGGTTCTTTCTGCACTTCTGCTATGATGTCCACTTTTTTGTATCAGACAGTAACCATGAATATTATTTTCAATGTAGTTTAGCACATACATTGTTGTAAATTTGCAGATAATATCATGTCTGCACTTTGTTTGAATCTTTTGGATTTACAATTTCTTGACATTGTATGGTCGTATACCTCACATGTACAAACTATACATGCAAAAAGTTATTGAACACAAAATTGTTATGTTTTACTTCACATAACCCAAATAATTGTAGACCAGGATGGCACTATATTATGCATATGTTCGCAATTATTTTAAAGGAAGTAAACAATGTTAAACAAAAAAAAAAATTGTTAACTCCGAAGAACATTAAATGGCTAAGCTTTTTTGTGTCCTTTGATTTTTTTAACTCCAATATAGATATTAATAACAAATAAAACATACAGATTCACACTTACGGACTCACGGGTTAGCACATAAACTGCACATTGTTAAATTGCACCATCTTATTTGGTAGCAAATAGAACATTTCTTTAAAAATCATTCACCTGGGTTAACAATACTTATGTCATTGCTTTCACTTATAGAACTAATTAAGATAAACAAAACCATGCACATATATCACTGTTAACTATTGCAGGATGAAGTACAATGGCAATTACAGGCCTCTTGACAATATCAATATAATTGAAAACAAAGTACTAATGCTTAGCAGTTATGAAGGCATGAGTTAGCACATAAACTACACCCTCTTCTTTTGCAGCAGAAATAACTTTTCCTTAAAAATCATTCACCTGGGTTAGCAGTACTTATGTCATTGCTTTGCACTTAAAGAACCAATTAAGATAAATAAAACCATGCGCATATATCACTGTTAACTATTGCAGGATGGAGTACAATGAATATTAAAGGCATCTTGGAAAAAAATCAGTTATTCCTGCAAAATACATGACAGCAGAATTTCACATTGCTCATTCTCAATCTTTGTTTTCTTCATTACACCCTACAACTACATCATTCCAATCCATTAAACTACATTAAACTACAAATACATTTCTTCGTATTTCAAACAATACACATTTCAATTCAAACCAATTCATTACAAATTACCTGTAATAAGTACTCACAACCAACAATGTGGAAGTGTCTCTTCTTTCCTTTCTCCTGTAAGAACATGGATGCATTGCATATGCTCCCAACTAAGTGTTCACAAACAAGTCCACCCCAATTGTATTTGCCAAAACCACTAAGGTCATCTACAATGGTAAATAACATGGGAAAAATTGTTCCCTTGCGACTTGGAATAAGGAACTCCAACATTCCCAAAACAATATATAGCCTACAGTAATCCCCCAAGCTAACCGACTCCCTACATCTTCTTAGAAAATCATATAACATCTCAACATCAACAATTTCGTTATTCAATAATTTCCTACACTTGCTCTCCACAAAAACGTCATCTAAGTTAATACTGTCACTACTAACCCGTAATCTGAGTCTCAAACAAACATCCAATAAAGATAAATGAACAACTTTATTACTTATTATAAATCCCCCTCCTTTCAACCCACACACTAATTAAGGAACTAAGAAGTTTCCTACTCATTTTTACACTTCTTTTCAACATCATCAACCATCCAAATGGTGTGTCTTCAATTTCGGACCTTTGTTCTCCAGTTAAATTTTTATTTAACGAAGCAATGTACTTGGTCCAGCAGCAATGCCTAAAAGTCTGCACATATGCATCAATAAAATTTATGAAATGTCATTCTACAAATTAATGAATAATAACCAAAATTTAAGTCTTCACACCTTAACCTCATGCTTCTTCTGACCACCGCATTCACTGTTATCACTATAATAAGCCATAACACTATCACTTTTGTAAACTACTGTTGTCACGTCCTGCCATATGTGCATTGACATACTAATAGGTTAACACTTACAAATTGATAGTTTACCACTAACAATAGGTTAGCACTTACAAACTAAGAGGTTAGCACTTATATAATAACAACTTACCATAAATGCAATCCATATCACCTGTGAATAAATGTAATAACAATGGACATCATATGTGCAAACATATATGCATGCTTTAGCACTTCAAAGATAACAACACACCAAATATTTATTTCCCACTTAGCATAATATCGAAACAATCATCAAATCTGCAAAAACAACAATGCCACTCAAAGCTCTGTTGTGCAAACAATTTAAATATTCATTTCCAAGTCATTATTGCAACGTCTATGCAAAAGTAATACCTTGCCTTAGCACTTATATATTAACATGTTAGCATAAATTTTCAACAATCACTTTACTTACCTCTTCAACAACACTGATTTAAAAAAAAATCAAAACTTTATCACATATTAGCCAAAAACAGAAACAAAAATCACTCTTTTCCATAAACATCAACAAATTTCTTGCAGTGGGTTAACTAAAACATTTTTTTGCTCCACCAAAACAGAAAGGGAAGACGAGGGAACAAGAACCTTGCACAATTAACAAAGAACAGAACAACGACCATGGAGGAAGAACAAAATTACAGAGCTCACCAGGAATACACATACGAGAGGACATGGAGGACCAAAAAATAGTGGCCAAGGACGAAAACCAAACCTGCAAATGGTTTAACCACAAACTGCTCACCACCACTTCTCGAATCTCTTCCACTGCGTTCTTTGTAACTCCTCTCTCGCTTCTCTCAGTACTTCGCTCTCTCTCACCTCATTCTCTTTTAGGTCTGTAACTCTCGCTTCTCTCACTTCAACCACTACTTCTCTCTCTCACTTGTTTCTATTTCAGTTCTGTAACTCCTTCAACCACCAATCTCTCTCTCATAAAAAATGTGCCTTGAAAAAAATTAATCTCTCACTGCCACATCGGGTAGTGAGAGAAGTTGTCAAAATTGGTTGTTAAAATATCATTTCTCTTCATAAATATTAATCTTTTGATTGAAGATCTATTATAAAGTTTGTTTTATTATATATATATATATATACACACACACACACAAATGGGAACTAACAAATACCAACTTTTTCAGTTATATACTATATAACACACACTTCAATTCAAAAACTTTTATCTACAAAAAGAAAAAAATCTAACGTGTCACGCTCTCATTATTTTGACTCTTCGAAAAAATATTCAAAAACAAAATCAATTATCTCTCTTTCCACTTTCTCCACGTATCCCACCGCTTCTTTTTCCTCTCTCTCTCCACTTTCATAAACAAATTCAATTCTCTCTCTTAAACCTCTTCTCTCTCTTTCTGAATTTTCATCTCTCATTCTCGCTTCATCTTCTTCTCATTCTCACTTTCTCATTCTCTCTTTCACGAGTTTCTTTTGATTTTTGTCGCTCTTTCTTAGTCCATCGAAACACCATGGACTCCACCTAATGTTCATCTTCAGATCTCTCTGTATTTTTGCTTTTTTTCTATTCTTAATCTGAATGTGTTTCTGTACAAGTTTTTGAAGGGAACAATTAATTTTTTTTTTTGAAATTACGCATGTTTTGTTTTATTGTTTCAACTTCTTTTATGTCTTCCTATTTTTCTAACATTTTATCTTTTTTGAAAATTTTTTCAGATGCATGAACGAAGTAAAATATTGCTCACTGCCAGGTTTCGTTGATCTTCCTATTTTTCTTTTATTTTTTACCCAGCTTTCGTTGTACGGTTTCAGCTTCTTCTTTATCATCTGATTATTATTCGCACCCAGGTTTCGTGTGATTACCCAGATTTTGTTTTTGGTTCAGCTTCGTTGATGCTATTTTTGAGAACTTACAGACTTGAAATGAAGAGTTCCAAAACATGCAAAAGTCTTAAAGACCAAAAAATGGTCTATCTTTTTCTCTGTAGATCTCTTTGGATTTGTTCTTTTTTTCGATTCTTCATCTCATTGTGTTTCTCTAACATCTCCGCATCTGTTATTTTTTCTTTTATGTTTGTTTATGATTTTTTTGGTGATCAATGAACTAACTCTTCATATTCTTCTTAGGTTTTAACCCAAATTTCGTTGATGCTATTTTATAGAACTTACAGGCTTGAAATGAAGAGTTCCTAAACATGCAAGAGTCTTAAAGACCCAAAAATGGTCATTCTTTTTCTCTTCAGATCTCTTTGGATTTGTGCTTTTTTCGATTCTTCATCTCACAATGTTTCTCTAACATCTTCGCATTTGTTATTTTTTTTGTTGTATGTCTGTTCTTGAAAATTTTTGTCATCAATCAGCTGACTCTTCATATTCTCCTTATATTTTAACCCAGATTTGGTGGATGCTATTTTTTAGAACTTCCAAGCTTTAAATGAAGAGTTACAAAACATGCAAGAACAAAAAACGATCAGTCTTTTTCTCTGCATATCTCTTTGGATTTTTGCTTTTTTTCGATTCTTCATCTCACTGTGTTTCTCTAACATCTATGCATCTTCTATTTTTTTGGTGATTAATGAACTGAGTATAACATTGGTCACGACCATATTTCAGGTTTTCGAAGGAAATAACTGATCTTGCTCAATATTTTTGATCTTATTGTTCTATTTTTACAGAGATTTCTTATTTGTTTTATCTTCTTCTTCTACCTTTACCCAGATTTCTTCCTGTCAATGTGTCTTCTTTAATTTTTTCTACATGAATGAACTACGTAGAACATAGGTCACTGCCAGATTTCATTTTTTCGAAGCAAAAAGTTGTTGTTTCTCAATGTGTTTCATCTTATTCTTCTATCTTTATCTAGATTTCTTATTTTTTTTATCTTCTTCTTCTATCTTTATTACCCAGATTTTTCTTTTGTTAACGCTTTGTTTTTTTTTGGTTTAAATTTTTTTATTCAAGAGGTCGAATTTTATTTATTCTTATTCTTATTAACTTCTTAAAAGTTAATTATCATTTTACGAATTATCATTTTATAATTATTATTTTTTAATTCGTATATCATTTTAAGTTTTTTATTCCTAAGCGACTACATTAATTATGAAGTAGTCTGTCTAGTAAGTACGGAATCTTCGAACAGGTATGACTTATCCTATTCTCTTTATATATATATTCCCAACCTGTGTTACGCATTACCAACTACCGAGTGACAAATCTTCTTTTTCTTCTCTTACCTATTATATTTTCTTACTAATCTTCTTCATCATCAATCTATTATCGTGCAATGGCAATGGCATCCATCGTGACCCCACAATCTATACTGTCTACAAAACTTATTGGCGGATTCCTTACTATGTGTCTTAAGGACCAGGTTTCTTTTTTATTCCTTCACATTTATTTTTTATCTTTATTTTGATTTCTTTATTCTTACTTTGCTAATCTGTGAAGGCTTTTGGACACGTCGACTAACTATTCATAATATGATATGGGAAGGACATTGGTTCACAATGGACCATTGTTGATTACGAAAGTGATGTTCACAATGTTACCTACACATGGATATTCACACTCCACTGATTACCAAAGGCTGGATTGATTTAATATCTTTCTATGCAGATAAGTCTGACAAATTGGTTTTGTTCAAATATGTCAGAAATTCTTCTTTCCAACTCCACGTCTCTAACCGTTCTACAAACTCACTACTTCGAGCGAATTTCCTAAACCATATTTGCATCCGTCGTCCTCTAAGTATGTCAAATTTAATTCATTTTCAAGTTCAACTATTCAGATACTACTGTAAAGCCAGCCACTTGGTTAGTTTTTTTTTGTTTAATTATTTTTTTACATTCCTTCTTTATAAGTAATATGACTTCACATTATGTTTCCAGTATTTGAAAAAAGAATTTGCGAGTTATTTTCAAAACAGTGGACTTTCATATGTTGTTCTACACGGACCAAGGTGCCAAGTTGAATGTAAATTGATCATAAGACGTTAGTCTGTAAAGTAATAAAACGGCAGTCCAAACATTAAATATTATTTATTATTTTTAAAAAAAGAGTTTAACGTAAACATTAAATTTTAATTCTCAAAACATTCGGTGGCCTACATCATTCGAATTTAACCTAATCCTTTAATATTTAATTATTTTTATATAAAAATAATTTAAATAATATTACAATGTCAATAAATATTCAGAGCCATTAATATTCACACTGCTCGAGATAATGATTATTAAAGTAGTGTTATACGTATTTAAATTACTGCTTCATCTTCCACACGTTTTCATTATTGAACTGATTCAGATTCTTGATCACGGTGTAGGTTTTCTTTCATTATGGTGTTCAATTCTCAATAAAATCATGATTGTGATGTCAAAATTCTCAACTGCTCTCTTTCATAATTTAATCAACACACTCTTTGCTCACCATTACAGCTTTTCACATTTCAAAATTCTCAACTACTCTCTTTCACAACCTTTAAATTATCTACTAATGAATAATAATTGCGATTGTTGATCAATGTGCATGTTTTAGTTCTTAATAAAATCATCATTCCAATTTCAAGATTTCTCAATTGCTCTCTTTAATATTTTTATCAGAAGTCTCTTTGATCACCATTACGTCTTTTCAGATCATTTCTCTCATCTGGCTCTTATCTTCTCCGTTTCTGCATCGTCTTCTTTGATCATCATCTACAACAAAGGTATGCATGTTCTTATTCAAGATTTCTTTCACGAACACTCTTTTTAT
This sequence comes from Vigna unguiculata, assembly GCF_037176805.1. Classification (NCBI taxonomy): domain Eukaryota; kingdom Viridiplantae; phylum Streptophyta; class Magnoliopsida; order Fabales; family Fabaceae; genus Vigna; species Vigna unguiculata. The sequence continues at coordinate 8,969,213 of NC_140797.1, forward strand.
CTTCTTTGTTTCATGACAATCGTTTCTCATCATCATATTCAACATTTCACTTTACACCCAGTTTTTTTTCATCCTTTTCTCCATTGCAGAAAGGTATGCATGTTCTAATCACCAAATATAAGAATACATTATCATCTACCATTTCTTCTCCATTTCATTTTTGGGTTAACAGATGACCACTAAACAATGCATACTTGGTGAAAGTTCCATTCTTTCTGCCAAGTGGAAGGGTGGTTCTTTGCTATTTTCCTCGAAGAACAGGTTTGTGTAATATTTCACACATTCCAATCTTGACTACCATTCTTATCTTATTTTTTTTTATTTTTTTTATGGTCTTCCTGTTTTGACAAGGATTTTGGGTTCGTGAACCGTTTGTTTGTCATAAGATTACGCCATGAACTCGGTCCACGTTGGACTATTTCTGATAACAAGGGTAATGTTCACCATGTTACCTTCAACAAGGATATTTATAATCCAAGGATTACTGAAGGGTGGTCTGAACTAAGAAATTTTTATCATTTACAACCACCAAAACTTTGTTATTTAAGACACACTAGAAATTCGGCTTTTGAAATATACCTTTACCAACATTGTTCAGAGTCAAATGTTCAAAAAAATTTAAGTCATGTTCGAACAAATGCTCTTCTTACAAGGTCCAACTTAATTCATTTTGAGTTCAGGCTATCTAAAACAAACTGCAAATCAAGTTTTTTAGTAAGGTTTCATGACCAAACTTGTTGTTTTCTCTCCTATTATTCTCCATTAATACCTTATTTTGATTTCATATTAATTCTTTTTATTTTGTTCTGCAGGATTTGAATTCAGACTTATGTAAATATTTTCGTAATAGTCAATTGTCAGATATTGTCCTTCATGGTCCAAAAGCACATGTTAAATGCAAACTGTTGATAAGGGCTAAGTTTGTCAAGATAGGCAGTGGATGGAAAAAAAATTTGTGATGTTCATGGACTAGAGGAAAGAGACATGGTTATCTTCTAGGTTGACGGTGAAAACAAAAACCAGGATGTCAATGTTTTATTTAATATAGATGAATATTATCATCGCGACTGAACATCTGTTTATTGTTCGTATGAATTTTTATTTTATTTTATGATGTTTTATATATATTTTTAATGCTTTTTATTTTCAACTATATTATTGCCATTTTAAAAAGTTGTCATTTAATTCAACACTGCTCTATATCTTTTTCCATAATTAAATATCTTTGCCATTTATTTAATGTCAGACACCAAAATGTCTTATCAGTCAGTATTTTTTTTAAATAATTTTTAATTTTTAATTTGATTTTTTAACTGTTGATTAAAACGACTTTTATGATTTTTTTTCATTTTTGTGCTATTCAAGACACTTTTGCAGTTACTTAATGCCATACTCAACTGTCAAAACTCTCTCTCGTCTTTTCAATTTTAATAATTTGTAAACTCTGGTCTTGAAACTGTATAATGTTATGATTGTCTGTACTTCTCGATATATTTTGTATATATTCGTCCAGATTTTTCATTGCTCATAATTAATGCATATCAACACGCCATATAGTTTTAATAAAATAAAGTATTAAATTTATTCCATCAGATCTTTACTTTGCTTCTCCATGAAGTTTTTATCAGTATTGAAATTGAAATCTGATATGTTTTGTTCACCACAATCTTTGTATGCACAAGTTTTCTACCAAATTTCTTAACAATCGCAAGGTACGCACTTCATCTTCCTATGAGTTCATCTGTATATGAGCCTGACGTTTATCGGAAATTTTGAAATCCATGTTATGTATTGTTTGACAAAACAAATTTCGAAACCCTTGTTATTAGTCTAATAAATTAAATGAATTGGAGCCCATTTGTAGTTTGCTTCTCCAGCAAGTTTGTATCCTTATTGAAATCTTATTTGTTTTTTTGACGACAAATCGTCTCTGCACAAGTTTTCAGCCAAATTACTTATCCCTAGCAAAGGTATTGACTTCATCTGCTGTTCTTTATTAGGGTTTGTCCTTCTTTTGTTGAACTCTGAGATAACATCTTCTCTCCTCAATTCTTTTTTTTTTGAATGCTTTGTATGCAAATATGTATTTGCAGATCTGCATTGTTTTCACATTAGTGTTATAATTAATGGTTGTCTGCGGAATAGATTGACTGGAAATTATGTATATACTTTTAAGTAATCTTTTACATGCTTTCTGTTCAACATTATTTTTTTTGTATTCCTTTTGGCGGACTACAGATTTGCATTGGTTCTGACATGAATACCTGGTATTTCCAGTTTTCACCAAAACATGTTAATATCAAAGCTACATTTCTAGATGAAAAGTATATATTTCTATTAACATCATATGCCTATGACTTTTTCAATAACTTACAAGTCAATGAGATATGCATTAGTCCTTTATTGATTCTTCTACCATTGAAAATTAAATACCCAAGAAAGATATCAGCGTTAAGTTTTTCGAGAATTGCCATATCCATGTTATCTTACAATTTTATATGCATTGTTTGACCAAAAGAAAAAGCTGAATGTTTAGGCATGTGAAAAAAGGTGTTTTTTCTTTTCCCCATTTTTACTTACTTTGTGAAACCAAAACCACAGGATGCATATGGTTTTATTTTTGATGTATGATCTCTACAAATACATCAGACCATTCTTATTTTTTTAAGTTCTCTACAAATACATCTATCAACACCTTCCTTTTTTCATTATTGTCTAATTCCTTGTTTTCCTTACACCATGTCTTCTTTGCAAAAACTAACTCAGTCATTACAAGAACTGAATCTGGAGAAGGAAAGTTGGAATATCGTTGCAAGAGTTGTAAGGTTATGGTTTGTTGAAGATTACACAAAAGGAAAATCTCCATTTTCCATGGAGATTGTTCTTCAAGTCAAAGAGGTACTACCTAATGCACTTTATTTTCTTACTTTTCCTTATTGTTTTAGTTACAATATGATATTGTTATGTGATATATGGAACTGTTTACGAAGGGTGTCCTAATTCATGCATCTGTTAGACGCACACTGATATACAAATTCCAATCTGAAATCAAAGAGGATAAGGTTTACACCATTCAATCTTTTAGTGTTTCATGTAATGGTGGTTCTTATAGAACTACAAATCACGCCTATAAGATCAACTTCCAATTTGGAACCAAGGTCAATTTGGTCGAATGTAACTTAGTTCCAAAAATTAGTACTGCATACACCCCTTTTTCAACCATCACTGCTCTTGGTTTTGACACAGATTACTTAGTTAGTAAGTATCTTCTTTTCTTTTTCTTCTTCTTTTCGTTTAACTATTCATTAATGTTTTATTTGGTTATTGTTTATATTTCTGTAGATGTCATAGGAATGTTTATTGGTGTTGGAACAGAGAGAAAGTTAGAGAAAGGTGGTAAAAAGACCAAGATGAATGTCATTATTGAATTCGATGGGTAAGAGCATTGTTCTTCTTTTATATGATGTTTAACATTAGTCTTATCTAACGAATTTTTACATCATTCAATAGTTATCGACTGGAGTGTACTTTATTTGGTCAATATGTTGATATGTTAAATGCATTTCTTGCCTTTGAGAGAATCAATATGTTGTCATTGCTTTACATTATTGCAAAGTGAAGACCTTCCAAGGTAACCAATTTAGTTCATTTATAAAGTTATAGTAATTTTATAGATAGTGTTCTATATTTCTGTAGAATTGTTGTAGTCAAATATGTTCTCATATTTTATAGATAAAGTTTCTATTCAAAAGTGTATGAACTGTACGAGGATAATCTTTAACTGTGATGGTGAAGATTCTACGAAGTTGAAAAAATTGTAAGTAAATTTTACATGCTATTTATTTTTGTTTATATATACATACATATATATACATTCAAATATATATATATATATATATATATATATATATATATATATTGTAGGATGTGGGATAATACTGAATCTCCTTCTCAACCTCTTACCCAACTGTGTCAAGCTTCAAAAGTTAGCTTAGAAGAAGATTTCATTAAGTTGCATCCTAGATGCTCAATTGAAGGTCTTAAAGATTTTAAACAAGTTGAATTCTTTACTCTATCTTGCATTTAAATTGTTTTGGTTGAATACCGTGCATATGATTTAATTTATTTATTTTTCCTTCACCCAAGAAAGTACTTTTGTAGTTAAAGCTACTATCAAACATGTTCTAGATCATTATGATTGGTGGTACACAACATGTATCTGCAACAAAGTTGTCTATCCTGATTCCAAAATGTTTTTTTGTGAAAAATGTAGCAAACATGTCATTAAGGTTACACCTAGGTAATATTATTCATCTTCAAATTTGTGATTTTAATTTTTTTATACTTAACTTTAATTTAATTTTAATTTAAATAATAAATCAATAATTTTCCTAATATTTATTTTTAGGTACAAACTTAGACTTCGTGTAATTGATGCTACTGATTCTACAACTTTTATTGTGTTTGACCGTGATGCAAGTGCAATATTGAAGAAAACATGCTCTGATATTCTTGACTTACAAGACAAGGTTAATTTTCCTATGTAGTGAAACAAATTCTTAATCATTTTATATTGTTGACTTCTTTTCAAATTATTTAAATCATTTCTATTTGTACTTCTTTTAATAGAACACTACTTCTGGGAACTTGCCTAAAGAGTTTGAAGTCCTCATTGATAAGACCTATCTGTTCAAAGTTGAATGCAAGAATGATTATAATAGCAAATTTGATCAATCATTCAGAGTTAAAAAAGTATGCATGGATGAAAAAGTCATTGAAAGCTTTAGTGATTTTGAAGTTAAGTCTTTGGTAATAATTGATTTATTTCTTTTAACGTCTTATCATATATATAATTTTAATTTTTCTCTTTTTGTACTTGAATATCTTTGTTAGGATCTATACTTTGTAGGTGAAGAAGAAAGCAAACTTAAGCAGATTACAAATGAGATCTCATCTGATCCCATTACAGAGGTATGTGAAGATTAGAACTATACTTTTTTTTTTTGTAAAACTTGGTATATTCTTACTTTATCAAGTTTATTTATAGGATTTGCTGATCAAATTCACTGAAGAATCAAATGATGTGGATACTCTAACTGATGATTTGAACACTATAGCATCAAAAAATGTTTCTACAGAGGAGGCCTTGATCAATAAAGCAGTAATTGATGTTGAAATTGACGAGTTAACGCGCAAAGAATCAACACATCTGGACAATCTTAGCTTTGACTTGGCTACCCAAGCACGTCTTCCGGCAACTGAAAGGCAGAATCGATCTTTGGTTCAAGAAAACAAGAAGATCCCAGTGAAGATGTTGAAGAAGAACATCAAAATTCAAAAGTGATTTGTGTTATTTCAATCTCAAAATTGTACCAGACTTTATCTGTGTTTTTATTTGGTGATGTTATTTTTTTGGAAAACATTTGGTGCTTTTAACTGCATGTACTGATGAACAATATTTGTTGTTATTTTTAATTTGTTTTTTTTTTCAAAATATTAACTTGAAGTTTCTGTTTATGAACTATATTAGTTATTGCTCAACATTATTTCGTGGTTATTTTTGCAGTGACAAATTGCTAGCAGAATCAAATTGTGTTGATATTATTTTATATTATCAACACCATAATCATGCTAGCTACATGAATGATGATGCAAACAGTTCACTGAAGAGAAAATCTGAGAACAAGACTGTATTACTTGAATCCATCGAAGAAGACAATGTTCCTTTGAAGATTCTGAATAGAGATATTAAAAAGGAGAAATTATTGATTTTATAGATAATGTTGCTTTTTATATTTCAAGTATATTTTTTTGATGGTATTTTGTGATTGTAATATGTGTACTAATCCGTCTATCTGTAATTTGTATTGAACTACTTCTGCTTTTGCTAATGATTTTATGCGTTTATGTTTTATTAATTATTTTTTATTTCTAATTTAATGTTTGCTGGTTTACCAACAATTGTTGACATTTATGAAGTTGTGTCAACAAAAAAAACTGCCAGCTACATCAAGTTTCTACAATTCGTTTATTACTTACACTTATATATTTTCAAATATTTGTTAACATCAATTTCTACAAATATAATGAATTTTTTTTATGAACAACGAATTTCCAAAAATGCTTTGATTATTTAGTATCATTTTCCAAAATAATTTATATTGGCTAACCAAATAACTGTTGACATTTTTGAAGTTGTCTTAACAAAATTGGATGCCATTTACAATTTTGAATCATTTTGCTTTTTTGTACTCACTTTAACCTTCAAACAATAGATATGAATATAAATAACTATATATTTATCATTCTGTTAATTTTATAATTTATTAATTATCATATTTTATGAATTGCTTAGAAAATCAAGTATTTGTTAATGTATCAATTTAAGTAATTATATTATTACCATATCTTCAATCAAATTCTTAATTATTATATTCTTTTTTATCCTATATTTTTATTGATATTTTTTAATGACATAATATATGTGTAGGTGTATATGTTATTTCACTACTATAGTTATTAATATATATACTATATATATTATACACCAGAGTTTACATATATTATATATTATATTATAAGTATAAATATTATATACCTGAGTTTATATATATATATATATTATATTATATTATACGATTATAAATATAGTTAATATTCTAAAGTAACTATACTCATAATTTTAATTGTGTGTACGTTTTCCAAAAATCAGTAATGACAATATTGTTGTCAAATCTAATTACAATCGTTTTGTCTTTTGATGTGCCTTTTTCTGCTATTAATATCCATGTCCAGTCCACCGCAACCCTCAGTTGAAACAAATTCTCCATTCTTCCAACCCTCTTTTTACTATCATTGATCAAGTCCAAGCAAATGGAAAACCACTTCAATGAAGATGAACTTTTTTTAAGAATGACTAGGTACTAGTTCTCTATTATTCACCTTAAGGACGAGGTACGTTTTTTAAAATATTTCTCCTATCTTTATTTTTGTTACCCTTTTCATATCAATAACAATCTTCTTCTTTCAACTAATTAATTTTTTTCTTTTCAAATGTTTATATTTTGAGGTGGTTGGGTTCGTTGATCATACATTCATCATTCTTTATGATCATGGTCTTGAGCGCCAGTGGACTTTAACGGATGTTATAGGCAATATGCATGTTGTGACTTATAACAAGAATTTAGAGAAACCATTGCTAATTGGAGGATGGTCTGATTTAAGGGACCTTTATAAACTACAAGATGACCACAATCTTTATTTTGGATATGTCGGTTATTCTTGCTTCCAAATCACTGTTTTTCCCAGTAAATGCAAACCTTTGTCTATTGAATGTTTTTTAAAAAGAGTTGCGTTAGATGAACCCCTTTTCAGAGGACCGAAGTTGCATTTTTGCATATTTCTCAGTCCATACCAATGTTAGGCCAACCATCTGATGAAATTCATTTAAATTTCATATTTATATTTATGTTTTTGTTTATTTATATCTATATTTCATATCTTTTATTTTTTTTTGTAGCTTATATTTAATTTTATTATTTGATTTAATTTGTTAGGATTTGCCAGTTAATTTTGGCAATTATCTTCGCCAAGGAAGATTTAAAAACATTATTCTTCATGGACCGCCCAAGATAGTGAAGTGCAAGCTACTGTTGAGAAATCATCCAAAGAAGTCTAACAAAATTGGAAGTGACTGGAAGGAATTTTGTACTGCTCATGGATTTGATGCAACTATAGACCTGGTTTTTGAAGTTGACGAGATGAAAATCAATCAGAATGTCAAAGTGCTGACATATTATAATTTTTAATTCATAGTTGGTTTTATTTTCTTTTTTTAATTGTTGAGTAGAAATAGTTTAGTTTTTATATGTTCTACTTATGTAGTACATGAAGACAATCTTTTTTATATTTTCAGCAATGCTTATGTATAGTTTTATTTTCTATTAATGAAATTAGTTTGAAATTAGGATGGACGTTTAATTGAAATAAAAAATGTATTAATAACACATTTGTTGTATTCAGAGAATGTTTTTTGGTGCGTTTTATAGAATTATTGTATGATTTTTTTGCCAATTTGTTTCATTCATATAGTATCAACAAAGTCATTTCAATTTAACTTTTTGTAATCCAACATTTGAATTCGTCTGCCATTTATGTTGTGGTGTCTGAAATCATATTTTTCATACTTATGTCTCATATGTATACAGGTATATTGTTTTAAGATGTGTATACAGATAATATGTACTCAGATTGCAAACCACAGAAATCATGAAATTTAAATTTCTTAATGTTTGAACACAGATTTTTTAACCAAGTTTCTATTCACCTATTCTCATTGTTGTACTATAGATAGTACTTGCATAAAAAATACATGTGTTGGTGTACCTACAAAAAAAGAAATGTGTTTTTAGCTGCAAAATGAAAAAAACTATGAAAGAATTCTTATTTCTATCATTGTTTTTGATATATTAAAATTCCACACTGCATGTTCTTTCTATTTTTAATGATTGTCGACTGAAAACAACTTTTGTACTCTTACAACTGCTTTTTATTACAATTACAAATATTTGTCTTTCCATAATAGTGATTAGAGGTACAATGCAGCAAGAAAATTTAACAAATACATTCATCAATATAGTAATAAAACAGTATACACTTTTCAAGCCCTAAAGTCAACTATTTGTGTTTCTGCTTCTTCTTCCATAGTAACCTTTCAAAGTGTTCCATGTTTTTTTTTTTCTGAAATGGATCAAAAGGATTGTAAAATGTCAGGTTTAGAAGAAAGATGGTGCTACAAGGAAGGTTGCATGCAACAAGTAACCAACATTCATGTAAGTTTCTAACATTACATTTCACTCATGTAGTTTCATAATTTGTATTGTCAATGTTTACAAAGTCTTCATTTTGTATGTGTAATTTTTTTGGTGCAGATTACAAAGAAGACAACCCAAGAAAAAGAACTAAATATACCAACAATGGTAGTCAAAGTACCAAAATATCAGGTTTCCTAACTTTAAATTTATTTTGTTCGATTGGAACTTCAACAGAAAGATGCATAATCAAATATGTTTCGTTTTGTAATGATAGATAAAACAACTCAATCTGAAAAATTTCTGAAAAATGTTATACAGAGGAAACCATTACAACAGTTGAATCTTAGTAAGTGTTTTGTTTATAACTTTATTTTTTACAATTCTTCTTATATCAATCAATGAAGTTTTTTTGTTTATTCTGTTACATTCAATTCTTTTACAATAATCATATTATAGATGTACAGAACAACATGAACGACCTTCAAAATCTGAATGCAATATTTCAGACAACATATAGTCAATTATCTTTGTGTTTTTTGTTCATTAATATGCTGAAGTCTCATTTTAATAAATAATAACATGAACTTCATTTCAATGTAGTGCCTGAAAACAATATATCAAGTTCTTGCAGTATTGTATTTCACAATCAAAACAAAGACAACTTAATCAATTCACAGTCTTCAGCTTCAACTGTAACATACAACAATACTTTTTGTATATTTCTACATCCATCCTATTCTTTTATTTACCTATTTTTATTGTATGAACATTTTGAAATTGGTATGAAATTGTTTTTTTAGTGGGTATAGTTGTTAACAATAACATACAGAGAAATAATGGACGAAATAATTATATTGGCAGTTCATGTAAGTTGGTTTGATTGATATAAATCATTGTTCATAATGACAATGGCAGTGCATGTAAGTAAAGACAACAATTCCTATTTTAATAATTATTTTCCATAGGTGGCACATCTGAAGTTGTAATTGATTCCTATTCTGTCTCTAAGAATAAGGTAGTCAAATATCCTTTTGAAGTCATATAATCACTTCAAAATAGATTCTGTCTTGATGATGAAACAACAACAGAACAAAATTGTTCAGACACAAACAATGATTCTTCATCAACAATAACACATGAAGGTAAAGTTAATGCACAACTTAGTCTGAACCAGATAATTTGAAGCATTAATTTAATGTATGTCATTGTAGTACAGTTGAACCAGATACTACAAGTACAAGCGAATTATATTGCAAAGTAGAGTTACAAGGTAAACAAACACCAATTGTACATAATTTGACAGTAAATATATTCATTTAATGCTAATTATTTTTATTGATTTTTAGAACTTCTCAATATTGGAGAACCTTGCTTTGAATTCCAATACTGTAAAGCTCAACTTTGGTATGAAGAAAGAGCAGAAAAATGTAACACTTCAAAGGAAGTTCAATTCTCATTGTGTTGTCAAAAGGGAAAAGTGCAACTTCCACTATTAAAAAAATCACCTAATCTACTTGAAGCTTTGTTAAATGGTGAAGATCATAGAAACAAATTATTTTTACAAAATATAAGAGTATACAACATGTTCTCATTTACTTCTATTGGTGGAAAGATAGATGCTTCCATGAACAATGGTTATAGTCCACCACAATTTATTCTTAATGGACAAAACTATTACCTTATTGGTAGTTTATTGCCAGAAGATGGATCAAAGCCAAAGTTTGCACAACTGTACATATATGATACAGAAAATGAAATGAGTAACAGATTGAAGCATTTCAGGTTAGTTAACATGTCTTTCATGTTGCTTACATTATATAGTTAAATACATTTGTTGACATGTATTTCGTTTATTGTGTTTTAGGTAAAATTGTAAGGAATCTGTTCTAGATGAATCATTGGTTACTGATTTAATTGAAATGATTGACAATAACAATGTTCTTGCCAAATCTTTTCGAAGAGTTATTTGTCACTGCAAAGTATTAAATCAGATTTCACACTAAGACTATTTAGAGGCAGAAACAAAGACCCTAGAGTCTACAACACACCTTCATGTGATGAAATAACTGCATTAATAGTTGGTGATTTTGACAATTTGGATGTAGGTAGAGATATAATTGTTAAAAAATGTTTTGGTGAATTGACAAGACTGCATGAAACTCAAACTGCTTTCATTCCACTGCAATATCCTCTCATGTTTCCATATGGAGAAGATGATTATCAAGAAGATATTCCAATAAGAGAATCTCATTCAAAAAGTAAATCAAGGGTGAGAATTCAAATTTCTTTGAGAGAATTTATTGCATTCAGAATACAACAAAAATGTATAGAATATGGTAATATTGTCAATGCATGCCGATTGTTCCAACAGTTTTTTGTTGATTGCTATACAATGGTTAAAGCACAATAGTTGTCTTTCATTACAGCTAATCAGAAGTTAATTCATTGTGATATTCTTAATGGATTACAAGAGGTTGTTAATAGAGGAGAGACATATCCTTCTTCAATTGGAAGACGTATTGCCTTGCCTGCTTCATTCACTGGTGGTACCAGATACATGTTCAACAATTGTCAAGATGCTATGGCCATTTGTAAAAAATTTGGATATCTCGATTTGTTCATTACTATAACATGCAATGTCAATTGGAGTGAAATTAAAGAGTTTTTTTTGGCCAAAGGGTTATCTGCTTCATACAGACATGATATTGTATGTAGAGTCTTCAAACTGAAGCTTGATCAAATGATGACAGATTTTAAGAAGAAGGATTTCTTTGGAAAAACCACTGCAGGTATGTTTTGTATCAAATAATATACATTATATGCATATTGATTAAATGAAATTGTTACAACTAAATTCATTTTTTTTATATATCTAGGAATGTACACAGTAGAATTCCAAAAAATAGGATTACCTCATGCCCATATACTTTTGTGGTTGGATGGAGAATGCAAATTGAAAAATGCAGCTGATATTGATAAAGTAATATCAGCTGAATTGCCCAATTCGGATTTGTACCCAAAATTGGAAAAAGTTGTTTCAAGTTACATGATCCATGGTCCATGCGGACCTGCAAGATATAATTCTCCATGCATGAAAGAAGGTAGATATTCTAAATTTTATCCAAAAAATTTCAAATCTTGAACTTCAATTGATGAAGAAGGATATCCTTCCTACAAAAGACTTGATAATGGTAGATTTGTTAAGAAGAATGGAATTAAGCTTGACAATATAAGTGTTGTTCCTTACAATCCACCTCTTCTAATGAGGTATCAAGCTCATGTAAATACAGAGTATTGCAACAAGACCAATTCAATCAAGTATTTGTTCAAATATGTCAACAAAGGTCCTGACAAAGCTACTTTTATAATAAGCAACGATTCTGCAGAATCTGACAAATCAATCATTATTGATGAGATTAAGAGGTATTACGATTGTAGGTGTCTATCACCATGTGAAGCAGCTTGACGAATATTTGCTTTTGACATTCATCACAGATGGCCTCCTATTCAAAGATTGACATTCCATCTTCTTGGCCAACAATCTGTTTTGTTTAAAGATGATGATGATATTAATGTGGTGTTCAATAGATACGAAAATGTTAACACAATGTTTCTAGCTTGGTTTCATGCTAACACAATTTATACAGAAGGAAAAGAATTGACTTATTCTGAATTTCCAAGCAAATTTGTGTGGTTTGCTAAAGAAAAAGAATGGAAACCAAGGAAGAAAGGCTACAACATTGGTAGACTTACTTATATTCCTCCTGGGTCTGGAGACCTTTATTATTTGAGGATCTTACTGACCATTCAAAAATGTTGTATTGATTATGACAACATAAAGACCATTGATGGTAAATTTTATGAAACCTACCAAGAAGCTTGCTATGCTTTGGGATTGTTGGCTGACAACAAAGAATATATTGATGCAATCAAAGAAGCAAGCAAATTTGCTTCTAGCTATCAACTTAGAAGATTATTTGTCACTTTATTGTCCATGAATACAATTTCTAAACCTGATGTAGTTTGGAATTCTACTTGGAGACTCTTATGTGATGGAATTTTGTACCAAAAAAGAAAGGAGATGAACTTACCAGGTATTGTATATTGTAATTTCTTAAAATGAATAGAAATATAATTTCTGATTCCATAAACTTTTTCATGCAGGTCTTCAAATTGAAGATGCTGAATTACATAAAATTTGTCTGTTTCAAATACAAGAAATGCTAATGTCAAATGGTAGATGTATGAAAGATTATCCTTCATTACCGTAACTTGATATTTCAGATCTAAATACATTCCAGAATAGATTTATTTTTGATGAGCTGCAATATAATAAAGAGGACATGGCCAAAGAACATGACATTTACTTTCAAGCACTCAATGATGAACAAGTACAAGTGTACGAGGATATCATGACAACAATTCTTTCAAAAAAGGGAGGATTCTTCTTTTTATATAGCTATGGTGGTACAGGAAAAACATTTATGTGGAAGACATTGTTAGCTGTTCTAAGAAACAAGGGCATGATTATTTTGAACGTAACATCAAGTGAAATTACTTCTTTACTACTTCCTTGTGAAAAAACAGCACACTCAAACTTCTGTATCCCACAATTAGTTAATGATAATTCAACTTGCAACATACCTTAAGGTAGTCTACGTGCTAAATTTTTGATGCCAACCGATCTTATATGAAAATTTTGGTGGTTCGGTTGCGGAAGTTGAAGGTGAAGAAACCCTGGTTGTCTATCTTTTTAAAAAGGGAACATTGCAAAACTGTATATCTAGAAATATAATATATTTATAATTATTAATAATATATATATATATATAATATAATCCTGAAATATAATTATATTACGCACGTCTACAATGTGTAGAAAATATTGAAGAAATGGTGGAACGATGATACACATGTCACCAATTTTATAAAACTGATTCAAATTTTCGTTGAATCTTAAAATTACACTATTTAAAATTTTAATAATTTAATTTAAAAAAATTTCGTCATCTCACTTATTCTTTATAATCTTAATAATTTAATATTTTATTTTATTTACAAAAATTTCATCATCTCACTTATTCTGAGATGGATTATAATTACAACGTCATAGATCAATTTATAGATAAGTTGTTTTATAAAGGGCAAAACAAATTTTATTATATAAAAGCTAATTTTAGTTTATAAAAAAAATATTTATTTATTTACTTTGTTTTATTATTCTAAGCATATTCCGGAAGAAATTTATTCAAATAGTATAACTTTGGCCAAATATATATATATTTTTTCTTATTTATTTTGTACTTAATATTTATTCAATAAATTGACGGCAGGCTTTATTAATTATTTTGTACTAAGAAAATCAAATTGAAATTCAGTCCTTTCTGTTGAAGAATTGGTGATTGAAGGAGTAGGACAAGGCAAAAGTCAGAATTGGTCGGTCATACATAATTTGAGACGAAGAGGATTGGAGAATAGCATGGCGTTGCAAGCAGGCGTGAACACCTCCAAGGTTCTCATTCTGGTCGGAGCCGGTAAGTAAGCGAACGATTGGGTTTATTATTACCAACTCCTTTATCGATTAACTTGTTTTGCTTTTGCTTCTTCGTTAGGTTTGAGTGGTTCTGTTTTGCTGAGGAGTGGCCAGTTATCTGGTCTCATCGCACAGCTTCAGGAGTTACTCAAGGGCGTCGACGATGCTGAGATTTCACCCGGCAGATACGACGCTGCGCTTATTGCTGCACAGGTGCGTATTTATCATGTCATCATGATACGCGCAATTCTTTTCTGTTTCTTTGCCACACACCGTATTGAATTGTTTATTTAACCGTGTATTTTAAGCTCAGATTCGAGAGCTAGCACATGAGATTAGGGAGTTGACGTTGTCTCGCCCTGTGACTATCTTCAATGCGAATTCTTCTTCTTCTGGTACTTACGCTGAATTCTGTTGCAATTTTGGGTATTTTTGTTTCTTCAGTTGTGGAATTAAACATCAGAGGATAAACTAATTTACTTTTTAGACCTCGATTAATCTATGATAGAATGCTACTGAGTAATGTTATATGTGAACATGTTTCCTGATTATGATGCTAAGTTGACCAACCAATGCTCATTTTCTTTGTAGGCTTGCTTCTCACATTACATTGTATAGGAATTATTAATGATAATTGTCTTATGCTTAATGAAGTTACTAGTATACATAGGCCTTAATTGGATACAAGTCAAGTGTTTAGTAGAAAATGAAAATAAGATTGTAAACTGAATTCATCTTCTCCTATAAGTAAATAATAGTGTATGCTTAAGGTAAATAAGCTTTTGGACTTTAAATTAGCTTTTAAACTTATGGGAGAAGCTTAATTTTTTTTCCTTCTTATTTTTACAAGTGCTTATTGAAGAGTTTATCTACCTTAACCTTTTAAAATCTATTTCTTTTAACCATGCGTCAAGGAAACTCTAACTTTAAGTTATAAACTGTATGCTTTTGGGGTTCTCCAAGATGGCTTCAGTCAACCAAATTCAAATTTACCAGTTAAGTGTGTCTACTTATTTCTTAAAGAATTCTTAATCATCCCTTATGCAATCCTTATTAATTCAAATTTCCTTGTTTGATAATAGTTGATGTTAACATCTTTACACCATATTTATCATTCCTTGATAGTGGCACATGGTGGCTGACCGAAATAATGCTACAACAGTATAACACTTAGTGAGATGACTTCTATTTGTTTTTTTTCATACTATATACATATAAACACTCAACAAAAATGCTAAAAGATCTTTACATGTTCCTAATTATGAATAAAATGTTATACAAGTAAATAGTAACTTATTGAGAAGGATACCATGACTAACCATAGAGATAGAGAGAAATGGAGTGAATGAGTTTGGGTCTTTGGCGAGATAGATAACCAAAGAAGGACCTCAGTGACTTGGACATGAGATAGATATTCATTTCATTTGTTACATATTGATGTGGTTTTGGACATTCTCAATCTTCTGGCCTTGTGCAGGCAATTTGTGTAATCATGGAAAATTTGTTTCTGGTGTAAAGATATTTTATTATCAAGTGTAATATTTTTCTTTTTTCCTTTCTTTATAAATACAAGTTCTTCTTCACTATATATGTCGTTGTTAATGTTTGAACATAGGGGGTATTGGCTCTTACATACTACCTGCTGCTGCAATAGGAGCTATGGGATATTGTTATATGTGGTGGAGGGTAAGCAATAATCCAATCACATTACCATAACAGGTACATTTATTTAGGAATCAACATATAATGTGATGAGGTTGACTAAACCCATATATTTCTTGCCACTTGTAGGGATGGTCATTTTCTGATGTAATGTTTGTGACAAAGAGGAATATGGTTAATGCTGTAGCAATTGTGTCAAAGCAATTAGAAAATGTACACGAAACATTGGCAGTAAGTAATTTATGTTAGCATTCCTATTTTCCTAAATGAACATTTTTCATCTTTGGGTGTTGCTGATGAATTTTGGTTTTAATTTGTGCAGTCAACAAAAAGGCATCTAACAAAGAGGTTGGAAGGTCTTGACTTGAAGTTGGAAGAGCATAATGAGTTGGGTCAACTTATATCAAATGATGTAAGGGAAATGGATTTTCCTTTTTTCTAGATAATTAAAGGTGTTAAGGTAATTCATTAAAGCAATGTTTAATCAAAAGAAATTCCTAGCTCAATAAAATATGATCAAAAGACCACTCTTGATTTGTGATCTTGGGTGCATCAATCATTAAGATTGCTTCAGTTAAAGAAAATCATGAATAGTTATGACTGATTCAATATGTTTGTTTAGTGCACAATTTTGTTTTGATCAGCAATAAAAATATATAAAATAGAGAAGCACTTGGGATGCATATCAAAAAGCAAAGGTCAAAACCGCGGGAAACTAAAAGAGAATGCAACATCTCTAACCTACCATGAAGAGGATATAACAATTTATCATAACTGTTCTACGAGCAAATCAAATCAGATTTTTGATGACAATAGAGACATGTATGTTGAGGATACCATAAGCTCAAGGAAAACATAGGCCATACAACTTACATCTAAAGTCAAATTGTCCATCTTGATATGCTATTATGGGAGGTAACATTTTTAGTGAAGGTGAAGATAATGTCATGAGATTTAGTTAATTGAATGACAAACAAACATAAAGAACAAAGTCAATGGTTAGAGATGGAAGAGGTCCAACTCCATTGTTTTGGTGAAAGAGAAAGGTGAGAGTTGGCATTTTTTGTGTAGATTATAAAACCTTAAACAAGATAATAGTACCTAATAAGTTTACTATTCCGGTTATAGATGGGCTGCTTGATAAGGTGCAGAGATGTGTTGAGATATTTTCCAAATTATATTTAAAATTGGGTTACTACTAGATCAAAATGCAGGTGAGAAGACATTCAGAATACGACATTTAGGACTGATGAGTGGATTAACAAATGCCCCCCTTGACCTTATAGGCACTTGTGAACGAAGTTCTCAAACCATTTCTGTAGAAGTTCGTGATGGCTTTCTTCAATGATAAACTAATCTTCAATATTGACATTCACTCACATATGCAGTACTTAGAACATGTTTTGGAGGTGGTGGATCAAAATCAGTTGAAGTTAAACAAGAAGAAATGTATGTTTGGTCCACACGTTCTAGAATATCAGAAGAAGGGTTCACAAATGATCTTAAGAAGGTAGACACAATGTCTTCATGGTTAGCACCAAGGGATGTTAAGAGTTCATGTGGTTTCCTTGGACTAAAGGGTTATTGCCGCAAATTTGTAAAGCATATGGCAAGATTGCTAAGCTAGTGACTTAGCTATGAAACAAAGATGACATTATTTGGTCAAGGTTACCTATATTTGCCATATCAAAATTTTCCAAACCATTTATGATAGAGATGAATGCATCTAGCTGTTATGCATAAGAAAGGAAGACCTTTAACATTTTGGAGTCAAGGGTTGTTAGAAAGAGCTTGAATGGCGATTGATGCATAAATTCACCACTACCTGTTAGGGTGATACCTTGTGATACTCACAAATAAAAAAGCTTCAAGTTACCAAAGTCGTAAGGGAAGCATACTATTTTGGTTATTGTGGACAAATAGAAAATTTTGCTCATTTCATTGAATTAAGACATTCATTTACAACAAGTGATGTGGCCGTTGTGTTCCATATGGGCATGGTTTTCCTTCATCAATTGTGAATGACGAGACTTTAGTTTTTTGAGCAAGTTTGGGATAGAGTTGATGACTAAAGTGGGTACCAAATTAAAATTTAGTACACCATACCATCGACAAACAAAGGTCATTAATTATTGTTTAGAAACTTGTTTGCATTGTCTTATAGGAACTTAGCTGAGTACGTGGTCTTATTTTCTAAGCTGTGCTAAATTTTGGTTCAATAAGAACTATAGTGCTGCTTCTAAAATGACCCGTTTTAAAGCACTGTATGGCAGGGACCCTACATTATTGTTCAAAGGAACCACAATTCCTTCTATAGTGGAAAAGATTAATCGACTTACTCAACAATGAGATAAGTTGTTAGCAAATTCAAAAGCTAATTTACTGACGTCTCAAGATTATATGAGAATGCAGGTCAATAACACAAACAAGATCTAGAATTTCAAGTAGGTGATTGAGTTTTGTCAAAATCTAACCTTATAAATTGAAGACTGTGGTCAAAGTTGAATGAGAAATTGAGTCCATGTATATATAGGCCAAATTGGGTGTTACATTGATTGGATTAGTGGCACATAAATTGAACTTACTTAGAAATAGTAAGGTTCATCCAATATTCCACATATCATTGCTTAGGAGGGTGAGAACAACAAAATAGTGTAATGTGGTCTTAAGTTTAATAGAAATAGTTTCTTATTATATCTCTTTATATACATACATTTGTTGGATATTTTCGGAAATAAGAATAACCTATTCTAGTAAACAAATCTCTGAGATTGCAGGATTGTTATGCTAGTAATAAAAACAAGATACAACAAATATACAAAATTAAAATACAGTAGGAATAATATCTAAATCTTCCTCAAATATATTTTGACACCCCCTTATGCTGGTGAATAAGTCTTCTCCATTCCTAGCTTGGATATAATTCTTTCAAAGTTATTGCGGTTCAGTCCCTTGGTGAGTATGTTTGTAAGTTGATCTTGAGTGGACACATGGAGTTCAAGTCATGTCACTATCAAGTTTTTCTTTGATAAATGTCTGTCCACTTCCAATATGTTTAGTTCTATCATGCTGTATTGGGTTGTGAACTATACTAATTGCAAATTTATTGTCATAATATAACCTCATAGCATGGTAGTAAGTATCGTACGATACACGATTCGTATCACCTGGTATGATACGATTCACAACCCCCACGATACGAATAGTAGGAAAACTCATTTATGTTCTCTAATTGTAGTTGTATTATTTGGATTGTTCATATTGCAGTTGTATTGTTCATATTGCACTCCGAATCGCGATTCAAACTAGAAACACACTCATGATGTCCCTAACTCTATCTCAAACGTGAACAATCCCAATTTCTCTATCTTCATGCTCATTGGGACCAACTTACTAGGTTTCCACCAAAGAAGGTGCAATGTCTAGTAGTTCACGACTATTATCACTTCGCAAAATTTTAATAGGAACACCAAATTGAGTTTGAATTTCATTAAAAAAAGATTGAAAGATATGAAATAATTCAGAACAACTCTTCATTAAAAGTAACCAAGTACACCGTGAATAATCATCAATAAAAGTAACAAAGTATTGAAAACCTAGACTAGATGCAACACGACTAAGTCCCCAAATATCAGAGTGAACTAAGGCAAAAGGGAATGAAACGCTGTGTGCGACACAACGAGGAAAAGAACTACGACTATGCTTGCCTAACTAATACAACTCACACACCAACTTGGACAACTTGGAGAAGCCAGGAACAAGCTGCTACAACTTGGCAAGACTATGATGGCCTAATTGAGCATGAAGAAGAAGAGGTGGAGACTCCATAACTGCACCAACATGAGAAGAAGGGCGGAGATGATAAAGACCATGACACTCACATCCGGTGCCAATCACCTGTCTCGAATTCCGGTCCTGTAAACAAACAAAAGATTAGGTAAAGGAAATAACACAATCAAGAGATCGAGTTAGACGACTAATAGATAATAAGTTAAAAGGAGACCCAGGGACATAAAGAACATTATCAATGGATAAAAAAGGAAAAAGATCGATAGTCCCAACACCATAAGCTAAAACACGAGACCCATTAGCCATTGTAACAGAGGGTAAATTATCCAGAGAGGACAAAGAAGAAAACAAAGATTTGTTACCAGTAATGTGAGGTGACACCTGAGTCGAACATCCAAGGACCAACAGATGAAGATTGAGTCAGACTAACAAAAGATGTACCTGTGTGGGCAACATAAGCCGTGGAACTAGAAAGCTTACGATCCTCACTCCATTTGAGAAATTCATTGAAGAAAGCAAATTTGTCGGTGGCAGAAACAAATGAATGAGGATCCGCAGGAGATGGTTGTGACGGTGGATCAGTGTGAAGAACAACAGCAGATCGAGGAGGACGACCATGTAAGGCATAATAGCGATCAATTTTTGGCCGAACTTGCCAAATGATCACACTTGTGACGCCCTTTTTCCGGCTTGTGTGAGCGGTGTCGATCATCACGTTGAGATACCAAAGTAGAGGAATCATTGGCATGGACAGGTGGATCAATGGAAGGTTGACAAGGCATATGCAAAAGGGTGAAACAAGTAGAGGTAAAACTTGGTATAATAGTATAACCCAAAATCTGATCACGAACATGAGAATATTTTTTAGCAAGTCCGTAACATCACAACCATGAAGAACCCTGATTGTTGCTTGATTTCTTTCGTTGGAGTAGAGGCAGGAGGTAATACTTCATTAAATTCATGAAAAAGATCTGTCACCTTAACACATAATCTGCTAGGATCCTGAGTACGAGAAGCAACAACATTAAGCAGGTCATGACAGACACCATATAGACGTTGAGTGTCATTGGTGTACAGTAATTTGGTTTGTTCCTAGACTTCACAAAATGTGCCGTAGGCACAAAACAGAGGTTTCAAAGAAGCGTGAATCATATTCTTGAGAACCGTGCATAAGTGAGCATCAATTCTCTTCCAACGAGGAAGCTCAATGGGATCAACATCAGTCACATTGAGGGTAAGATGATCAAGATAGCCCTGACTCTCAAGCCAAAGTTTAACTTCGGACGCCCATGCCGAATAATTCTTGCCATCTAACTTATCAATGGGCAACTGCACATTGACATTTGGATGAAAAACAGACGAATCAGACATGGAGGCAACAAAAGTGGATGAAGTAGCAACGGAAGACGCCATGGAGGAGAGAGAGAAATCCTAAAAATTGAAAGTGCGCCAATAGAAACACAAAGCCCATATCTGGAAAGTTGAGGACGAGGCGAGTGCAGCGGTGGTGATCGGCGTCGGAAACGACAGTGCACCCACCGCCACTCATGGCGGAAGCAGACGACAACTGAGATGGTTAGACGGTGCGTGGGACCTCCGATGACCACGAAACCAACAACGTTGGGGTCGCTTGGCCGAGACGAGCAAAACCGTGTGGTCGTCGGTTGAAACTAGATCTCCGACAACGGTGACGGCAGCGGACGGCGGCAAAAGGAGGCGAAAGGCAGCGGTGGCAGTGGATTAGTGACAAAGGCAAAAAAGAATTCCTTAAGCTCTAGATACCATATTAAATATAGTGAAGCTAGGTTTGAGATTAATCTCCCTGGTGTAGAAAATACACACAGGGGCTATATTTATAATAAAGAAAATATGGGTTAAGCCAAAAATACATATGTAAAATAATAACAATAGAAACAGAAAATAAGATATTAATGATATCTTAACAACTATTAATAAAAGCAAGATACAAAAATATACAGAATTAAAATATATTAGGAATAATATCTAAGTTCATAAAATATATTCCGACATGTGGAGAGTCCGGTTCTGTCAAAGTAACCAGTGGATGAGTACTATTTTCATTCTAATAAAGTCTATTCTTTCCTCTTGGCCTTTCCTCTCTGGTACCACTGTAACAGCGACACGCTGCAAGCATGTTTATGCCATAAAAGTTTACCCTAACAGTAAAGTTGATTGTCTTAAAGCTAGGCTAGTGGAAAAATGATACACCCATTATATAGCCTTGATTATAGTTATAGTTTTTTCTCTTGTTGCCAAAATTACTTTTTGCCTCTTTCTTACCATGGCTGTTATTCACTATTGGCCTTTCTTCAAAGTTAATCGGATGAGATTTATAGGTTTGTATTTTTAATAAGGAGTTACCTTAATGAAAAGAAAGATTTATTTGGTCCTTCAAATGTTGTATTTGCTGTTAGTTTTGCAGTTGGTTAAGCTCCTTTGGTAAAATTCTTTTTAATGTGTTAAGAAGTATTCCATTTTTATTTTTTATTTTTTTGGCACGCAGGTGAATGAAGTGAAGTCAAACCTTTCTCAGATTGGATTTGATATTGAAGTTATACACAACATGATTTCTGGGCTGGTAAATCGGACTCTCTTTTCTCCTTTTTTTAAGCATCCAATCGACTGAAATTGTGCTCTTGTTGATGTTCTAACTTGACTTAATCAATCAACTTGATAGGAAGGGAAACTCGAGCTTGTTGAAGGCAAGCAGGTTATAAATTTATTATTGCAGGCATAGGTTACGTTCTAGCAAGTTTTCTTATAAATATTTATATATTTCCCTTGTTATCGTGCAGGAAATGACCAATTCAGGTCTCTGGTATTTATGCCAATTTGCTGATGGATTTAGCGACAGACCAAATGGTTACAAGGTTATATTTTTTCATCTTCATTTGTATTTTATCCCATTTATTGCCTTATCCAGTGTATAAAATTGTGTGGAAAGCAGAAAGGTTTTTATGATATAAGACTTCTAGTTTCTGATTAAAACACAATTCTTCTGTCAGTGATTAAGATTTCTGTATGAAGGAATTTTTTTGTGGTTTCTTGTGCAAATTCTTCTGTCAGTGACTAAAACACAATTCTTCTGTCAGTGATTAAGATTTTTGTGGTTTCTGATTAAAACACAATTCTTCTGTCAGTGATTAAGATATCTGATCCTTGATTTGTGACTGATTTTATAGGATATTGCAGAACCGACAACTAGTACAGTGACGACACTTGAGAAAAAATCACTCCAGGTTAATCAGCTATGGCATTTTTAGGATCAAGTTTTTCAAGTTCTAGTCAAACATGCTTACTTATTTTTAGTATATGTTTCAGGGTTTACAATTCATTGCTACAACTAGTGACACAGCTGAGAATTCGTCCATAATAACAAAGAAAGTTGGTCTCATTTCTTCAAATGACAAGGAACCTGCTTCGAAACAAAGAATACACAGGTCTTTTCCTTTGGGCATTGCTGTGAGCAAGGGCCTTACTGGGTTGGCGAGCGATTAGTATTTATTCTGATGAACCTGCTCGATCCCAATAGATTCAGTACTTCTCACATGGAGAGCAGATGGTGATTGCAATATATCTTAAAATGTATGAAACATTAAAGGAAGAAAAGAAAGGAGAATTTCATTGATATATTATGATAAGGAAAAAAAATCTGAATATAATGACTAGATCATTCTTTATTTAAACAAAAGAAGGGTATAAAAAATAAAAAACCATATTCTAGGTGACGCTCCTGTGTCTTCTTTGCAGTCCATTGCCTGCTGTGGTTGTTAGGTCAAGGTGGCGCAGCGGAAAAGATTGTGCAGGGATGATATAATTGTTTTGCACTTGCTGAGTTGGCATATTTAGTGCTTCACGGGAAGACCCAATATCACCTTTGTGAAATGTACTTGTTTCATTGATTTGATAATTTGACATTCCCCACAAACTGGAGCATGGGAAATATCAATCATGCCCAGCTTGGAAATGAATGGTGTGAAGATTGTAAGAGGTAATGCTTTTGTAAAGAAAATCAGCTAGTTGTTCTTTGGATAAAATTGATAGTAAACGCAAGACTCCTCTTCAAGTTTTGTTCAAACAAAGTGACAATCAATCTTCAATTTTCAAGTGCTTTGTTCTCTCATAAAAAATAGGGTTGACAACTGTGTAGGGCACTTTGATTATCACAATAGAGGATATGGATGCTCTAGAAAAAGTGATTTGTAGGTCATGTAAAAGAAATAGCAACCATTGTAACTCACAAGCAACAACAAAGAGTGTCCTATAGTATGCTTCAGAGGAACATCTTGACACAGTTTTTGCTTCTCTGCTTTCCAAGAAATTAATGATGAACCCAAAAAGAAGCAATATCCTGAAATGAGCTTTTTAGAATCAGGACAACCAGCCCTGTCTCCATCAGAGAATCTTAACAGTTAAATTTCAGATTTTCTTGTAAAGAATAATCCTCTACCTAGACTGATTTTAAGATATCTGACTATTCTGCAAACAGCTCTATAGTGTGTCAGTGTTGGGCTTATTTAGAAATTGGCTAAGTTACTGAGTGGCTAACGTGATGTTTGGTCTAGTGGTGTATAAGTAAAGTAGCTTTTCAATTAATCTTTTGTATGCTGTTACATCTTGAATGTTACATCTTCAAATGGCTTTCCTGCATCTTAATAACTTAATTGAATGATCAAAAAGAGTTTTGGCAGGCTTTGATCCAAGTAGACCAGATTCACATAGAAGATCCAAACAATATATCCTTTGACAAATTGATGTTTCCAATTTGGAATGTGCCACCTCTAATCCAAAGAAGTATTTCAATGGGCCAAAGTCCTTGATTTGAAGTTAGAGTCAATAATAGCCTTTATTTTGGTGAATTCATCAAGATAATTTCTTGCAAGATTCTTTATAACAAAAGAATGGTATACAAAACAAAAAACCCTATTCTAGGTGATGCTCCTCTGTCTTCTCTGCATCCCATAGCCTATTGTGGTTGTTCGATCAAGGTGGTGCAGCGGAAAAATTCTGCAAGATGATATAATTGTTTTACACTTGCTGAGTTGGCATATTTAGTGCTTCATGTGAAAAACTAATATTACCCTTGTAAAATGTATTTGCTGTTTCATTATTTTGATAATTTAGCAATGTATTTTTTACGTCGGTCAAAGTTTGCCTGGCACACCCCGTCTCAAGTGTCTTAAAAATGGTTCTGCAATATTCCTTCAGATATTTATTAAAATGGGTTATGCTAATGATGCCTGGTTAATGTCATGCTAATGCCAAAATTAATTCTGTTGAGACAGGAATAAATATCACATATTTAATGTAGATTGATTTGAAATGTTTGAATATCAAAGTTACAGAAATTAAATATTCTCTAATTGTAATTAATACAATATTTCGGTGTAAACCAGTAGTTGCACGTTGTCACTTAGGCATAATGTTTGGGCATCATTCGTCTCCATCTTTCCCTTTCAACAATTTCATTTATCGAGTCATATTTTGAAACATGTTTTGCTACCAAATGACAAGATATGGAAGAGTGGATTGACTATATTTTTAAAATAGTCTGGAATTTATTTTTCGCAAAATCTTGTAACATTTTGTTTGATAATTTTGTATAAGAATGTGATATGATTCTATCTAGAAAATAGTATGATTGTTTCTGAATTTGAATCCTCAAGAGGCACGACACGAATAAATTAGAGAAAAACGCAGAATAAGACAAAGATGGAGGACGGCACAATCTAGCAGATTGATAAGTCAAGTGAAGATTCGTCACAAAGATGTTAATATTTGATAAGAATCAGAGGCCTAAGCCAAGAACAAAAAGAACCCTTTCTTTAATGAAATCAAATTCAATATATGACTAAAAGTGTCTACATCAATTTTTAGTACCTTTATTTATAGGCACATAAGTTTAAGCAAACCTGCAAACCTTACAAGAAGGTCCAAGCCCAAAACATAAAAGCATAAACTAATTATAAAAGAAAGATCAAACCCCAAAAACATAAAACATAACTAATTTCTAAAAGAAAATCCAAAAGTTCATTTTCAAGTTCTTCTTGTGTGGAGACAATCCTTTATCATTCCCTCCTTCTTGAAGAGAATTTGTTCTCAAATTCGTACCGCTTGAAGTTTAGGAAATAGACTTCTATCGTATCCTCCTTCTTAAAGACAATTTGTCCTTAAATTTGTCTCACTTGAAGATTCTTTATCATTCTCCCCTGTTTGGAGAGAATTTGACCCGAATTCTGAAAGGTCCTCCCGGGTCAAATACGCACCTTATAATGATATATTTGATGGCCCTGTAGGTATTGCACATCGACCCCAATCTATCTTTCATAGGTACCAGAATGACTAGAATAGCACAGGGACTCAAACTTTCCTGAACCGATCCTTTGTCCATAAGTTGCGCCACATGCTTCTGTATCTCTTTAGTTTCTTCTGTGTTACTCCTATAGGTTAACCTATTAGGAAGGGATGCACCCTGAATGAGATCTATATTATACTCAGTACCCCTTTTAGGAGGTAAACCATGAGGGATGTCTTTAGGAAAGACATCATCATACTTTTTGAGATGTTGCTCCATACCTAAAGACAAATAAGCTTGCATAGAAGAGAGACAAATATTGTTAGGCATAAGCAAATATAAGGGTTGTTTCTTAATCAACACTCTGTGTATTTCTTTTTCTCTCAATAAAAGGCTTTTATCACTCCTTATTTTTTACCTTCCTTTTTCTTGCCTTTTTCTGTAATTTTCTTTCTTCCTTCTTTTCTCTCTTGCTCTCTTCTCACTCTCATCTTAATTTGATCCTCACAAACTTCTCTAGGAGATAAAGGTGTTAGGGACACCTTTTGCCCCTTAAACAGGAAAGAATACTTATTTGTTAGACCATCATGGGTTACTTTTCTATCATATTGCCAAGGCCTCCCCAACAACAAGTGACTTGCCTCCATAGGTATCATATCACATACTACCTCATCGACATATTTACCGATAGAGAAAGCAATGTTCACTTGCTTATCTACCACCAATTCTCCATCCTCACTCAAGCATTGCAAAATATAAGGACTAGGGTGCATAGATGTCACCAAACCAAGCTTTTCTACTAGCCGTTTACTAGCTACATTTGTACAAATTCCTCCATCAATGATGAGTGAACACACCTTTCCTCTAACCATACATCTAGAATGGAAAATATTTCTTCTTTGGGTCTCATATTCCTCCTTATTCATACTACCCAACAACTGTCTAACCATCAAGAGGTCTCCCTCCACAGGGGGGACTTCACACTCCTTTTCCTCCTCATCACTACTAGATGATTCAGATGATTCACCCACATAATGCTCACTAATGTACTCACCATTCGCCAACAACATCATAGTTCTTCTATTGGGACATTCAGCTGCGTATGTCTTCTACCCAAACATTTAAAACATTTTATTGCACTAGAACGTGAAGAATCATCATTACTAGCTTGAGAAGTTACTTTACTATTTGAGGACTCCTTCTCCTTAGATTTAGGAATGGTAGAAGTAGCTTCCTCCTTCTTATATTTCTCCGTATCTCTCCATGAGGTGGATGACTTCCTATAGGCGCTTCTTCTCTTGAGTTGTTGTTCCACTCTGGTGGCTTGATGAATAAGATCCTCCAAGGTCTCATAATGGTGCGTTTCCACCACATCTTGAATCTCCCTATTTAATCCATTCAAGAATCTAACCATTGTAGCCATATGTGTTTCTTCCACTTCAACTTTCATCAAGGTGACCTCCATCTCTTGAACATACTCTTCAACACTTTATTTTCCTGTGTAAGTCTTTGTAATTTGTTGAAGATCTCTTTTTTATAATAAAGAGGCACAAATCTTTCCTTCATAGCTACCTTTAATTGCTCCCATGTAGAAATTGGCAACCGCCTTCTTCTAGCTATGTCCACGTGATTTGATTCCACCAATTCATAGCATAGCCTTCAAACTCCAAGAAAGCTATAAGCACCTTATCATCATCCTCATAATCGTAAGAGTTGAAGATTTGGTCAAGCTTCATTTCCCATGCCAGGTAAGCTTCCGGGTCATTAGCTCCATTAAATTTAGGAATTATAATCTTCTTCCACATTTTATCTCTTCGAGGTGCGTGGTTCCCGAAATCCTCTTGTCTCTGGCCTTGTCTAGGCCTAAAATCATGCTCCTCCTCATCATTATCCCTCCTAAGCATGTATTTCCCAAATGCCTCACGTCTTTGGCCTCGCCATGGCCTAAAAACATGTGCTGCTTCATCATTATGAGAAGAATGGTCTGAATCATCATGTCTCCTTCTTCTTCTCTCACTCCCTCTAATCTCACGCTCACATCTTCATTAAACTTTTGGAGCCTTTCGAACTGTTGTTGATTGTGTTGTTGCATTTGATTCATTTGTAATGTGAGCTTATCAAGAACAACCATAAGTGTCGCAGTCTTAGGTGATAGAGGCTCACTATTTTGGGAAGAAGTCATGCCCTACAAGCAAATGTTAGCAATAATATATATATATATATATATATATATATATATATATATATATATATATTATTTTTTTTTGGACCTCACCACTCTGCTAAGTGTTTTACTCAATTTTTCACTTGTGTATCACACTTATAGGCTTTTCTGGAATGTACTCTCTTGCCTTTTACCACTCAAATTCCCTTTAGGGCTTGACAAAGAACACTAGTAACTTAAGCAAAGAGTGAACAAACAATGTGAAAAATGTTACAAGATATAAATCTTAACTTGAGAGGACAAAGAAAATTTAAAACTCTAGACAAAACTTCAAGGAATTTTAAAGACACAAAACAAGAAAATTAAAATTAGAAAATAATAGGACTACCAAAGAGATTCAAATGAGACAACACAGAGACTCTAAGAGAAAGACCAAAACAAGAAAATTAAAATTAGAAAATTAGAAAATAATAGGACTACCAAAGAGATTTAAATAAGACAACACGAAGACTCTAAGAGAAAGATTGATTACAAGTAGATATCAATAAATCACTAATAAATTGCAATAAAAGTTATGTTGAACTCCCCCTTTTTTTTTTTGGATCCTTCTTTTTCTACTTTTTTTTTCAATATATATTTGTTTCCTTTGGACTTGATCCACAATATTTTTGTTTTTTTGTTTCTTTTTTTGCAGTTCAACAAATAAAAACAAACTTAAACAATTGATCCTTTAAATCCTCATACTCATGTAAATCAAAAGTAAGTGTACTTGCAAATTCCAAATACAAAAACAAATAATTTCCACGAAATCAAATGTAGAAATATACAATTTAAATAAAGAACAGAAAAGAAAAAAAAACGCCAAATAAAAAAAAAATTCAACCAAATTGGAAACAACCTTAGGGGTTTTACTCCTTACAAACGAAACAAAGAAAATTTAAAACAAAAAAACATAGAACAAGCAGACATTGAAAAATTGTACTTTTTTTTATATGATAGAAAAATAACATAGAAGAGGAAATTCAAACCAGAACCTTGCTCTAGATACCAGATAATACGATCTTATCCAGGAAAGAGTATGATGGTTTCTGAATTTGAATCCTCAAGAGGCACGACACGAATAAATAAGAGAAGAACGCAGAATAAGACAGAGATGGAGGACGCCACAATCTATAGATTGATAAGTCAAGTGAAGATTCGCCACAAAGATGTTAATCTTTGATAAGACCCAGAGGCCTAAGCCAAGAACAAAGAGAACCATCTCTTTAATGAAATCAAATTTAATATATGACTAAAAGTGTCTACATCAGTTTTTAGTACCTTTATTTATAGGCACATAAGTTTAAGCAAACTTGCAAACCCTACAAGAAGGCCCAAGCCCAAAACATAAAAACATAAACTAATTATAAAAGAAAGCTCAAAACCCAAAAACATAAAACATAACTAATTTCTAAAAGAAAACCCAAAAGTTCATTTTCAAGTTCTTCTTGTATGAAATCTTGGGATAGTCCTTTATCATTCTCTCCTTCTTGAAGAGAATTTGTGCTAAAGTTCGTACCACTTGAAGTTTAGGAAATAGACTTCTATCATACCCTCCATCTTAAAGAGAATTTGTCCTCAAATTCGTCTCACTTGAAGATTCTTTATCATAATGTTACCAGTGTAAACTTAAATGTTACCTGTATGCACAATGATAACAGACAAAAGTCAAAACATTAAAAGAAAAAATGTATAAAGTCGAGTTGAGAGACAGAAAATCAGATATTATCCTAATTTGCTGACGACCATTGTATTTTATTTTCAACTCTTTTGCTAAATTTATCGAAATTCTTCACTAGTTTATTTAGAAACCCTTACAAAATCGGAACAAGTGAACAAGTGAATATTAGAGACTCAAAGACCTTTACAAAAGAAATTGCTTTTGACATCTCAATTTTAAGTGAAATTTCATTTAGTATCCTCAGAATCTTTTCTTTTACCTTTATAAGCGTGGAAAAGTTCAAATTGTCTATGTATAAAAAATATTCCAGATTACATAATCTACAAGTTTATTTTGAATTATGCATTGTAATATTGAAAAATGTATTTTGGATTGTATAATCCAAGAATGTATTATAGATTGTACAGTTTTGTTCGACATGTATTTCTAAATTATATAATGTGGATACTTATTTCATTTTGGATTGTGCAATCCTAAATATTTTACAATTTATATAATATGAAAATGCGCTATAGATTAGCATGGATAAGTGCACCCTAGGAGCACTTGTTTTCTGTAATTGGTTTTTCTGGTAGTCTTTAGTCCTTCACTTGTAGTGCCTCTCAAAACAGTTTCTTACCTTGAACATAAAACTACATGTACAACCTATCAAAGTTCCAGGTAATGTCTTCCAAAGTAACCAACCACTTAATTCCTAACACCACATCACAATATCTAAAGGGTATACGAAGTATATTTGATGTAAATTCAGTGTTGTAGTGTTATGAAGCATCCAAGGAAATTGCTTAGCAGTTGAAGTAATAACTACCGGAGTGCTATCAGCTCATCCTCATATAGAAAATTACAGGTACTTCCTCTGTCAATAAGTATATGCAAGGGTTTTTGGTTATAGTAGCCTGCCACTCTCATGGTTTTGAAGCTAGCTATACCCATCAGGGCATTAACTGATATTCAGGGTCCAAGGAATTACTACCCTCTTCTTGAGTGTCCTCAAATTGATCCACCATTTTTACCTTTGTATCATTCATGTCTACCACATGAATCTCAGGTTTCTTCTATGTCAATGCATGTGTAGGGCTATATGTGAATTGGGAGGCTTGTCTATTAGGGTTATGTGCAAAAAAAATGGCTTTGTACTAGTTTGTGGTTTCTGGAATGTAGGAAAGGTTTTGGTAGTGATGTTTGAACCGTAGGCTGATTCATACAATTTAGCCAACTGAAATGCCTTTCTTATATCATAAGGTTTGAAACCTTCTAACAGTCATTTGAATGTCGTTTTTCAATCCTCCTAAAAATCAGCTTAACAAGTGAGCATCACTTAGGATTAATCTAAAGGTTATTATTGCATAGAAGTTTTCATGGTACTCTATCAATGCCTTAATTGCATAAGCTCGAACATGGGATTATCACATATTTCACCAAAACGGTCTATTATTAGTATTTTTCTAAGTTCAAGCCAATTAGTTCAAAAATGAGGTATGCCATTATAGTGCCTTCAAAGTGGATTACAACCAATGTTACATGAAAATCCTCACGTTTCACAATGATAGATCCATTATTAAATTGCATCATGTTATGAATAGTCAAAGTGTGAGTCAAAGTCCCACATTGGATAGAAAAGACAAAGTTAAATACTATATAAAAACAAAACCCATGACAATATTGCCTTAAGGTTTTAGGGTTAACGTAGTGTCTAAAGTCTTATATGTGTAAGACTAATGTCATATAACCATATATGCCGACTACAATTTCTCAATGACCATGACTATGACAATATGACCATGACCGTAACCCATATATATCCATATATATGAAAAAATATATAACCTATCACATCACCACTTAAGTGTAAAATATCAATTTGTGCCAACCACATTCCACAAGAATAATTGGAACTCGAAGGAAGATCTCCTTTTTGTAATGTCTCTAATATTCACCGATCAACTGAAGAATGAATTGCATGTTGAACTGGAGGTGTAATTTCCATTAGGTATGCTTCAATTTTAGACTTCATTCTATTCTCCAAACGTTCCTTTTGTTCACGTATGGCTACTTGACTACGAGTTGCTTCTGCCATAACTGTGGATGGAAGGTTAGTATTTCTGGATCCAGTTAGTATAGTAACTTCCAGAATGACTGTTCCGATTAAATTCAAAGCAAATTAGATCTATCAATCCAGAATATGTCATCAAATTAGTTATTCTGAGAAGAATATAATAATTTTTGTTAATTATTTTAAAAACAAAATATTGAAGGATAAAATGGTACATTATGTAAAATTGAGGGGGCAGGAAGAAGAATATGGGATGCAAGTGAAGATGGTACAAATACCCGAATATATAGTCAATGAATACTTTAAACATATACTTAAAAGCGAAAAAAATTATTTAATACCCTTAAAGTAAGTTCATTACACAAATAATTGTGACAATAATGCAAAGTCTTAAACCCAGACATCTTACCAACTGATACCTGAATTTTGACTATTAGTAAAGTAAATATATCACATTTTAATGATGAATTCTTATATTTAAGAGTACAAACCTCAAACTGATTCAATATATCAAAGTTGTGGTAATGCCAAATTATGTTGTCTAGATTACATAATGAAATCAATCTTCAAACATCCAGAATTGCTATCAGTTAATCTCATTGATGCTTAACGCCAAAACAAAACCATCCCAAAGACATGGATCGGTATACCATAAGATTCACCGGTTCAAGCTTTCACATTTAAGGATCGTTCAATTTCTTCTAAAGAACGACCCTTAGTTTCTACTATGAAGTAATAGGCAAATGTTGCAGCTGATAGGGAAACTGCTCCAAAGCTGGCATATATAGGTGCCACTCCAAATTTCTCCACCAACTCAAGGAAAAATAATCCCACAATAAAATTGCACACCTAGATATAAAGGACAAATTAAAATAAGCCCAAAAAATTCCATCACATTTAGCAACTAAATTGACATGAAAAAGCTTTCAATAGAGGAAAGGTTTCAATACACACCCAATGGGTAGAAAAACTTAATCCCATTATCTTCCCTCGTGTCCTCGTACTGCTAAGTTCTGATATAATGATGCCAGTTACGGGTCCAGCTCCAATTGCAAAAGAGAATATATACCTGTGGAATAATATAAAGGAAAAGTGGGCCTTCCTAGTGTGAATCTTGTAGAGAATATAAAATACGAGGAAAATCTTCAAGTTATCATCTATGTTCACGTTAATAAATAATAAAGGAATTATGCTAATAGTGGCAATTGCTTAATGTTGCAATGCTATAATAATGTGTTGCATGAATATTGTATATATAGCAGTTGAAAAACTGACTCCTTGGTTATTAGTTTTGTTACTATTACATATCTTAAATCGATTAAGAATAACGTAAAATTATAATTTATAAGTAAAGTGCAATCCTCACCTTACAAGTCAATTTTGAGAGGTTTTATTAAGCATAAACCCACTTATTAAGATGGCAACAAAACTATTCAGAGCCTATCTATAATCAAGTTTTTTGGGGCTATTATGCTACCCTTATCGAACTCTTGTTAGACGACATGTAAATATATCATCCTATGCTCAAGATCGACTAGGAATAAGGCCAGATTATAGTATATATAAGTGAGGTGCAAAGTTTATTTTACAATATGATTTTGAGAGGTTATGTTAGGCACAAACCTACATATTAAGATCTCAAATTTAAAAAAAAAAATGTTTTTTCAATATTTCAATAATGAGGCCATTAGACCTATAAATACACGAGCTTAATTTAGAAAATATACAGAGCTAGTTTTAAGGAAACAAATCCCTGTAATTGTGAGATTGTCTTTTAATACATAATCCTAGTTTTAATAGTAAGTCTTTGATACATTTCTTCGTGCACTACAATTTCATCCTTTGCAGTTCCTAACTTTATGTTTAGATCAATTGGAGTACTAGTTAGTCTGCAGGTTGTCTTCCTCGTTTTAATAACATACTTTTGTTGAGATGTGGAGATTCCTTTTTTGGAATGAGCCACTTCAATTTCCAAATAATACTTAAATCTTCCTAATGTCTTTATCTCAAATTCCATTTCAAGCATTGACTTAACATTTGCTGTTCCCTTTTGTCATCCACAGTTACTATAATATCATCATCATACACCAACAATATTGTTACCTCCCCTAAACTTGCAATGCACTTTCTCTCTCCTAAGCAAACTACCCTACATCCCACTACCTGCCTATGATGAGTTCTTGGTTTCCATCAATACCACCCACTTTAATATCAACCTTGTCCTCAAGGAAGAGGAAATAAACTTTCCCTTGATAGAAGTCGTTGTCTCCCCCATCCAGCCTTTTCAACAAGCTAAGATACTTGAGAATAAATTTATGAGAAGAGGTACTTCAGAGATCTCTCATGAATCTCGGTTGATTAATATATATCGTTGAGTAACAAGGAGATTTATTAATTAACCTGTCAATTGAGATATTGTAGGAACATGAATAGCAGTTATTAGGTTTGGTTTCTTAATTTTGATCAGCCACAAGAATATTGGGTGCCAAGGAACCTTAGTGCTATAGAAACTAGTGTAGGTTTGCCTATTTCTAAGGATTGAAATTTTGTGAAAATGAGCAAATGAAGTTGTATTATGATAATCATGCAGCTCTTAATACTGTCTCGAGAGAACTAAACATATGAAGATTGATTGTCATTTTCTTAGAGAGAAGTTGCTGTCCCAGATCTTATTACAGGGTTTGTCAATGCTAATGAACAACTCAGACATTCTAACTACATCTCCAAGAGGACTAAAGATCCAATGTATATGTTCCAAGCTGAACAAGCTTCCAGCTTGAGAGGGAGTGTTGAAATATAATGTTCTTTAATAAATATTTCCTTTGTGGGTACCCAGCTTTAGGATTAGGGTTTTAGTTAAATGCGTAGGCTTTTTTTGTATCCTATATATATATATATATATATATATATCAATAAAAAGCACAAAAGTGTAGGTTGAATACACTGTTTTCTATCCATCTTATTTGCTCAAGGAAAACCAAATCAACAAACAGGAAATGGATCAACGAAATGGAATAAAATTAATTCATATCTCCTCTGTTTATTGTAATGATTTGTTTTCTAAGTGGAGATAAAGCAACTGTGCTGTCTCAATCACACGATAGTTTAACATACCTATCTAGAGCCTCATTGTAACTCTATTAATCAATGAATATGAAAAATAAGTATTTCAAGATAGAAAAATAGAGAAAGAAGCAAATAAATTTGAATAGCATCTAGTAATTGTTGGCTAACTTTTATTGTGGATAGAAAAGCTAGGTTTATTTTGCAAAGACAAATGACAGTAGACTATTAGCAATGCCAAGTAAATGCTTACATAATAGTTCCTAGTATTGATAAGTTGTTGCTGAGTTGCTCGTCCAATGGACAGAAGACAGCAGAGGACACAAGAAACATTGAAATTGCCTACAAAGATGCACAGGTGAAAGTCAACTGCAATAGTCTTGGGCGAAAAGATAGACTCTTTAGAGATATATATGAAAGAGTTCAGTGTGTGCCTGTGATAGAAACTTATAACCATAACCCCGTTTTAATGATAATGTTCATCTTTTCATCTCCTACTGATGAGAAGGAGAGATCAGAATGTGAATAACAGAAACAAAAGTAGCAGCTGTCTCCTTTCCCCCATCACATTTTATGTTAGGAATATCATAACCAATAATGACATCAATAACAATATAACAACTCACTCAAACCTTTCATAACTCTGGTGTCTCACAACACCATTCACAAAGCCTATTGTATTAAACAACAATTTAAACATATCATCATAGGTTCAAAACATGTCATCACAACAATTAATACAATCACCACTTGAGCAACCACCCTTCCTGCTTCTCAAGCCTTACAGATAGGTTTCACTTGCCATCACTCTCCTTGAGAGCTTTCCCGACGAAGTATACAAGTGTCACTTTCCCTCACTCTCCTCGAGAGTTTCCTTGACGAAGTACATAGGTGCCACTTCCCATCAGTCTCCTTGAGAGCTTCCCCAACAAAATACATATGTGCCACTTCCCATCACTCTTCTCGAAAGCCCCCGGCAAAGCTCATCTCCGGTATAGTTACACAGAATTACCTTTTGCTCTACTCTCCCAGACACTTAGGGGTGGAGTCAACAGTCAAGGTCACACTCAAGCTCATCAGTAGAGACTGAGAGAGTGCCCACCTTTCGCTAAGTCACCACCACACAAGCATACATTTACATATCATTACAATCATACTAAATAACATCAACTCCACAATTTCTACTCATAAAATAATACATCACATAAAACATTGTTCACGTAACCCTTTACCCTCTCCACTTTCTTCCTCTCAATGTTCCTCCTTTCAATGATTATCATTACCTTAAAAATATACACTAATCGTCCCAAATTCCCAATATCGTAAGATTAAACTCTGAATTTATTCCATTCAATTCACATCAACTCACCAATTTTCTCAATTGATTCAACTTTTCTTAACATAAGCTTAACTCATTTTCCTTCATCTAACCTCAAAGAACCATTTCACTACATCAAAGAAAAACAAATCCATCACCCTTCAAACTTAATCACACTTTCAATACAATTACTGAGTCATTCTAATCCTACACCAATTATCATGATTTCATATATCACCATATATTCATACCACATAATATTAATTAGATCTTACTCAAAATAATGATCACATTTATGAAACAATATCTATCCATAAACCGAATAAAATAACTTAGCTTAATCATGTCATCTCTTACTATGAGAACTCAACAATCCATCATCAAAATAGTTAAATAACATTCAGAATATCCTCATGTTAAAGTGGAAATCCGTTCAATTTATTTACACACTAATCTCACTCAAAAACCATAAGTTTATACCTCATACATACTTTGACTCAAATCTTAAATTTTCCATCACAAAAATCTCTTAAAATCCTTGTAACTCTTAAACTCAATTTCCACCAATCACAACCCATTTGAATAACAACAATCACAAATTACCAATAAACACTTTTATTCCAAAGTCAAACCAAAAGCACAAATAAGTGCCTCACAACTAGCCAATAACTCAAATTAATAATGCTCTTCAAATTTAAAGAACCAAAAAAGAAAAACTTGTCAGAATATGTGAAAAATATTATATATTTATTGTACAATAAATATAGTATTATTTGAAATCCCTAAAATTAAGTGATTGGGATTAGGAGTAATTTGGCATATTTGCTCCTGATGTAGGATCTTTGTTTCAGGTAATATTTCTTTTATGAGTGCCTCATATAGTGGGAACTCTTGGATTGTGGATTCAGGAGCTACGGATCTTATGATGCATTTGTCTCAATTTTTTCATTCTTATATGCCATCTTCAAGCGATAGGAAAATTATTGTTGCTGTCAAGGAGCAAGCTGTTACAATAGCCAACATTAATTGTAGATTTTTTATTTATTGTGTCTTAATTAGTTGAGATTTTATTTTAATGTTAGGAAGATTGTAATAAGAATAAAATCCCGTAGTTATAGGGATTTATTCTTTCTAAGAATATGGTCCGTTACATATGTATATGTTTAAATAGGTCAGTTGACCTAATAATCATCAATAAGGAATAAACAGTTATTCCCTTCTGTTTACAAGATGGTATCAGAGCTCCTGATCCTAGGAGTCTCTGACCGTAGCCCAAAACACTAAATCGCAGTTGCCACTACTACGCAGCCTTTACCCATTCTGTTTCATCGTTGCCTCTTTTTTTTTCCACTGTAGCCTTCAATGCTGTTTTTATTTATTACTGCAGCCCATTGTTGCATCTTCAAGCAGTCTTCGTCACTGCATCTGCAATTGTCTTCCTGCAGCCTTCATTGCTGCACTTTATCTTTTCCATTCCATTATTCTTACTTCTATGGCCGAGGCGGTGAATTCTATCCCTGATTCAGGTGACAAATTCGTCCCTAATAATGAAGAATTGCAGAATATTCACTCTCCATACATATTCAACGGAAAGAACTATCTTAAGTGGTCCCAACTTACACGAACCATATTAAAAGGCAAAGGCAATCATCTTACAGAAAATCCTCCTAGTGAAACAGAAACCAAATTTAGATCATGGGAAGAAGAAGATTCAATGATTATGGCGTGGGTTTGGAATTCTATGATACTTGAGATTAGTGACACATGTATGTTTCTAAACTCAACCAAAGAGATTTGGGAGGCAGTCGAACAAACCTACTCAAAGGCTAAGGATGCTGCCCAAATATATGAGGTAAAGGTAAAAACTATGGGAGCTAAATGTTAGAAGTGGGTTTTAAAGCCTAACTCAACCTCACAAAACCAGCTTGTAAGGTGAGATTTGCACCTCATTTATATACTATGAATTGGCCTTATCTCTAGTCGATGTGGGACTTCCAACACACCCCCTCACGCCGAGGTATATTCATCTCGTGCGTGGGACAAGAAATTAGTGGGTGGTTCGTTAGCGGCCCGATTTCGGGTGGAACAAAATGTCCAAGAAATCTCGCTAGGATAGGCTCTAACTTTGGCTCTGATACCATGTTAGAAGTGGGCTTTTAAGCCTAACTCAACCCCACAAAACCGGCTTGTAAGGTGAGATTTGCACCTCACTTATATACTATGAATTTGCCTTATCTTTAGTCGATGTGGGACTTCCAACACTAAACAAGGCAATAAATTTGTCATAGAATATGCTAATCAGCTCAAGTCCCTGTGGATGGAATTGGATCATTATTGTGTGATAAAAGCAAAGTGTTCAGAGGATTCAGTGCTACTCAATGAGTATATTGAGCAAGACCGTGTATATGATTTCCTAGTTGGCCTAAATCCTGAATATGATCAAGTTCGGATTCAAATTCTATGCAAAGAAAGAGTTCCAAGTCTGAATGAAGTCATAGCCATTATCCGAAGTGAGGAAAGTAGAAGAAATCTGATGTTGGAAATTCCTACTACTGAGAGTACCGCAATGAAGGTAAAAGAGGGAGCAACAATGGTGGTTAACCAACAGAAGAACAATTTTCCTGCGGGGTAAAAGAAACAAGAAGTGTGGTGTTCTTATTGCAAGAAACCACGTCACACAAAGGAGAAGTGTTGGAAACTACATGGGAAACCACCAAACCGAGAATGGGGCAGCCAAAAATTTCATAACCAAAAGAGGGGAGGCCAAGGACAAGTAAAATCTGTAACCGGGCATAATGAAGAGATGGGGAAACTGAATCATGAAGAGATAGAAAGAGTAAGATCCTTTCTAAGTAAGATGGACAAGTCTACAGGTATACCTTGATACATTCTGGTAAGATTACATATTCTCTTGGCTTTAATGTTTCGGATCCAAACTTTTCACACTTGTGGATATTAGATTCAGGAGCCACAGACCATATGACACCTCTACCTCTATATTTTTCCACCTGCCTATCCTAGCAATAAAAAAGTTTCTACAGCTCATGGAACGCTTATAACTACAGCTGGACAAGGAGAGATCCACATAAACCCATCCCTCACATTAAAAAATGTCCTTCATGTTCCTAAATTATCCACTAATCTCATTTCTATTCAAAAACTTACAAAGAATCTCTCCTGTAGTGCTATATTTGACAGCAATGTGTATTTTACAGAACAGGAACTCGAGGAGGACGATTGGACGTGCTATAGAATGGAATGGTCTTTACATAGAAAATCCCAATTTGTCTACCAAAAGTCACTCTCTTGTTACAAAATCTGCCATGACCGATAAAGAAAAAATTCATCTTCACCACTGTCGAATGGGGCATCCTTCATTTCAAATTGTAAAAACTATCTTTCCCTCTTTATTTGAAAACATAGATATAAGGAGTATGTGTTGTGAAGTTTGCGAGTTAGCCAAACATAGACTTCTCCCTTTTCCTATTAATAATAAACTATTGATCAACCTTTTTCTCTTGTTCATACTGATGTCTGGGGTCTTGCGAATATTCCAACTTTTTCAGGTGCTAAATGGTTTTTAACTTTTATTGATGATTGTACTAGAGTTACTTGGATTTTTTTATTAAAACACAAATCTGAAGTCAGTTCCATGTGTATAAATTTTGTCTCAATGATCACAACTCAATTTGGTGTCACCATTAAGAAAATCAGATCTGATAACACCAAGGACTATTTTAACATAACTCTAAATTCTTTTTGTAAAAAAGAAGGTAATATTCATGTCTCGTTCACACACCTCAACAAAATGGGGTGGCTGAGAGGAAAAATGGGCATCTTCTAAATCATACTAGAGCCCTTCTTTGTCAAAATCATGTCCCAACAAATTTTTGGGGGGAAGCTATTCTCACTGCCACATACCTAATCAATCGTTTACCCTCAAAACTTCTAAATTTACAAAGTCCTATGCAGGTCCTGTCCTCATTCTATCC
This sequence comes from Vigna unguiculata, assembly GCF_037176805.1. Lineage (NCBI taxonomy): Eukaryota > Viridiplantae > Streptophyta > Magnoliopsida > Fabales > Fabaceae > Vigna > Vigna unguiculata. The sequence continues at coordinate 9,009,636 of NC_140797.1, forward strand.
CCACATAGAGTCCTCAAACAAACTTCAACCTAGAATATTTGGGTGTGTAGCATTTGTCCATGTTTACAATAATGAAAGGGGAAAACTTGATCCTAGAGCTGTCAAGTGTGTTTTTGTAGGTTACTCAAATACACAAAAAGGATATAGATGTTACCACCCTATATCTAGAAAATTTTATGTGTCTAGAGATGTTACCTTTCATGAACAGGAAAGTTATTTTAAGGAATCTCATCTTCAAGGGAAGAGTATAACAAAGGAAGATGAATCATTAAGGAAAGATGAGCTTCTAATATTCTCAAGACCTGAGATTAATCCTAGTGTGGTGAACGTGGACAAACATGAAAATAGTCCAACCCAACCTGAAATTGAAATACAACCAGAGACCGAAACTACTGTCACCAAAACTCAGCCTGAGATTGAACCTCAACAAATTGAAAGCCAATCTGAAACTGAGATTACTAATGGTAGAAAAATTGGAAAAAATCTGGTGTATTCAAGGACAAAAACGAGGGCCATTCCAGCTTCTAGTCATGTTCAAGAATCCAATCCGGTACCACTATATGAGGTCACATCTACTAGTCCTGTAAATTTGTTTAATGAATGTGATGCTGGAATTTTGGAAACCTCAGAAGTACAACAAGAAAACCTTAGCCTACCCAACGAGCTTGACCTACCTATTGCTCTTAGAAAGGAAACCAGAACATGCACTAAAAAACCTAATTATCCTTTATCAAACTTTCTATCCTTCACACAGTTCTCTCCTACCCATAAAACTTTCCTTACAAATCTGAATAACATATCCACACCATCTTCTGTATCTAAAGCATTATCTAATACAAAATGGAAACAAGTCATGGATGTTGAAATGGAAGCACTGAACAAAAATAAGACCTGGAAGCTTGTTATCTTACCTAGAGGGAAAAAGGCAATAGGGTGCAAATGGGTATTTACTGTGAAGTATAAAGTAGATGGAACAATTGAACGATACAAGGCAAGGTTAGTGGCTAAAAAAATTACATAGACATATGGAGTGGATTACTTGGAAACTTTTGCTCCGGTTGCAAAAATGAATACGGTCAGAGTCATATTATCATTAGCAGTGAATAATGGTTGGGACTTACAACAATTTGATGTAAAGAATGCATTCCTACACGGAGATCTTGAAGAGGAAATTTACATGGAGTTACCGAATATGAAATTAGGAAGTATGGAGGAGAATGTGGCTGTGGATTAAGGGATGTATCAGAGACTTGTAGGCAAGCTCATCTACTTATCCCTACCAGGCCAGACATTGCTTTTGTTGTCAGCCTAGTAAGTCAATTTATGCACCAACCAAAAAGAGGCACATTTACATGTTGTCTTCAGAATTATTCAGTATCTAAAAGGTACTCCAGGCAGAGGGATTTTGTTCAGAAAAAACCAAAGCCTAAGTATTGAATCATACACTGATGCAGATTATGCTGGGTCAATTGTGGACCGGAGATCAACCACTGGATATTGCACATTTCTTGGTGGCAATTTGGTGACTTGGAGAAGTAAGAAGCAGAATGTCGTGGCAAGATCAAGTGTTGAAGCAGAATTTAGAGCCATGGCTCAAGGAATATGTGAACTTCTATGGCTAAAGATTATACTAGATGATTTGAAGATAAGATGGGAGAAACCTATGAAATTATACTGTGACAATAAATCTGCCATTAGTATAGCTCATAATCCAGTACAACATGATAGGATTAAACATGTTGAAGTGGATAGGCACTTTATTAAGGAAAAACTGGAAAGTGGGTTGATTTGTACTCCTTTTGTATCTACACAAGATCAACTTGCAAATATCCTTACTAAAGGTTTACACAGTATCACGTTTGAAGGAATTGTATCCAAGTTGGGAATGGAAAATATTTATTCACCGGCTTGAGGGGGAGTCTCAAGGAGCAAGCTGTTACGATAGCCAACATTAATTGTAGATTTTTTATTTATTGTGTCTTAATTAGTTGAGATTTTGTTTTAATGGTAGGAAGATTGTAATAAGAATAAAATCCCGTAGTTATAGGGATTTATTCTTTCTAAGAATATGGTCCGTTACATATGTATACATTTAAATGGTCAGCTGACCTAATAATCATCAATAAGGAATAAACAATTATTCCCTTTTGTTTACAAGAGTTTCCAATGGATCTATGGCCACTATTGCAGGATATGGAACTATCCAATTATCCTCCAATCTTATTCTTAAAAATGTTCTACATGTACCGAAACTCTAAACCAGTCTTATCTCCATAAAAAAAACTAACCCATGACCTCAATTGCTTTGCAATTTGTTCTACATCATTTTAGGATTGGACTTGCTAAAGAAAAGGATGGTCTTTACTACTTGGAGGCATCTAAAGAATCCAGAGGAGACCAACCAATGTCGCTTCTCAGTACGTCAAATAAGGACACCCTATGGCTATGTCACTATTGGCATCCATCATTTAATGTTTTGAAAATCATGTTTCCACACTTATATGAAAACTCAGATACCTCAAAATTCCACTGAGTCTTGTGAATTAGCTAAACATACTCGTGCATATTTTCCAAGTAGCAACAATAGAAGCTCTCAACCTTTTCAATTGATCCATAGTGATATATGGGGACCATGAAGTGTACCTAATATTTCTGGGGCACTCTGGTTTGTAACTCTTATTGATGATTGTACTAGGGTTACTTGGCTCTATTTGCTCAAACAAAAGTCTGATGTAAGCACTATCATTCCCATATTTCACTCAATGATTAAAAATTAGTTTGGGGTTAATATTAAACGGTTTAGGTCTGACAATGCTAGGGACTATTTCAACCAAACTTTGTTCTCTTATTTCCAATCCTATGGGATCATTCATGATTCTCATGTGTCTATACCCCTCAAGAAATTGGAATGGCAGAGAGGAAAAATGGCCATCTTCTTAAGACAACACAAGCACTTCTTTTCATAGGGAAGGTTCCAAAAAATTATTGGGGAGAAGTTGTTCTCACTACCACATATATAATAATAAATAGACTTCCCTCACGTACCCTTGAAACCAAGATCCCAGTTGAAATACTAAATAGTTTTTTCCTTGATGGTCTCATTCCTAGGATATTCAGATGCACGACTTTTGCTCATGTCCCTAGTCAAAACCTAGACAAACTTGAACCTCGGGCTATTAGATGTGTCTTTCTTGGTTATTCAGCAACTAAAAAAGGTTACAACTGTTTTAATCCTACTACTAAAAAATGGTATATCTTTGCAAATGTCACCTTCCTTGAAACACCCTTTTTTCTCTAATCTGAGCCCTTTATTATATCCATAACTGAGCCGCCAACTGAACAAATTAACTTTGGGTCAGAATTAGAAGCTGAACTGATACAAATTTTTCCACTGAGACCACTTGAGTACAAAGAGAAGCCACCCAAACTGTCACAGGACCTGTCCCGAGAGATGGTTCAAGATTTAGCAATGTCTACACAAGGAGAAAAAGCATTCCAGACATGCTGCAATTCCATGAATCCAACCCTAGTTCTGAGCCAAAAAATGTAGAGAGATCTGAACCAGACAACGAGGAAACATTCGACTTTAAAAAAGACCTTGATCTTCCAATAACCATCTTAAAAAGTACCAGAAACTGCCCAAAAAAACATTTCTATCCTCTATCAAATTATGTTTCACTTGATAGATTATCAACTAACCATAAGAGCATTTTTGTTAGCTTGAGTTCTGTTATTATTCCTAATAATGTTGCTGAAGCTTTAGCAAAGAAAGAACGGAGAGATGCCATGAAGGTGGAGATGGAAGCATTGGAGAAAAACAATACATGGGAAATCGTGGACAAACCCAAAGAAAATATATTGTTGACTACAAATGGATATTCACAGTAAAATATAATGTTGATGGATCTTTGGAAAGGTACAAAGCCAGGTTGGTGGCCAAGGGATACACTCAAGCTTACGGAATAGACTGCGATGAGACCTTTGCACCGATTGCCAAGATGGATACTTTAAGGATCCTTCTGTCCTTAACTGCCCACTTTGACTGGAAACTTCTACAATATGATGTTAAAAATGTGTTTCTTCATGAAAAACTAGAGGAAGAAATCTACATGAATATCCCTTGGGTTTGAAGGAGACCGGCAAAATAAGCTGTGCTGACTCCAAAAGGCACTTTATGGATTGAAACAATCCCCTAAAGCCTAGTTTGGGAGGTTCTCCAAAGCTATGAAGAGATTTGGCTACAAACAAAGCCAAGGAGATCACACGTTGTTTACTAAACATTCATAAACATTTGAGGTAACAATTCTTTTAGTTTATGTTGATGATATTATAGTAACTAGCAATGATGAAAACGAGAAGGAGACACTGAAACAGAGACTGATCCAGGAATTTGATCTCAAAGTGCTTGGAAGATTGAAGTATTTCCTAGGGATTGAAGTAGTATATTCTAACTAGGGAATCTTTATATCCCAACAAAAATATATAACTAATTTGTTGGCAGAGACAAGAACTATTGGGTGCAGACCCACTTTAACTCCAATGGATTCTAATCACAAGCTATGTAAAATTGAGGAGGAACCAACAATAGACAAAAAAATGTGTCAGACACTAGTTGGAAAACTAATATATTATGCATGAACCAAAGGAATCTCATCTTCAAGCTGCTTACATGGTTCTGCATTACTTGAAGGGCAATCCCAGAAAGGGAATTTTGTTCAAAAGGAATGAACGACTTAATCTTGAAACCTACACCGATGCAGATCATGCTGGTTCTCTTGTTGATAGAAGATCAACAACCCGATATTGTATTTTCTGTGGTGGAAACTTAGTGACATGGAGGAGTAAAATACAGAATATGGCGGATAGATCATCAGCTGAATCAGAATTCAGGTAAATTGCTCAAGGAGTATGTGAGTTATTATTACGGATAAAACTTACAACCATAGCTAATCATGATCACATACATACAAAAATAAACAAGATAAGCTCTCCTTACAAAATCAACACAAGCACAAGCAATAGAAGGAACAAAAACAGTTAGCTCCCTTACCTGGAATATTACTTCAACTCTAACCCTTGATACTTCACGACTTCGTTATTGCTCTTAATGCTAAAAAGCTCACTAATAAAAACCCTAATTACTCTTGAGGTCTTATTTCATGTTTACTACTCTTGTCCAATCCCAAAGAAACAAGCTCAAATTTATTAATCTTCCAAATTTAATTTTAGTAAATCTCTAAAATAAAAATGTTGCTCTTGGGAGTTGAAACCAATACCTCCATATGTTAAACAATACTCTAACTAAATGAGCTATGTGAAGAAATGGACTTCAAACCTAACTCAACTAAACAAGACTAGCTTGTAAGGTGAGATATGCAATCACTTATTCTAAAAATTATAATTTAAATTCATAATTCTACTTAATTAAATTTCCAAAGGTCTTACACACTCCCTTTCTCAACGAAAAATTAATAAAACAAAAAATCACACCAATCCCCACTCACTAAAGATAAAGAAGTCCTACTTAACGAAAATAACTAATCTCTTGACCCACTCAACTGATATTTACAATTTTAACCTTTCCCCTTTCTTTCTTTCTATAACAAGCTTGCAGAGGATTTTTCAATTTTAGAAGTTCCCTAAATTCTTTCCTAACATTTTATTTGCCTAACTAACAAGAAAGTCCCTCAAATCCTTGCCATATTAACTTTCAGTAGTGCTCCTCAGTATGAATATTCCCTTAATTTCTTAGTTTCACCTTCCTCCAATCCCTCATTGCCACTTGTTGCCATTGTTATTTTTCTCCTCCTCAACCAAATGGTTTCCCTTCTTTCTCTTGTGCAGTATTAGACCTTTATGATTTATTGTTTGGCCTACAGGACTCCTCCTATAAGTGGGTAATGGTAAGGGGCTAATCATCATCTGTCCAACTTACAAGAAATGAAGGGGAAACACTTGGAGGAGAGTTTTCTCTCCAAACCATATTTATTGAATAAAATTCATCCTCTTCTTTCATATTCTTGATTCTTAGTTTGTAATTTATTGAATAAAGTACATGTCTTCTTTCATATTCTTTATTCTTAGTTTGTAACAGATTTCTTCTTTTGTTCCCAGATAATTACAATTCATGAAGTTATGAATATCCTGTAAACACTCACCATTCCTAGGTAGCTTCCTATTAGAAGTTTCTGTCTCCCTTCCCTATCAATTAAGTATAATGCACAAAGTGCACCTGAAGAGAAACAAAAGATAAGAGCAATCAGAACCAGATTTCTAGAAGAAATTTATATTCATTAGTAGAGAAAAGTCCAAACCTGCAAAGTTAGTAAGCCCAACAAACAAGCTTGCTACAGCACCACTTTCAACTCCAACTTCTTGAAAGGTCAACGATGAAAAATAAAGAACTCCATTAATGCCTGCAAACTGCTGCAGTACAAAAAGAGCACCTCCAATAAAGGCAACTGCAATCATACAAGAAAACCCACACAAATTTTATACATCCAAGTTTCAAGTAGCATGCACAAGTAATGATGATAAATATGTACTTGTGTATAAAAGAAGAAAGTTCTGTTTTATGGATCTTGACTTGTTAATTTTAAGTGCTTGACTTGTTAATTTTAAGTGCTTGACTTGTTAATCAATCAATTAGGCTACTAGGACAGGGTAAAGTATAATTTTCCAATCGGTGAATGCAGCCTACTATCTAATACTTATAGCCAACACCACCTCTACACAACCTCTAGAGTGTGGCTCCTCCAAGATCTCTGACCATCTGCTGTCTGAATCGCTACCATCACTCTTGCATACTGACTGAAATTCCTCAATTGCGCTATCAATTTCGGATTCCCCCCAAAGCTCACGTATTACTGTTTTAGCATCATTTATTCTCCCAGCCTGAGCAGAAATGTTAAAAGCTGTATAAAGTGTAACAGTATATATATAAATAAAAAGCTACTACCTTGCAAAGCCACCGTGGACTATCAACAGTAAACTGCATACCAATTGCAACCAGAATACCTGGGATGCTAGCAATATACAGCATTGTCCTCCACCTGAAATATGTTTTGTTGGAACAAAATATACATTATTTGGAAAACAATTTTGAAAACTAAAGCCATATAATTGATGGAAGAATCAACGTGAATTTGCATGAGCACACACAATTTCAAATTGTGTTTATAATTCTTCCACTTTATAAACACAATTTGGAAAGTAAACTAAATTTTGCATTTTGATAATGGAAGGGAATATGTACACCATGACATGTCTAAATTCCTTTCTGAAAATGGTATTGTTTCCGAGCTTGTGTGTGCATATACCATGACAATATAACATTATTAAGATGTCTGTTTCTAAATCTTATTGGGAAGAGGTTGTCCCAACTATTGCCTATCTTATCAACTGATTATCCTCTTGAGTTCTATATGGACTTAATCCTATTGAATCTCTATCTTTTATTTTTCCATCTATTCATTTTCTCTTTAGCCTTCATTGACGGGTATTGAGATGTATTGTGTTTGTCAATGTTCATAGTCATTAAAGCTTTTTACCTTTATGGATGTCACTTTTCATGAATCTAAATGTTTTAAAATGTGTCAGCTTAAAGGGAAAGTGATTCTTTCAGATCTCTTAGAGTTGTCTTTTGTCCCTTTGGCATCCCAAACTAATACTACCTTTGGTACTCCTAGCACATCTCCTTGTACATTTCTCAGTTTACTTTACACAACAACGAAAGTTGCAATTAAATCACACGGTCAAAGGCTCCAAGGATCAGAAACTCTGATACCATCTCAAGTCTCCTTACATACATCTGAATGTGTGTGTGTTTGTGTATAGAATTGTATATGTTCTGATTGTATTGTGTGTATAATGCACAGCACACAATATGTATTTATACTATTGAATAGAATCAATTACAATAAAGGCTCATAATAATATAGAATCAATCACCCTAATTTACGAGATTATGTAACGGTTGATTTCCTAGAAATCTGTAACTGCGGTTATATTCTGACACTCTGATAGAAACTAGGAAAAACTGAAAAAGATAGTATGTATTATTCAGCAATTTATGCAGTAAAACAGTAATGGGCTATAATTCTGCAGCAACACAATAATTCCAGAGTCATAGACTCCTCCAGAGAATACCTCTCCTTCCACTCCAAAAGACTAACTAACCCCCCTCCACCACTCTCCTCTCTCTCATATACCCAAACCCACCAAAATAGAATCTTTTACACGTCAGCCCTGCTTCCTAACTAATTTCTCACTCCTTCCCCATTTGGCCCCACTTTCTTTCTTCTGGTATAAACATTCCATATCTTGGGCCTAGTGTCAATAATTGTGCCTTGTTGAGTAACAGGCCCATGCTCCTTTCTCACTGTATGACTCTTATTTGGAGTCCTATCACACTCCCCCTCAAGCTGGAGCATATATTGTTAAAAATGTACTCAATCCGAGATCCTCTAAGGGACTTGGTGAATACCTTAGCTAGCTGATTGCTAGAGTTGACAAAATCAATAGTGATTTCTCCATAGAGCACCTTTTCTCTAACAAAGTGACAATCAATTTCAATGTGTTTGGTTCTTTCATGGAAGACCAGGTGTGATGCAATGTGAAGTACAGCTTGATTGTCACAAATAAGCTTTGCTTCAGCCTAAGCCACGTAAGCTCACAAGTGGCTGCTTCCATAACATGGTATTCTGCTTCTACACTAGATTTGACAACTATATTTTGCTTCTTGCTCCTCCATGTGATAAGACTACCTCTGATAAGAACACAGTACCCAGAAGTGGATCTTCTATCTGGTGATCCTGCCCAATCCGCATCAGAGTAACAAGTGATCTTAGTACTGCCTTTGTCTTCATATAATAATCCTTATCCTAGAGCCTTTTTTATGTAACGAAGAATACGTGTCACAACATCCCAATGGCTATCACAAGGAGCATTTAGAAATTGGCTTACCACACTAATCGCTGAAAGTAATGTTGGGTCTGGTGATGGTAAGATAGTTAAGTCTACCTACCAAGCGACGATATCTTTTCATGTCTTTCAATGGCTCCTCCTGACCCAAAAGAAGCTTGATATTGGGATCCATAGGAGTATCACAAGGACGACAATCAAGCATAGCAATTTCAGTAAGAATGTCCAGGGCATACTTACGTTGATTAATGACAATTCCAGAAGCAGATTGAGCAACTTCAATGCCTAAGAAATATTTGAGAGGGCCCAAATCTTTAGTATGAAATTGCTATGAAAGGGTGATCTTTGAATTGTCGAATTCCAGGCTCATCATCACCCGTGATGACAATGCCATCAACAAAAACAAGGTAAATGCACTTGCCAAAAGAGGATTGGAAGTAGAAGACAGAGTCCAAGGAGGTTGCTTAAAAGCATAGAGAGACCATTGAGTCTTACAAACAAGACGAGAATCATTGGGAGCAAGGAAACCAGGAGGTTGTTGTTGGGAATCCAAGTGTGAGTCTAAGTCCCACATTGGCTAGAAATGAGGAAATATAGCACTATATAAGGATAAAGACCCATAAATTCATTGCCTTAAGGTTTTTGGTTGATAGTGGTGTCAATACCTTTTGTGGTTGAGCTCAAGTCTCATTGGTATTGTATCTCCCTAGTGAAACCCCCTCTATAGACCTAACAACTGGTATTAGAGCCAATGGTTAAAACCGGCTCAAGCAAGTGTAGGTCCTTGTATCGAAAGTCTTCCTGACAAGGATTCCAGGTAAGCGTGTCCCGTTAAGATGAACGACGGTACGAGAAGGGGTACTTGTTGTTGGGAATGCTTCCATTGGAGGGGGAGTGTACCAATGTGGTTGAAGGGACTCACCCTTGAGGGAGAGATTGTTAGGAATCCAAGTATGAGTCTAAGTCCCACATTGGCTAGAAATGAGAAAGTAGAGCACTATATAAGGATAAAGGCCCATAAACTCATTGCCTTAAGATTTTGGGTTGAGAGTAGTGTCAATACGTTATGTGGTTGAACTCAAGTCTCATTGGTGTTGTATCTCCAGTGAAACCCCCTCTATAGACCTAACAATTGTTCCATATAAACTTCTTCCTACAATTCACCATGTAAATGCATTTTCAATATCTAGCTGATGAAGAGGCCAATGATGAATAGCAGCCATAGCTAGAAAGAGACGAACAAAAGTTATTTTGGCCATAGGAGAAAGGGTGTCCCCATAATCTACACCAAAAATTTGTGTATATTGGCGACCAAACGAGCTTTTAACCGATCAATATGACCATCAGGTCTAATTATCTGTATAAACCCAATGAAAGCCAATAGTTTGATTGCCAGGAGGTAAACGAACAAGTTCCCATGTGCCATTAGAATGGAGTAAAGATCTTGTGTTGAATATAAGAGTGTGAGGAACCTGATTATTAAGGACAGAGGAAGGCATGCGGTTGATCAAATAACATGCTGTCAAAATGAAATCAACCCAGAATCGAAGAGGAATATTGTGGTTAAGAAGAAGAGTATGGGCAGTTTTAACCAAGTGTCGACTCTTTCTTTCAGCGACACCATTCTGTTGTGGTGTGGGAGAGCAAGATGTTTGATGGAGGATACTGTGTGAACTCAGAAAAGACTGAAATTGGGAAGAAATATATTCATGAGCATTGCCAGTGCGTAAAATTTTAATAGATGTGCCAAATTGATTTTGAATTCTAGTCGAAAAACCTTGGAAAATAGAAAAAACATCAGAACGATTTTTCATCAAGAATACCCAAGTAAATCAAGAGAAATTGCCAATGAATGTAACAAAGTAATAAAAACCCAAAGTAGAACAGACAAGACTAGGATCCTAAATATCGGAGTGAACTAAGGCAAAATGTGGCAAAGCACTTTTATTAACCGACAAGACTCACATTGAAAAGATAAACTATGTGAAAGACCGGGAATCATGAGACGCATTTTGGTAGGATTAGGATGACCTAAGTGTTGATGCTCAAGAGCATGAGACACAATGGAGATACAAGCAACCGATTGTGACAGATAGTATAATCCTCGAGACTCATGTCCGGCTTCAGATAGTATTAACAAAAAGAACAGAGTAATTTTGGGTGCGAGTGAGCTTGCTTATGGAGATTAAATTAAAGGACAACCAAGAATATAAAGCACAAAATCTAGGGTAACATTAAAAGAAGGATGTGTTTGACCAATGCCATGAACTTTTATTTGAGAGCCATTTGCCATGGTAACGGAGGGTAAAGAATCCAAATAAGTGAGTTGAGAGAAAAATGACTTGTTACTAGACATATGATCATAGGCACCAGAGTCAAGAATCCAAGGTCCAAGGGAGGAGGACTTGGAAATACAGGCTATAGGATTACCAGATTGAGTAATGACGACGACAAGTTGTGTAGGCTGCATGGCTGCCTTGTATTGGAGAAACTCATTACAGGCATCAACTGAAATTGAAACCTTATCTGATGGTTTTGGAGGATTCACTTGAGGAATATTAGTTGTCTTGTGTTATTGTCGTGCCTTTGTATGACATTCTGCCTCAGTATGGCCATATCATAGAAAAAAGTTGCAACAAGGGCATTTATCACGATATCTACAACTTGAGTGTGAGCTTTTGGAATCCATGGGACAAGTACCTGAAAAGGGCTAAAACGGGGGGCCTGGGTGTAAGGAAGGAGATAGAGGGAGAGCCAACAAGTGAGTTGCGCCGGAACAATGAACAAAACGCAAGCAGAGACAAGTGCTGAGACAGACGCGCCAGAAAGAAACTACGCGTGAGGGTGAGTGCAGCGGCGGATTGGAACGATGAACAAAGTGCAGCGTGGTCATTGGAGGCAAACGGTCCGGATCACAATAGGCACATAATAAATATGGAATCAATCACCCTAATTTACGAGATTATGTAACGGTTGATTTCTTAGAAATTTGTAACCACTGATTATATTCTAACAATATGTATGTATGTATGTATATATATATATATATATATATATATATGTGTGTGTGTGTGTGTGTGTGTGTGTATATATATATATTTACGTTGATTGGATAATTTAGGAAACAAGCACAACCTATTCTAGGAAACAAATCGTTGAGATTGTGGGATTGATATGCTAGTAATACAACCAAAATACAACCAATATACAAAATTGAAACTAATAGAATTAAAATCTAAAACTTCCTATAGTATTGTGACAGAATAAAAACTAAAACTTAAAACATCTCAACACTCTCCAACCAATTTAACATGAAAATACAAGTCAAAATTGTGATTTACACACCAAACACATGAATCTACAAGGAAAAAATACAAAGAAACTCACCAGTGTGGATCATTCTCAGAGGGTATTCCAAGAATTAGTGAAGTAATAATGCCAAGGCAAGTGCCAATTTGGCATAAAGACCCAAGGGCACCCCTATATTTTGTTGGAGCTACCTATACCACATGATAGCAAAGAGTCATGAGTGAGAAAGGCTTGTTATTTTTGTTTTAAAATGTCTTTCCTCGACATATCAAAAACAAAAGCACAGAAAAAAAAAGAAGAAGCATAAACCATCTTCGTTAGAAAGGACCAAACACATTGAGATTGACTGTTATTTTATTCGAGAAAAGATCAAGAGACATCAAGACTGAGTCTGTTAATTCAAGTGATCAATTAACAGATATTTTCACAAAATCTTTACAGGGACTTAGAATTGATTATATTTGTAATAAGCTTGGTACATACGATTTATATGCACCAACTTGAGGGGGAGTGCTAAATATTGTTAAGATATTATTAGTTACAACATATTTTTAGTTACAAAATCTTATGTTAGTCACAATAATGTGTATTTGGGCTTAGTCCATATTTTCCTTTATTATTCTTCATTATAAATATATTACCCTATGTATATATTAATCCTATACCTATGTGTATATTTTCCTATTTTCTTAATTTTTACTAAAAATATGTTATTTCTCCTTATGCCAAATGTTAGATATATCGCATTAATTAAGGAAACATAACGTCTATTGTTTATTAGAGAAAATAGATATTGTTTGATATTTGTAGATATTGTTTATTACAATATCTTCTATTTACCATATTTATGTTTGGTTGTCATATTTACTTATATCACTCTTTATTATAAATACATTCATCCTATGTGTATTTTAGACACACGGGAGACTAACCCTATATAATTTTCCTCAATATTCAACACCAAATGATAAATGTCATTTGGGGTGTCAACAGAACTAAGATGCCAAAGTACACATTGATGCCTAACATGATTTTTATTTAAAAAAAATAAAGAGGGAGATTTGAGGAAGAAAAGTAATCTAATCTTATTTCTTAATAATTAGATCAAAGTTTACACTAAAGTATTTATAGTCTCAGTACAGCTATCATAGTGACAGTTGTATAACTGAAAATATTAACGGCATATAGTCATGTATGTAACAGACTTACTACTTTGTTAAGAACTAATTGCCCAAGAGACAGTTGAATAATGACTCTTCCATTATGAGTAACATAAAGGTATTAGGAGTAAAGGGTAAACTGTACAGATGAGATAAGTCGGACAAGAAAATGATTATGTACAAAGCTAAAGTTGATATCCACATGTACCTCAGATATATATATTGGAACAAGAACCGTATTCACACCTATACCAAGACCAACAAGAAATCTTCCCCCAATTACCTCATTCAAGGAGTGAGCTTGTGCACTGTAAAACAATTAGAACATGTATGTTAACAATATGAGTTATAGCAAAGGACCTACAATTTCACATCAAAAAGCTTGCAGTCTGTGGGCAAATATGCATTGATGATCAAATTGGAAAAGTCAATTATGTTATAATCATAAATGACATATCCGTAATAAATCATGTTTTCGAACAAACAGTTAAAAATAGTAGCTAACAATGCAATAGTAGAATAACTTTACACGCTAGTTGCTTTTCAAAACAAGGGAAATAAGTTTGGGCATTTAAGTTAGCTCAAGAAAGTTTAATTATGAGAAACATGTGATACTGAACAATCATTGACTCCATACGCCAATGGACAAATAGTCACAGATTTTTATCTTAGCTTGAGAAAATACGAGTTTTTTCTTTTTTTTCTCTATAATTCATGAAGTTAGGTGAAAAAATTAAATTATATTCAGATCAACTAGAGAAGACAACATGAGAAATTTATGAAAGAGAGAAGATTGAGCTGAAACCATGTATTTTTGAGATCATTAATGCTTTGTTTACATTGAGAAAATGGAAACAATAAAAATAATAGAGAAGATTTAATATCCTATAATAATAAAGATATAATACGAGAATAAATAAAATCTTCCTAACAATAGATGTATGATCTAGATATACTTCATTGCATAAGATATGCTACTCATTTCTATAATTATAATAACACTCCCCTCAAGTTGCAGCATATAAGTCATTTGTGCCCAACTTGCTATAGGTATGATCGATCCTTGGTTATCTTAGAAACTTGGTGAATATGTCAATCAATTGTTTCTTAAAGTTGACAAATGTAGGGTTGATGTCTCCAAACTCTAGTTTTTCTCGTATGAAATAACAATCCACGTCCATATGTTTGGTCATCTCATGAAAGACATGACTAAACATACTGTACAATGTTTCTGTTAGGACATGACCTCCTATTATGAAGGTCTATTAAAGAAAAAACGAAGGAAAAGGAAACTACAACTTACTGTTTAAATTAAAACAGTTGTAAAATATGCTAGTAGTTATGTTGTCAGGAAGATTGTATATATAGGTTTCTTTAGTGGTCTTGGAAAAAGAAAATGGAAGCACCGGAGAAGTCTTTAGCAAATGGGCTTCAGTTACCACAGGGTTTGAAGCAAGATTATATGCAAGGTTGACCCAAATGGAAGTGGATTTGGAATCCCATTTTGCACAACAAAATTCACACATGCCACGAATGGAAAAGATCATGGAAAGATTTGTGAAAGAAGGATGTCGGAAAGGTTCTAGTGTAACAAATTCTATGAATCAGAGTCTTCGATGAAATTACACAAGAAAAAGAATTAGTGAGTGCAACATTATTGGCAAACAAGAATTGTGACAAATGGAAGCAATTGGACATTCCTCTATTTGAGGGACAACATGTTATGGGATGTATAAGAAAATTTGAGCGTTATTTCAACTTGAGAGGGGTACAAAAAGAGGTAAAAATGGAAGCACTAATGGAAGGGATGGAAGGCATTGTGCTATCTTGCTTTCAATGGTGGGAAGCGTGCAACCCAAATCAGTCTTGGTTTGGTCTCAATAATGCTCTTATTCAAAGGGTCCAACTGGTTTTGATGGGAAACCCTTTCAAATTGTTGTTGGCCTTAAAGCAAAAAGAATTCAGTGACCGAATTCATCACCCAATTTGAAAGATTCACTGGAGTCATTAAGGGGTTGGATGAGAAGTATTTGGTGAGGATTTTTTCCAATGGGTTGAAAGAGAATGTTTTCGTTGTGATGAAAAATATAGCAAAATCTTGTTTGCAAGAATAAACAACTCAACAACATGATGTTAATAAAAGGGCATGAGGAAGAAGACAAGCACAAAAATGGAGAAACTTTTTGTAATCGCTGAACTTTTCCCATAATTTTACCTTGAGAACAAACAAGGTGAATCTTGATGGGTCGAGTAGTGTTAGGACACTACCTCCAAGGGTGTCAAAGGGGGTCTAGCCCGACGGGCGAGCATGCCAACCGGACACCAAAAGAGTGGGTCGGGATAGGGTTTCCAACCCACAAACTCGTTGACACCCAGCTCGTTTGTGCTGGCGACCTAACAGGTTGCAGGGTGGGTTACCGCTGGTCGGCCCCCAACCCATTACCATGATTATGTGTTGTGTGGTAGGTTTAGCACGCTCATTCATTTTTTTTTCTCTGTGTTGTGTTGTGCAAGAGGCGTCAAGCAGAAACATTCTTCGTTGCCCTCTTCCTTTCTCAGGCATATGATATTCTCTTCCTCAACTACGAAGCCCAGAGTCCATGTCCATCTTCTTCATTACTCTTCTTTCTCTCCGCGACTGGAGTTTCGCGAGTTGGGTTTCGAGTTAGATTGGGGGTTTTTGATTGACGGTTGATCTGATTTTGTTTTTCCTTGTTCACTCCGCAATTGGAGTTTGGTTTGAGTTTGATTGGGGCTTTTCAATTAGGGTTTCATCTAATTTTGTTTCTCAGGTTAGGGTTTGAATTTAATTGGGGGGTTTCAATTGGGGTTTGATCTTGATTTTGTTTCTCCTTGTTCTATCCGCGATTGGAGTTTCTCGTGTTAGGGTTTAGTTCGATTGGGGTTTTTGATCTGTGATTGGGGATTTTCGATTGGGATATTTTTATATGTGATTAGGGTCGATCTGTTATTGGGGATTTTCGATCTGTATCTTATTGGAATTTCTCGATCTGGTAGTGGTAATTTTGTGGGTTGGGATTTTTGCAAAATGGGTTTTTTGCATATTGTGTTTTTCTCTTTTTGCAGATTGGGGTTTTGTTGTAGATTTGGATGTGATGATTTTTTGGGATGGAGTTGTTTATGGAGAAGGGTTCTCATTGTAGAGATGGAGACGGTGGATCTCTTGCACCAGTGATGGAGGAAACGAAGGCAGATGATGATGAAGAACACAATGAAAAGGATGAAGAAATGGCAGGTCAGCCCGCCAACATGTCTGACCCACCCTATGACGGGATGAGTTCACTTTTGCTACCCGTTTTTTGATGTCGGGCTAACCCAACACGACCCGAATTTGACGGGCCAAAAGCGGGTCAGGCCAAAACTAATCAGGTTGGCCCAAATTTTACATCCCTAACGACTTCCTATTGTGAAGGTGTTGTTGGTAGGATATTAAATGTATTCTTACAAGTAGTTAGAAGGTTCTACAGATCTCATGTAAATATTACTTTAGGGTTTGAGTTCTCTATATACAGAAGTTGTTGTACTGTTTCAAATGAATTAATTGAATAAAATTTTCTTTCAACAAGGGGATTATTGTTTAAGAGATGAAAAATTAAAAATGGAAAAGTATACTGGTGCAGATTATGTAGGTTGAGTCATAGATAAGAAGTCCACCGCAGGATATTGCATGTTCTTAGGTGGAAATTTGGTTACTTGGAGAAGTAAGAAACAATATGTTGTTGTAAGGTCTAGTAGGCTGAATTCCGAGCTATGGCACAAGAGTGTGTGAATTGTTATGGATGAGAATTATTCTAAATGATCTTAAAATGACATGTCAAGAACCAATGATCATTTATTCTGACAACAAGTAAGCTATTAGCATTGCTCTCAATCCAATTCAGCATGATAGGACCAAACACATAGAGATAGATCGACACTTTATTAAAGAGAAATTGGATAGTGGCCTTATCACTACTTCCTACATCCCATTTGGACTTTAGTTAACATATCTATTTACAAAAGGTCTTCCCACTAAGCGATTTCATGATCTCACATGCAAACTAGGAATGATAGATATCCATTCACCGAAATGAGGGGAAGTGTTGTTAGTTGGATGTTAAATGCAATTCAGAAAGTTATTGGTAGGACATTAAATGTACTACTAGAAGTTGTTAGGAGTTGTTAGATTGTTCTAGAGATCTCATGTAATTATTACTCTAGGGTTTGAGTTCTCTAAATATAGAAGTTGTTGTACTGTTTCAAGTGAATCAATTGAATAAAATTTTCTTTCTTTCATATTAATTCTGTCAATTAAAGGTCTACTAAAGAAGAACAAAAGGAAATGGAAAATACAGCTGGTTGTTTCAATTACAACAATTATAACATTTGTTATTAGTCATGTTGTTGGGAAGCTTGTATATATAATATAGGTGTTGTTAGAATATAATCTATATATAGTGTGACAGATTTATGGAAAATCAACCATTACATAATCTCAGAAATTAGTATGATTGATTCCTAATTATTATATATCTTTATTGTAATTGATTCTATTCAATAGTATAAATACATATTGTGTGGTCTACATTAGACACACAATATATTTAGAACATAGTTATATATGGTATCAGTAGTTTAAGGTTTCGATTTTGAATTTCTTTTTTCTTCTTTTTTTTCGGGTGAACAATATTCGTGGCAATTGGGCACCCCTATGCTCTGTCACCGGGCTTCTTTTTCCACCGATGCCCACTACGTTCGTCATTCTAATTCGCCAATACACACGCCTTCACACGTGGTTTGTTCTTGGTGCGTCTGTCTCACGTGCCTGTCTCCGATTGCGTTTTGCTCACTATCCCGACATGACCCACTTGCCGACACACCCTCTTTCTCCTTCCTCACACCTAGGCACTCCTTTTTAGCCCATTTCATGTACTTTTCTGATGGCTTCCGAAAGCTCACACTCAATTCGTGGTGCATATCGTGGTAAACGCCCTCGTTGCAATTTTTTTCAGTAATATGACCATACTGAGGCAGAATGTCGTACAAAGGCACGACAACAACACAAGACAACTAATATTGCTCAGGTCAATTCTCCAAAACAATCAGATGATGTTTAAATTTCAGTTGATGCCTATAATGAGTTTCTCCAATACAACGCAGCCAGGCAGCCTACACAACTTATCGTCGTCGTTGCTCCGGTGCCTCTGATTTTATGTTTGGTAACAAGTGCCTTTTCTCTCAATTGACTTATTTGGATTCTTTACCCTCTGTGACCATGGCAAATGTCTATCAAATAAAAATTCATGGCATTGGTCAAACACGCCGTTCTTCTAATCTTACCCTAGATTTTGTGCTTTATATTCCCAGTTGTCCTTTTAATTTAATCTCCATAAGCAAGCTCACTCGCACCCAAAATTACTCTATTCTTTTTGTTAATAATTTTGTTCTTGTCCAGGATTGGCGTACTAGACAGACAATTGGAGCAGAACATGAGTCTCGAGGATTATACTATCTGTCACAATCGGTTGCTTGTATCTCCACTGCGTCTCAAGCACTTGAGCATCAATGCTTGGGTCATTCTAGTCCTAGCAAAATGCGTCACATGCTTCCCAGTCTTTCTCACAAATCGTCTTTTCAATGCGAGTCTTGTCAGTTAGGAAAACTCACTCGTCATACCTATGGTACTCGAGTTAATAAAAGTGCTTTTTCACCTTTTGCCTTAGTTTACTTCGATATTTGGAGTCCTAGTCGTGTCTATTCTACCTTGGGTTTTTATTACTTCGATACTTTCATTGACAATTTCTCCGATGTACTTGGTTATTCTTGATGAAAAATCGTTCTGATGTTTTTTCTATCTTCCAAGGTTTCTCGACTAAAATTCAAAATCAATTTGACACATCTATTAAAATTTTACTATTAAAATTTTACACACTGATAATACTCGTGAATATGTCTTCCCAATTTCAGTCATTTCTGAGTTAACAGGGTATCCTCCATACACATCTTGCTCTCACACACCACAACAAAATGGTGTCACCAAAAGAAAGAATTAACATTTGGTTGAATCTGCCTGTACCCTCTTTTTTCACCACAATATTCCTCTTCAATTCTGGGAGATGTCATTTCGATAACATGTTATTTCATCAACCGCATGCCTTCCTTCATCCTTAATAATCAGGTTCCTCACACTCTGTTATATCCAACACAAGATCTTTACTCTATTCCTCTTCATGTCTTTGGTTGCACATGCTTTGTACATGACCTTACTCCAGTTAAAGATAAACTTTCTGCCAAATCTCTCAAATGTATTTTCCTTTTTTACTTATGCCTTCAAAAGGGCTCTCGTTGTTTTTCTCCTCAACTCAACCGATATATAGTTTCTGTTGATGTCACCTTTGTCGAGACTACCCCCTTCTACACTTCGACTATATTGGATGATAATCTTATAGTAGACTCTTCAGAAGTCTCGCTTGTTCCGACTCAAGTAATTGCTTCTCCTCAACGTCCTTTGCTACAATACCACAGACAAGTTTAAACTCCAATTGTGACTCACTCTACTAATTCTCAAACATCATCTCCTACTCCGACCACCCCACTACCCACTCTTTCTACACCTGAACTTCCTATTGCGATACGAAAAGGTACTCGTTCCTCTCGTAATCCCAATCCTCTGTATTTTCTTACCATTAATTGTGATTGTTGTCTCAATCATATTTCTCCTTTGTTTCTTCTTTGAATTTTGTGTCTATTCCTAAGACTATAAGTGAAGCCATGACAATGGTAGAGGAGATAGCAACCTTCCATTCTAATGGCACTTGGGAACTTGTTCCTTTTCCACCTGCCAAGCAAATTGTTGGTTGTCGTTGGGTTTATACAGTGAAAATTGGACCTGACAGTCATATTGATCAGTTAAAAGCTCACTTGGTCGCCAAAGAATATACACAAATTTTGTGTCTACATTATGGAGACACCTTTTTCCTATGGCCAAAATAACTTATGTTCATCTCTTTCTGGCTGTGGCTGCTATTCATCATTGGCCTCTCATCAGTTTGATATTAAAAATGCATTCTTACATGGTGAAATGCAGGAAAAAGTTTATATGGATCAACCCCCTAGTTTTCTTGCTCCTGGCGATTCTCGTCTTGTTTGTAAGCTTCAATGGTCTCTCTACGGTTTGAAGCAATCTCCTCGGGCTTGGTTTGGTCGTTTCAGTTTTGTCTTAATTCAGTTTGGCATGACCAAGTGTGAGGCTGATCATTCTGTCATCTACTTCCATTTCTCTTCTGGCAAGTGCATTTACCTTGTTTATGTTGATGACATTGTCATCACGGGTTAAGATGAGACTGAATTTCGATAAATCAAAGAGTACCTTCCACAGCAATTTCATGCTAAAGAATTGGGCCCTCTAAAATATTTCTTAGGCATTGATGATCAATCTGCTTCTGGAATTGTCATTAATCAACATAAGTATGCCCTGGTCATTCTTACTGAAATTGTATGCTTGACTGTCGTTCTTGTGGTACTCCTATGGATCCCAATATTAAGCTTCTTCTAAGTCAAACTATCTCACCATCACCAGACTTGACATCACTTTCGCGGTTAATGTGGTAAGCCAATTTCTAAATGCTCCTTGTGAAAGCCATTAGGATTTTGTGACACATATTCTTCGATACATAAAAAGGGCTCCAAGACGAGGATTATTGTATGAAGACAAAGGCAGTACTAAGATTACTTGTTACTCTGATGAGAATTGGACAGGATCACCATCAGATAGAAGATCCACTTTTTGGTACTGTGTTCTTATGGGAGGAAACCTTATCTAATGGAGACGCAAGAACCAAAATATAGTTGCTAGATCTAGTACAAATGTAGAATATTGTGCTATGGCAACAACCACTTGTGAGCTTACGTGGCTTAGGTAACTACTACTACTACAACTAAAAATAGGGGGTTTCCATGAAGCAAAGCTTATTTGTGACAATTAAGCTGCACTTCACATTGCATCAAACCAAGTCTTCCATGAAAGAATCAAACACATAGAAATTGATTGTAATTCTTTTAGAGAAAATGTGCTCTCTGGAGCAATCACTACTGATTTTGTCAACTCTACCAATCATCTGGCTGATGTATTCACCAAGTCCCTTAGAGGCCCTCGGATTGAGTACATTTGTAACAAGCTTGGTGCATATGATTGATTCCTAATTATTATGTATCTTTATTGTAATTGATTCTATTCAATAGTACAAGTACATATTGTGTGGTCTGCATTAACAGAAAATACATTCAGTACATATACAATTCTACAGGTTTGTTTTAGGGTTTTGGTAAAAAAAAAGGATTGGAAAATTAGTGAATAGTGGAAGAATCTTGGACCCTCGAAGTGCCAGTGGTATTTCTGTAAAGATTTCTAAATCTTTTATACGAAATTCTCAATTCTCAGTTTGAGTTCTCTTTCTTGTTTCTAGGTTTCAGGTCCAGGTTCAACAAGTTCCCTAATTGTCACATATAATGCGCTTTTGGGAACTTTCCTCAAATTTAAGTTCTTTAAGGAGTTACTTTAGTCATATGAGCTCACAAGTGACTAGTGTCACTGTCTTATGTTTGAAGTCCAACATCGACTAGAGATAAGACCAATTCATAATATATAAGTGGGTGCAAACCTCACTTTACAAGCCAATTTTGTAAGGTTGAGTTAGACTTAAAGTTCATTTTTTAACATGGTATTAAAGTCTGATTTAGAGCTTATCCTAGCGAAATTTGTTGTTTGTTGGGTCTATTGTTTCACCCACTATCTTGCCACTATCAGACCACCCATTAATGTTTGATCCCACGCACGAGATGTATATACCTCCTCGTGAGTGGGTGTGTTAGAAGTCCCACATTGACTAAAGATAAGGTTAATTCACAATATATAAGTGCATGCAAACCTCACCTTACAAGCCGGGTTTTTGTAAAGTTGATTTAGGCTTAAAGTTCACTTCTTAACATCCCATATTCTACTTCTGCACTTAATCTTGCCAAAACAATTTGTTTCTTACATTTCTACGATATTAAATTACTTTCAACAAGAACATTGTACTCTGAAGTGGAGTGTTTATGAATTAGTGATCTAGTCCAATAAATGTCAACATACCTAACAATTTGAGTATTTTCCTTATCTTCATAAATAATGTCTTTGCCAAGAGCATTCTTAATAGTATACTTTAGGATTCGTACAATAGTATACTTTTATGCTACATCCCGCTCTCCTACAAGAAACATATCAAAGTGTTCCACTAATAAAAACTTGAGTACGAACGAGTACATAGACCACTCCTAGTTATCTCTTCTTAATCTCCACTTGAGACTAAGAACTTCAGTATTCTTTAGCCATAACTCCTAGTTATAAGACTACTCTCAAAGAGCACAAAGGTTTCACACTTCCCACAAAAAACAAATCATAAGCAAGATTAGAATACTATATGTTGATTTAGGAGAAAATATTTGGATAAATTACAATAAGGCATTGTAATAATTACAATTATGTTATCGGAAGATTCTAAAGATCCCTTTGTAGTCGTTACTTTAGGGTTAGAGTTCTCTATATATAAGGAGGCTTATGTATTGTTTCAATGAATAATTCAATAAAACTTTTTTCTCTCATACAATTTAATCTTTTTCAAATCTTTATTTCTTTGTATATTTCAATGATGAGCTTTGGTACTTTGGTCCATGTATAGACTTCAAAAATATGATTGTTGCATAATGTAATCATTAGCAATAATATCTCTTTATGTGTGATTTCATGGTTGCTTGATATCTTGAGGGAAGTGACCTTACTTTGTTCAAGATATTAATATAATGTTGGAAGACAGTTTTTTTTAGATCCGGAAAAATAATATTAATAAAATGATCCAAGGAAAGAGAAAAGCATATCAGACTGCCAAACAAACTCTGATGGAGCCGCCGTGAAATGGGTAGAAACACATGGAGGAGGCAGCTTGAGTGTAGGTTGGTCAGTTGTCAAGTGTTGCAGACACCGCTACACACTGATCGGAGTTACAGTTGGAACGGGACAGAAGATGCATGTGAAGGCACGTGGATGGGTGTTTCGCGTCGCATTTAATGGTTGGATAGATCAGTGCAGCGCAATCCAAACCCTGCCAAAAACTCTTGCCAGAGGCAGCACTATAACAATGTGAACCTGAGAAAACTTCACCAAAAAATACGAGAAAAAATGTCCTTCAAAAGACAGTGGATCGACCTGGCCAAGACACTTTTGAAAAAACTACCATGTTAAACTCTAGGGAAGAGAGAGAAAAGAGAGACATGAGCTGAAACCGTGTACTTCTAAGACAACATATGTTTTATTTATACGAGAATATTGAATCAATACAATAAATATAGGAGATTTGATTTCCTCCAATAATAAACAACAGTCGTTACTTTATGAAGCACGGGACATCTGCAGAACAAAAAACTATGCATCTTAAAACCATACAAATAATTAACTAGTTTTAAAAACCATATTATAAGAACCTTTTGTTGTCTAGAAACTTGACACTGTAGATTGTTAGCTAGTTAAAAGGATTCATTCTCAAAATCTTTATATAAAGGCAGGACAATGTGATCCACAAGAAGAAATGAAGATATCAAAAATATCATTAACCATGTACACTACCTTATTATTGCCCCAAGGATTAAGGGTATGCTATCAATCTGAAATGTGAGCCGACAACCAAGTCTATCCACCAACGAACCAGAGCTTATGCTCCCTATAAATGCACCAACAATAAATATACTGACTACGAGTCCCTCTATCAAAGAGTTTCCTTCAAAACCAAGCTCCCGAGCAATGGAAACAATAGGGCCATTCATGACTCTACAAAATATACAATCAAGTTTTTTAAATGATTCAAACTTTACAAGAAGCTAGAAACTCAAATCCAGTCACCATGTAGTTTTAAAAACTAATCACGCTATTCTGAACTTATCACATAAAAGATTAGCAAATACTTGGCTACAGCATAATCTGTCCACATTAATTATCTATTCTTGTTTTAAGAGAATGAATACCATCCTGGCTTTTACTTTCACAACCTCAATGAAACACATTCTACCAGCTTTATTGAACTTTTATTATAACTACTGAACTATTTAGTTCAAATCCAGTCTCAACTTAAAATTTTGCTCATCAAATCATGTCTTGTAACTTCACTGTAAGATTTTTTATCTCACATGACATGACTGTTTAAAACAATTGAACTATGTAAGGAAATACTGAATTATTTTATTGAAAGCAATCACACCAATTACATTCTCATCACCATTATTTGTAACAAACTCTTTAAAATAAGAAAATAAAAATATGTTGAAATGAACAGGAAAGTTCTAAAGAAATGTTCTCCTAATTACTGTGGAAACATTGAGAATATTTGTCTCTGAATAATTTGTTATTTACAACACTTTGATGAAGCACCTCTATCAATTTCAATATGTTTACACTAGAACGAGATAATCTACCCCACTCTTTGCTTCTTCATATTACCAAAATTTCTGCAAGAAACAGACACTACCTAGAGGTGGATTTTTTGTAAATAACAAAACCTGCATAGTCTGTACCAATCTATACCTTTAGGGTCAAAGTGTCATTTTTTCTAAATTGCAGCCCTCTTTGTCTAGGCTTGACTTCAAGTGTTGAAGAATTTTATCAATTTCCTGCATGAGTCTTTCTCTTGAATCATGTATAAACTCGCTTACCAGACTAACTATATAGGCAATGCCAAGTCTTGTGTCTGATAGATTGTCATTAGATTTGTCAACTCTGATGAATAATTGGTTCCAATATATACCAATCCTTTAACAGTATCAAGGGTCAATCATATTTGCAGCAAGTTGAGTACGTAGAACTTATATGCTTCCACTTGAGGGTGAGGGTCAATCTTCTATTTAATGTATTGATTCCATTTTCTCAAATAAATAAA
Source organism: Vigna unguiculata (assembly GCF_037176805.1). Lineage (NCBI taxonomy): Eukaryota > Viridiplantae > Streptophyta > Magnoliopsida > Fabales > Fabaceae > Vigna > Vigna unguiculata. The sequence goes on from NC_140797.1 coordinate 9,034,990, forward strand.
GCATCCACATTTTCTCAAAAACACACAGTTCCAGCTCATTTTGCATCTCTTTCCTATAGTTTAAACAATTGCTACGGGTTTCAATTAGCAACCTGGGTTTGATTATACTTAAATTGTTTCACCAATTATTAAGCCTGAAATTTCAAGTCTTGTTCATCTATGGAACTCTTTAATGTCTTTGATAAAATGAATATACACTACATCTTTAGGCAAACTTCTCCATTGTGTTTTTGAAACCATATTAATAAGACTGAGTATCCAACAGTTTTGTCCATAAATAATCTTATCGGGAAACTTGTTGACCGACCACCTTTACTCTCCCCTCCGAACTACTATTTTGCATCACAAGCTTCTAACTAAATCCAGTTCCAAATTATTCATTAATCACATTAAACTGATTTTATTTGTAATAATTAAACAAGTAAAACACCTTTTTCTACTTAAGAAGCTCATCTCATCTCTATATGCACAGAAGTAAGTGCGCCACTCTAACAAGAGAACGGACTGCACAGTGTCTCTTAACAAAACTTATCACAAAGTTTGAAAAAATAAACCAAGTTTCTGCATGCAAGTATATAAGTATATAAGGTCGGTCGGTGGAAGAAATCATGGTTCAACTCTCCGCTAACAAACTAATTAACATACAAGCAAACATTGCTTATAAAAAATAAATAAAAAATAAAAAAATCCTCCCAGCATAGAAGGAAGGGTGAAGTTGCAGTAAAGCGGTAGTCAAACAAAAATGTGAGAGAAATAAAAGCAAAAACTGACCCAATGTGATACCCAAATATAAAATTGGACATGGAAGCAACAAGAACGTGGGGAAAAGCAGGCAACCATCCCGAATCAAAATTTGCATCGTTTTGACGCAATGGGAGTTTCTCAGCTCCTTCATCATCTGCAACACCAGTCTGATGCGACTCGGAGGGGTCGCTTTTGAGGGCTGAAACTCTGAGCTTATTATAAGGGTGGCGAAAGGAGCAACTCAGATTCTGAGGTTTGGTTTTGGTTTTGGTTTTGGCTTTGTAGAAGGAGAGGGGTTTGCGAATTGGGTCGCATTGAGTGTAGACAATCGCTGCTGAAAACGAATAAAGGGAATTCATCCTTCAAAACTGAACAAAAATTAATAATTAAATAAATTCAAAAACTACAATCATCTTACACTCCTTCTTAAAGGATATTATTGATTAAGACTGAAAGTCACAACAGAATCAAGTTTTATAAAGGACGCGAAGGAACTCTACTTCGATTATATATGTTCTAAGTTTAGTGGCCGCCAATTACTTGTACTTGTTCCGCAAAACGCAGGCCGTTTAGATAATTTTGTTCTATGCTGTGTAAGTGCGGGTCTTTATAACCACGGACACTTCGTTTTTTTTTTAATTTTTATGATTAAGTTTTCGATATTTAACAAATTAAAAAATTTTAATAAGTTCACAAAATTAAGAAAAGATTTTAAAAAGTTAGATGATAAATTAATAATTCAACATTTTCATCATATTCATATTTGTACTTTGACATACATGATGTATTATTTAAATTCTAGCACGTTAAAAAATACATAATAATTGTTGTTTCCCGTCATACAAGAATTTGGAATGTTCATATAGAAGTCCAGAAGGTGAGTAACTGATATACACAAATGCAAGCTTTTTTATGCGAGCTAGCGGACCAGCCCGCACAGGTTGCAGGCTTTTGTGAATTGGGATTTTGTGGGCCAACGGGCTCAATGTCCTGACCTGCCCACATTTTTTTGGTGGGTTTGTGGGCCGACCCACCAGGCCAAGCCCATATTGTCACTCCTACTAAGGTTCATGCTTCATACACTTGTAGTAGTGAAAAGACCAGAATACTCCTCTTTACATAGTATATCCACAATTTGTAGATAGACAAACTTTTAAATTGTTTTTTTATTTTTAATTTGATAAGTTGAGAAGTAATAAAGTGAAAACTCACCATATGATAAATGATTGAGTACTCTGAAAACCTAAAGTATAGAAACAGAGAAAAGAGTATAATCATATACTCTTTTCTCTGTTTCTATACTTTCTTCTCTATAAACATTTGTATAGTTTGGATATACATCAGGGAACCTTTCTTTGTATGGGTTCCCTATTTTTGTGATTCTTCGAGTTCATATTCATGGAATTTCTTTTATCATATCATGATTAAAACTTTCTCACATTATTAAGATGCTCAATAGAAAAAAAAAGAATGTTGTCCACAAGACTAAATTTCATAATTTTCATATATGAAATTATCGCCTTCACTAGTGCACTTTCTTTCAACTTTGACCCTAGTGTAGTCTGAATCAGAATATCCTAATAAATTAAAACATTCTTATCTTTTGAGACATAGACAAGGTTAGTAGTGCACTTAAATATCTAAAAATGTGTTTAACAATAGTTAAGTAAACTTTTCTTGGATCAGGTTGTAAATTAGCACACAAGCAATCACTTTACATGATATTAGGCCTAGATGTTGTGAGATACAAAAGATATCAAATCATTTGTATTAACATCATGTTCTCCACTAGATTTGACTCTTTTTCTATACAAAAAGATGATATTGGATGCATAGGTGTATTCATCTCCTTTTTGTGTCATGTAGCTCGAACCTTTTCAACAACTCATTTACATACTTCATCTTTTGTATGAAAATATGTCTATATGTTTTGCTTGATTTGCAATCCTAAGTAGAATTTAAGTTCTTCCATCATGTTCATTTCAAATTCAGTGTACACAAGGCTTGAAAACTCCTTGCATATACGTTCATTAGTAGCACCAAAAGTTATATCGCCAATATAAACTTGTACTATAATGAAATCATTAGAATAATTTATGTGGAACAAAGTGGTGTTGGTGTCTATTTTTCCTGTTATAAAATCGTTTTCAATCAAAAACATGCTCAACCATTCATCCTGATCTCTTGGAACTTGTTTTAATCCATAAAGAGCCTTTTTTTTATTTTAAAAGCATGATTAGGAAAGGTAGCACCCTCAAAACCATAGAGTCATTCTACATAGACTTTTTATTTGATAAACTCATTAAGAAAAACACTTTTAACATCCATTTGAATATTAATTCACATTACTAAAAGTAGCAAATGTAATAAAATACAAAAAACTTTTAAATGTGCATCTGGTGCATAATTTTCATTATGATTTATACCTCTTTACTAGTCTAGCCTTATTTCTCACAATCTTACTTTGTTCATCTAACTTGTTTCTAAATACCCACTTTGTACCAATCATAGCTTTATCCTTCGGAGGACTCACAAGCGTCCAGACTTCATTTTTGGAAAATCTATCAAGTTCTTCTTTCATGGCTTTGACCCAACTTTCATCTTTTAAGGCTTTGTTTACATTATTTGGGTCAATATAAGATATCATAGCTATTTGGTCACTACAACAAAAATCACTTTAGGCAACAGTATAAAATTGTGATCTAAATTATAAAACTGTAGTCTAAAGATTACACCACAGTTTCATAGGTGTGGTATAGGTGAGTGTAGCTATAGGTAATAGACAACAATTTTTAGTACGACAACCGTTGCTTAAAATCCTCACAATAGACAACAATTTTTCAGGTTGATTTTAGACCTCACTTATATTTTTATACCACATTATTACTAGTTTTGGCCACATATTTTAAAGCAACATTTATATAATCATGGACTTTCATAATATTTATACAACATTTATAAAAATGTTGTTTATTATATGTTTAGGCCAGATTTATTTAGTTGTTGTCTAATTTAGTGTAGTCTAAACTACAAAATGTTGTAGTGGGTCCTTGATAAAGTTTTCTTTTTGGACTTAAGATTTAAACACTTACACATGACTTCATTAGATGATGCATTTCTACACTTAAGCATTCAAGATCTTTCTAAAAAAAATTTAAATTCCTTTTTAATGTTTTATATGCACCAATAATTCTAGCATTATTGGAAATTGATTTATGATATGCAAAACAAACATAATTTATGTATGAGAAATCTACCTCTTCGCCATTAAACTTGTTTGATATAGAACTAGCAACAACATTTGCCATAAGACCTATATGAACTTCCATTTGTTCATACTTATATTCTAATAAAGCCAAGTCTTTCAAAGTTTTCATGATGTTCTTCTTATAAAACTTCTTGTGTTGCTTTTCTTTTTCTTTGTGTTCTTGCTTTGAACATTCTATTTTGAACTGTCTAGTTTTCTTGTAACCATAACATACAACATTTTCCTTATACTCTTTGTCTTTGGGCTTGAACTTCTTGTTTTTGCCTTATTTTCTCATGGCTTTCTTAAATCTATAAGCTAGGAAGGATATAAAAATCTTATCCTCTTGAGGCTTTTCATTTGCATAACTAAAACATATTAGTCAAATAATAACCTTTACTTTCATTACTTAATAGTTTCATCATCAAAATCATTTAGAAATTTCATCCAATGGGGTATATTGTATTATCTTGTTCTAACATGTTAGGGCTTGTAAGGGTATTATTGATGAAATGATGAAAGAAATGTTGAAAATTGTCATTGGTTTGCAATAAAACCAATATTTTTTATGAAGGGACTTGCAAGGGTATATTGTATTGTCTTGTTCTAAAATGTTGGGACCAGCAAGGGTATTATTGATGAAATGATGAAGAAAATGTTGAAAATTCTCATTGGTTTGCAATAAAACTTGATCAAGCGATCAAGCCTTATTAAGGTGGAAGAAAATGCATACGCTGGTGATAAAATGAGTAATGAAACATTGACATTGCCAAAAGTCCTAGAAATAATTTTTAAAATAGGGTAGTTGGTATACAAGCTACCATCAATACCACATTTAAAAAAGGTGTGAGAGAGAAAGTGTAACACCCCATAACCAAGTGTTCCATTACCCATATCATGGATACAACCAAGTCGTCTAATAGGACATGATACAACAAAGTCATCTATTGCAACATATAACCATTAGATGCGTCTAGTGACCGAAGTAAAGTGCATTGTCTAATCAGTTATATTTTAGAGATAACATGCATATAATTTTCTATATACCCATGTAATTATTGATTCTTATTACTTTCCAAATATAAAAAGATTTACAATGGTCTCTTACAACTTAAAAACGTACTAGAGGGAACAAAAAAATAAAAGGTACATATGAATACAAAACTTTTATACTAAGGGTTTTCTTTCGCATCTACTATTGTTGGGCATCACCAGAACCTACTACCTCATCTACTCGTGTGAACCAACACGGTCATTGTAGGTAGAAACCACAAACCACAAACCACAAACACAAGGGTAAGCTAACTTTACAAGAACAAACATATAACAATATAAATTCACCTCTTCATACATCATTGATGCAAATCACCCTAAGAGGGCTTTTAGCATGGCCCAATGGTTAGGTCCATTTTCTTTACATGTCTTTAAATACTTAAATAAATGTATATGCTTATTTTTTTTTGGGGCTTGTATTTTGGCCGATGTTTTTAATTATTGCTCCCATATATTTCTTTTCTTGTATTTTGTTTTAGGCCACTTTGTAATCTACTTTGCATCGTGGGCCTGTTACACCATGGGTATGCTTTCAGCTTCCTTCACGCATGAGTAGATCAATGATGACTACAACCCAATGTTTTCTTTAGCGCTAGTTTTCTTGCCTCCTCAAAAGCTTAAGTGTTGGCATTAGGCCTAAGGCCCAATTGAATCTGCAACCAACACTTCTCAAATGATCCAGCATGCATTCCAAATCATTACTCAGCAATAAAGAGCAGCACATCTTGTGCTTTGGTCCATGGCCCAATATCACAAGCGCTAACCAGTGTAGCATGCATCCAAATCCATCTCACTTGAGTGGGACTACCTCCTTTGGTCAGCCAGCTTTGTTCATTTTTCCTTAGCTCGTTAGGGTTTCCTCTCATAATGGTTGATTCCTTTTGTTAAGGTTTAGACCACAATTGCCTTTCTTCGTCTATAAAAGGCATGCCAATTTATTGTATCGTTAGGTTTGATGAATAAAGTGTTTTCACTTGTTTATTCAAAGTTCACCTTCTATCTAAGGTTTTCACCTCCTAGGGTTTACGAATCAGTAAGAGTCCAAGAGGTTCCCCACTGGAACTTGTTCAAGAGAGACTCATGATTCCACCGAGAGTGTTTCTTCACATATTCCGCAACGTTTCTTCGATTCTCTTTGAAGGATCAAAGATTTAGAGGCTTTATGTCAATTTCGTGGAGTTGATCGTCCATCATGTGGTATCAAGAGCTCCGGTTCACCGATTGGGAATGCTGAGAGATAAGTTTCTTTCTTTTATCTCATTTCCTTTGTTTGCTTGTTCGAATTTCAGTCTCGTTCTACTTTCTCTTGAGTTTTGATTTGTTTCTTTCCATTGAATCTGTGCTAAAATTGTTTTGCTGAAATTGATTCACTGATTTTGTTCCAATTTATCATTAATCAATCCTTAATGCCAAAATGTCTAGGTTTTTGTTCTGCTACTTGATGTATGTCATAGTTAGGTTTAATTTCGTTTTTATTACCTAACTTTAATTTTTGAATCTTTGTTTTGTCCCTATAGTTTAGTAATGCATGGAATTCATTATCCAGAATAAGTAGTGTTAACTCTTAGGTGATGTAAAACCCTAGAAAACGGTATTTTAGAAGTGATAGTGGTTTAAAAATAGTGACACTCGACTATTTTAATATTAAAAGGTTTTAATATAAATAGAATCGCTTTAAAGGAGTTTTATTATTTTAAAACACATAATCTCTCTAGAAACCACTTTTTTAGAGTTCTTTGACTTCTCTCTAGGAGTTATGTCTCTCTAGTTATATCATTGAAGAATCGAAATTGTAGGAGTGATCCTCTCGGTGAGCTCTTCAATTTAGACCGATTAGTTACTTCATCCACGTAAGTTAAGTTTATGCCCTCTTTTTGGTTTAATTATGTGTTTTGTTGGATGTAAGCTCTCTTTTGCTTGCATGCATCGTTTTATTCGACTATATGAGTCTTTGTTGATCTATGATCATAACGCTTTATCCTTATCGTTCTTGTGGTGTTTCTATATATAGATAGAGCATCCTATGGAGTTAAAGGCGTTTGACGTTCATAGAGTTATTTGAGCAGGATATTAATTTAAGCAGGATATAAGGTAAGGGAAGCTAATTTTGTCTTTTGAAACCAATATGTGTTATAATTATGAATTTATTGATTAAGCTGTTGTGAAATTTGATGTATATGAATGTTAATTGAGATATGTAGTTTGTAAGCTATGAGGATTTTTTTTACCTACTAAACGAGAATAACTATTGTGCTATGTGTGTATCTGAGTTAAATTGATGTGGATATGTATGATAGAATGGATGTGTGATGGTTAAATTGTCTTTGGAAAGGTTTTGATGTTGTTTGTACGGGCTCGAGTAGGTATAATTATACATAAATCAGATTCTGTGTAATTTTGTAGACTCGCTGGGTGAGTAATCTCGATGGGCGAATTTCCAAGTCAGGGACTTCCAGACCTGGGCAGTCGTTGGGCGAGTAATTCTCGTTGGGAAAATTCCCAAGTCAAGAACTTCCAAACCTGGGGCAGTAGCTAGGCGAGTATTACTCGCTGGGCGAGCATGAGGCAATAATTGGGCGAGCAGATCAGAACCTAAATTATTCCTTATGTGGTTAATTGAGTATGTTTGAATTGTTGTGGATGTTATGTAAATTATTGACTGAGGAATGTGTATGTGAGCATACTTATTCGAGGAGAATTAATGGTGGTAATTATAGTGTAGAATTGATGTAGAAGTTCAGTTGGAAAGTTATCCTGATGCTCTAATGACCATCAATTTCTCAAGTAGAGAAGATGAAGCATGTGGTGAGAGGAGCAGGAGATCCCATCCTAGGGTTTTTACCTTGACCAAAGGTGTTAACAAACTTACCTTTTGTGTGGTAATGTTTGTACAACTTCGCAAAGCATTGGATGTCACCACAAGTGCACAACTTATTAGAAATTGACATCAATGCTTGTATCTGGATATTTGAGTCGTATATTTAAGTCTTAGTATGAAATAGAGTGATGAACGTAGTATGATTGATATAACTGTATATATATAGGGTTAAATATGTTTTTGGTCCCTTAACTTTTAGTGATTTTTGGAATTAGTCCATTTCGAAACTTTGGACCAATTTTGTCCTTCATCTATCGAAATATGTGGATTTAGTCCTTTTAATCAAATTTTGTTAGGTTTATTTGATGTTTCGTACATATTTTAGGATTGTATTTCAGTTGTTTATATTGTTTAACACATTTTTGCTTTAATGTTAAGTCAAATATTATTATGAAACACGCTTGAAATGTCAAATAAACTTAACAAAATTTGATTAAAAGGACTAAATCCACGTATTTTGAAAGATAAAGGACTAAATTGGTCTAAAGTTTTGAAATGGACTATTTCCAAAATTCACTAAAAGTTAAGGGACGAAAAACATATTTAACCCATATATATATATATATATATATATATATATATATATATATATATATATATATATATATATATATATATATATATACATACATACATATATATTATATATATTATATGAACTATTTGACTTTTTAATCTTTTGCACATTAGTTTATCCATCTTGTGTGTTTATATCTTGTGTTGTTTGACTTTCTTTTGCGATGATCACCTATTCGGTGGGAGCAGAGGTGGTTATAGGTTTAGAGGCATCCTTGGAGGATGAGGAGCGATGAGTTAGTTTACTTGAAAGTAACGTAGAGTTGTAGTAAGCGCTTAATCTGTCTAAAGAGTTAGATTAAGTTTTTAGTTGGTTTGTATAAATTTTATATTCTTATAGTCCTATCCTTTATAAGACTATATTAATATGCTTTATACACTGGATTATCTATTTTGAGTACTATAATGAAACAATCCAATTTTATTAATTTTTAAGCTGCTAAAATTTGAGATGTTACATTTTGGCATCAGAGTAGTTCATCCTTAGGATAACTTGAGGGTTGCGGGTTTGTCATGTCTTACATGTTTAAGTTCTCGGGTTTACTAGAGTTCGTTTGTGAAACCAAAATTATTAAGAACATGGAACCTCTTGATAAAGTAATGAGGGTGCACACTCATAACTAGATCAGAGGTAGTTAATGATTTGGGGATAGAAGAGTGATAAGCTAAAGGTTTTCGCTATCAATAGATGTAGAGTTTTGCTTGCTATGTTTTGGTTTGTCTTGTTTGCGACTCTGTGGTTTGTGTTTAGTGTTTATAGTGGTAATGGAATGCAAATTCAAGGTCAACTTGGCATGTTTACCTTTACGAGGGTTGGATGAGGTCTCTGAAACAACTTCTTGCCTCAAAGATATGAAGTTGTTGTATGATGCTTATCGGTGATTGAGAAAAGCCGTGTTTTGGGTTAGTAAACTAAGAAAAGATGTTGGAGTTTAGCAACGTGTGGAATGAGGGAGCTTCAAGACAGATTCTTGGGATAAAATACCACAAGTTTTATAAAAGGATTTTAGCTTAGAGGTTAGAACAAGGGAAGATATTTGTGTGTGCCAATGCAACAACGTTTGAGAAAATCAACTTGGTTCTACTTTCTACTAGTGTTGAGATTTAGAGATATGTAAATACAAGCGGTTCTAGGAGAAATGTCATTAGATATAGTCATATGACCATATTTAGTGTTTCTTGGATTGGTAAAAGAAAAGCAGATGACAGATCCTAGGTTGAAGGAAACAGTGAGGTTGTTTGGCACCGAGCAAGCTAAGAAAATTTGAGACCACTGTAACATCTACTGGCTCACCTACCCGTGACTAGAGCATGTCAGGTTACTACAGCCCGATGCACCCCAACCCATCACCCTTCTCCGTCCATTCATACTGGGTGGGTTGTTGCCAGTGGGAATCGAACCCCCAACCTGACCTTTAACACAACCGGTTTGAGGGTGGCAGGTGGGATGCCTGGTAAGCCCAAGAGGATCCGGGGGTGTTACAACCACGAATATGAGGAATCAATCAAGTAAGCTGATGTTTCCTTAGTAGATGGAGAAACAATATGGTGATGAGATTAAGGTGGCATAAAGGTTTCATATTAGGTTTAACAGTTAGAAAGAAGCTCTTTTCAGTTGGTAGCAACGTCAAAGTTGATTAGCAGGGATGTTTCAAGGAAAGTAGTTCACATGAGAAAAAGATCTGACCTTGGGATGAGGAAGAGGATATTAAGTATTGAAAGATGAAACACATCATTAAGTTTGATCTTTGAAGAATGAAAAAAACTAGTGAAGAAAGAGCATATTAAAGGAGAAAAAAAGTTTGAAGTAGCTGAGATGGTGTTCACTATAGTTGGTGCTAGAACAATTAGCGCAAATGATCAAATTCAAGGATACAAGCTATAAAGGGATGCTTGGGCTATGGGTTTTGGTTTCGATTTGGATCGTATACTCCTTGGTGTCGCCAATATGGTAAATGAGTCATGGTTAACTATAAGGACGAGTTGGAGTTTGAACTGGTGGGTTTACTACAGTTGCAGATAAGTGAAGATTTCTTGGGTATGTGGTATGTCTCATGATGATCAAAGAATTCACATTCAAAGTCAACGTGAATCGTTTCCTTTGCAAAATTTTGAGTATAATCAAAAGGGTGAGTTTGTTGTTTTTCGAGCTCATTCTTGTGGATTGTAGTATCATAGGAAGTGATATTCCTTGTTTTAATCATGTGAGTATGTGGTTGTTCATCAAGTGTGGAACAAATTGAAAAGTGAAGACAGTGTGTTTTATGTATGAGTGCTTATTTAATAAAGGCCATTGAATAACATATGTAAATGATCTCAATTGTGAAGAAGTTTTGGTTATGTTCCTAAGCAAAAACTAGGACTATTACCTAGAAGAGGTGAGGTTCATTGTTGGATGGTTTTTGCTGAAAGTGTGGAGTAAAGACAACAGGTGGAAGAGCTTTGTGGTTAGTTGCAGTATGTCACTATAAGGATTATAGTATAACAATTTTGAAAGAGAAGTGGTTGTATGTTAAGATATACATGTGTATGTGTGTTAAAGTAGGTAAATCTTTTATGATGGATGGTTAAGATGAGTGGAAACATGTAAAGGGAAAAGAAGTTCTAAGAGTGAATTTTAGTAAGGTTTTTCAAGCAAGTTGTTGTGGTTATTAAGGTTTCATGACAAGTTTCACAAGTCTGAAGAGTTTCGAAAAGATGTTGAAGAAGAGCATAATTGGTGCTTCAATACTGATCATTCAGTCTTCGAGGTATTTTGTGACTGAACACTCGGATGTGAGAATGTTTGCTGATCAGAGTGGCGTAGCAAAATGATGGTGGAACATGCTTATATATAGTGGAAGTACGTGAGGAGAAGTATCTTTACTCATGACCTAGTGGTTGATGTGTAACGTCCTAGCTGAAAATTACTTATTTAAAATAAATATCAACTAAAATATAATAATAACAACCTCATTTATTCGCAAAGTCTTTCCCAAAACATAGGAAAATTTAAAAAGATTTAATATAGCGCAATAAACCAATTACAACCGTGAGGTTCAAGTATTACAACCATAATTAGTTATGAAATCAATACAAATAGTTCATAAACTTCCAAATAAAATCCAGTGAAATCCCCATAGTGATTCCTCACTCCATCTCTACGCATCCACACACTCACCTGCACCAACCTCTGCTCCCATGTAACAATTTACATGATCATCGCTAAACACACAAAGATAGGGTGAGCTCATTTAAAAAGAACAAATGTAACATATCATAAAGAAAACATCTCAAAAACAATATAATTCATGTTAGCATTCCCCCTTTCCGTAGTCTCTCGACTTTTAACCCTTATGATAACCGTCTCTTGATTCTACCCCCTTTATTAAGTTCACTGGTCGATCTTTGCCGCACGAGTGTCTACTTGCCCCTCCGACTACAGGCTACCACCTAGTAGTCCACACGCAAGAATGAATTTGCCACGACCTCACTAAGTGGAGTTCCCCCAAAATGAACAAAAGTCTGTAGTTGTTCCCAGACTACTAAGACTCTATTAAATGCACTAAAGAGGGCAATCATTTGAAATTGTGTTACCCCAATACAAGATACCCCAATACAATACCCCAATACAACCTAGAGTGGCCACGTGTTACCCCAATACAAGATACACTCATAATTGGGCCCCCAGCCAAAGCATCGCATCATGAACATCACCTAAAGTTGTGTAAAAATTCTCCTCGTGCACCAACTCTGCACCAAAACCGCTTGGCGGCCTCTCGCGTTGCTAGGCGGAACCTGGTTCCAGACCGCTTGGCGGGCATCTCACACCGCCAAGCATTAAGCGCCTCCCAGAAGTCTTGCTGCTCCATCACTGCCTGGCAGACTCCACCCTGCCGCCAGGCACCTTGCATAGATAGTGGCCACTATCACTATTTTGGAATTTTATCGCCTCGCGGCTCGCCTCGCGCCGCCAGGCGCCATACCAGTAGCGCAATGATATTGGTTTTTTGCATTTTCCTCAGGTCTTAAGAGACCCCAAACATACAATGCATCATTTTGATATCAATCATAGTATTTCAGACATAATATTATAACCAAAAACTCAATATATACAAATAATTCATGCCCAAATCAAGTATTATCATGTGTTAGCATGCTTTACTTTATTCACTACTGGAACAAGCCACAAAATTGTCAATATCGTACCCACCATTTGCCATAACACAATTATACAGTTTACAGTACCATGCCCAAATCACATATACACACCTAAATCATACCAATTCGATTATTATCATGCACACATACTCTTCATCATTTACTACCTTAAACCTGCCACATACACTCAATATACTCCAAGTTTTATAATCTTACAGTCTAATATTCATATAACTCATGCCACCACGATTTGGACTGTATTGCACATGAACTTTATTCAATCATGCTCTTGATAGAATCACACTACCAAACATTCACAGTTTCACAATTTCAAACCCACATTTTTACAACTATAATATTTTCTACTACTCACTCATCATATTATCCATTAACATTTCTCAATCATATAACCCAACCATACATGGTGCACATAATTACAGATTTCTAATAACTTCAGTTCATATCAGCATGCAACTTTATTTAGCTTAACACATATATCTCAATTACCTTCTCCTACATTTTCATTTCGTATTCCATGCTTGAAGTTCCTTACACCCCACTACCCTACTAATCCCTATCATACACACAAGTTATCCAGCCTAATACTCAATGCACGTAATCACAAAATAACTCAATATAATCACAAAAACTGAGGTGTCGCCCGGCGGCAGCCCAGGCACCGGTGCCTGACAACATGGTTTTCTGCTTAGTTTTATTTCGATTCGTACTTGATTTCCAAGCACTCAAATCACAATACCCGTTTTCACACAAACCTAATTTCACATGCATTCATATAACAGAGTTCATACTTTATTCATATTAACATCGATTCCATAAAACAATGCATTGATCCTATATTTAATTCATGCTTGGTTATTTCAACCCCCAACAAGAATCCAAATCCCAAATTCATTCAAGTATTCATGCAATTTCTACCAATTGAATAATTATCGTTCAAAATACATCATGCGAATCATATGCATAATGTCTAACACCACAACACCACTGACAAGCCAATAAAACAGGAAAAACTAGGCAACGCGTCATGTGCCGCCTGACGGGTCACCCTCAGCCGCCAGGCGGTTCATAGGAAAAACCCATAATTGGGTTCTAGAACACATATCGCCTGGCGGGCTTCCCCGATGTCACCGGGCGATTTCTGGGATTTTCTAGAAACATGATGAAATTCGACAAAAATTGCAGTAACCACACCCCATTCATCAAGTTTCGCACGAATACATACATTTGGCATACAAAACACAAAGTAGAACTCCCCTAACCTGGATTCCTTGCTTAATTTGATAAATTCTCTAGTTACGCCTTGATCACCAATGGCCTTAGTTGCTCCTCTTCCAATCCCACTCTTCTTATCACTCCCAACTCGGTTTCTATTCTGAATTTTCCTCTCCTCACAGCACTTACCAATAGCAGATTACCCAACCCCTTTTCTTCCCTCTTTGGTCTCTTTAATCACTCCTTTTATTAGAGTTAATAGCCATAAAACGAAAATGAGTATTTAGTGGGCTTAATGATCATCATTCAATGAGTGTTTTGAGATACTTTTTCCAGCCATCCTAGCTGCCCTCTGACGGCTAGGGTTTGTGTGGCTCTTCACTTCATTCCCAAAATTCAATTTAGCAAAAAGAAGTTATTTCACTTAAGCTAAGTTTTAAACCCATGACCCCCCAATATCAAACCAAGTGCACAACCAATTCAACCAATGCATGTTTCACAATAACCTTTATAAATTTAGAAGTTTATACTCTCTTCTCACGCCCCAAATGTATCAAAAGAAAATACTAAATTAAATAACGCACAATTGGCATACATAGGACTTGAACCCAAGCCCTCTCACACAATTAAGTACTCTCAACCATTTGAGCTAGTACTTTTCCATGTCATACTAGTCAGAATTTAATGCTATAAAGGCTCCCACTACCCGCATTTATTAATTATTTATTTATTTAATTAATTAAATTTCACGGGTCTTACATGATGCGATATCAAATTCTCTAAAATAGCAAAGGTGTTGTTCGTAAGTGGACTATTTAAAAGTGTTCAGTGATCATCCAAAGCCAGAAGTGTGAAGTTGCACACATGAAGTTGGACAAGAGAAGTAGGAGTTGAACAGAGCTATGGTTTCAAGATGGAATGCCAATATAGAAATGAGAAAGTGAGAAGGGATGCTTAACTAGAAAGGGGTTCAAGACTTTGGTTTGATGAGTTAAGGGTAAGAGTTGATGAAGTATAAGAAACTGAGCTAAGAAGTGTAGTGATGAATTGGTTTCTTTAGTGTAGTCCTCTAACTATAATCGACGAGTTTCTCAAAATGATTGGGGAAAAGATAGTTGGAGAAATCTTAGATTGAAATGTAATATGGAAATGCTTGGAAAACAATCAAACCAGTGATTTCAAGTTGAGAAAAGATGTGGTTCTAAAGTTTATTTGTAGATATGATTACAAGTTAGTGGACTAGAGATGGAGATGGAGTGCCAGAGTGAAGATGGTGATTGCATCAGTTAAAAGTCTTGGTCTGGAAGTGGAATAACTTGGTTGTGAATTCTGTTATCCTTGGTCAAAGTAAGTAAAGGAAGTAAGATGTTATAAGGATAACTATGAATAAGAGTGGCTAAGAGTATTAATGTGTGGTAGAGAAGTTGTGTGTGATCAAGTTAGTGGAGTGATGCTTTAAGAATGGAATAAAGTGATGTGAAGTAATAACTAACATGTTTTAGTTTGAGTCCTGAGGCTATCTTTAGATTTTGTTGGGAACCTGCAAAACGTAGGGGGAAGCTTATGGAAGGTAAGTTGGTATATCAGACACTAATTGGTTGTTCAGACATAAAAGATCTTTCAAGTTTGAAGTTTTGAGTTGAGAATTTACTTTGAGAGCAAGGATTAGATCAATTTGCACTATTGAACACTATATCACATAGCATAGAGACAAAGTTTTTAGTGAGTTTAGGTGTTGTAGTCATTACGTCAGTCTAGTCTAGGTTGTTGTTATAAGAGAAAATGAAGAGAGCATAATTTTCTTCTACCTGATTAGTGAATTTTCGAGGATAAAAATTTTTCTCGTTGGGAAGAATGTAAAACCCTAGAAAATTGTTTTTTAGAAGTGATAGTTGTTTAAAAATAGTGAGACTCGATTATTTTAATATTAAAAGGTTTTAATATAAATAAAACTGTTTTAAACGAGTTTCTTTATTTTAAAACACGTCATCTCTCTAAAACCACTTTTCTAGAGTTCTCTGACTTCTCTTTAGGAGTTATATCTCTCTAGTTATCTATTTGAAGAACCAAAACCGTAGGAGTGATCCTCGTGGCGAGTTCTTCAATTTAGACCGATTAGTTACTCTATCCGTGTAAGTTAAGTTTTTGCCCTCTTTTTGGTTTAATTATGTTTCTTGTTGCATGTGAGCTCTCTTTCGTTTGCATTCGTCATTTTATTTGTCTATATAAGTCTCTATTGATCAGTGGTCATAACAGTTTGTCATGATCATTCTTGTGATGTTTCTATATGTAGATACAACATCTTGTGGAGAGAGGTGTTTGACGTTCATAAAGCTGTTTAAGCAGGATATTGGGCAAGGGAAGCTAGTTTTCTCTTTTGAAACCAATACATGTTATTATTATGAATTTGTTGATTGAGTTGTGGTGAAATTTTATGTATATGAATGTTAATTGAGATATGTTGTTTGTAAGCTATGAGGATTATGTTTTTTACCTACTAAACATGAGAATAATCGTTGTGTTATGTGTGTATCTGAGTTCAATTGATGTGGATATGTATGATAGAATGGATGTCTGATGCTAAAACTATCTTTACAAAGGTTCTGATGTTGTTTGGACTGGCTCGAGTAGGTATAATTATCTAGATATCATATCTGTGTAATTTTGCAGACTCGCTAGGTGAGTATTACTTGCTGGGGGAATGAGTTGATCTGCAAAATTATGTAGATTAGCAATTGTAAGACCTAAGAAAAAAAATTAAATAAATAAATATTTATTTATTTAATAAATGCGAGGGAAGAAATTTCTAAATTAATTAATGAGGAGAGTCATGACAAAGAGTAATGGTAGGTTAAGTGGTTGAGCGTTTGGAGTGGTGTTGAGAGGACTTGGGTTTGAGTCCTTTGTATGCCATTAGTGAGACATTTAATTATTATGTTTTTTAGTATGCATGAGCATATGATGTCTACTTTGTATTTATTTTTGTGCATGCAATAGTAAGAAACATGTAATGAATTGTTGGTTGGTGCTTGTGCTTGGTAAACTAGTAGGTGTGAGTTTGAACCTTGGCTAGCTCAAAATAGTTCTTTTTATGTTACAACATTTTTGCTATGTTGGTAAGTGCTCATAACCTTAGTCGTCTGTATGGAAGCTAAAAAGGTAGAAGTTATAGGAATATTGGAGGAGAAACTGGTAGTTAATGGACAAAGAATGGCACTTAAATTATAAATTTGTTTTTCATCAATTTGGTAAAATTCTTAAGTTAAAAATTTAATTAAGGAAGGGAGAAAAGAGTATTGGTGAGGCTAATTTCGTGTGGCCAAGTTAGGAGAGTGTTTCAGACCACAAAACTGAATAAAAGAGAGCTGGTGAGTGTTCTGGTGTTAAAGGAAAAGGTTGGAACCAGTCAGATCAAAAAGGAAATTCCATAAGGGATTTTTGAGCAAGGAAATCTAGGTAAGGGGAGTTGCACCTGTTTGTTTAATTCTTGTTTAATGTAATTGTGAAGTATTGGAGCATGAGTGTCCTATTTTCCCTCGCAATTTTTGTTGGTTTTTTTTTGTTTCTGGGTCTCTACCCAGAAATAGCTTGTCGGTGTTCCTGGACCACCAGGTGGCGCATGCCATTTGAACCTAGTTTCTGGGTTCTGCCTAGAAACTACTTCGCAGGCCTTTATTACCACTAAGCGACGCGAGCTCTAATGGGACTTTTTCTTCATGTTGATTGATGCTATGATTGTTTTTAATCCTCTGAACATGTTTTCTTGTATTGTGTTGAGTGATTAATGATATAACATAGGGAAATTGTTGTTGTTCGGGGTTTCCTTAATGTTCTTGTGATTGCATTAACATGAGGTTTCATGTTAGGGCTTGGGGAATGTAGTGGGAAACATGATGGGCAAATTCCTATTATGTTGATTTAATGAATGTATGAGTTAATTGTATGGGCATGCATACTGGAAACGTGAGAGGATAGGGTTTCTTTGCAAGCAAAGAATTGAGTCATACCTTTGGGGGATTTGGGAATTCCTCGTATGTGAAAAAAAACTAGGTTCTGCCCAGAACCTGATGCACCGCTTGGCATCAAGGATGTACCACTAGGCGACGCGGGACATCACAACATAATGAGTGGTATGTCTGTTGTGGTGCAAACACCACAAACACATGCATATAATTTCCTTAACTTAGGAAACACCAAGCAACCATCTCAAACAGTGCACAAAAGCATGAACTCTCGCCATTCTCGCTTAAGCCATGGGTCTTCGCCCAAGCTAGTCCAATTGTCTCGCTTAAGCTGAATCATGTCGCCTGAGCAAGCGTGAAACAGTGGCTTCACCACATCATCTCGCTTAGGCGGGCTCATCTCGCTTAGGCGGGCTCTTCTTGCCTGAGCGAGACCTTGGCTCGCTCAAACACACACAACTCCTCGCCTGAATGAGGATTCGTGCTCAACATGCACAGTTCTCATCGCGACCTCGCTTAGGCGAGCCATCCTCGCCTGAGCGAGAGAACCTGTCGCTGAACACTAACACTGGTCACCTAAGTGAGAAACACGAACCAAAACCAGGAACGAGATTCTATAACTCTCGCTTAGGCGAGAGGGACACGCCTGGGTGAAACTTGCAGAGTTTCGTCTCTGTTCACGCACACAATTCACCAAGACCATGCCAAAAATACAGTTTAACCATTCCCAGTCAATCTATTTCAAACAATCAAACCATATGAACATGTTTTACATCCATTTAAAATACCAAAAGTCGAGGTTTAATCAACAACAACCATCCAATACCCTAAACCCTCATTCCCAAATCATATAAGGCATAAAAGGGTTTTGCACCCCACATCAAACAACCAATTCTTACTCTCATCACACATACACGAAATTTCCAACATGCAGACTCCAAATGTGACTAGCAAACACAAAATCACATCACAAAATTTATACACATGCAAGGAAAGCTTCCCCTAACCTGGAATTCTTGATTAAAATTGGAAAAGATGAAGGTTCCTTGGTTCACTAATGCTTTGCTTCAGCCTTTCTCCCAATTCAGCCTCTTGCACACCCAAAACCCTTTCTTTTCTCCTAAAATAACGTTTTATATGTGTCTCAATTATGGGTTTAAGTGCTAAAACGAAAAAAATGGCTTAATGGTGTTTTTAATTTCCAATTAAGGGTAATTACTTAGTGGTTTACTACTATTTTTCCAGCCCTTTGGCTGCTCCTCATTCTAAGTTTACCTTTGCCCTTTCACATCCATTCCAAACTAAAATTAGAAAAATAAAGTCTACCTCATGCCATCAAGGTTTGAACCTATGCCCATCCTCTCATAAGGCCAAAGCACAACCATTATGCTAATTCATATTTTGTGATAATTATCAAAATCCTAAGATTATACTATCACTTAACAGGCTCAAATGTTTTATCAAAGCAAATAACACACAAATGACATACTTAAGACTCGAACCCAATTCCTCTCACACAATCAAAGTACTCTCAACCACTTGAGCTAGTATTTTTCCACATCATACCAATTACATTTAATGTCATTAAAGTCCCCCCCCCCCCGCATTTATTAATTAATTTTCATGGGTCTTACAATTATCAAAGTGTGTAGAAGCTGGATGAAAATGGTGCAAGGCCATGGTTTATAATGTGTGAGGATAAGGTTCTTAGAAGGGGTTTTGGGTTAACTTAAAATTATTTGGGTGAGGGTTTATGCTATGTCTTTTATACTTGTTAGTTCTTCGAGCTCACCCTTTTTTTTTTTTGGTTTGGCGATGATCGTGTGACTTGACACATGAGAGTAGTTGATATTGCAGGTGATGCGGTTGATGCATAGGGCCAGAGTGAGGGCTAATTATGGGGATCATTTTAAAGAAAAATATTTGTTTTATTATGTATTGCGTTTAATTCTGGTCTAACTTAGGAATTGGTAATAATTAAGAGAGTTATGGATTTTTGGATTTAAGTGCGTTTAATAAAGTATTGAAATTTGCCACACTTTGGGGAAGATGTTTTATAATTGACCAGTAATTATTATTTAAACTTTTATTTCTATTTAAATTAGTAATATCCGGCCAGGATGTTACAGCAAACTGGTTGGACGAGTAATTCCCATTGAGAAAATTTCCAAGTGTGAGGCCCAGTTAATTCTTTTTCCCTTTTCTGCCCTAACCTTAAAGGGCTACCCTAGTGTAATGGGCCTAAGGGCTGGTCCAGGGGATAAAGCCAAACCCTAATCTGCCCTAACAGAATTACCCTCACTCAATCGCAGAACGTAGACGTCTTCCTCCACTGACCTAGAGAGCTCTGCTAGGGTTTACGCAATCTCGATCAAACCAAGCCCAGTTTCGTTTCTACTTTCCAAGTAAGTTTCTGTTAGCTAATGACTAATCTTTCCCGGCTGCGGTTTGATTATTCCAGTTAGGGTTTTCGTAGTAACCTTACTCTGTTTCATGTTCCATCGTGTTCCAGTCTTGGGGCTGCTTGTAGAGCTGTGGTGTTCACGTCTACGTATCAAAGTTTCTATTAGCTTTTCCAGGTAAGGGAAGCTAGACCTTACCATATCTTTTTCGGTAGAATCTGTCTGTTTGATGAGTATGTGATGGTTGGATAGTCTGTGTGTGGATTTAATCGGTTGAAAATGCTTGTTGGACTGTGTGGATGCATAAGTGTGGTTGTCGCTCGAAGGAATAGTGGCGGGCACTGGTTTTCTCGCCCAAGCGAGCTGGCCTCGCCCAGGCGAGCTGGCCTCGCCCAAGCGAGTTTAGCAGAGGCTCGCCCAGGACCTACTGCTCGATCTCTCGCTTAGACGAGAGGTTTTTATTTTTGAGCGAGAAGTGGTCTCGCCTAGGCGAGAAGGGACTCGCCTGAGCGAGACCTCGTAGAGTCCACTCTCCCCCTTTCGCGATCTCGCCTAGGCGAGAAGGGTTTCGCTTGAGCGAGAGGACCCCCTCGCCTGAGCGGGACCTGTTAGCCTGAGCGAGACTATGGGGTAGGTTTAGTGCTATTGTTGAATGGTGCACTAGTGTGTGATTGCTTATTTGATCTAAATGCTTTACTATGTGGGTTGGGGGATGATGCCATGATTTATATATATGAGGTTGTGGTGGGAATGGTATGTTGTTGTATGTTATATGAATTGGAAAGCATGAGTTGCATGATGGGGTTGTTATACATGAGGTTAGCATTATGGGAGCTTCTGATTGGTTGGTGTAACATGCTCAATGTGTGTGTAGGGCGTAATTCCATGACTCTTATAGTGAGAGCTCAAGGTGGTGCCTCATCTATTGGACATAATTCCGTGGACCCTTTTAAGGAGGAGTTCCCGGTGGTGCCTCACCTATTGGGCTTAATTCCATGAACCTCGAGGTGAGAGTTCACGGTGGTGCCTCGAGATAAGGACGTAATTCCACGCGAGTATCGTGGTGGTGCCTCAAGGCCAGGACGTAATTCCACGTAGGCCACGTGGTGGTGCCTCTTGTAAGGGTGTAATTCCGCGAAGGCCTCGCGGTGATGCCTCACTGCTAGGACTTAATTCCACTGTCTTGTGGTGGTGCCTCATTATGCATATCCGGATAGTCAAGTCTTGGAGTCTCATATATTTTGATAGCTTTGGTATAATGCTTGTTATTTATGCTTGGCTTGAAATTACCTGTGAACTGTTATAAAATGAGATTCCTTTACACTAGCTTACCCTTTGCTTGCTTGTATGTTGTGTGTGGTACTCTCTTTTGCGATGATCATCAACCTTGTTGATGTGAGCATATGTGAGAACCCCTAGCAGTGGTAATGTTGATAAGGATGTTGCAGCTTGATGGTTTGGACAGGGTCGGGCCCACTGTGGGGACCACTACTGGAAGATTTTATGTTGTTTATGTTGTTATTGTTGAACAAGGCCTCGTGCTTTTATTTGTTTTCTTTCAGTACATTTCGGGTTGGGCCATGTGGGGCCCCTTTTGTTGTAATCTGGGCATGTTCAACGTATTGTATACTTTCACACCTATTGATGTATCATTTATCGAGGTTATTCAGTTACTTGGGATGTTACACCAAGTCAAGGACTTCTAAACTTGTGCAGTCGTTGGACGAGTAATTCTCACTGGGTGAATTTCCAAGTCAGGAACTTCTAGACATGGGGCAGTAGGTGGGCGAGTATTACTCGCTGGATGAGTAGGTTAGAACCTGAATTATTCCTTATGTGGTGAATTGAGTATGATTTGAATTGTTGTGGATGTTATTTAAATTATTAATTTAGAAATCAGTATATGAGCATACTAATTCGAGGAGAATTAATGGTGATAATTATATTGTAGCATTGATGTGAGAGTTCAGTTAGAAAGTTATTATGACGCTCTAATGACCATCAATCTCTCAAGTAGAGAAGATGAGGCATGTGGTGAGAGGAGGAGGTCTCAACTTAGGGGTTTTACCTTGACCAAAGGTTTTAATGGACTTACCTTGTTTGTGGTAATGTCTACAGCCCTACAGAGCATTGGATGCCATCACAACTACACAACTTACCAAAAATCAACATCAATGCTTGTATTCGGATAATTGAGTCATAAATTTAAGTCTTCTTATAAAATAGGGACATTATTTCGCATATAAATATTTGAACTAAAAACATACTTAGCATAAATAATTATTTTAAATTGATTATTATATTTTATAAATGTTAAATAATAACATTTATATAAAGTAATATTAAAATAACTTATTTATTAATATGAAAATTTTAACATTTTTCTAAAATTAATATAAATTAATTAAATTAAATATTTATTGAAATGTTAAGTGTTTTTTAAATTTTAAAAATATATAATTTATTATAAATTGATATCTTATATACATAATTAATATATTAAAAAATTTTAATAAGTTCACTAAAATTCATTTAGTGAATATATATTCGCATAGTGAATATATAATGTACAAATAATTTTTAAAATAATTTAATCTACATATAGTGAATATATAAATAATTTTTAAATTCACTAAATTCACCTAGTGAATATATATTTATTTAATGAATATATAATCTAATATAAATAATTTTGAAAATAATTTAATATATACTTGGTGAGTATGTAAATAATTTTTATAATTCATTAAGTGAATATATAATATACACTTATTTAGAAAATTAGTGAATTTATCACATAATTTTTGTAATATATTAATTGTATATAATAATATTATCATTCATAATAAGTTTTAAACTTTTAAAATTTAGAAAATACATAATATTTCAATAAATAATTGATTCAACCAATTTATATTAATTTTAACAAAATGTTAAAAGTTCGACTTAAATTTTTTTCTTAAAAGTAAAATAAATTATTTTAATCTCAATATTAATTTATATAATTATTATTATTTACTATTTATATAACATAATAATCAAGTTCAAACTATTATGTATGCTAAGTATATTTTTAATTTATATATTTACATATGAAATTCAACTTCGTCTCTCTCCCTCAAAGTTTATATAAAATTTATTATTATACTTTAGTAATACATGGAATAAGACATCTATGTCAGAAGAAATATATATATATATATATATATATATATATATATATATATATATATATTAAAAATATAAGAAAAAAACATTTGAAATTACACGTGTTAATTATTAATTATGTGGCCACCATGTATTTTGTAAGGCCCAGTTTTCCTGTCCTAAAGCTTTAAAGGTTGCCCTTGAGCTATTGGGCCGAAGGGCTGGCCCAAAAGATAAAGCCACCCAAGTCTGACCTAATTTCACACTTTCAGATTTTTGCTACCTTGGTGCTTAGAGTCGCAGTCGCCTTCTTTGTTAGGGTTTCACTGTACTTTCAGTTCGCATTCAGCTTGGCCCCGTCCTTAGCCCACGTAAGTGCTCTCCGACTCGTAGTTTCCCCCTTTGGTCTGTTTTCGTAGTTGTTGTCAGGGTTCCGTAATGACCCACTCTTACTCACTGTTTTCCAGCTCTGAGTCTGTTCCTAGAAGCTGTTTGTGCTCCACTGTTTGGGTGCTCAGGTTTCCAGCTAGCTTTGTCCAGGTAAGGGAAGCTAGACCTTACTCTGTTGTTACGTCTTTTCTGCTTGAGTAGTCGTATCTGTCATGGGATGTTTTATGTGTTGTGAATCCGTGGAGTATATGATTTTTGGGCTATTTGGATATGTTGTGAATCGGTGCACGAGAGAACAATGGCGAGCACTGGTTTTCTCGCCCAAGCGAGCACGTCTCACCTAGGCGAGACTATCGGGAGCTCGCCTGGGGTTTTCTGTGCGATGTGTCACTTGGGCGACACGTTCCTTTTTGGGTGAGCCACGTTCTCGCTCAGGCGAGGAGGACTTGCCTAAGCGAGAAGGCGCGGGAAGCAATTGTTCCCCTTTTCGAGCCCTTGCCTAGGCGAAGGGGGGCTCGCTTGAGCGAGAGTCTCTCGCCTGAGCGAGACCCTTCAGCCTGAGCGAGGTGCTGGGCGAGACAGGGCCTGTGTGATTGTTTTCTTGACTTGAATGGTACATGTTTGGCTTGAATTTAAGTATTGTGATGAGAGTATGAGATAAATGAGTATGCATGTGTGAAGTAAATCATGAGTTGTGAGTAATGGGTTGATACAAACATAGCATGATAATTGTATGAGATGATTCATGAAATTGAAATGATGAGTTTGGCATGAGTTCGACATGAGACATGAAAGGGTTGGTATCAATGTGGCATGGTAATGATATGAGATGGAGTTCCATATTCCGGGTTCGAGAATAATGAGTTGGCATGGTTTGGATGGGAATACGAAAGAGGTGAATTATGAGAAACTATATGAGATGTATATGTATATATTTGTGTGTATGCATGCTGAATATGTTTGATTGATTAAGAAAGCTTGGTCCGTGTCAGTGCGTAATTCCTTAGGGTCTCTAGGTGAGAGTCCCAGGGTCGTGTTTTAGTGGTCGGGACGTAATTCCATGGCCCCTATTAGTGGGTGTCCATGGTGGTGCCCCATCTGTATAACTAGGTAAGGATTCAAGGTAAGGTTGCATCCTGACACTCTAAGGAGTCAGTTAGTCTCACCTAGAGTGGACTCACTCTTGTGGTGAGAGTAGCAGGAGGTCCGAAATTCATTAAGGGCTAACCTTGTGGTGAGGGAAAATTGTTCATTGTAACACTTGTAACACATAGCTCGGGGGTGAGCAGCTCAGGGGTGAACAGAGGTATCCACCACAAGTGCAAGCATCCGTTGAATCCGACCAGGTTATATGTATTCGGATGAGTCGAGTCGAGTGGTAGTGTATTGCTTGGAAGGTCGTAACATGCTTGTGTGATGTATGTATAATGGACTGTAAATATGTATCTTACTTCATTGATGAAATGGTTTTGGCTCTAGCTTACCCTTTGCTTGTTTGATTGTCTTGTGTGTGGTTCTTCTCTTTTGCGATGATCATCAAATCATTGATGTGAGCAGAAGCGAGAGGTTCTCGCGGTCAACAGGGGAATGGTGACTCCGCTGCGTAGCCTGCCTGGGCTAGATCCTGATCCATGATCTTTCTTTTAGGGCCACGACCCATGTAGCATCTGTCCTTTACATTTCAGTTACATATTTTGAAGTTACATGTTAAAGTTAATGTTACATTTCAGTTAGACACGTCACTTAAAAGTTAATGGTGTCTGTTCTGGAGGACAAATTTCATGCATTAATAAAGTATAGGAATGAATTTTGTATGAACTTTGAGGGAGGGATGAATTCTATTTTCGCATGTAAGTACATGGACTAAAATCATACTTATTCCTATAATATATTTATATATAATATAATATTACTTATCATAAGATAATAAT
Organism: Vigna unguiculata; assembly: GCF_037176805.1. Taxonomy (NCBI): domain Eukaryota; kingdom Viridiplantae; phylum Streptophyta; class Magnoliopsida; order Fabales; family Fabaceae; genus Vigna; species Vigna unguiculata. Next base: position 9,060,693 of record NC_140797.1, read on the forward strand.
ATATATTATAAGTAACGACGATGATAATATATACTTAAAATGCACGAATTGAGAACATCAATGAATTGAAACAATGCACCGATTCAAAACACCAGAAACTGAAGCAGAAGCAGTCTCAACGTTGAACAAGAATGAAATCAGTGACAAACTTGAAGAATCTGGATAGGTGAAGAAAAAGTTCTAGATATCTTAGAGAAAGTGAACAGAGAAACGAGAGAAAAAAATGAACAATGAACTGAACTGTTTTATTTCTGTAACACACTTTGAATCATAGATACAATGTCTATTTATAGATGTAGTCTTCTGTTAGATGTAATTGAAACTGGCAGCTATACATAACAGAAAGAAAAGAATGTTGTTGTACAATAATAAGAGACTTACATTTCTAAAATGCAAATGTAACCTATACAAGTCAACTATAGTATACTATCAGTTTTGTAACTAGAAAGGAGTTTGTGTTACGTAGCTAGAATGGAGTTGTTCGTTTGTAGCTAGAATGGAGTGTTTAATTAACGATCCATATTTCCCATGCTTTCATTTCCGATCTTGAGTAAGATTTTGATTACCTTAATAACAAAGACTAAAAGGTTGAGCAAGTAGAAAGGTGTACATGAAAACATGGAAAAAAAATTAAGGTTGGGGACACGAGGATAAATGTTTCAGAAAGAAAAATCAGTCTACAAAATCTGTCTCGCATCGTTTTACACATCCTTGTTTCAAATAGAAAACCAGGGTCAGTAAAACTTAAGGCTGCTGCTGGTACTGCCACAAAGAGGTCGATGATTGAATGTAGTTTTATAGTTTTACAAGAAGAAAATATGAAACTTGGCTTCAATCTGAGCCCAACTACATGGATAACCAACAATGTCGAAGATGGTAACAACATGATTGGGCAGAAGTCATGCTTTTCAATGCACTGTAATCTATGTTAACAGAAGAACTATTTGATTGGTAAAGATGCCGAGGCAGCTCCTGCTTCTGCTATTAAGGAAATAGGTTGACGTGCCTCGAGGCAGGCACCTATATCAAATGGAAGCAACTCAGAACCATCAAAAATAAGATTTACTCCAGGAAGGATTGCTTCTTTACTATCACTTTCATCCGTTTCAGCTTTTAATGGGTTGGCTTGAGTACCTTCTTCAAAGGGCCTTGTAGGAGCTTCGAAAATAGGAGCTAAGGAATAAGATCTGCAAGAACCATCAAAAACACTTGTTTCTGAGAATTTGAATCATAAGGGAACCCAAATTATGACAAAGATCAACAGATGGAAGGTGATTATACCAGGTTTTAGTATTTCAGTGTCTTGGGGGGTTTTTATAAAACTTCATTCTAATTTTAAACTATTCGGACCGTATACCCTCACATACTAAAAAAATATAGATAGAAAAATAGCGTATACCAATGCAACATAATGCCACTGAAAAGTTATAAATGCAAGAACGTATATTGGTTGCCGTGGTAGAGCTTCTAAGGGGCGGAAAAAGTGAGAACGGTCTAAGATTAGGGATAAAATTATATGTAGTCAGTCCCTACCACTGTCGCCATGCATGATATGATACACAAACATCTAGGATATTTTATTCACCTTCACTTCACACCACTGCAGCTAAAATTGTGTTTTTAATTTAGAATATATCAACAAATTTTTACAGTCATTGCACTAGATTACAAAGCCAGGTGATTATTTATGATGAAAAAACTGATTGTTTCAATCCAAAATAGAAAACTCCATTCATTAATAAGAAAGGCTGTCTTGGTTCATAAACATTCTAGGATTCCTACATTTATTCTCTAATATAAATTTTGACTGCTCAAAGTCCCGGAACTTTTTCTCCTATAACACTTTTAGTCCGTACTGTTAAGCAACAACAACATTGGCAGTCCAATGATTAGCCATGTCATCAAATTTGGTAGGATAGCCTATAGAGTGATGCTTTAGCATTCTTATTCTTGAAAAAGGTTTTTTGGTAAACCATGTTTTTTAATCTCATATATTTGTCATTTAGGATTTAGAAAGAATTCAATGTTTAGAAGTTAACAAACCTAAGAATGCTGCCATCAAAGCTTAAAACTTCAGTTCGGCAGCGGTGTCGATTAGCAAGTTTTAGCCTTTGATGCTGACTCGAGGCCCCTGAAATTGGAGAAGAAGGGTCCATGAGTGGATTCCACTTTCCACTAGCATAATTCATTAGTTGTCGTGGGGATCCCTTGGCTTTCTTCTTCTGGTAAAGAACCTTCGCCGCAGGACCTGTTGCTTGATACTCAGCACACATGTCATGCAAGTTTTTCCTTAACCTTTGCATTGCATCATGGTGTTCTTCAAATGAGCCAGATTGAAGTAATTCAGATGAAACAACCCTTTGACATATATTACTACACAACTTTGGACTGAATAACGGAATCCCAAATTCAACACTCAACGGGACCCATTCATATTTCTCTTCTTCAGGCGTGAACTGGCCTGATTCCTGTCCAATAAATAATTTCAGCAGGCGAATATACCCAATTGTCCATAGTTCCATCTTTTCAGCCAAATCAGCCAAGACAGAATCCAGTTTTGAACCTTCACATATTCCTAGCTCTTTTCCAACAGAGGTAATTGATCCATCAATGTTCGTTAAGGGCAGAGGGATATCCATTGTAGTCATCTTTCCAAATTCATCAAGGTCAAACCTACTTAGAGGCTGTACCAGCACAGCTGAATGTTTAAGAAGTGAATTTAAACAATGGAGGAGTATACTTCCCTTTACTAAATTTCCTTCATGCTTCCCTCCCAACCCTCCTATTGCGGAACCATCCCAAGACCATATGAGAGCTTTCTCACAACCAGCCAATGGAGCAGGAAGAAAGCGCAGACATTGTCCTTTCATCAGAACAACTGAAATAGGGCCACTACCTACAGTTGAATATAATACCAATTTCATCCAAGGAGTCATAAAAGAATACGAGAGCGGACCAAAATGAACTAAACTTGTGGATCCAGGAAGAACTGAGGAATGAGGAAGAGGTACTATGGACACAACTACATCATAGTCACGAACAAACAATCGATCAAGGGTTGCTGGAGCAAGTGAAGCCAAGCTTTCACAGCGGAGAATGTCTACACGATATTTCTTAATTTTTTTCGACCTTTCTTTACCAACATCGGCCTCTTCAACAACTAGTTCCTCATCATTCTGAAGATTTCCATCTTCACTGCCTTCATCCTGTACATGACTATCATCATCATCATCATCATCAAAAGGAACAGAACAGGTTTCGCTAACCTTATTGCTAGGTGTAGCTTCAGTGGAAGCAGTTTGCGCTGAATTCTCTGAAACTGAACTCAATCTATCACAATCATTCTTCCCAGCTTCCGTAATACCAGAGTCTCCATATTTGTTAGTCGGAGATATTTCTGATAATGGAGAACTAGACTCGTCATTTTCTAACGTAGTCTTCCCAGCTTCTGTAATACCAGAGTCTCCATTAGTTGGAGAGATTTCCGATAATGGAGAACTAGACTCATCATTTTCTAACGTGGCTTCTTCCTGTACATGACTATCATCATCATCATCATCATCATCATCAGGAATAGAACAGGTTTCACTAACCATATTACTAGGAGTAGCTTCAGTGGAAGCAGGCTGTACTGAATTCTCTAAAACTGAACTCAATATATCACAATCATTCTTCCCAGCTTCCGTAATACCAGAGTCTTCATATTTGTCAGTCGGAGATATTTCCGATAATGGAGAACTAGACTCGTCATTTTCTAACGTAGCCAGGTCCATCTTATCTTCACCAACTTTTGCATCACAAGCAACTCCACCAGATTGTAGACATTCTAATACACAACGCAAGCTAAATGCATGATTAGCAAATTCCTGTAGCTCTCCCTCAAATTTCGCACCTTCCAGAGTGCTAAGATCCTTGCAAAGATCAGCAATGACAGCATGATCCAATTTCCCCGCTTCATAGAGTGTAACAGCATGAGATTTCAGGCCTGACAAAGTTCAGGAAGAATGATTTTGGTTAATAGCAATATACAAAAAGAAAAAAAAATCTCAGACACAGAAGACAAGAGGCAAACATATTAAAAATGAATAGACTAAAAAATATTCGCATCTTAGACATAAACTAAACACATGGATTATTCAAAAATTCTTAAATTGGAGAACACAAACATTGCACTGAATACTGTGTTTGAATACAACGGATCTAAGTTTATATAGACTCATTATATTTATTATGCATGAATAGCGTATATTTTGTTACCTCAAAAATAAAGATCACGTGTCTATAATAATAAGAAAAATATATTATTCTTATTTTTTACAATAATGAATAGACCTAAGAAAATTTTACAGCTTAAAAATACAACTCAAACACAATCACATTTGTTTCTCAGAAATAGGACTAGAGGGAGCAATATTTATATACTTTCTTACTTATTATAGATATATTTCTTTTTATTTATATCATTTAGAACTTTTATTATTATTAGTTAGCTTATTATATTATATATTATGATCAACATATTTTGTATTACTATCCTTTAGAATATTTCTAATTACTTAGCTTATTAAATTGATAATTTATTCTTGTAACCAAGTTCAACATCTATGCACCAACTTTGGGGAGGGGGACTTTACAGTTGTATGTTTACTTTTGGAATTAATTTTCAAGATCAAAATATTCTGATTTTATCCTATTTGATTGCTATTTTGTGTGCGAACCAAATCTCTCTAATTTGACTTTATCACCCTCTATTTACTTTCCTTTCTGAATGAATTATGTAATTGAACAACGCTGACTATATATGTATCTTCTTTTGTTCCCCAGCAGTCCCAAAAACCACCAAAAGTAACAAGAGTTTGAGAAAAATATAAAAGTAATTTGTATAATTATTTCCTTAATCTGATTCAAATATACATGATATTTATATAAGTAGATATGGAAGGTTACAACAACTTGTAACTGAAAGCTAACTGAAACGAGCAGACAAATTAACCCGAGGAAAAAGTATATAATACAACAAAGCTAAGAATAACAGCTTGTGGATACACTAACAAACATCAGTAGTATAATAACAATAATAAAAAAACAATTCAAAAAGCTCCAATAAATGAATTTAAGCTTTAGAAAATAATGAAGGTATATACCTGGCGAAACAGAACCCATCATAAGATACGATGTTATAGTAGCATCAACTATGAAAGCAACACGTGTATAGGAAGAATGAGGACCATAAGCATCGCCTTGATTGTTATTACTATCAGTGAGCATATTATCAAAACCATGACTAGCAGTAGACGCATCTTCATCACTGCCTGCACTTTTAGGAGACCCAGGTATGTTTGCATCTTGGAGAATAGATGCTGGATCAATTACTTTTGTTGCCCATCCCAATCTACATACAAAAGACGCAGCAGCCTGCAGTTGTGACAAGTCAGCCTGTAGGGTTGCTGCCAATTCAGCAACAGATGCATTTTCATTTGAAACAACAAACACTGCATATAGTAGCCTAGATGAAAAAGATATGGTGTTACTTATTCCACTTTATGGAAACAGCATCTAAAAACAAAAGGATGGCAAGACCGGAAAGAAGGCATTACTCTTCTATAGGATCTTCATAAGACTGCTCCCTGTTGGAAACGAAACCTTCGAGCCTGGAAACTGAATCACCGCCAAAAGTATAAACATTGATGAAGGAGAGTGCAACAGATGTTGAAAACTATTTGTATGGACTACAGTATAGAGTCTGTTTTACATAAGTTTATTACAATAAATACAAAGAATTATTGGATATTTTATTTCTATATAGATGATGTAGGATTCTTCCAAGGGGAAACGCCACAGAGATTTGGCACCAATGAGCCGTGAGCATACCATACAAGAAAGACAAGATACTACCTCCAACTCAAGGAAGATTAATCCCAAGATTTCGCCCATATTTTCTTTATTATAAATACAGCCCCTATGTGTATTTTCTACACAAGGAAGATTAATCCCAAACCTAGTTTCACTATATTTAATAACACTTATTTGTGACAATTAGGTTGCTCTTCATATTAGTTCTAATCCTATCTTTCATGAGAGGACCAAACACATTGAGATTGACTATTATTTCATCCGACAAAAAATTGTATCTGAAGACATCAGGACTGAGTTTGTTAACTTAAGTGATCAGTTATGAGATATTTTCAAGTCTTTACGGGGACAGAGAAATGACTATATTTGTAACAAGCTTAGTACATACAATTTGTATGCACTAGCTTGAAGGGGGTATTAGATTATTAGATATCTTAGATACATATCTTATGTTTATCTCTTATCTTCAGTTACTTTGTTATTATTCTTTATTGTATTTTGGGCTTATCCCATATTTCCTTTATTATAAATACAGTACTCTATGTGTATTTTCTACGCAAGGGAGATTAATCCCATACAATTTTTACTATATTCAATATATCTCAAAGGAAGTATGCATTGGATTGGAGAAAAATGGGTTGATGAACTCAAAATTTGTTGACACATCCATGGATTTCAATACCATACTCCTACCTAATAAGAGGGGCCTTTCTCAGGTACTGAGAAGTACAGAAGATTAGTTGGAAAATTGAACTATCTTATTGTTGCTCGTCTTGACATTTCCTTTGCAGTCAACGTGGTGAGTCAATTTCGCAATTCCCCGTGTGCAAATCATTGGAATCCATTCATGCGTATAAAAAAGTATATTAAAGGATCTCCTAGAAAAGGTTTGCTATATTGTCACAATAACCATACTAAAGTCTGTTATTTAGATGTTGATTGGGCATGATCTTCTTATATATGGTCACAACAACCATACTAAAGTTGTCTATAACTGATTGGGCATGATCTCTTTCTTATAGAAGGTCTACATCTGGAAATTGTGTCGTTGTTGGTGGTAACTTTATTTCTTGGAAGTGCAACAAACGTGTTGTGACAAGATCTAGTACAGAAGCAGATATAGAGCTATGCCCTTAGCCACTTGTGAACTTGTTTAACATAAACAATTACTTAAAGGGTTATAATTTGGAGATGTCTCTCAAATAACACTTATATGTGACAATCAGGTTGCTCTTCATATTAGTTCTAATTCTCTCTTTTATGAAAAGGACCAAACACACTGAAGTTGACTATCAGTTTATTCGAGAAAATATTGTATTTGTAGACATCAAGAGTGAGTTTGTTAACTCATGTGGTCAATTAGGAAATATTTTCATTAAATCTTTACGGAGAGACCTAAAATTGATTATATTTGTAACAAGTTTGGTACACATGACTTATATGCACTAGCTTGAGGGGGGTGTTAGATATTGTTAAGATATTATTAGATATTGTTAGTTACAATATCTTGCGTTAGTTACAATATTATATGTATCTAGGCTTAGTCCAAATTTTCCTGTACAATTCTTCAATATAAATACATTGCCTATGTGTATGTTCTACACAAGGGAATTAATCCTATAACTAGTTTTTCTCTATTTTCACAATATGCAATGATATTTTGGAAGAAAAGCCTAGAAAGCAAAAAAAATAGAATCAAACTTTAACTCAAGACAGACCTTTAAAGCGATCATCAGGATACACAGGAACATCAAAATAGATCAATCCTCGACCATAAAGACCCTTTACAACATCACCATCAAACAAGATAAATGAATTTGCTTCCTCCTTACAAAGTTTATCTATCATGGCCATTTCCTCTTCTGAAAGTTTCTATAAAGGCAAAAGAAAACAAATGAAAAAAATAAAGTAAATACCTAAACTACATCTTATTTCCAATAAGCACAATGGACATTATTGCAAATGAACCCTCCTGCATTAACAAGGGTGAAATGCAGACCGTACCTTAAATTCTTCCAAAGTAAAGTTCACCAAACAAACACCCCACCAAGGTTCAATAGGAAAATCCACAGGCTGTGTAGGTAAAAGTTCTTTTGCAATTGACTTGTTCAACTTCCACATGATTTTCTGAATACCCAAAAGAGGCATTGACAAGTAAGGAAAGAAGGTAATGAAATCATTATCCAGTTTAAGGCAAGGGGCAGCAAGATCTTGGATATGACATGAGGAAAAATTTTAAAGTCTCTAATCAAAGGCATATAATTCAGAAGTGTCAGATGAGGATAAGGTATATTATTCAGTTTGACATCTCTAGAATTAACACCTTGCCTGCTTACACCAAGTCTTTAAAGGTAATTTCAACACCACTATTGGAACAGATACCAAAATAATCACAGAAATGCATACAATATCATGACGTAAAATAAAAGAATCAAAAGTACATTTCTGTATACAATTTTGAAAAATCTATCAAGTACCTTAGATCTGCACTTGTTCATTATATCAATAAATTCATTCCTCCCAATTCCTGTAAGCCTTAAAGCATCAGCTGCACTAAAATTCGGGATGCTGTCATAAGGTTGCTCTGCACATAATTAAGACATGCAGGAAACTTTTATGCCGGCTCACTTGCAAGCAAATATTTATTATTTTGCACATTAATTAAGCTATAGCACACAATCAAAAAAGTGAACAACAGTAGATGGAGTTCTTTGATTATTAGAGTATGTACTTAGCTATACTATAAATGTAAAAATTGAAATGCGTAGTCAGAGCAGTTAGCTATTGGTAACAGTTACCTCTTGTAACCTTTCCAGTAAACGCTGTTAGTTATCTCATATGTTTTAAGAAGTTAGCTATAAATACTAATGTATGCTTCTCTATTCAATATCTTAATACAATGAATACCATTCAGTTTGTTAAACAGCTCCCTCTTGTTCAATTCATTTTACATGGTATCTAGAGTGAGATCCTAGACATTATAATAATTAGAAAAATATACAAATATGGTTAAATATATTAAGTAAAAGATAAAATGGTTTGTTAGTTATAATTTAAAAGATTTATTAGATTATGGTAAGAGATAATGGAATATTTTTAGATATGTATAGTTAAAATAATATTTAATGGAATATTTTAAAATATAATATATAATAGAGATCATATATATAATATGTTATGAGAATATACATATATATTTATATAGATATAATATAATTAAGTTTCTGAAGACTTATTTGAATGAGATATGGGGTGTGATTTGTTACTAAAATCATAATAAGTTTATCATAGTATGTTGTCTGGTAGGAGGTAAAACTGGTTTCCTAGGCTAAACGTTACCCGTAAGTAAAGCGAACAGGGTGAGAGTTGAAGCATTCGAATAATTTAGTATTCAAATTCAGAAGTTTCAAGCGATTTAGAGAGTGAAACGTGAGGAGTTCTTTGAATGAGGAAAGTGAGTTAGTTGAAGATTAAAAAGGGTTAGATTAAACTTTGTAGTATCCAAGTGAGGGGAGCTAACTGCTTTAGTTGTTTTAATTGTTTCAACATGTTTTAACTTGTTTAAATGTGTTTTTGTATCTTATTGTGAATTTGTGAATATATAACGAATTTTGGTGGTGTATTGATGTTGTGTGAGAAACCTTGTATGGGCAGGGGATGATTGTTCACATGTATGTGTGGTGACTCAGCGAAAGGTGGTGAACGGTAACTCTGTGTAGTTATACCAAAGGTGAACTTTGCCTAGGTCGCTCCCGAGTAGAGTGGTAGGAAGTGGCACCTGCGAGCTTTGCCCACAAGACTCTTGAGGAGTGGGTGAAGTGGAGTTGTTAGCAACCTGCATGCAAGAGTTATAACTCAGTTTCCTGACACTGAGATCACTAATGGTTGTACTGTTGATATGATAATGTGGTTGAGTGAGACAATAGGTTTTGTATGTATTTTTATGATAAGTTGTTTCAGTTTATTATTTTTATTGAAAAGTATTTTCAAACTTATAATATGGTGAAAACTATGGTTATAACAGATATTGTTTACGTTAGTTCACCCTTCTCTTTTGGTGGTTGTGGTTTCCACCTGCAATGATCGTATTTTTATAGCAAATGATAGTACAAGTGCTGAGGAAGATGCACAGTAGGGATGAGAAATGACGGTTTTATATTTTTGAAGCAACAAGATATGTATTTTTCTGTACATTCGTGAATAAAGTGTTTTCTGTTTATGTTATACAATGGTATCAAAAATTTTAGTTACTTATATTTTCGATATATGTGTGAGATAATATTACTTTTGTATCACCCTAGTCGGGGTGTTACATTTAGAGCTATTTCTTCAATGAAAATTGTCATGAATCATTGCAATGTTTATTTTGTTCTTTATGTCTCTAATTCTATCCATTCTCCTATAGAACTGATTTTCACTGATCTTTGAGGATCTTCTCAAATGATCTCTTATGTAGGATACAAATATTAGGTCTCTTTCTTTGATGCTTATTCACGGTTCACTTGGATATTTCCTATAAAGTCTAAAGTCAAAACATTTCATGTTTTCAAACGATTAAATCACTAGTTGAATTACAACTTCATTCAAAAATAGAAAATGTCCAATCAGATTGGGGTGAAGAATATCGACCTTTTACAAATTTTTTGGCCAGTCATGGTATTAATCATAGACTCAATTGTCCACATACACATCATCCATCTCTAATGCATAACCTTTTGGGTCTAATTTTGTATTTGTTCGAACACCAATTGTTAACCCATAATTCATCCTTCATTTTTTCTTACTCATTTGGGAAATAGGTTTGAGTGAGGTGTGAATAGTGGATTTGATAACACTACACAGTTAAGCATCAATCTTTATCCATTGTTCATGGTGTTTTGGAGGAAAAGATTTAGAAGTAGTAGTGAGACGAGATTTGTAGCTCAACCCACTTAACCATAACCAGATTTTGGAAGTCCAAGTGAAATAGTTAGACTCACCCATCTCAATACTAACAATATGGCTAGAAAATATGGGAGAATATGTTCTAGAGGTTGATGTGGTGTTGGAAAAGATTTGTTTTTTGGAAAGCTAGGAAAAAGTTGATGAAAAAAAATTTAAGATGGAAAAGTAGATCAAACCACCAAATGAACTCCTATAGATCTGCCACCACAAGGGTAGGAGCACACGGAGGATGAGAAAACTCTCCACCAAGGGTTTCCCTTTACAAAGGGCCAATGCTTAATTAACAATAACCACAAAGCTAACTCTTTCCTATCCTTCTTTCCCTATTTATATCTTATCAAAACCCTCAAATTAGATGATGAATATTCTAAATATCCTAACTAACTCACTAATATTCTAACTAATCTCGCCTTCTCCTTATATCCTAACAAAGATAAAAGTAAATGTTACAGATACTATTCATATGGTAGTCAAGAATTTGGTTAAGATGGCGTGACTTCCAAAACAAAACACTCAATTGCAAGCTACATGCAGTAATATTAATCAGGTCTCATATTAAGAGATGATGCATTAGAAAATTGAAATAAGTAAAAAGTTACCATTTTTCATAACTTCAAAAATCATATCACAATAATATCTGAAAGGTGATAGTCTCATTACACGGCAAATATAATCTGCCAGATGATACGGAAATAGCTGCAAGTGGAAAACCAAGAATATTATATGGAGATGAATATTGTAAGATAGATAATAGTTGAGAGAGAATTTCTTTTCAGAAAATATTTTTCTACCCAACTGAAATCAGTAATACATGTGTGTTCATACACTGTACTCTAACCAAGTGGGAATTAGAGTCCACAGCTCTCAAGGTCGGACTAACTGAGAATTAGTTAGAGTCTACTGCTCAAAGTGTAAACTACAGATGATATGGAAACAGCTACTATACTATTATTGTACAAAGAGTAAGCAAAAAGAAACAAACTAAAAGTACTACAATACATTAAAAAAAAAGAAAGTAAAGCATGAGCTCAATGCTTAATATCCAGGTTATGAATTTCTTGTCTTATTGGTGTATGGTTATTACCCCTTTTACTCTATTTGAAAAAAAACTTGCTTATAAAACAAATGCCCGACATCCAAGAAGTGGTATGTAGTAGTTATATCTGGCATCCAACTATACAGATGAGATCTGTTCTTTACAAAATGACAAGTATGATTAAACTATTTATTATTATAAAAAAAAAAATTGATTCTAATACAAAAGAGAAACAAAATCCAATTTTAATTAAAATGTTGCAATTTTTATTTTAAAGCACTAAAATTTCAATTTTCTCCCATCAACATCTTTAACAACAAAGTTTTCTAATCATTGATCATGTACACACGGTAGAATTTGATAGACAGTATCAGAATAAGGTAGCATTTAGTGCAAGACATACAGCAAGATTCTTCCGCAAGTATCGCATCATATCTTCATAATATTCGCTTTCTTTACAAACTTTACGAGCAAAACAACTATTCCATTGGAGTCTCTTCTTTATGCAACTTTCAGTTATCCTGCACAAAATTTGGATGGCCAACAAAAAAAAGAAAAGGCAATATTATAATTGTCATATCGAAAACAAATAATTACTTATACAGTACTATCCATGTGGTTTGGACATGTGCAAAGAAGACCACCAATAAAACCAGTGAGGAGAGTCAATTGCATGGTTTTTAAAGCTGTGAAAGGGGTAGAAGGAGACCAAAAATGGCATACGAGAACATTGTTAAAAAGAATCTTGAAGTTAATAAAAGAAGTTAGGAACATGTCCCACCAGGCATAATCTTGGGATCTAGTGCCAAACATAACAAGTTTATCAGCACATTGATTACCCTCTCTAAAAAATATGCAAAAAATGAATAACATAGTATTACTGTTTACAAAAACAATTCAGCCATCTACTACAAAATTCCAATGAATAATAGAAGTATGGGATCAAGCTTGAATAACAAACTGCAAGTCTCACAACCGAAGGATTAGTCAAAATCTTTGGAGACAGCAACTTCTATAGCCTGAATCACACCCACCTCCTCAGTATATAAAGCATAATGAGAACCAAGATATGAAGAGAAATAACCCACAATGGAAGCATGATAAATACCCCATAACCATATACATCAGGTGAACCTTTAGTCGTCCCATTCATATTGCATTTAAACCAATCATTCTCACTAGTTTGATGAGTACAAGACTTTCTTTGTTGTTATATAGTATTATGTCATCAGGATAATTGTATATCCTTGTGTATAATTTTAGTACTATCAACATAGCCTTATTTTTTTTCCTCTCCACAAAGATTATGTACTTCAATGGAGACACGACCCTTGAAATAAATAGATTTTAGAATACTGTGTCTATCTACTAAAAATATATTTCTAAATGAGAATTTTAACCCTCAAAATTTATCAGAGCATAGATCATGGTTTTAACACTAAAGGCACAATACCCAAAAAAAATAAAATGCCCCTCGTTACAACAAAAAAATACTTATTTTATTCTACTCTACAGTTATTTAAGAAATACTGGGTTGATATAATGATGTCCTTCAACAGATTGATTATTCCGCTCAAACAACTAAGTCTTTATTATCTAAAAGGGCGTAAGACATACTTGAAAATTAAAGGGTCCTGAATAGCATACTAACTCAACAGAATGGTATACATACAAAAGTTTTATAGAGTGGTTAGCTCAATACATTCACTACAATGACGGAACTTGTAATGAGTAGCTCCACCTTAAAACACACATGGCGTATAAAGGATGAAAAGAATCCAATAATGAGCCGTACTGTTTGAATCATGTCTTTCTATTTAACAAGCTTGCAGAAAATACTGTATAATACAAGTTCATAGTTATTTCTAGTAAATTATAACAGAAAGTATGCAATTTAGCTTCACGATTACTATGCGTGTTTTTTTAAGCCTTTAAACTTATTTAAAATACAATGAAGAACTGAGGGAATCACAAGAAAAGTCACCCTAACCTTCTGTGCCATTCTTCTTTAGAAGAAAGAATAACTTGAATCCTCTTTGGAAGGTTCTCCCACGTACATTCTTCCTTAATCGCTTTTTGCAATAATTGTTCCTCAACTGTCACGGGAGCACGCTGCATTTTTTCACTTCCCAGACGCCACAAAAGTCAACAGAACACGAACAGCGGGTGAAACTGCAAAATTGAAACCAATTAAAGCAAATCATACAACGCAAAACAAAGATCAAACAAGATCCGAAACGAGTATTCAGGTTTACTGTGAAAGCCAGAGCGAATGATCAGAACCTGAATAATTGAATTCAAGTGCGTTTAGCTAATTGAAGTTCTCGGGAAGACACTGTTGAGTTTTTTTTTTTTTTTTTTTTGCGCGAGATCGGGCACAAGAGAATTTATTTGTTAATTTGGTGGAAATTGAGAGTATTTAGACAGATATCATGGTTTTCCTTCTTAAACATCATAACAATCGCTGTCTGCACGTTACATTTCCATTGAGTTTCTGACCTACCCCTTTTGGACAAGTTTGGGATACTACATAATTGCATAAAAGAGTATACATTTTTTATATTTTTTAATTAGATTTAAAACTACTTTAGTACAAAAATAAATTTATTACATAATTTATAGTTTATAGTTTTTATTTTATAAAATTATTTAAATTTTATGATACAAAATGGTTTAATTGAGTTTTAAATTTATCGTAAATTTGTATATTTTTAATTAAGTATTATTGATTTTTTAATGAATATCTAAATTTTCTATATTTTTCAATTCAATTTTTTTATTTAATTTGTTTATTAGTTAAATTATCTTGCTATGTCATTTTCTTATTTTCATGTATTCACAAATGTAAAATTTTGTATATGCAATATTGTTTATGTACAAAATAAATAATAATCGTCGCAATTGGAATCGCAATGCGAAGGCGAACCGAAAAACAAAACGAGTTTAAAAAAAGATTTGGGAGTCGCCATCATAGTTATTCTGAAAAACTATAGAAAACCATAAGACAAGTTTGCGAAAAACTAGATTTTGGATCCGGGAGTCGGTTACGCGTAGGGAAGGTGTTAGCACCCTACAGCGCCCGCCCGAAGGCGGTACCTTTAACTAAAAATGCAAAGTTGATGTGATTTTCAAAATATTAATTTTCCCCAAAAATAACAAGACAAAACTGTTAAAAGAAAATTTTTTTTTTTTTTTAATTTTTGGGACCGACAAGAATTGACCTTGGTCCTACGTATTCTCATTAAAGATGAGAAATCAGGGTTACGTAGTTCTTTAAAAGATATTTGCAAAACAATTGAGAAAAAGATTTGATTTCTTTTAGAGGTGAACCTGACAAGGACTGGCCTTGCTCCTACGTATCTCACAATGGAGAATCAAGGATCATGTAGTTCTAAAAAAAGACTCTTTGTTTGAAATGTTGATGTTTTTCTATTTTGAAAATTTTATATTCTTTGCGTATTTTTGAATTACTTGAAAATATGTGTCACACGACGCGAGCAGGTCAGAGAGACACTAAAAGAGAAAGAAAAATATTTTTTTTGTATTTTTGAAAATCAGTGTCACACTGTGCGGGCGACCGGACAAACACAATAAAGCAAAAAGAACATTTTTCATATTTTTATATATTTTATTTTTTTGTAATTTTTTTTATATTTTAAAAATATTTTTGTTTTATTTTTTTTAGAAAATTATAAAGGTAGAGTTCAATATAAAGAAAAGGATAAAAGTGGAAAAACAAAACGTGAGGGTGCATGGATAATGTGTGAGGTGCATGAAGTAAACATAAAACATAGGCCCAAAACAAGATAAACATAAACAAGGGTGCAAGGTTATCAATTATGGTGGTGCACGAAGTAAAACATGAAACAAGGGTGGCAGGGGTGCGAGGTTAGTAAATATCAAGGGTACTCGCAGATAAAATAAAAACAGGGTGTGAGATAAAGAAAAAAGGGGGTGCGCAGAGTAAAGTATGAAACAAGTGTGGCAGGGGTGCAAGTTTAGTAAATATCAGGGGTACTCGCAGCAAAAATTAAAACATGGGTGCAAGACAAAGGAAAAAAGGGGGTGCACAGAGTAAGACCTGAAACAATACACAAAAAGGTGAGAATATTAAAAATGGTGGTGCATGAAGTTAATGGGAGCAGATTTAAACCTAAACCCAAAAATAACTCTTAAATATAGAAAGCAAAACCCTAAAGAGCATTTCTTCTCCTTCACACCAACCCTCACTCACGCCAAACAACTTCATTCCCTCACAGCACCAACAAAACGACACCTACCTGCGCTGCACCCGTTCCGGCAGGCCAGGGACGCCGGCGACGACGCCGACCACCACTCACCGGCGACACATCTCTTTCTTCCTTTTTCTCCAACGCGCGAGATCCTTTCTCCTTCCTCTGTTGCAAGAAAAAAAAATGAAACCAACCCCATTGTGTGCTCCGTCACGCCTCCATAGCCGATCAAGACTGAGAGCTCGTCGCCCCGCCGTGACCAGGCGGAGACACCTCCGGCGACACCAACTTCCACTAGGGACGTCGATGGCTTTATCTCCTTCTCACTGTTTTCTGTTTTTGATTTGTGTTGGGTGGTTATGGGAAATGAATTTGGGTGTTTCGCTACATCCGTGGCTTGAGGGTGATGAATGATGGTGTAGGTGGAAGATGAAGATGATTGGGTTATGTTCGTGTGTTGGTATGGTGTTCGTGTTTAGTGCAGCGGGATTGGAATCGGATGGTGCGAGATTAGAATGGAGAAGGCAGGGATAAATGGAGGGAATGTGTGGCTATGGGGTTTGGTTGGGAAGTCAGTGAACAAAATGAGTGAAGGTGTTGTTTTTCATCTTGCACGAATGAGAAACTGAGTGAAGAGGGTGAAGGTCCCTAAATGAAAGGACTCTGATGATACTAGTTGTGCCTCTGCTATGTTCCTTTCCCACCTCGAGACGTGGGATAAGGCTGAAAGCAGATGTTGCTTCCTGCTCCTTCCTTCTCCAGTCATCATGACCATGGCCAGCTAGCCATTAGAGACCTTGCGTTAACCTCTTGGTCTTCTATTTTTTTTTCATTTTTTTTTCTTAAATAATAAAAAGTAAAAAAAGGAAAATAAAGAAAATTGTAAATAAAATAAAAATAAATAAAATAAGATTACAACGAAAAAAAATAATAAATAAAATAAAATAAAATAAAACAAAATATAAATATAAAACAAAAAATAAAAATAATAATAAAAAAAGAATAGTAATAATAATAAAATAAAAATAAAAATAAAAAAATAAAATAAAAGTAAAATAAGATGAAAAGAAAAAACAAAATACATTATAACCCGAACAAAATTGGGTGTTGACAGCTGCCCATCTTTACTTAGATTTTATTAGATAATATGAAAATGTGACATTTTCAAATTATCGCAGTAAAAGATAAGTAAAGATAAAGACACTAATTTTGTCCGGATTCTCAAGAGGAAAAAATGAGTAAAAACCGATTCAAACGGGTTTGACGACGAATGTCGTGAAAAGGGTCACGATTTGGAAAGTAAAAAAAGACTCAACCATTCCATAGGAGAGGGTCTTAACGTGACAAAAATCAATGACCATTCCATTGGAGAGGGCCTTGATGTGAAGAAAGAAATCAATACCATTCCATCGGAGAGGGCCTTGATGTAAACATAAGAAAATCAATGACCATTCCATCGGAGAGGGCCTTGATGTAAACATAAGAAAATCAACGACCATTCCATCGGAGAGGGCCTTGATGTAAACATAAGCAAATCAATGACCATTCCATCGGAGAAGGCCTTGATGTAAACATAAGAAAATCAATGACCATTCCATCGGAGAGGGCCTTGATGTAAAGAAAGAAATCAATTACCATTCCATCGGAGAGGGTCTTGATGTAAAGAAAGAAATCAATGACCATTCCGTTGGGGAGGGTCTTGCTGTAACAAAGAAATCAATGACCATTCCATTGGAGAGGGCCTTGATGTAAACATAAGAAAATTAATGACCATTCCATCGGAGAGGGCCTTGATGTAAACATAAGAAAATCAATGACCATTCCATCGGAGAGGGCCTTGATGTAAACATAAGAAAATCAATGACCATTCCATCGGAGAGGGCTTTGATGTAAACATAAGAAAATCAATGACCATTCCATCGGAGAGGGCCTTGATGTAAAGAAAGAAATCAATGACCATTCCATCAGAGAGGGTCTTGATGAAAAGAAAGAAATCAATGACCATTCCATCGGAGAGGGTCTTGATGTAAAGAAAGAAAACAATGACCATTCCATCGGAGAGGGCCTTGATAAAAAAAAAGATCTGGACTTGACCAATCCCAAGGAGAGGGCCTTGATGAAGAAAAAAAAAAGGATCTGAACTTGACCAATCCCAAGGAGAGGGTTGTTGTCCGAAAGGAGAACACATGAGTTGACCATTCCTAAGGAGAGGGTCGCGAGATAGGCTTAGCGGGCCAAGTGAGATGGGCTTTGTGGGCCAGATTAAGCTAGGATTGGAGGCCAAAATGAAACTGGACTTGGTGGGCCAGTACGAATTTGGGCTTGGCAAACCAGTACGAAACTAGGTTTGTTGGGCCAATACGAAATTGGGCTTGGTGGGCTAGTACAAAACTGGGCTTGATGGGCCAGTACGGGACTGGGCTTGGTGGGCCAAACAAGACTGGGCTTGGTGGGCCAGTACGAAACTGGGCTTGGCGGGCCAGACAAAAATGGGCTTGGTGGGCCAGTACGAAACTGGGCTTGATGGGCCAGACAAAACTAGGCTTGATGGGCTAGTACGGAACTGGGCTTGGTGGGCCAGGCAAAACTGGGCTTGGTGGTTAGTACGAAATTGGGCTTGGTGGGCCAAACAAAACTAGGCTTGATGGGCCAAACAAAACTGGGTTTGATGGGCCAGTATGGAACTGGGCTTAGAGGATATATAGGTCTTTGAAGATGATCCTCAATTTGAGAAATCTCAAGACGATTTTTGTAGATTGATTCCTTCAAAAGAAACAATGGTTGAAGATGTATGATGCATGAAAATGTTCGCTTGTTCATGATGTCAAGGTTTTTGCTTTTCGAATCTGGTGTCAATACACGACATGATGATATGACATGCAAATGGTTATGCATGATAGAAAGCATGTTTTCTTATTTTTAAGCACAAGGGATCAAAACATTATTGTAGATATCAAGATCCTGAAATGTATGAATGCATGATGAAAAACTTGTTATGCTCTACCTTTTGAAAATTTTTGCTAGAGTCAATTGTTCTCTTTTCAATCATCAAACTCATTGTTGTGGAGATATGTAGGATGAAAATCAACCTATTTTGAAATGGAGTAATGATTGCAAGAGATAGTTGACAAGGCGTTTAAACATTGTTAGCCATGTTTTCAAAGAGAAGAAACAAGTTGTTGAAACTTTGACAGAATGTTGAAACCCCAACTTAATAAGGAGAAAAACAAGATGTAGAACCTTGGCAAAGCGTAGGAACCCTAACTTAGACAAGAGAGACAAGATGTCGAAACCTTAGTGCAGGGATCAGGGTGTCGTAACCCCGATATGCATCAGAAACAAGGTGTCAAAACCTTGGTACAGGGATCAAGGTGTCGTAACCTCGATATACAGGAGAAATAAGGCATCATAACCTTGGTGCAGGGATCAAGGTGTTGTAACCCCGATATGCATCACAAACAAGGTGTCAAAACCTTGGTGCAGGGATCAAGGTGTCGTAACCTCAATATGCAGGAGAAATTGAATGCCCGATGAAAACAATGTTGGTTGTGTTTTGTCATTTGATTATTCTATGCAAGTATGAGCCAACTGTTTCATTTGCAATCATCAAACTCATATTTATTTTCAATATTTCATGAATAGCGAGGAATGTCACATTTATCGAGGTCTAACATCTGAAATGAGTATATCTTTGACTTTCTCTTTTATGATATTAGTGCATGCATGTTTGAATTCACAAGTGAATGAAAGCTAGAAATGTTTGGGAAGAGTTTGAAAGAGACTGAGATAGTCGTGCGGGCACATTGTCTCCACACACCCTTCAAAGGAGAAGCAATATGTGAACACAAGAATCCCAAAAATTGCCCCAATTATGGTGTAGGAGAAAAAGGGTATAAGGATATTGATCAATGAATGTTAGGGTGAGATATTCACGCGAAACCCACGAAACTACCCCAGTTTTGGTATACACAAAACATTTTGATCAAACAATGGGTTTTATTTCAGAAGATGGGGATTTATAAGCATTGGAGGTGATAAATTCATGTGAGACTCACAAAACTGCCCCAGTTTTGGTGTTTGGAGAAGAATTTGAATGAACGAGGGATGTTGTTTCAAAAGAGGTAGTGGAAATGGAAAGGATTGGGTGAAAAGGATTGCCCTAGTTGGTTTATTTTTCTTTCACTTGCCTTCGGTCATATTAGGGTGTTCCCTTCTTCATGAGACATTATTTTTCTTTCATTTTTTTCACTTTTGAAATCAACTCTTTGGTCTGATCAATTTATTGAAAAACTTTTTTTTTATTTCTTTTGAAGCATTATCTAAACAACATGTATGAAATTTCTGATGGCTTGGAAGGGGTTGGGTGAGATGACAAGGACTGACTAGGGAGCTGACCCAATTTGATTTAGTCTCAGGGCACCAAGTATGTTTGGGCTTGCCCCAGCTATTGATGACATGAAGAAAATGATATGGACTTCAAAAGTTGGCCCAACTTGAGAGTATGGATTGGCTTCAGGGTACAAAATGTGTTTGACTTCCCCATTTATTGATGAAAGGGTTAGACAAATTAAGAGGAATTCAAAGATTTCTCTGATTTGAGGACCTAGATTGACACACAGATTGTGTTTGATCTGTCCCAGTTATAGTAAGGCATGAAGAGGTTGAAATGTGGTAGGGACCCTAGACGTTGCCTCTAGTGTAACCATGATGGTTAGGGTGAAATTGCCTTATCTTGGGATAAATGACAAGTCATTTGAATGGTGAAATGAAGCAACTGTCTAGTTTGGATTTTAGAGCAAAAGGTTGGACAATTGTATGAAATTGTTGGATAAGTTTAGGCTGAGAGTAGAGGATATGGTAGGAAATGAAGATGAAATCCATGAAAAGGGTGAGAATGAAACAACGAAGGAGGATGCCCCTTATCTAATTGATTAACCAGGCTTATCAAAAACTGTCTGAATCACTGAAAGCAAATCTCAAAACCTATTTTTCAATTTTTATTTTTCCTCCCGTTTTTTGGATTATGGACAAACCTTTTAGCACGTCAAAATGATTTCCATGAATTAAACTTTTTGAAAGGTACCAACAATCAGTTTTGGATCTGTGTGGGCTTTATTATGCTTGTATCATGGTCAAGGCTAAGGGTATGAAAGCAAATGTGGATAGTAAAAACTCAAAAAGATGTGATGGTATTTTGGAACAATGATCTTTGAATAATGTTGCATCATAAATTCATTTGCCTCTTATGTGTTCACCATTTCTTCTCTTTTTTTTTGTTTCTTCTTGATATAACCAAATCATCATCATCATATTTTTTTTGTCTTTTTCAAACTTTTTGATTCTGATGGATTTTTTTATTGGTGAACCGTTTGTCAAACAAAAGTGCAAACCATCAATGTGAGGTGACCCTTGTTCAAGGTAATTTGAAAGAAATATATTTGCTCTTTTAAGTCTCAAAGGGGTAACAAAGGATCACATTTTGTGTTTTATGATAAAGAAACATGGCCACACATCATTTCCAAAATATGATTATTTTCTCTTTCAAGAAATTTTAACTCAAGAAAAAAATTGGTTCATGTTAAAGTTTGTCCCTTGCTTTTATTCTTTTTTTATTCTTTTTTTTTTGCCTAAACCACCCTTTCAGGTTTTTAGACTAGCAAACATTTTTTTTTATTTTTATTTTCATGCTAAGAGATTTGCTTCGCAGTCTATCCAGGCCAGTGTGCCCCTTTTATGTTGATCCTCCATGAAATTCAAAATGTATGCTTTATGGATGAAAAAAGGATGAGTTTGAAAATCTCATGTTATGCAGATTAGACAAATGCTTCAAAAGATATGATATCAAACATTATTTATTCATTCATTTGACCAAAGCATTTTTTTTTGCCAAAACTGCCTTTTTTGGTTTTCAGTCTAACAAACTTTATTTTCTTCTTTTTGCATTTTCCTTTTTTTTAATGAATTTTTTTTTTGTCTCGATGGATTCAAGGACCACCCAACAAGTGTAGACAAGGATAAACTTAGAAAATCTACCAACTCTAAGGGTTTATGTTTATCAACTTGGGTAATGCCAATGTTGATAGGGCAAATCCTTCATTGTAGGGAAGCCGAAGGATGGACTGTTTCAAACCATGTGCACACGAACGTCTCAAAAGAAAATGTCAAGTCGTTATTCTTGATTAAACATTTGACCCCAGAAAAGCGTGAGACCTCATTATTTTCTTTTTTTTTTCAAGAAGTGAATTTGATGATTTGCGAGAAAAACAAGTGACTCAAAATGTAACAACCTTTTTTATTTCCTTCCTCTCTTTTGCAGAGTCTGTTTATTCATATGAGGTGAGATGCATGATATGGATTAAAAAAAACTATGTACATGCCACTATGACTAAAAACAACAATTGCAACGCAAGTTTGTGCCCAAGAGGCACTTACTCACTTGTATGTCAATGCAATTAAAGAGTACCATGCATGATATGCAACTAATTGAAAAAACCTACATGAGATGTAATGCATGTGCCTCAAGAGGCATTTATTCCCATGATATGATGATGAAATGTGATACAAGTATTTGGAAACATCATGCATGATATGCAGAGTGACATAATGAAATGCATGTTTATGCCTCAAGAGGCGCTTATTTTCATGAGATGTGATGTATGATATAAAAATGCTATGCGTGATTGCGCCTAAATAGGCACTTATTCACATGTACATTAAGCACACAAACAGATGATGATTAAAGCAGGCAATCTCCCTTTGTGCTTAATAGAGGTTTGGCGCTTAAGGTCTAGGGTGAAGTACATGCGCTCACCGGGATGGTTCCCTAAACTTAAGGATCAAGGTCACTAGAGTTATGGCTCACTTCATGATATTTCCCACAACAGTTGGTATACAACAAGGAGTGAGAGTACCAAGGAAACAAGCAAACTCTATTGGAGTTCTCGCAATGACCACTTGGGAAGTTCATCCACTGTGGCATTGCTACACAATCCCCTCTAATTCTAAGTTACAAAGACCCGGGTATAGGGCCCACTCATGATATGCACAATGTGTGTGTGTGTAAAGAGAATGGTGCATACCATAACCCCTATATGCAAAACAGCCAAAAAACTTTCCAAGCAGATATCTAACAAAATAAGCAAAACAATTCATAAGCAATTATTCCAAGAGACAAATATATACACATGCAAATAAAGACAATAATAAACAAATAAAAAGAAAGAGGAAAGAAAACATAAGGAAAAACCACATCAATTTTGCATATCTAATTAAATGGCTTGAATCTCTAGCATCCCCAGTGGAGTCGCCAGCTGTCGCAACCGGAATCGCGACGGGAAGGCGAATCGAAAAAAAAAACGGGTTTAAAAAAGATTTGGGAGTCGCCACCATAGTTATTCTGGAAAACTATGGAAAACCATAAAGATAAGACAAGTCTGCGAAAAACTAGATTTTGGATCTGGGAGTTGTAAGACCCGGGAAAAATTAAATAATTAATTAAGTAATTAAGTGGATAAATGTGGGTAAGGGGAACCTTTAAAGTAATAAATGCGGAGTGTATGACGTGGAAAAGTACTAGCTCATATGGTTGAAAGTACTTCTCTTGTGTGAAAGGACTTAGGTTCGAGTCCTGTGTATGTTATTTTTTTGTGTGTTATTAAATTTGTATTATTTTGTGTATACTAAAACGTGTTGTGGATTTTATAATTATTGAATTGTATTGGTTAGTATGAAATATGAATTGGTTGCATTGGTTAGGCATTAAGTTGGCATGTGCATGGGTGTGGGTTCAAACCTTGGAAGACCCAAATGAAACTCTATTTTTGCCATTTTTGATTTTGATTTGAAGTTGAAGGGTTAAGGAAAACCCTAGCAGAAAAATCAGTCAAGGGTAGCTGGAAAAACAAGCCAATTAAGGGAGTTTGAATGATCATTATCTCATATCTTAATGCCATTTTCGTTTACAGTATTAGGCCACCATTAAAACACCACTAAGTAAGTAATTGTAAGGGAGGAGAAAGGTTTCTGCAGGGCGAATTGTGAGGTAGATAGGGGAGTGCGAATTTCAGTGAGATATTGAGAGTGTGAGAGGAATCGTGAGGGGGCTGAATTGATATAAGCCAAGGGAGGCCATTTTGAGTCAAAGGAAAGAATCGCGAGACTACTTGGGAAAGCTTTAATCCAGGTTAGGGGAGCTTTTACTTGTGTTTTGACAATAATCGTATGTTTTCATGCTTTATTGGATGGTTGCAAGGTGTATTCTGATTTGTGTCGAATTCTGTTGAATTTCTGGAAATTTCCAGAAACCGCCTGGCGGGGTTGAAGGACCGCCAGGCTGCTCATGCCACGAGCTCTTGTTTTTCTGAGTTTTGATATGCACCGCCTGGCGGCTAAGGGTATCCCGCCAGGCGACACGAACTGGGTTGCCCAGTTTCCTCTGATTTTTTTGGTGTTTCCGTGGTGTGAGAGGCTTGGGAGAGGTTCTTGTAATGCGAATGTTATTGGTATGATAGATTGTTATCAGAAAATTTGTAATTGATGGATTTCGCATGAATTTTAATCGAAGTGGGGATTTAGGGTTCATGAATGATTAGAATAGGAAAATGGGGATGATCGCTGTGATTAGTCATATTGATGGAAAAATGGGAGTGAAAAGGAATTAGGGTATGAAATCTGAATACTGGGTGATGTGTAATCCTGTTAGACTTAATGCAAACTGAACTGGGGGTGATTGCGAATACTGTGAGTGCTGGAAAATGGGACAGATCACAAAACCTGGTATGAACCGCCTGGCGGCTCTTGGGTGCCGCCAGGCGACACATCAGAGGCAAAGGTGTTCTGGTGGCGTGCTAAAAGTAAAATGCATCGTGGACGGTTTCAGGGGAAAATTCTGGGGGATTCGGGGTAATAGTCAGTAAATTTTCTCTCTTTGGAATTGAGTGAATAAACCAACATGTGAGGGCTAAGGATTAAGTTGCAGAATGACTTGGGGGTAACTGAAATCTGAAGAGATCAATGTACGATATACCTATATTGGGATAAGTGGTGGACTTACAAATTTATACCAGAGGGCTTGTTCTTATATTGATTTATGCAATATATTGTAATGTGGTGATTAAGTCTTGGGTTTAGACAATTGTACACATTTCATTTCTGGTTGATGCATGTATGGTAATGCTCTGAATGTATGTGTCCTGAAGCATTGTGTAAATGGGAGTCTATTCAGACCTGTAAAAAGGACCAAAAACCAGTAACACTGCGCTACTGGTATAGCGCCGGGCGGTGCGGGATGTATCGCTTGGCGGTAGAGTGAAAACCAGTGACAGTGGTCACTGTTAGCGCTAGGCGCCTGGCGGCAGGGTGGTCTCCGCCAGGCGGTGACGGAGAATTACGGGTCCTGTCTGGGCCGTATCGCCTGGCGGTGGGGGTGTGATCACCGGGCGGTTTTCAGTCAGTATCCGCCTAGCGGTGTCTAGGCGATACCAGGCGATTTGCATGGCTGTATAATTGCCTTCTTTTGCTTGATTAGTGGACTTGAAGGACTAAGTTCGCTTCTTTGTGCTTGGGCTTGATGGCTAAGTCCAATAGGGGTCTGGGATGTGCTTGAACGATTGAACGCATGATGGGCATGGAACTAGTTGAGTTCCCGTCGGCTACTATTGGGCGAGGAGTCCTTAGTATGTTGATTGCATGCGTTGGGCGCACGATGGGCAAGGAACTGTGATGTTTCCGTCGGCTACTATTGGGCGAGGAGTCCATAGTATGGTGATTGCGTGCGTGTCAGGGTCCAAGTTGTGTAAGCTTGGATGTGTTACTACAGGCGAGGAGTCTGTAGGGTTGGACTATGAGCAGGATTGGCTCGTAGGGTTGGACCACGAAAGGGATAGTTTCGTGGAAGCACAGTGAAAATCCCATGACCTAGTTTCATGCATGTGACTCAGGAAGGAATCTGAGATCAGGGTGGATAACGTGTAATTAACATGTAACTGTAAATTTTTATTTGGGACGGGTATCATATTTAATTTGTTTAATATGCATAGCTCACCCTATCTGTGTGTGCATGGCGATGATCGGATGATTCGTTATCCGGGAGCAGATGATTTGACAGGTGAGCCGGGAGATGCTTGAGGCCAGAGAGAGCGGGAAGATATGGGCTTTTTGAAGATTTAAAGTTTTTGATGTACTTATGTTTTGGAACATTAGCCGTTTTGGCTTTTATGAGTTGTAATGTTTTAATTGAGAACAGTTGCAATGTTTTGATATTACGATTTTAAATTTCCCGCGTTTTGGAAATCTGCATAAATAAATGAGGAAATTTTTTTTTATATTGTCGTATTTAGTCTCATTTATTTAATTGTTTGTGATTTTTTTTTAGGTAATATTCCTTCGGGATGTTACAGGAGTCGGTTACGCATAGGGAAGGTGTTAGCACCCTACAGCGTCCGCCCGAAGGCGGTACCTTTAACTAAAAATGCAAAGTTGATGTGATTTTCAAAATATTAATTTTCCCCAAAAATAACAAGACAAAAATGTTAAAAGAAACAAAAATATTTTTTTTTTTTAATTTTTGGGCCCGACAGGGATTGACATTGGTCCTACGTATTCTCATTAAAGATGAGAAATCAGGGTTACGTATTTCTTTAAAAGATATTTGCAAAATAATTGAGAAAAAGATTTGATTTCTTTTAGAGGTGAACCTGACAAGGATTGGCCTTGCTCCTACGTATCTCACAATGGAGAATCAAGGATCACGTAGTTCTAAAAAAAGACTCGTTTGAAAATGTTGATGTTTTTCTATTTTGAAAATTTTATATTCTTTGGGTATTTTTGAATTACTTGAAAATATGTGTCACACGACGCGAGCGGGTCAGACAGACACTAAAAGAGAAAGAAAAATATTTTTTTTGTATTTTTGAAAATCAGTGTCACACGATGTGGGCGACCGGACAAACACAATAAAGCAAAAAGAACATTTTTCATATTTTTTATTTTTTATTTTTTTGTAATTTTTTT
This sequence comes from Vigna unguiculata, assembly GCF_037176805.1. NCBI lineage: Eukaryota > Viridiplantae > Streptophyta > Magnoliopsida > Fabales > Fabaceae > Vigna > Vigna unguiculata. The sequence continues at coordinate 9,087,768 of NC_140797.1, forward strand.
TTATATTTTAAAAATATTTTTGTTTTATTTTTTTTAGAAAATTATAAAGGTAGAATTCAATATAAAAAAAAGGATAAAAGTGGAAAAACAAAATGTGAGGGTGCATGGATAATGTGTGAGGTGCATGAAGTAAACATAAAACATAGGCCCAAAACAAGATAAACATAAACAAGGGTGTAAGGTTATCAATTATAGTGGTGCACGAAGTAAAACATGAAACAAGGGTGGCAGGGGTGCGAAGTTAGTAAATATCAGGGGTACTCGCAGATAAAATTAAAATAGGGTGCGAGATAAAGAAAAAAGGGGGTGCACAGAGTAAAGTATGAAACAAGTGTGGCAGGGGTGCAAGTTTAGTAAAGATCAGGGGTACTCGCAACAAAAATTAAAACAGGGATGCAAGATAAAGGAAAAAAGGGGGTGCACAGAGTAAGACCTGAAACAATACACAAAAGGGTGAGAATATTAAAAATGGTGGTGCATGAAGTTAATGGGAGCAGATTTAAACCTAAACCCATAAATAACTCTTAAACATAGAAAGCAAAACCCTAAAGAGCGTTTCTTCTCCTTCACACCAACCCTCACTCACGGCCAAACAACTTCACTCCCTCATAGCACCAACAAAACGACACCTACCTGCGCTACACCCGTTCCGGCAGGCCAGGGACGCCGGCGACGACGCCGACCACCACTCACCGGCGACACATCTCTTTCTTCCTTTTTCTCCAACGCGCGAGATCCTTTCTCCTTCCTCTGTTGCAAGAAAAAAAATGAAACCAACCCCACTGTGTGCTCCGTCACGCCTCCATAGCCGATCAAGACTGAGAGCTCGCCACCCCGCCGTGACCAGGCAGAGACACCTCCGGCGACACCAACTTCCACTAGGGACGTCGATGGCTTTATCTCCTTCTCACTGTTTTCTGTTTTTGATTTGTGTTGGGTGGTTATGGGAAATGAATTTGGGTGTTTCGCTACATCCGTGGCTCGAGGGTGATGAATGATGGTGTAGGTGGAAGGTGAAGACGATTGGGTTATGTTCGTGTGTTGGTATGGTGTTCGTGTTGAGTGTAGTGGGATTGGAATGGGATGGTGCGAGATTAGAATGGAGAAGGCAGGGATAAATGGAGGGAATGTGTGGCCATGGGAGTTTGGTTAGGAAGTCAGTGAACAAAATGAGTGAAGGTGTTGTTTTTCATCTTGCAGGAATGAGAAACTGAGTGAAGAAGGTGAAGGTCCCTGAAAGAAAATTGTAAATAAAATAAAAATAAATAAAATAAGATTACAACGAAAAAAAAATAAAACAAAATAAAAATATAAAGCAAAAAATAAAAATAATAATAAAAATAGAATAATAATAAAAAAAAAATAAAATAAAAATAAAATAAAAGTAAAATAAGATGAATAGAAAAAACAAAATACATTATAATCCGGACAAAATTGGGTGTTGACAATAATAAAATAATTTATTTCTTTATTTAGGACAAGTTGGATAATTAACTTAGACCTCATAAAAGACCAGTATAAATATGTGAAGATTCCTGAGTATACATTACTCATTTATCATGCATTTGCTACTCCGGTGTTTTTTTATCATTCACTTTATCTTCAAAATGTCTGCGCATACACAGTTCCTAAATGCACACTTCCTAAATGAGAAGACTAGGTAGGAGGACACATTTTAACATAACCAAAAGATGAGAAGTGAACATCTAAAATAGAAGAATTAGTACGAACTGAAAATACTGATTTTCTAAGGTTACTTACATAAAAATCAATAATTATCATTCTATAAAGTGAATTACATGTGTTATCAAAGCAAAATACCAAATTTAATTAGAAACAATACTCAATTGTACACGTAGAGTATATAATGTAAGATTTTTTTTTTAATATATTAGTCTCTTTTATTGCGTAAACTTAAATTTATTAGGATTGCTTCTTCAAGCCGAATTAAGGAATCTTAAATAAGATTCAAAATGGATCTTATTTTATTATTGATAAAGATATTTTTGTATGAAAAATATGAATTGGAGTTTGAAAGAAGGGGTGGAGTCCTCAACTCGGATAGATGAAGATTCTTTTAATCACATCATTTGGGCTCTTAAAATATGGCGCCCTTGAGGCTTTTTATTTAATAGTATTGAAAGGTCCAATAATTTGTGATTTTCCTATTGGACCAGGTCATTTCGAGATAAGCGGATTATTTATAAGGAAGAGGATGAGCTTCAAGAGAATGATTTAGAGGTCTTGTGTATGGATTCATGCAGTACCAAACACGAGATAGATCTTCCAAGTAACAAGGCTTTTTTCGAATAAGTCAATTCATTTGGGACTCCCGTGAATCACTTTATTAACAGAGAAATAAAATATAAACACAAGGATACACAAAGACCACTCTCTCATGCCCTTTGACTCTAAGTACACCCACACTCTCCAACGCAATAATTTAACTCCCAAAACTTCAATTTTCTATTACAAGAGTATAAGAAATAAGAATAAGAAGAGTCAAATACAAACTTAAAGTAATTTGTACTAAGATAGGGAACAACAGGGACTTAGAGTCTATTATATAATCATTAACACTCACTCTCTAAGTTATCTTAGGCGATGTGGGGGTTTTCAAGACGTATTATTTTCATTTGCCCAACATTCTCCACCCTAATTAAAATAAACACATCTTCATTGTCTATATCAGCAATCATACTCCGCCACAAAGAGTATACTCACTTGGAATCAAACCGTCCCGAGAATTTTCAGTTGGAATCAAACTATAATGTCCACTTCGAATCAAACTATCCCAAGAATTTCCACTTGGAATCAAACCATCCTAAGAATTTCCACTTGGAATCAAACCATCCTAAGAATTTCCACTTCGAATCAAACCATCCCAAGAATTTTCACTCAAAATCAAATCATCCAAAAATTTCTACTTGGAATCAAACCATCCCAAGAATTTCCATGCACCTTGCATCAATGCTAACCAATGCCTATGTATAATCACCACACATCATGCATAAATATTAGCTAATGCTCGCGCATAAACATCATACACCTTGTATCAATGATAACCAATGCCCAAGCATAATTCACACGCACATTGCATCAATATTAGCCAATACCTGTGTATAAAATTACCCTTAGGAAATACCGGTAGAAAACAAAGAAATTTATGAAGAAGGGGATTGTGTATTATTGAGTGTGTATAAAATGTTACAAGAGGTGTGATATATATACACACAAAGCCAACCCTAGAACATGGGCCTTAAACATGGGCCTGAGCTAACATCCCCCTCAAACTCACAATGCTACGGCTAAATGCGTTGAGAGTTTGTCAAATAAAAAACAAAAGCGTAAATCAGAGTGTGGCTTGGCAAATATATTTGCAATTTGTAGAGTCAAAGAAGCAAATGGTCAAGATATAGTGTCAAGTTGAAGATGATGATGAGTAAAATGGTAATATGTTTCAATATGCTTGGTTCGCTCATGAAAAATAGAGTTATAAGCAATATGAATAGCACTTTTATTATCACAATGTAGAGGCAAAGGATATTTCAAATAGACACCCATATTTGCAAGTAACCAACGCAACCAAATAATCTCACAAGTAGTCAGGCACGTTACTCAACTTTTATGGACAATCGAGATGTAACATCTTATTTCTTACTCTTCCATGATTAGAATCACCAAGAAAAATACACCACCCAGTAATGAATTTCTGATCATTAGAATCATTATTCCAATATGCATCACAATAGGCACGCAAGTCTAAAGATGATGTAGAAGAAAGAAAAGAGACTGAAATTCAGTGCCACGAAGATACTTGAGAATACGAAGAACAACATCTCAATGAATTATTGTGGTAGCTGAAACAAACTGATTAACAACATGAATAACATGTGCAATGTCTTGACGAGTCACAGTAACATAAACCAGACTCCCAACAATAGTTTGATATAAAATAGAATCATTCAAAGGAATATCATATGATGGGGAATGCCATACATTTTTTTCAATAGGAGTATAAACAATCTTATTGTCAGTATGCCGAGAATGCTCAAATAGGTCAACAACATACTTGGATTGAGACAAGAGATAACCTTTGGAAGAAGAAGCAACCTCAATACCAAAAAAAAGTAACACAGAACACCCAAATCTTTCATAGCAAAATGATGGGGTAATGTAGTTTTTAAAGATACATTTCCATAAAAATCAACACTAGTAATAATCATATCATCAACATATAAGGAAAGAAAAATATGTCCTGCATTGGTTTTCCTAACAAATAATGTAGAATCATGTTGACTAGCAACAAAATCAAGAGAGAGAATTAATGTAGAAAACTTCTGAAACAAAGCATGTAGTGCTTATTTAAGACCATAGAGAACTTTTTGAAGTTTGAAAACTTCACCAGATTTGTGAGAGACACCTGGTGGTGGAATCATGTAGAATTCCTCATGTAGATCCCCATTCAAAAAGGCATTCTTTATATCCATTTGAAATCTCTTTCATTGAAAAACAGAAGCGACAACAATCAAGGTACGAACAATAGTCATCTTTGCCGCATGAGCAAATGTTTGCTCATAATACATGCCATACTTTTGGGTATATCTTTTAGCAACAAGTCTAGCTTTATACATTTCAATTAAGCCATCTGATTTTGTCTTGATTTTGTATACCTAACAAGATCCAATAAGACATTTTCCTGGTGGCAATGGAACTAGATACCATGTATGAGTCTGATGTAGAGTAGTAAGTTCCTCATCCATATCATTCTACCATAATGGATCACAAATTTCCTTTCTATAGGATGAGGCTCATGAAGACGATGAATAAAGGTAATAAAAGCAGCAAATGAAACAGAATAAGAGAATAAACAAAATATGGTAGTTAAGTCGACTTACAATTACGATTGGGTCGAACATGTGGCAGATGAACTACAACCTCAGGAAATGATTGAGCAAGCATAGTAAAGGAATCAACGGGTACAACCTTTGGTCCGATGTCTATAATTGGTGCTAGAGTTGGTGGAAGTAGGTGTAATGTCATCAATATCAAAAGGATTAATTTTAATGGCATCAGATGTAGTCAAATAATGTGAGCTAGTTGGAATAGAAAAGAATGGAATATGTTCTAAGAACACAACATGACGTGAGAATACAATTTTTGAATAACTAGATCGAAGCAACGATATCCCTTTTGACCAAGACCATATCCTAAAAAGACACACAAAGTAGACTTAGCTAATAATTTATTACACTCAACATATGGTTTTAGAACAAAATAGGTACATCCAAAAACACACAAAGTAGAGTAATTAGGTGCATCACCATACAATTTTTCAAAAGGAGACAAACCAGAATTTTGTGAAGTTAGGATCTGATTCACAACATGAGTTGATGTAAGAGGAGCTTCCCCCATAAGACACTTGGAATGATTTTGCAGTTTTAACAAGACGACGATGTTTTCTTTTAACAACACCATTTTGTTGAGGAGTGTCAATGCAAGAGGTTTGATGTATAGTTTCATTAGAGGCAAGTAAAGTGGTAAAATCATTAAAAGTGCATTCACCCCCCAAGACACAACGAAAGGTTTTTATCGTAGTAGAGTGTTAGATTTTTACAAGACCATTAATTTTTTTAAAATTGTGAGAAAATCATACCGACATTTCATAAGATAGATCAAGTGAAACGAGTAAAATCATCAATGAACAAAATAATATCTAGAACAACTTTTAGTGGATACAAGTGAAGGTCCCCGCACATCAAAATGCACAAGATCAAAAGGAGCAAGGGAAGAAGAAATACTTTTATTAAAAGGTAAAGCAAAAAAATTTTGCCAGTTTACAACCACTATAATAAGAAATATCATGACTGCCCAAAGTATCGAAGACTTTAGTAAATGATAATGTAGATTTTTACCATTATCTTAGTTATCTTTTGTTAACAAAATCAACTCCTTTTGGGCTTTTAACCCACTTAATCCTCAATTTTACTTTGCTTTTGTACATAAATATATTTTAGGTTACATTGATCTAAATATACCACTAATCCCCATTTTATGTCTATCTATAGATTGAAAGCTTTGTTCCAAAAACCCAAACAAATGAGTGACCCAAAATAGCAAACAGAAGATAAAAAATGTTATAAAAAGGAAGCAATAGGCATCGCCGGGTGGTTCAAGGCCAGCGTCAGGCATCAACCCACTTCTAGGGAGTCACCGCCATGCGGACAACATTCAACGTCAAGTGTTAGAAGGTTCCAGGGGCATACCGCCTAGCGGCACCTAGAGACCGTCAGGCAGTTCACACAGGATTCTCCTTTGTTCTTCTTTGGTTGCGCTTGGCGATGGGAGGCTTCTGCCAGGCGCCACTTTCACTAATGTGGCAAGTTAGCCCTATTTCTTCGTGTTTTCGTGAGGGAAACTCATCTTGGACATTTTGGAGCTCGAACAACACGATTTGAGGGTTTGGAGGGCTGGTAAGGCTTATGGGAACTATCCCTTCTTCCTCTTTGTATCTCATTCCTCTTCCACCTTCATTTTGTAAGCTTGGACTCTTTGTAACAATGGAGAGCTAAACCCATTTTATTAGGGGTAGATGTAGTCATTGAACTCTCATGTATTTGTGATTGTTTTGAACATATATATATATATATATATATATATATATATATATATATATATATATGCTTCTTCCATTAATTGTTAGTATCTTTATTTCTTTACTTAATGCTTGCTTTGTTTTAACCATTCATTGCATGATATTTGGGTCATTAGGTATTGGAAAATATCTCTTGAAACCTAGACTTGGAATAAGATGCTTAATGGAACTTGTATCTGGGAATGGAGTTTGACCCATTAGTTGTCTTAAACCCTAGCTTGTAAAGCGGGTTTTCTTATTTAGGGATTCACGAAATTGACTCTTAATAAGGAAACCTAAACTCATTCAACTAAGGGATTAGGGTTTGAGTAGACTTGTGGGTTGACTTCAGTAATTTAATAGAGAAGAATTTTAATATTTTATATGCATGAAAGTGAAGACGGTGAAATCTAACCCCAACAATATCAATCCATTGCATTTCTAGTCTTTTCCATATTTTAGATTTTCAAATATCCAAGTTCACATTTTACTTGTTTATGCAAAATTTACTTTTTTGCACAAAAAACCCAAATGATGGATTCATTCTTTAGTTTAAATTAGTTATTAATTACACGATTATTTAATATACACGAGTATCTTGGGAAATGATATTCCGGTCTTACCGGTTACTACTTGCATTACCTAGTGCACTTGCTAGAGTCTTAACAATAGAGGCTAAAAACTGTAAACGAGATGCAAACACATGACCCAAATAAGAATGCCAGAAATAATAAGCTGAAGAAGAAGAACACAAGCGAAACAAAGATAAATCCACTATAGAGGCCACAATTATTGATTCCTTGAACTAATTTAAGACATAGAGTCCACATTACCTACGACCTATCCGAATCACTTTCTGAGATATGGTCCTGTACAAAACATTCAGATGGAGAGAAACACACGTTATATCTAGAATCACAAATGTTCTAAATAGAAGCAAGATTCATAATATGACCATGTATGTAGTAAACATCAGACAAACACAAAGATGGTGTGATAATGGTACAAATACCAGATAATGGAATTGAATCATCGTTAGTAGTTGCAATTGACATGGATGAGTTAGGTGATAACGAACAAAAGAAGGCAAATGATGTGACATATGATTAGTGTAGAATATAAGGAAATATATGAAGAAAGGGATTGTGTATTATTGAGTGTTTATAAAGTGATACAAGAGGTATGATATATATATATATATATATATATATATATATATATATATATATATATATATATATATATACACACATAAAGATAACCCTAGAAACCATTAGTAAATGTGCCTAAAACATAGGCCTATGCTAACAATACCCATCCTATCATTCACAAAATCAGATAAATGACAAGTTGTCATATATGCATAATCCTTCACTTACATAATTACCCAACCAGGACTTTACACATGGTAGCATCCTCACCTAAACATCTAAACCAATGAGATGTTGCCACGTCACCGTCTTTAACATCTCCAAAGCAATGATTTAACTCAAACCTCTCAACGCTTTATTACAAGAGTATAAGAAATATGAAGAAGAATAATTAAATACAAGATTAAAATGTTTTTGACTGGGACAAGGAACATCGTGCGATGACGCACCATCAATGTTGATGAGACTTAAAGAACGACAGCTCCAACCACGACCTTGCCTAGGTGACAACACCAAAACAACCTGAATCCCTCAAAGTCAAAAACTTTATCCTTAAGAATGAAACCCATATGAGATTTTAGAGGGGAAGTGTGAGAGATTTTGTTAACTGTGCAAATGGGAAAGTGAGAGTGGCATGGCCTGGGATTAAGAAAGAGAGTTGATATGTAAGCAGAAGAACAAGTATACTGAGAATACCGAATGTGACTTCAATCCTATGTAAAACTTCACTTTTTGATAAAAAATAAAATGAGTTCAAACATTATGATTTTTAATAAGTTTTTCTTTTGTTATAATTTTTTATAAACGTTTTTTTTCTTATTTTTTAATTAAAAAGTATAATTTATAATATATATATATATATATATATATATATATATATATATATGTGTGTGTGTGTGTGTGTGTGTGTCTGTCTGTCTGTCTTATAATTTTTCAATATAGTTCTGTCATTTATGTGTTAGTGGGCCTATACATTTTTTTCTAATATCCACGGATATCCGCGGGTATTTATAAAAAAGAATTAAAATATCTAATAACATATTTTAACTATAAATTCAAATAAAATACAATACATAAGATTCATAAATTTTGAACAAAGTCTAAATAACCTATAGAACGACAATTTAAAAAGAAAGGGAGATTATATTTTAAAACTAATAAATAAAAAACAACCTATCCAAAATCATTGTGTTAATATTTTAATTATTTTTCTTAATTTAAATTAGAGTATAGCAAATACAAGTATCTATGGGTACAAATACTATTATACTCGTACCCGTCCTGTTAACATGCGAATATAAAAATTATTTGTACCCCATTATCTGCGAATATCCATTTCTACTCATTACGAGTTTTATTTGCGTATCAACACCCAATTTCGTCCGGCTTAATAAAAATAAAGAATAAATAATAATAAAAATATATTTAAAAAATAAATAAATAAACAAATAAAAATAATAAAAATAAGTAATATTTTCTTTTGATTTTTTTTCTTTTTCTAAATAATAATAATAATATAATAATATGATAATAATAATAATAATAATAATAATAATAATAATAATAATAAATAAATAAATAAAAAGAAAAAGATTGTTTTAATCTTTTATGTGTTTTCTTTTAACGTCTTGTTTTTATTTTTTTAGCCCAAAATACTTTATCCACCCACACCACATCTTCTTGTAACTAACCGCGCCCAATATTTTGTATTCTCATCCTCACTTTATACTTTGCTTCAAATCAAGAAGTTAATGATGAGATTCTGATAATTAGAAGTATAATATGTTCTAATTTTTAGAATTGTTTTTTCCCATGGATAATTGATTTTGTGCTCTAATTTTATGACACCTTTTTTCTAGATAAATAAAGTAGTAATATGATTCTAAGAATATCTCTTCTACTAATTAGAATTATTTTTTCATGATCATGTCTTATATTGTGCTCTGATTTTCTATGTGATCTGATTCTCATAATGTGATAAATATTAAGACCAATTCTAGCCTTTTTAAATTTATTTGTAACCAAAACTGACCTTGTTATGAGATTACATTAGATTTATAATTTGGTGTATATAAACTCATCAAGTAAAAAAATAAAGGGGATCTTTGGAGACCTCTCTCTTGCCCTAAGCACACAATTTCTTTTAACCATCACCTTCGATCACCACCCCCACGTACTTCTTGGTGTTCCAACGCAACTATTCATCTTCTCAAACAAGTGTGCAAATCTAATCTCCCATTCAAGTTCACAAAAAATTAATTCTTGTTGTGTTATGCGTTTTTTGTTTAGAATTGGTTATGATCTTGGTTGAATTTGATATTTTCATCATTTCTTCTTGATGTGGAAAAAGCATTATTGTCATGAATTTTGGGGTTCATTAGTTTTTATAATTAATGCTTGTTGATTGCACTGGATGATTGCGAACGTTGTTGCATGAATATGTGAAAGATCTCATGTTTTAACATTCTATGTTTGCGTGAGTCCCGTTTTCTAATACATTTTGGTTGGTCCCACCTTTTTTTTTATTTATATGCCATGACTTCGTTTTTCTTTTATTCATTTATTTTTTTTCCCTTGATGTTTTTATAAATTATGGATATATAACAGTCACACGTTTTTTTCAGTATCCTATTTTATTTCCAAAGTTTCTTTTTAAAAAATAATAATAATAAATCATTTAAGTACACTTTTAATTTTTAAAAAGGTTTAAGTGCTCGTGTGACTGCTTGCATCATCTTAGTACTTAATATCTTCGCTTTTCTACAAAATTACTAAAATATACAAAATTTTCAAATATAAAAAATGTGCGATATCAATGTCTTCGAAAAAAATTGTTTTCAAAAACTTTTTTCATAAAGAACTATGTGATTTTGATTCTCCATTATGAATGGAGATACATAGGAGTAAGGATTAATTCTTGTCGAGCCCAAAAAACTTTTTTTTTTGTTTCTTTTGAATTTTCTCTTTTTATTATTTTGGAAAATAAATATTTAAAGGAGATCACATCCATTTGTATTTTAATTAAAGGTACTGTCTTAGGACGGGCGTTGTACGGTGTTAACACCTTCCTTGCGAGTAACCAACTCCCGTACCCAAAATATGTTTTCGTAGACTTGTTCTTTCTTTTATGGTTTTCCATAGTTTTCTATAATAATTATGGTGGCGACTCCAAATCTCTTTTCTTTAATATTTTATTTTTTGTTCGTCATCTTGTCGCAATTTTGGTTGTGACAGATGACGACTCCATTGGGACTTTAGAGAGTTAGGCTATTTAATTAAATATGTAAAATTGATATGGTTGTTTAATTTTTTTTTCATTCCTTTTTTTCTTCTTATATTTATTTATTTATATTTATTTATTTATTATTATTATTATTATTGTTATTATTATTATTTTGTACATTTTTGTTTTCATTTTGGATTATTGAATTTTTTTTGTTTATTTTGCTTATTTGTATGCTTGAATATTGAATCCCAGGGTAGACGACATTGTTATATATATTTGCCTAGTTTTTCTGTTTATTTGTAGGTGAAGGTTTGGGTATGCATCATCCTCCCTTCACACTCACACTGTGTGCATGACATGAGTGTGACCCTATACCCGGGTCTAAGTTGCTTAGAATTAGAGGGGGTTGTGTAGCAGTGTCACGGTGGATGTACCTCTCAAGTGGTCATTCTGAGAACCCTAACTAGAGTTTGTTTGCTTCATTGGTACTCCCACTTCTTGTTGTTTATCAACTGTCGTGGGAAATGCCATGAAGTGGGTCATAACTCTAGTGACCTTGATATGTATTTTACCTTAGATCCATTAGGCACCAAACCTTTGTTAATGCACAAAGGGAGATATGCACATCTCTTTATTCCTCAATTTATTTTTTTATTTATTTTTCCCGTTTATTTTGAATTAGTAATAAAATCATGCATGACATATTATGCATCCATGTATTTATGTTTTGCCATGTCATCTCATCATGTTTATCTGATTTTAGGCCCAAAATTATAAAGTTGTGATTAAGTCTAAAAAGAAGACAAGTTAACATGGAATTTGGAGCCGATGTCAATTAGGATATGATACTTTGAAGAAAAAATTATCCATTAGGGTTATAGAAAGTAATCTGAATAATTTGAGAGAGATAGTTGGCAAAATGAAGACCATACCAAGGAATACCTTCAAGAAGAGATATGGGAGCTTATTAAGTTTGTTGAAAGTGGAAGCCCAAGCAGCAATAGTCACAACTTTGGCCCAATACTATGCCCCACCATTAAGATGTTTCACCTTCTAAGATTTTCAGTTGGTACCCACAATAGAGGAATTCAAGCATATTTTGGGCTTATCAATGAAGGGCAAGATTCCCTACAAATACTCCGACCAATATTCCTCAATTGTTACGTTGGTAGGAATCTTGAAAGTGCACCCCATCGGGCTAGAAAGTAAAATGATTACTAAGGGCAATTCGAAAGGCATCTCTCAAGGCTATTTAGAGTGGTGTTTGTGACAATTGGTTGAAGAAGGGATCGAGGAAACATTCATGGACGTGTTAGCTCTCACACTCTACAAAGTCATGCTTTTTCCTAACATGGAGAATATCGTTGACCACACTGCCATTAATGTGTTTGTCGCTTATAAAAATTATTTAGAAAGCCTAGTCAATGCAATTATAGCTAATGTATATGGAAGTCTGAACCTTTGCTATGAGCTCAAGAAAAAGAAGATATTGTGTTGTCTACCTATATTATATGTATAGTTCATCTCATAGATCAAAAAGGGTATTTCGAATGCTGAAGGTCTAGTTGAAGAAGTGTTATTAAACAAGCCAGAAATTAAAGGGGCAAAAGATTGGGCTAATTCTTGTGCAAGTTTGAATGGGGGAAAGATCAGATGGCGCCTTCCCTGGCAATTGAAGTCACATATTATTTCATGTGGAAAATTTCCTAATGTGCCTCTCATAGGCACAAAGAGTTGCATGAATTATAATCATGTGCTAGCTCAACGACAATTTGGGTATCCCATGCGAGGCTCCCAAAACCTAGGAGCTCTGGTTCACATATGGACTTATTATGAGTAAGGAGTTTTCCTCAATTTAATTAGACAAATTAGAAGTGCTTGGGGTGAGGTTATGTGTGTGGAAGAAGATCCAAGGTCCTGGATAATTAAGGACAAAATGTCTTACGATTGATGGATTATGGAGATAGTTAAAGTGATAAATCTACCTTTCAAATTAGGCTCCTCTCCTTCAGAACAACCGCAACCCATAGAATATGAGGGAGGGACGATCTTGAAAGAAGAAATGGAGATAATAAAGTTGAAAAATGAGGGGTTAAGTAATAACCTCCAAAGTCCTAAACAAGAATGTGCGGGCCTTAGGCGTGATAACAAAGAGAAGACAAGAATGCACCAAGAGCTATTTAGGAAACTGAGGGAAGAAAGGAATCATTGCTTTAGACTTAAATAAGATCTTGTTGCTGCCAACGTCGAATTAACACTAAGGGCTCGAGAAAGAGATGCAACATCTTTATATGAGTACTACAGAAATCAAATTTTTAAAGAACTTAAGAGAGATAAGAAGGAAGCATTAAAAAGATTGCACGAGGCTCAAATTAAGATCAATGAGATGGAGCAATAAATGAAGGAGCTAATGATGACCTATGATGTGAAGATGAATGAGGAACACCGACACCAGGCAAAATCAGAGAAAAGATATCAAGAGGTGGTTGCTCAGATGAAAGACTACACATTGGAGCAATAATGGATCATAGGACATTGGAAGAAATACTTTTCGTAGTTGGCGACCTTGGCCAATGGAGCCATCGAGCACATCCCGCGATTACTATCTAAAGTTGAGTCTGCATTGCTAATTTTTAATCATTCAGAAAAGATTGAGACCATTTTGGACCACTGCAAGAAACTAATATGAGAGATGAAGAGCATGATATTTAGGGCTAGAAATTAGGTTTTCTTTCTAATGCATTGATTTATGAGTTTTTTAGAAGGTTGGGTTTGTGTAAACTCTTTTCCATGTTAAATTTTATTTACTCACAGCTTTATAATTTCTTAATAGAATAAATGACTTGCATTATGTTTTTCCTTCTTTCTTTTTCTTATTTTATTTTGTTTAATAAAATTAATAGAGAAAAAATATAAAAAACAAATACGGCAAGGCCAAGACACCCTTACAAGACACGAGCAAATAGTAAAAATATGGAGGACTGGGAAATCGCACAAGAGACAATGAAAACAAATAATAGCCAAATAAAGGACTAAGTGGGTCAAATCTTAGAGGCTTTGAAATCTCTAAAGACCTCAAGAGAAGCTTCTTCTACAAAAGGTGAAGAAAGCACCCATGGTGCTCCTTTGCTTTTTCGGTATACGGATTACCACCAAGTTATACTCCATATAATGGAGAATATTCAAAGGTTGAACAAGCTTCCTTCTCATTCATAATCAATACTCCAGGGAATGAAACAGTTACATTTGCGGGGACACGAGTGATTGTAACACCCAAGCCTTTAAACATAATTGTCGATGAGGACTCTTGGACCAAGATCACACCACACCCTACTATGCAGGCCGTATCCGTTGACGTTGAGGGAACCAAAACTAAGTTGGAAATTCTGGAAGAACGACTATGAGCCATTGAGGGAGGTGAAAACTATGGGTTTGACGATGTTGTGGGTTTAAGCCTAGTTCGTGATGTAACAATACCTCACAAGTTTAAAGTTCTAGATTTCGAAAAGTACAAGGGTACCACATGCCCTAGAAGTCATCTAACCATGTATTGTCGAAAGATGGTTGCATATGCTTATGACAACAAATTACTAATCCACTTCTTCCTAGACAGTTTGGCTGGGGTAGCATTGAGTTGGTATACACACTTGGAATCGTCTCGCATTCGTTGTTGGATAGATTTGACAAATGCTTTCTTGAAACAATACAAGTATAACATGGATATTGTGCCAGATCAGTTGCAATTGTAGAACATGGCCAAAAATGATGTTGAATCATTTCAAGAGTATACACAACGATGGAAAGAGCTTGTTGCCTAGGTGGAACCTCCTCTTCATGATAAGGAAATGGTGGCAATGTTTGTGAACATATTGCAACCACCATTCTATGAGCACATGGTGGGGAATGTATCTTCGAATTTCGCTGATATCATCATCATAGGCGAAAAGTTAGAGATCTGGTTGAAAAATGGAAAAATTGCATTTAGCTCGCTTGTGGTTGCAACTCCTAAAAAGCCTGATTTTAATCTTGGAAAGAAGAAGGAAGTAGAGGTGCACACAACATCAACAATACCTAAGTGGGAAAATCATGCTCCCACTCAAAGTTATCAAAAACAAATGAATCGACATCCTTACGTGGCTCATATGGCACCCGCCCACCAAGCACAATCTCCATAGTAGGGATTTTATCAATCGCTATATGCCACGAATAATACTTGGAAAACTGAGGTTAGCACGAATCCCAACCAGAATTTAGGGCAAAACGCTAGTCCTAGAAGGAATCAAGAAAGAGATTTTGTTCATTTCACTCCTATTCTTATGACTTACACAAAGTTATTGTTGGATCTACTTCGTAATGCTTTGGTAGCTATCTGCCCGATGAAGCCATTGGAGCCTCCTTACCCTAAGAATTTTGATGTAAATGCCACATGTGATTATCACGGGAGAACCATTGGTCACTCTATTGAGAGATGTTTGTCTTTCAAACACAAAGTGCAAGCTTTAATCAACTTAGGGTGGTTAAAATTTCAAGAGTATAAACCCAACATTGAGAGCAATCCCCTCTCTAGATATGATAATGCTCCGACAAATGCTATTGATCTCAAGGGACACAAGTTGGTGAAGAATATAAGCGAAATTCAGAGTTCCCGAAGGTTTAGAGGCACTACTAACAATAGGATTGTTGGAAGGTGAATATAACTTAAGGGATTCATGCGGATTCCATCCAGGTGCTAAACATTCCATCGAGGCGTGCAACAAGTTCAGAAATTTTCTACAAAATTTGATCAACAAGAACTTCTTGCAAGTATGTTGTGGGGATAAAGAGGACAAAAGGAGGCTGGTAGAAGAAAAAGAAAGAGCGAAGCTTGGCTTGCATAGAAGGACGATAACAAAAGATAGGGAAGATTTGCATTAGTGACATCAAAGAGAGCTTCCCCAATGCTGGATGGATTAACACTTGTCAAAAATCTGCCATCGAGGATGGAAAGAGATCTGAAACCTCAGACTTTGTGCGGTCCTGTCCTCCAGACGTGTAGATGAACATTTGAGAGATAATGAATTTACCTGTGATGTTTAATTTGGAGAAAATGTAATAATTTTAGTTTGTCCAATTCGCTTTACCCATAGCTTTAGGATTCATTACGTGACGGGCATACTTTTTCTTTTATGCTCATTGTGACAATAAAGTCATTTATAGTTTGCGTTTTTCATGGTTTTCTTTTATTTATATGATTTATAAACTTAAATAATCCAAATATGATGATGAATGTTTTGAACATATTAATGTCGATATTCCTAATTTTGAGCATTCTATTGATAATATGGAAGATGATAATGAGGATGACTGAGAACTTTCACCTTACTATCCGAAGATGAATGTGGCAGTTGGGGCTGCTAATAAAAACATAAAAAAGATTATACAAAATATGGTGGTCACATATAAGGATTTGCATGAGATGCTTCTTTTTGCTTTGCATGGATATCATACATCGGTATGTACTTCAACTAGGGCTACACCTTTCTCTCTGGTATATGGAATGGAAGTAGTACTCCCCCTTGAGGTAGAAATCCCTTACTCACGAGTATGAATGGAAACCCAATTAAAAGAAGCAGAGTGAGTTCAAGCTAGATTTGACCCGTTTAACCTCATTGTGGAAAAAAGGCTAACTGTGGTATGTCACAGACAATTATACCACAGAAGAATGAAAAAACGTTTGACAAAAAGGTGCGTCTCAGAGAGTTCCATGAAGGTGATTTAGTTTTGAAAAATATCTTACCTATACAAAAGGACCATAGAGGCAAATGGACTCCAAATTATGAAGTTCCGTATGTGGGTATGTGGTGAAGAAAGAATTCTCTGGTGGGGCACTAATTCTCATAAGGATGGATGGGGAGGAGTTACCGTTGCCAGTCAACTTCGATGCGGTTAAAAATTCTATGCATGATGATTCCATGATAGAGGATGCAACTAAGGATATCGACATTGTTTTCAAGTTTTTACATTTCGCTTTATTTGATAAAAAATATATCATTTGGGTTTTCATAAATTTGTTGTAAAAAAGTTTTGTGTCACACTAAGTTGGTAATTAAAGATAATAAAAATAATGGTAAAAAGGTATATTTGTGTCAGGAAACGTCACATGTATATTCACTAAATGCATATTAGCTCCTAAGGGATGTTGTGGAGGCAAAAAATAATAATAATCAAAATAAATTAAATAAAAAAATGAGGAAAAGAAAAGGAAAGTAAGGAAAAGTAAGGGTTTTGTGCATCCATGCATTCATACACCTTTATCACATCATACCATTCATTTTTATTATCAAGACAATTTTTGGAAAGGTTCAAAAAGAAAAATAAGGGCCATAGGGGCATGGGATCACTCTACTTCTTTTTCAAATGACATTCATGTGGTGTTTGTTTATGCTTAAATCAAAATTTAGGTTCTCCATTAGGTATAGATCCTCTCCTCGTAATTTGTTTATTTTTTTAAATCATATTTGCAAAATGGGATATGTTTAGGATTGGGGCCCTCTATGTGGTAATGGTCGTTGAATCCCTTGGATGTAGATCCTCTCCTCAGGATTGGTCTGATCTTTCTAAAAAAGAAATCAGATCTGCAAAACGTTTTTGTTTTTCGGATCGGGGTCCTCTACGTGAGAATGGTCGCCGAATCCTTTGGATGTAAACCCTCCCCTCAAGCATTGGTCTAATTTTTCTCAAAAAGAAATCAGATTTGCAAAAAGTTTTTGTTTTCCAGATTTGGGCCCTTTACGTGGTAATGGTCGCCGAATCCTTTGAATGTAGATCCTCTCCTCGGGATTGGTCTAATCTTTCTCAAAAAGAAATCAGATTTGCAAAATGTTTTTTTTTTTGGATCGGGGCCCTCTACGTGGTAATGGTTGTCCAATCTTTTGGATGTAGACCCTCTCCTCGGAATTTGGTTTAATCTTTTTTAAAAAAGAAATAAAATTTGCAAAAAGGACATTGTTTTTCCAAATTGGGGCCCTTTACGTGGTAATGGTCACTAAATCCTTTAAAAATAAGGTTTTTGGATTGTGACATTTGTATTTTGGTCATGGTTTTCGTTTAAACATAATCATTTCACGTTTTGTCATCTTTGTTTCTTTTGAAATCAGACAAAATTAGGATCTTTATCTTTACTTGTCTTTTCTCTAAACATATAAAAATGTAAATTCTGAGATTATCGCAAGCAAATCTAAGTAAAGAGGACAAGGTATAAATAGTGCGGATACCTACAAATATAATTTTTTTACAAGTGGTAGTGCCAGCTAAATGATGTAGGATTTGATTAACTTTAATATATAATGCATTTAATAAAATTATATATTAATGCTGTTTTAGTCAAATTAGAATTTCATATAATGTATTTAATAGAATTATAATATTGAATTGTTTATGTCATATTTGATGATTGATTATCTGCCTCTGTTGTAAGTATTGATTTTTTTTTGTCATATTTGATGACTAACTTTCCGCCTATGTTCTAAGCTGCAGAATTGGAATCAAGGATCACATTTCACAGTCCCCTCTGTACTTAAAGCTACTAGTTCTTCCATCACACACACAACCCTAATAAATTTAATTGACAACTTCTCTCTAAAAAAATTTGAAAGATTGAAAGGAAAAAAAATGAAGAATATTCCTCTGATTCTAATGGGTTGTGGAGGAGTTGGTCGTCAACTTCTCGAACACATTGTCTCTTGCCGTTCTCTTCACTCCACACAGGTAATGTCCCTTTAGATGGATTCTTATGTTTCCAAATTGTGCTTCAGTTTCCTATTTTTTTTGTCATGGCTTTAACCTGAAAATGACAAGTTATTTGGGTTTCTGATATACCATTTGTCTTTTGAACTTTTTTTTTTCTTTCTGGGGTTATTTGTGCGGGCTTTTGGCTTCTCTGCCAAATGAATCCAGCGATTGCGCTCCGTGATTTTATTTTTTGAAATTGATTGAGAATGGGTATAGAAAAATGTGCATTTTTTGTTTAGTTGATTGATGTTTCAATTTATTTATTGTGTTTGAGTTTTTTTTTTTGTTGGCAGGGACTGTGCTTGAGAGTTGTAGGAGTTGGTGATAGTAAATCTTTGGTGGTGTCGGATGATTTGCTGAATAAGGGGTTGGACGACAGCTTTTTGTTACAACTTTGCCGGGTCAAGAGCGCTGGCGAATCTCTATCAAAACTTTGTGATTTCGGTTGATATTTATGCCTAATTTTTCTTGATGGTGATATGAAAATTTATATTTTTTAGAATGTTTACTTGTTGTATGTTATTTAAAGGGGAATGCCGGGCGTTTGGGCATCCGGAGTCAGAAGGAAAGATTCTAGAGATTGCATCTCAACTTGGTAGAAAAACAGGTATGTAAGCAATCATTCACCACCATGAACTGGTTATGGCAGTACCCATGAAACCTCCTCTGCTGTTGTATCCTGCAACGCCCCATACCCCAAACATATTTAATCCTTGAATTTTTATTATAGACTGCATTGCTTGCTTACTGTTGTGGATTTTAAAATAAATTTGAAATGAGAGTGAACCTTCACAGCTTCATGCACTAAATCACTGAACAGCTATTTTTTTTTTTTTTATTATAGGTTTGGTGCTTGTGGATTGCTCTGCTAGCTTTGACACTGTTGTGGTGCTAAAGCAAACAATTGATATGGGTTGTTGTGCTGTTTTGGCAAATAAGAAGCCTCTTACATCTTCAATGGTACAACCATCTTCATTATTTTATAACAATTGTTGAGATGAGAGTTGGGGGATATTTATCAAGTCAAGAAAGACTATTTATTTTGATTTTCTTTTGCTTCTCTATATGTAACCCTTGGTACTGATGTACACAAAATAAGAAAGAAAATATCCAGTATACGGGCTCCAAGTTATGGCCTTGTACGTGGTCATAAAGCTTAATAAACATTCTATGTGATCCTTAAACACTATAATTTTTGTATTGTTATCCTTTTGTTTGATTTTTGTCAAAATTTGTTGTTCTTAAATCACAATTTTCATACTTCAGGACTGTAGTGCTCATGGCCGTTTTTTTTTATCTTGATATAATGCTCAAGCAAGAACTTACATGTATGTGCACATAGCATCTTCTCCCATGCTTTGATCTTAGTCTTCCCTTCACGCTCATGCTTCTTTAGATTCTCCACCTTGTGGAAGCATGCTTCTTTAGCATAACTGTGACAATCTTGACTTTTAGATCCTCATGGATTTCCTTAAATTCAAACATTTCTTCGTCAGTTTGGATCCAATCAACAAATTCTTTAGGTTGTAACTTGCCATCAAAATGTGGAAGCTTGACCATAATATCATTAATCAAAATTGCTGTCTTCTAGAGCAACATTGCTATTGTATGAGGACACTCATCAGATTCTTCACCCAAACATTTTGTTTGTTCTTCTATTAGAGCTTGTTGAAGTTCACAGTGGCTTGAAGATGTTGAATTTGGCATCTCAGTTCCTCCATCTCAATTTCGTTATTAGGTCTGTCTTTTTGGTATTTTGTGGGTTATTATTGGTTTAAAGGGTAAAAGTGTAAATTTGAAAATGTTTGGATTTTTTAAAACTTTACGGTTCAAATGGTAATTTTGTAACAAATATGGCGTAAAGGGTGACTTTTTAAAAATATAATGCAAGGTAACATGATTTTAGAAACTTCATTATTAGCTTGTCCCATTACTCCTGAAGCGTCCCAATTATCATCATTCACGACTGTATTTACATTTTCAGAAAACGTACTAGAAATGTTTAAATAATGAGGTGATAGTTTTAATTGGTGCATATTCAAAGTTTCTGAAACAAGGAGTGCATTATCCTAATTGGACGGGGCAGTATTTTACATTTTCATATTAAGGTTTCAAAAGATTTTGGTTTCTTCCTCTCACTAGTATGTTTTTACGTAGTTGTGCATCCTTCATCCAAACAATTACCTCTTTTATGTGACAGGAGGATTTCAAGAAACTTTTCATGTATCCACGTCATATCCGGCATGAGTCAACTGTAAGTGATACTTATTTCTTTCCTTAACTACACATGTCTCTCTAGCAGCACGTAGCAGGATTATCACATTTGTGATAGCATTGAAAATATTTATTAAAATGTGTATTTTCCACTAAGTGTAATATAAAATTCAGCATTACTGCTTTAATTTCTTTGCTTGGTTATGCTTTGTTGTTTTGAACACTGGTCTCATACTAATCAAATCTAAGCCTTTAGAAGTTCTGAATGACTTGTATGGATCAATAATGTACAAACTGACGCTTTGCTTAAATTTTTTAAGCAAAATTTACCTTGATAAAAAAGGAAAATTAAATCCACGGAAAAAGCCACATGGTGTGTTTTCCAGCTATTGATGATTCATCTTCTCCATTATATTAAGAAGGGAAAGATGAATTGCGGTGTGTGGCTGACTTGTGAAATTATGTTGATGAAAATATAAAACACGAAGAACAAAACTTAACATATGAAATTCAATTCCCTTTTGAAACACAAGGAGTATATCTTATTTTCTTTCTTTGAAAAGTGATCTTAAAAAAATTGCTTTTTATGTTGTCGTTGAACCAAATGTGTGTTTCTTTTGAAGTGTAATAGTATGTGATGAATCTTATGATAGTCATTACACAATTTTTTGTTTCTATCTCCTGTTTTCCTTGTTACTTGTTCAAATACACTCCAATTTCGTTCACAACCCAATGAACTATGTTAAAATTTAAAATTTTGATTACTAGCTTTTGTAAGTTTAGAGTTGCATGCCCATAATTCTTCCACCATTGAGCTACAAAAGCAAAGAAAATAACTTAGAATGTAACCATTATATCTTAACGCAATTTAGAAAGCATTGATGTGTCTCATCGGGAATGTGGTCTACCTTGATTCTTTGGCAAAGTCATCACCAAAGAGTCCACTTCCACTCTTATAAAGAGGCAACTCAATTACAATTTTTTGTTGCACGTCTTTACTTGGCACCAACCTCTTGATGCAAGCATACAATCCATTTGTAACTTCCAAATCATATTCCATTTCTAGGTTGGAATAATAGAACTTTGGGTTCAAAAAGTGACTAGCTGCATGCAAGGGGCGATGAAGTTGACATGCCCATCTATTATCAATGATTGCAAATACATTTACTTTCATTGTTGTTGAATGACTTCATTATTGTTTCCATCTAACTTTGATATGCCTAACAAATCTCCTATAAACACTTTTTCCATATTGCAAGAATTCAAAACAAACATTAAGATAAGTCCCTCTATAGTGTTTCCTTATAGTAATTTTTTTTCTTTAATACTTTTCTACCTCGAGGGACAACACATTGTTAGGAATGTTCATGGTTCCAGTCATGGTTATCAAACTTGCGAGTTAACTCGTTAACTCGGACGAGTTTGTGATTCTAGACATGGCTTCTGAGTTAACTCGGAATCAAACTCGATTTTTATGTAAACTCGGTGGAATCGGAAGTAGGCTCGTTAGAATTGCGCAAAATCGCAAGTTTGGAACGTGTGTGCGAGTTTGAATGGGTGAAAAAACTGAAACGAAAACGACGCCGTTTGGGGGAGATCTGACCTGATTTTGAAACGAGATTTAGGGTTTTTGGTTTTCGAATTTTTCAATCGTGTTTGCCCTCTCTGTGTGTTAAGCTCTCGTCGCGTCTGGAGATCTTGGCCACTGCAGTCGCCGTCGCGTCTGGAGGTTGCCATCGTTCTCGCGTTCACGTCCTGTCATTGTTCACGTTTGTCGCAGCTCGCGTCGCATCCTTGTTCGCATCGCCTCGCTGTCGTTTCCCCTCGCCGTCGTCTCGCCTCATCGTTGTGTCGTGGTCTGTGACAGTCGTCGTGGTCGTCGCATGTGGAGGTTGCCACTGCGCTCGCGTTCGAGTTCGTGTCCCGTCACTGTTCGCATCGCCTCGTTGTCGTTTTGCCTCGCCGTTGTCTCGCCTTGTTGCGTCCTGGTCTGTGACAGTCGCTGTCACCGTCGGTCACCATCTCGCCGTCAAACGTTGGTTGCATCTTCCCTATGCAGTGCAGTGCGTAGCGTGATCTGTCCCTGGTAGCTCATCTAGTCTTGTTATTTATAAATAGAATTATTTACTTAATTTTTCTTTTAAATAATTGCAGTTTTATTTAAGCCCTTGATAGATAGGTTTAGTTCAACTGTGATTTTTTATATGTTAATTTTGTAGTGAAAATTTACACCACTATGTCTGGAAATGCTTCAAATTCAGTGGATACTAATCCAAGTGCATCCTTATCTTTCAATAGTAGAAGTAAAAATGCTCCGGGGAACCGGTCTGATATTGGATGGAAACACGGGTTTGATATTAATGGCAATGGTAGAAAAGTTAAATGTAACTATTGCTCAAAGATTGTGAGTGGAGGAATATTTAGATTCAAACATCATCTTGCTGGAACTAGGGAAGATTCTGAACCTTGTGCCTCTGTTTCAGGAGAAATAAAAAATTTGATGATAAAGATAGTTGCAGAAGCTAAGCATGCAGCATTAAAGAGAAGAAAGTTGAATATCATTGATGAAGAAGATGAAGGAGGACATATGTTGTTTGGCTTTAAAGGAAAACAAACAGTTGCCAATGCTAGTAAAGGGGGAGTCCAAGAAACTATAAATCAAATGATGAAAAAAGGATTCAAAGAAGAGGTTGATGCTCAAGTAGCTGAAGTCTTTTACACTAGTGCCATTCATTTCAATGTGATTAGAAATCCAGCATTTGCAAAGATGTGTGAAATGATTGGTAAATATGGAGTTGGCTACAAACCACCCTCTTATTATGATATTAGAGAGAAGCTCTTGAAACAAGCTATGAGAAAAACATATTTAATGCTTGAAGAATACAAGGAGTGGAAGAGAACTGGTTGTACCATTATGTCTGATGGTTGGACGGACAAAAAAAGACGTTCTATTTGCAACTTCTTGGTGAATAGTCCTAAAGGGACGACTTTTCTTTATTCACTTGACACCTTAGACATTTCAAAAACAACTGATAAAGTATTTAAGATGTTAGATGATGTTGTTGAGTATGTTGGAGAAGAAAACGTAATTCAAGTTGTCACTGATAATGCTGCAAATTTCAAGGCAGCTGGAGATTTGTTGATGCAAAAAAGAGAACGATTGTATTGGACTCCATGTGTTGCACACTGTATTGATTTGATCTTTGAAGATTTTGAAAAGAATTTGAAGGTCCATGAATTGACAATCAAGAAGGGAAGAAAGATTACCACTTACATTTATGGAAGAACAATGTTGATTTCATTGTTGAAAAAGTTCACTATAGGTAGAGACTTGATAAGACCGGGTGTGACTAGATTTGCCACGGCATATTTGACTCTTGGTTGTCTTCATGAATTGAAGGCATCATTATTGACCATGTTTAACTCCGATGAGTGGAAGACAAGCAAATTTGGAACTTCACAAGAGGGGAAAGGAATAGAACGCGTGGTATTAGACAACCGAGTTTGGAAGAATGTCTCCACATGCTTGAAGGCTACTGCCCCTCTTATGGTGGTCTTAAGATTGGTGGACTCAGATGTAAAACCCACAATGGGTTTCATTTATGAAGAGATGGACTGTGCAAAAGAAAAGATTAGGTCCAATTTTAACAATATTAAGAAGAGGTAAACTTCCAAACTTTAACTCATTAAAAGTTTAATTCCTTATGTCTGAAATTTGTTTGGTATTGAATGTAGTTATGAAGATGTTTGGAGAATAATTGATGCTCAATGGGATAATCAACTTCATAGGCCTTTGCATGCAGCTGCCTATTTTCTCAACCCCCACTTCCACTATGAACCTAACTTTAGATGTGATGATGGTGGAGAGCTTAAAGAAGGATTGTATGAGTGCATGAGAAGATTAGTGCTAGATATTGTAGAAAGAAGAAAAATTAATTTGCAAATTGTTCAATTTCATTTTGCTATAGGTCTTTTTGGAATGGAAGATGCAAAGGAATGCAGGAAAGCATTAAATCCTGGTGAATGGTGGGAGATGTTTGGGGATGCAACTCCGGAGTTGAAGAGATTTGCTATTCGAATTCTAAGCTTGACTTGTAGCTCTTTGGGTTGTGAGCGTAGTTGGAGCTCATTCGAGATGGTAATTTAAATTATTTATAATTTATAATTTTCTTTATTAGGTTTATATCTACTAAAATTTAATATTTCATTTTAGGTTCATACAAAGAGAAGGAACCGTTTGTATCAGAAAAAGATGAATGATTTAGTTTATGTGATGTATAACTTGAAGTTGAAAAGTAGACAAATTCGAAAAAGTGTTGCTCCACCATTTGATGACATTGAATCAGATGATGAATGGATAACTGAAGAGGCAGATGATGTTGTTGAGATTGAGCAAGCTGAAGGTGAAATTGATGTTCACTTAGATGGACCAACAACAAATCCAACTCTAGATGCTCTTGATCTTAATAACATAACTTTTGATGCCAATGAGGATGCACGTTACATCAGGGGAGGAGTTGGATGAAGATGATGATGATGATATCATTAGAGGATCAGAGGATTACACATAGACATTTGATATTTGAATTTATGTTTTATAGTATTTGTATAAACTTATTTATTTCAAATACTTTTAAGCTATATAATTTTATGGACTTGTTTGAATTAGGATATTATTTATATAAATTAATTTTTTTTTCCTTGTGAAGTAAACTCTTACGAGTTTACGATTCGAGTTTACTGGGCTTTCACAAGTTTACGTAAACTCTCGAGTTTGACAACCTTGGTTTCAGTTACCCGATGATTCAACTTGACCCAATCCAAATGAATTAGATTGGGTTGGTTTCATTTATGATTGAGTCAAACCTGACCCAACACAAACTAACTTACTCTTATACAATTTGAGTGATGGGTTTAGTATGGCTGACCCAAAATCCAACCCAACACTCACTCTTATACTTGTGTTATGACAAATTGTGTTATGTTTTTTTCTTCACAGCTTGAATTAGTATGGTCAAACTTGTTATAACTTGACTTATCTACTTGAAGCCTTAAATTAATTTTTATAAAGATGTTTCATCTTTTAATTAGAATGAAACTTTAAAACTAATTTTTTAAACAAAAAATAAAGTTTTCCAAATTTCTATTCAATTGATCCAACTCAAGCCAATTCGCACAAGAGTGAGTTGGGTTGCATTGAGTTTTAACATAAATACAGAAACCCAGCCCAATACAATATTTTTTTAGTGGGTTGGGTAATGGGCTTGCCTAAATCCTACCCAACTCATCCCTTAAACACCCGTACTCTTCCTCCACCTTATTTATATGTTAAACATATTGTGTTATTCCTCTGTCACATATTTATAAGCATGAATGAAGTTATGCACATTAGATTTTTCTCTCGCATACACATTCTATAATGATTTAAAAGATTCTAGAATAAGGAACATGTTGGACTGCCATAGTTGAGATGTAGAAGGTACATGAATGCACTTAATTAATTCATGATTACTCATGATTAAGGTAGTTAAGTACATACGTGCACCAAACTACCTCATCGCGTGAATGTAGTAGCTTCTGCATTTCAACATGACAATAGGCATCCAAAAGGGCTTCATTTTGTTAAAACTTTTATTTTCAGAAGAATGTAAATGACTTATCACCTCCTACACAATTTATTAATTGGCCATAATAATATAACAATGTAAAGCAAATAATAACCACAATCAATTGTTACTTCTGGATATTTAGTCCTACATCACTTTTTTAATACACGTACTAGAATCCATAAAGGAATTCATGTAGTTAGTCATTTCAGTGAGAAACCAATGCTCAAGAAGCCATTCCAACAGAAATGAAAAACTAACAGAAACAATAAGCATGAAATTATAACACAGGCCTCACTAAAAATACCTTTAGTCTCTTTTCTCCATTGCTCTCTCTGTTTTAACCTGTTATTTCACTACCTGCCACACGAGCGGGTTTTTACCACTCAAATCCATTCTCCTTACTCATCCTCTCCTCATTGCGCTTAATTGCAATCTCCTGCTCCTCTTCCATTTTTCTGTGGCACAACATAGATTTGGAGGGTGCTTGTCATATTCTTATTAGACTTAAATGCAATTGAATTATATTGATGAACTACTACTGAGCTGGTAATTATATTTTTAAAGGTAGGAGCTGGTCTTCCTGTAATAGCATCCCTGAATCGTATAATCTGTTCTGGTGATCCTGTTCATCAAATTATTGGCAGTTTGAGTGGTATATATCTTTTACGATCCTATAATTACACATTATTTTTGGGTTTTCCAACATGCATTATTTGTACAAAATTAACTCTTTTGATACTGTATTCTGTTACTTGCTCTTGTTAGGGACATTGGGGTATGTAATGAGTGAGGTTGAAGATGGAAAGCCACTCAGCCAAGTTGTTAAAGATGCTAAAAGTCTCGGGTATACTGAACCAGGTTAGTGATGTTACATTTGAAATTGTGTTGTTGACATGTGAAACTGATTAATCTATGTCATAGGTAGTTTCTACCCTTGAACCTTATGAATATGGGGATATTATCAGTATTATGACTTCCTTTGGCTTGTACTAGTAACACTACACTAGTGTTTGACCAAATTATAATATAAATTGGACTTGGGTCCGAATCGCATCCATATCAATCTAAATATTATTCTCACATTTCTTCTTCCCCACCTAAATCTTATAATTCCTATGATTTTAACATTTGAATGTATCATGTTTCCATTAGTTGTGGAATATGTGGAAAAGCACTTAGGGAGGGTTATGGTTTAAGGCTCCAAAGTCTGAAATCCAATAGTGGGTAGGGGTGTATTTGATACATTAAGTTCAACAGAAAATGGTAACTTACTATAATATGTCAATGAACACACACACAAAAAAGAAATGCTAGACCAGTTATTAGACCACATGATGATACTAAATTTGGGAAAAATCTGGTGTACGGCTGAAGAGGAAAGTCCATTCCAGAATCTACTCATGTTCAAGAGTTCAACCCTATATTATTACACGAGGTAAATGTGTTTGACCTTATAAATTCTGATTCTACTAACTTTTATGAACTACTTCCTTCTGTAGAACCAGTTGCACAAGTACATCAGAATTTAGATCTCCTAATTGCCCTTAGAAAAGGAACCACATCCTCCACTAAACCATGTTACCCTTTAGCAAACTATCTATCCTTTGAAAAATTCTCATCTACCCATAGAACCTATCTAACAAGCTTAAATACCACAACTATAGTTTCTTATGTATCTAAAGCATTGATTGACAAGAAATGGAAAAAGCCAAGATTTGGAAATTGAGGAAGACAATACTTGGAAACTAGTAACCCTATCACTTGAAAAAACAAAAAAAAAAAGCCTGTTGGGTGCAAGTGGGTTTACATAGTAAAATACAGGGTTGGTGGTGGGACTATTGAGAGGTATAAGGCTAGGCTTGTAGCAAAGGGTTCACTTAAACTTATGGAGCGGATTCCTTGAAGACCTTTGTTCCAGTTGCAAAAAGGAATACAATCAGAATAATTTTTCCTTTGGTGGAAAATCATGATTGGAACTTGAAGTAATTTGATTTGAAAAATGCATTCCTCCATGGGACGGGTTGAAACCATCACCTAGAGTATGGTTTGGAAGATTCACCAAAGTTATGATGAGCCTTAAATACAAGCAGAGCCAAGGGGACCACACTTAATTTATCAAGCAGTCTAATTCAGTGGGAGTAAGTGTTTTATTGGTCTATGTGTATCGTATCATTTTTATTGCAAATGATGAAAAGAAGCAACAAAGGTTGAGCCTCTGCCTTGCCAAAGAGTTTTAAATCAAGGCTTTAGGAAAGTTAAAATACTGTTAGGAAATAGGTAAAATAGCATGCAATAATGATGTTGTTGTGGATAAAACAATGTACTAGAGCCTTGTGGGGAGACTTATTTATCTTTCTCCCACTAGATTTAATATTCCTTTTGCTAAGTCTAGTCAGACAATTTATGCATCAACCAAAGGAAGCACATTTACAAGTTACACTTAGAATTATCCAGTATTTAAAAGGGACACTAGAAAGAAGAATTTTGTTCAAAAGAAATGAGAATGTTAGTGTTGAGGCATATATTGATTTTGATCATGCAGGTTCAATTATGAACAGGAAGTCAATTACTAGATATTGCACCTTCCTTGGTGGAAATCTAGTAACTTGGAAGAGTAAAAGAGTGTGATAACTTATTGAGCAATGGTTGAAGGGATATGTGAACTTTTATGGCTGAAGATTACATCTGAAGACTTTAATACAAAGTAGGATGAACCTATGAGGTTATATTGTGACAATAAATCTGCAATCAACAGTAGCTCACAACCCTGTACAACATGATAGAACTAACATATTGAAGTGGACAAACATATTGACACTGGCTTAGATTTGCAACCCATATGTGTCTACTCAAGGACAACTTCTAGATATACTCACAAATGGGTTGAACAAGGTTGTCAAACTTGATAGTTTATGTAAACTTGTGAGATTGTGGTAAACTCAAATCGTAGACTTGAATCGTAAACTCGTAAGAGTTTACTTTAAATAAAATATATATATATATATATATATATATATATATATATATATATTATTGTTATATGATTTTATAAATAACTTTTTTAATTTTTTTAATGAAATATTATTATTATTATTAGATTATTATATACTATATTTTATATAGGCCCAAAAGTCGATAATAGAACAAAGAAACCCTAAACTTCATCTTTAACCAAACTTTCCTCCTACCCTTAGCAACCCTACAATGGCGAGTGAGCGCAACGATAAGCGAGCGTGATGGTGAGAAGGTGCTACAGTGACGGCGAGTGATCGCGAGGACAACAACTTGTGACAACATTGGCGAGCACAGTGACGTGAGTGCAAGAGAGTGCAACTTCAAATGAGTGACACTGGGCCCTAATCAGGTGAGTGTTCTTCAAAAATGCATTCCATACGAACAAGCCAAATAACTTGCAAACTCGCGAGTTTGAACGAGTTCACTGATTCTACGCTCGATTCTACCAAACATGAAAAGCGAGTTTGCTTGCAAGTTGACTCGGAAGCCATGAGTAGTCATGTAAGCTTGTCCGAGTTAACGAGTTAACTCACAAGTTTGATAACCATGGGGTTGAACAACAATAACTTTTGAGAGAGGATTATATCCAACTTGGGAATTGAGAACACTTATTCACCAACTTGAGGGGAATTGTTGAGATATTTTAGGACGTTTTAGATTTTATTTTGTTGTATTTTGGTTTTATTACTAGCATACCAATTCCACAATCTCAGGAATTTGTTTTCTTGAATAGGCTATATGTATATATGTGTATATATGTGTATATACGTATATCTATCTAATATATATATCAAATGTATACAAATGTATACACAAGATGAATAAGGGAGAAATTATTTTCTTCTAATTTTGAGGTAAGCAACTTTTTTTTATGAGGTAAGCAGCTATTAACATCTTTTTTTGTGTGAAGAAAGCTATTAACATTATGAAGTATATTCGTAGGTTATTGTCATGATTAATCTTCATGTTTAAGTTATTAACATCTTTTTTTTTTTTTTGTGAAAAAAGCTATCGACATTATGAAGTATATTCTTAGGTTATTGTCATGATTAATCTTCATGTTTTTGCTCGTTTCCTCTTGAGCTCTGTAAATTGCAAAAGTTAATGATAATTTGACTTCAATGTTTTAAATAGTTTGTTAATGATTATTTATCTATACATGCTATATTGTTGCAGATCCACGTGATGACCTTGGTGGAATGGATGTTGCTAGAAAGGTTCATGTAGTTTGCTTAACCTTGAAGATTAATTTTGTAGCTATTTCTGATCTGTGTAAAAGCTGATAATGTCTCACAATCAATATAAAATGGTTTGGTCTCGCAAGGACATTGTACATTACTGCAGCCTACATATAAACAATGTCCATTTTGGTCACCAATGAATGATGCCCATTCTTTGGTAATAGGCTGTGTTATTAATATCGGATTGCTGATTTATAGCAGCATGCCGTTGCCAGTTATGGTGGATAAAATATCTTTAGAATTTTTCTGTTCATTTCACCTTATTTGAAAGAGTTTGAATCTTGGAATTAAAGGTGAATAAAATGTAATTTGTAACGACCCAAGAAATTTGATTATACTTTCCTTGTGTTCCTACAATTTAGTATTAAACAGTACCTGGCCATGTAATTAAAGGGAAACATACATAACCCCATAATAATAGTGTAAATTACAATCCTTACATAGTCACAATCTTTCAAAACTACTTAGGTTTATAAAAGTTTTTCAAAATACACTTGAAAACAAGTAATCACATCATTTCATATACTTATATGCATACTTCCAAAATATCCTTTCCTTTAAGGACCATTGACTTACTGGTTAGTCACATCACCACCTACAGTCCTATCTGCTCACGCCATGATAGCGGTCATAGCAAAAATAACATAATAACCAACAAACAAAAAAGGGTAAGCTAATGATAAAATTGAGAAATCATAACAATCAAATAAATTCAAAATAATACTCTTAATCATACACTTTGCAGTTTAGACTACATTCATAGACACATGACTTCTAGACTCGATGTTTATCCGGATTTATGCATTGACTCAGATATAAGAAGCTATGCACTTGTCATAAAAGTGGATTGCGGTAAAGGCCCTGGCTCCAGTTGGCCTAACCAACATGAATCAATTACCTCTGGACAAGGTAAGTTACTTATGGCATCGCCAGTTTAGTGGTCCCACCTCTAATCTCGCCATAAGAACCTCCTTCAACTCTCACCACCTAAGTCACTACACTCTATATGAGTTTGTAAACCTAATAGAGTATAGGATAGCTTCTGACCAACACATATCCCTAGTCATGCATAACAAACTCCTAGTGGGGATTGCACTTCTTCCTTAGAAGCACAATCCTTATACAACAAACAATCAGTGTTATTAAAAACCGGTTATGGCAGCGTTATGGCGTAAATCGGGGGCGGTTTTTTAGCCTGCCACCATACAAATGCGGTGGCGATGCGGGTTTCTTATGGCGGCCATGGCGGCTGCTTTTTTTGTAACGGGTTGCGGGTGCGGAACGACTATGGCGAAAATGGCGGGACGACGTGGAGAAGAAGTGGAGAAGAAGCAGAGAAGAAGTAGCGGCGGCAGTGACCTTGCGAGATGCAACTGAGCACATTGAAACCCTAATTTCAGGGTTGAATACTTCTCTTCTTTCTGTATTAAGTGGGTTAAAAGCCCAACTAATGTTTTAATAAAAATTTGGGTCAGGCCCAATAAACACTTATTTTAACCTATTACTCCCACTAACCCTTTCCAAGTCTATCTTCTTTTTCTTGGACTGACCTTGCTGCTTGCTGCTGGTCGCCACCACTCATCATCGGTAGCCGCCGTCCAACGCCGGTCGCCGCCTGTCTCCGCCGTTCACTGGCAGTGGCCGCCTCTCACATTCTTCTAGACAAAATATAATTTTTTTTAATTATTTATATCTATATATTATATTTCTTTCTATTCTAATATTTCTGCCATAACCCGTTATTGATTCCGCCATAACTTTATAAAGGATTTTTAGGGTATCCGATATTTTCCATTATCCGATATCAATAACACTGCAAACAATTCAAATCATCTTCTTTGATTCCATTCCACTTATTCTCTTTTATACTTATAACCTTATCACTTCTCCACAAAACATGATCTCACACCGAGTTCCTCATACCAAACAATCATACAATGCTTATTCATCATATTTACATATCATATTTCATATTTTCATGTTAAAGGTGAATAAAGCAAACAAAAGGTTCCACAAGTAACCTGTGGATTTGGCTCCAGGATGCAGAATTTACACTAGTGTGTTCCACAGGTAACCAGTGGATTTAACTACGAGAAGCATAATTCAAAAAGCAGGTTCCATAGGTAACCAATGGATATTTCCACAACCTGTGGATTCAGCTACGAGGAGCAGAATTTCAAACCATACAAGCAAAAACAATCATACTCATCACAGATCAAATTCATCAACATGCATTCATTAATTTCGAAAAAAACGCTACAGAGTAAAACAACACTAGCTTCCCTTACATGATTTAGGAATTCCTCTTGATCTCCCACAACCCCTAATCGCTAGATTTCACGAAAGCTCTAAACAAACACAAGAAAGAACCCAAATTCAAAATCTTAGAAAACATTATGAGACCGCATGCACAACCACCACCTCACAATCATGAGAATTGATTCTTGATTCAAGAGAAGAGAAGGGAAACTTACTCTTTTGAAATGACCTAGTGAAAATGAAGTTTTTCCCTTTTCTAGAGTAGGGTTGAAGAAGATGGCTGGAAAGGGGATGGGCTCTCCTCCCCTACGGTGTTGCTGCGCCAGATAAGAAGAGAGAAAAGAGAGAAAGTGAAAAAAAAAAGGTGAGGTGATATGGGGTTTACATAATTGATGTGATTATCATCAATTAAATAATTCTTTATTTCCTTATATAGTTCAAATTGATACCCAAGCTCATCTTGAGAGTTTTGGTGCTGTTGCGGTTTAAACATTAAAAATTTTAAAACACTTAGAAGAATACTTAGAGTTTGAGTTATTTTCTTAGTTGTTCACCATGAGATGTAGGTTTCCTTGATGGTCATGCAAGCTCAAAAACAAAGAGACCGCGACAATTCATATAATTGGCCATTTAGAATCTTTTGTTGCACATCTCTATAGACTCCAACCTCTTCGTGCAATCATACAACCATTTAAAAAGTGGACTTTAACTTTAATTCAATCTCATGAAACCAACCTACATAGTGATATTTGTATTTACGTATATATTATAATTTGATCATATCTCTAGTCAATGTGAGATATCTAGGACGTCTCAAGTGTAAAAAGAAATAAGTTTTCGTTAGCTTAGATTTGTAAAATTCATGCGTGTCCATTTGATGATTTTGGTTATGAAAAGTAGTGGTATTGGAAAAGTGTATACACTTTCTGCAGATGGTGCAGGGAAATGAATGTTAATTTCGAAATGATATTACAATACTGTTGGTTGTTTGTTATTTTCAATTATGAATGACATAATTTGCTAATGCTAACTTTCTTTGTTTGGGCCAATATTAAGACAGGCTTTAATTCTTGCTCGAATACTTGGCCATCAAATTAATCTAGATAGCATTAAGGTTTGGATTTGCATTAGTATATTCAACTTTCCTGTCCTTTGCTTTTCTGTTTCTGTACCCGTTTTTCTCCCTTTATAATAAGTTTGTTATATTTTTTCTATATGCATTTAACAGATTGAGAGCTTGTATCCCAAAGAAATGGGACCTGATATAATGACTGTTGAAGACTTCTTGGACCGAGGACTCTCGTTGCTAGATAAAGATATTCAAGCTAGAGTTGAGAAGGCAGCCTCAAATGGAAATGTTCTGCGCTATGTCTGTGTGATCGAGGGTTCAAGGCATCTTTTTTTATCCTCCCTTCATATTGTGTCTTCAATCAAGCATTCATTTCACACCTTTTGCACACTTTTTCTCCATTTTTCGAATCACTCTTTGTATAGACTTCTATAGTGTTCATTGTTTGCAATTATTCACATTCAATATCGTGTTTCCTTTTCTACTATTTAACCTTTTCTCTTCGTAGGTGTGAAGTTGGTATTCAGGAGCTACCAAAAAATTCTCCCTTGGGAAGACTAAGGGGAAGTGATAACGTCGTAAGCTTCTTTTATTTTCTCGATGTTGTGTTGAGCATTTTTAATAGTGATAGGTGATTGAGGATGAAGAAATGTCGGGTCAGCTATCCCGCCGGTGGCGGGACATGTTCAATTTTCAACCTGTTTTCTGATGTTGGGCTGGCCTGCCCGGCCTGAATTTTGACGGGCCAGAATTCACACTCCTAATTTTCAGAAATTGTTTCTTAAGTGCACAGCATAATACTAATAAAATAAAATGCATATGTAACTTCTAAAACAGATATATAGAGCATTTGCTGAAAATTTAAATTAAGGGAGGTGTTACTTGCCTCATGCATTATGTGCTTCCTTTGCCTTGGTTTTCTTGCCACTTCTTTGAAGACTCTTGGATGTGAATCATCTCCAAGACTGAGCTTGAATCACCTTTTGTTTGTTTTTCTCATTGATTTCTTTTTTTCTTTGGCCCAAGACATATACATGCAATAGACGTGTCAAGAGACCCAATTAAATCTATTTACTAATTATACCTAAGAAATAAATCGTAGAGAGTAAAAAAAGTCCAAGAAATACAAAATGAAGAAAGGAGTATGTTGTTGAACAAGTGACAACTGTTTTTCTAGAAATAGGGTATTGCTCTTTTTTCTCTTTTATTCATGTACTCATCATATATTCTGTTTTATTGTGTATACAAATGGCAGTTGGAAATATACACTCGATGCTATAGTAAACAACCACTGGTTATTCAAGGTGCCGGAGCCGGAAATGACACCACTGCTGCTGGTGTTCTTGCGGATATCGTGGATGTTCAAGATTTATTTTCTTAAAGGGAAATTTTTTTGTATCCTGATTAGAGAAAGTAGAAGGTACAACCGCTACTGATTTGCCCTGGAAAGCTGCTGATGTGCGTTTTTTGTTTGGTTGAAGCCAAAATAAGTGGCTCGTAGTTTTTTTAAGATATTAGACATGAAGCTTTAGTGCTAATGTTGGTACATAATGCTGAACCAGATACAGATGGAATTGATTTTTGCATTTTTGTTTTTCTTAAACGTACAAATATCATGACTATTGGAGAATTTTGATGATTAGTTTGAAGGTTAAAATACACATTTTGTTCTTATTTTTATTCGATTTTGTCAATTCAATACTGATCTTCTGTTTAATAAGGTTTCAATTTGTCAATTTTGTTTTTTTACTAGCACCATCTAAATCATTAGTGGACAGTAAACTGTGTATGTCACGTGTCAGTTTATGATTTTTTTAATTTTTAATTTTTTTAAGTTTTCTTAATTTGAAAAAGAATGTCCATGTGTCAAGGTAGCATCGTGTTATGTGATAGTAGCAGTGTCAGATGTCAGGTCAGTGACACGTGTTAGTGTCAATGTCACACAAGATCTGAGTCATGTGTTAGTGTTTTATATTCAATTTGATTTTTATATTTATTATTTTTGTTCAATTCAGTCTCAATTTTGTTTTTAAAATTAGTAATTTTGTTCATTATCAAATTGAGATTATTTAATTTTTATATAAATGTTATGCCAAATTTTAGCTTAGACTATGTAATTAATTTTTAACATAAAAATCATATAAAGTATTAAATATTTTTAACCTAAAAATTACATAAATTTATTAAATAATTTATGTGATTTTTAAATTCTTAAATTTTTAAATTAATGATGCTAGTTTTCACTTCTAAAATTTTCATTCCAATTCTAAACCAACTCTAATCCTAAATTCGGAATATTTTAATAAAAAATCTATCAAATTTATATAAAATTTAAATTTGGTCTTTATTTGAAAATAGACAAAATTGTTCAATTTTAAAGAAATTAGTACTAAATTGAATAAAAATAATGAATATAAAGATTAAATTAAATATAAGATTGACACGTGACACTCACACGTGTCACGAACCTTGACATATGGAACTACTATTGCTATGTGACATGATGTTGGCTTGACAAAAACATTTTTTTTAATTAAGAAAAATAAAAAAATGAAAAACAAATTAAAAAAATTCATAAACTAACATGTAACATACATTATTTACTATCTGTTAATTATTTAGACATTGTTAGAAAAAATGATTAAATTGATGAAAATTGAGATTTTATTAAATTTTATTTTTAATGAAGACTGAATTAACAAAACAAGTGTAAATATGGATTAAATGTGTATTTTTAACCTAGTTTGAATAACACAATACTAATTCAAAAATGGCAAATTCAAAAAGATTTTTTCTTTACTACGCTTTTATTATTTTAAAAAATATTAATTAATATTAGGCATGAGTATCCCTTATTTGAAATGGATGATGGTGAAACAAATTTCACACTTGTTGGGTATAGGAAGAGGAAAGGATGTGATTGTACTTGGAAGATAAAGATTTGGATAGAAATGACTTTGAACTTCGAGGATGGAGATGAGATATTCAAATTTGCACTTATCTTGGCTCGTTGCTATCTTTAGGTCGAATCTATCTTAATTTTGATGAATAATTACTGCATTGACTAAATATGGTATGCGTATAGATAATACAATGTTTTATAAATCAAGTATGGAGATAATATTATTTTCCTAATAATAATAATAATGAATATGTACCTATCTATTTCATACCCGTCCCACACGTGTTCTTATACTCATTCTGTTTTAAAGTACCAAAAGACTCGTAGTTTGATAGA
This sequence comes from Vigna unguiculata, assembly GCF_037176805.1. Classification (NCBI taxonomy): domain Eukaryota; kingdom Viridiplantae; phylum Streptophyta; class Magnoliopsida; order Fabales; family Fabaceae; genus Vigna; species Vigna unguiculata. The sequence continues at coordinate 9,125,194 of NC_140797.1, forward strand.
TAATCTAACAAACTTATTTTCATTGTTTTCTTTTTTGTCTTCAGTTTCAAATTATTTGACAAACCTTGTTTCTTTCTCGTCTTCATTCTCTCTTATTTCTTATTTGACTTGTTTAATATTTATAAAGTTTACTTTTATTTCTACCACAACCTTATTATGTATAATTTTTCTTTGTGCGGTTTCATTCAAATGATATATTGTGTACTGCACCTAGACGGACCAAGGCAACTCATACACTTCCAAGTCTTTGACACTACACTTCTCCCGACAAAGGTTGGGGGACTAGTGTATTGCCCCTAGGCGGACCAAGGAGACCACACGACCAAGACTGCCTACCTATAACCCCACAAATAAAATTACTAAGTATATAACCAATCAAGCAGAAATACATAGCGGCCTAGGCCGCCTACTTCAAAGGATAAAACATAATAGGTTGATGACATTAAACTTGGAATATTGCAGACAAAGCCCCTGGTATCAACAAACACTAACACAGGGCCTGGGTCAAGCCCAGACCCACATAAAAATCCAAGTATTGGACCAGCCCATAAAGGTGGCAGCCACAATTAATGACTATATAAATACACGTGAACCCAACAATTAATGACTATATAATTCCTTAATCCAAGATTTGACTTTTTGAGAGCCCTTTTGCTGACTTGAACGTCGGAGTCCTCTGCGCATGTAACCCCTTAAGGGTCCAAGTGTGTACGCTATCAGATGGCACTTGCAAACTGAGAAGGAGCCAGCTCGAGAGGTCAATGATTGAGGTAAGACGTTATTTATGTCCCAAATATCTTTTATTTGTTTTTGCAAGAACATATTGTATTTCAAAAAAACACAAATCTCAATCTCATTAAATCAAATACGTTTTAATACATTAATCTCCTTTTTAATATTTTTAATTATTATTTGTTTGTTTATACGAGAATATCTCAATTTCAAGTATTCAATTATGTAAATTCTAATATGCATTTTTTTATATTGAAAAATTAATAATATTATTTTTGTGATTTTTATCACTTTTACGTAAAAATATTATTTGACCAATATTTTGAAAAAAGTGTGAGGACAAGTATATTTGTTACTCGATAAAAATGAGAATAAGACAAAAATTATATACACATATTAGGAATGTTAAAGCGGATTAGGTCCAATGAGTTAGCCTACCATCCCGTCAAACAAATGGTGGGTTGGGTTATATATCTGAACCTACCAGCTCGCTCATCCCGCCTTGCTCTCTAGCCCGTTGGGCCATAAATAAGCCCGTAGCCCATTTTAGTTTTAAATGTTTTGTTTCCTTTTTTTTCTTCATTCAACCACCACCCACATGACAGAGAGACGCAATTTGACCTAGGCTACCACACTGAAACATAACCCTTCTTCCCACTTCGAGCAGACAGACAATAACAAAATAACGATAGTGTTCGTTACTCAAGGCACACCATTATTTTTGTGGTTCGTTTATGGCTTAGGATTTAGGATTAGGTGCAATAGATAACCTTTTCCACTGTGTAACTTTATTGAACTTGCTTCAACCCTTTCAGTGGCGATTGCAAAGCAATCTAGGGAGGAGGACCCTGCTTCGGTCCTTCCGACGATCACCTCTTTGAACCTCAGTTAGACCTCCTTTTTTTTTCTCCTTCACTATGTCAATTTCAAATCCCCTCAAGAATTTCTCATCTTTTTCTATTTTAGTTTTTCAGGTTTCGACAATTGCAAGTTCTAAAATGCCCCTAACAACACGAAGGATGCAATGTTGCAGAATAGGCAGGCCAGCCTACCCATTGGTGGGCCGAGTTCAAGCTTTGGTGCCTTCTCCCTGCACCTCCAAATCTTCTTTAGTACTCCAAATTTACCATTTTACCCTTAATTAATTTGTAGCTGGCAATGGATGAAAACGGATGGAAGAGCAGTAAATGATATTTACTGCGGCAACGTATTTTACTTATCTGAGCTGCACCCCCAATATTCGACAGCTTCTTCCTCTTCTTCGTTTCTTCTCCAAGTCCAATTCTCTTCTTTGTGCTTCATTGGTCCCTGGTCCAAGGTTCTCTTCAGTTTCATTAATTTTATTTTTGAAAGCTCTCATGTTTCTCATTGTGCTTCATTCTCTTCTCACTGTGCTTCATTCTCTTCTATCCGTCCTTGAAGGTGACCCCTGCTCCGAGGTTTAGTTTCATTCGTTTTTTTAGGAAAACTCTCCTCTTGTCTTCTGCTGGTAGGTTAGCCTCCTTCCAGAATGTTTTGGAATTTAATTTGAATGGTTGAAATGTTAATATCAGTTTTGTATTTTTTTCCTTTTTATTCTGTTAAACGGATTTCGTGATCTTTTTCAAGAAAAAGCAAAATGGATTTCAAAATTTGTTTGGTATTTTTTAATTTTTTTTTCCAGAAACGAAATTCGTAATCCGTTTCAGAAAAGTGTGAAACGGATCTCGAAATCCGTTTCAGAAGTTTCCATGTTTTTTTTGTGAAACGACTCTTAGAATCTGTTTCATACTTTTCTGAAACGGATTACGAATTTCGTTTCACAAATTTTAACTTTTTTTTTTAGAAATGGAATTCGTAATCCGTTTCAGAAAAGTATAAAACGGATTCCAAAATCTATTTCATCAATTTTAATGTTTTTTTATGAAATGGATTTCGAAATGAAACGGATTACGAATTCCGTTTCGTGATTGCCCCGCCGTCATTTCTTTCTCCCATGCGGACGTGGATTTCATTTCATTTCACAACTTGACAATGGGGTTTTGGGGTTAGTCATCTTTATTCTCTTTTCTCTTCTTTCTCCTTCGACCTTCGACGTAGTTCTAAATGCACAAGCAATCAACTCTTTCACTTCTTATTCTGAAATTTTCTTTTTAGCTTCTAATATTTTGTTTCTTCTTTTTCATTCATTTTGAACTCTTCTATGTGTTTTTTCTATTTTGCATTTTCGTTTTCATTTTCTTTGTGAACTCAGGGATTGAAGTCAAACTTGGCAAACCGTGTGCTTAATGTGCGACGGATGTTGCACGTTACTCAGGTTCTTCTTTCATGACTCAACGTTTTCTTTCGAACATCCCTGCGATTCCAAGATTTTTTTTTCTTGTATTGGGTTTGTCTTATGCAAATAACTGTTGCTCTTGTTTTCTTTGATATTAAAGTTTGGAATGTAATTTCATTGTGGGGTTTTGACAGAGTGAGGGTAAAAGGGTGCCTCAATTTTGGCGTAAAGGTTAAATTTTGGAGATGAGGAAGGCATAAATGTTGCGTAGAGAGCCATTGGAGAATGCACTAGAGCTTCGATAGATAGTGGTGGAAGCTTAAACTGAAAATTAAAGACCTAAATTTTAATGACCCAGCAGAGAATGCTGCACTGAGACGACAGTTCTTTCTTCTTCGCTTCCGAATTTGCCATTGACATGAAACAGATTTTGACAGAGTGTGTGTGTGTTTGCAGTGTTGGCAATGGAGTGTGCAAAGAGTGTATCGGGGGTGCAGGGGTCTGGTGCATGAAGAGAGAGAGGATTATCTTTTCACTTTTTTTTACTTTTTATCGTGGGCAAAGATGGAATTATATATGTTTTTGGGAGTACAGGAGAAAAGGTTGGAGGTGTAGGGAAAAACCCCCTCAAGCTTTTAATCCGTTTTTAAATGTTGAACTGGTCCGATTTACCCCATTTTGACTTGCTAAAAGTGGGGTGGGCTGACCCATTTTAACATTCTTAAATTTAGTTATAATTTTTTTTCTATGTCATTTTGTTCATATTATGTATTGCATTTGAGGAAACACAAACTCTAATTTTATTAAACCAAATAGTTGTTAGGATATACATTTGATTATTTTTACACCTTTTTAATACTTTTTTTAATTATTTATATGAGAGTATCTCAATTTAAAGTGTTCCCTCGCATATGTTGTTGCAATGAGTGTCCTTTTGATATTGAATCATTCATAATATCATATTTTCTTCAGAATGATATATTAAATATTTGATTGATATGTTGAAATAGTAAGGGGGTGGGTAGGGATATACTCGTAATTTAATGGAAATAAGATAAAAAGTTTAGATTCAGATTTCTAAAGTATTTTTTCCAGTAATACGATCTTGATTATATATATATATATATATATATATATATATATATATATATATATATATATATATATATATATATATATATATATATATATATATATATATGTTTAAGTTATTTATTGTATCTGAGGAAACACACTTCAATTTTATTAAATCAAATAATTTTTGGGATGTATGTATGATTATTTTTAGTTCTCTTTAATATTGTTATGTATTGTTTATTTTATTCACATGACAATTTAGGAACTTAGAGTGTGGTATTCAAGTGTAACATAATTTTAATAAGTGATAAAAACAAATTGAGGATTATTTTTCTCAACTCATCCACCAAAATTGAAGACAAAAACATAAAGAAAAAGATAACAAAGAATCTTTAAAATAAATAGAAACTTCAATCTTTTAGAAGATATGACTGGATAGAATTGTTGATTAAATTATGTCTTTGAACTTTTTTTGTTGTGAAATATCAATTTGATCACTTTTTTATGCGAATTTGATCCCTATTTTAGAAAATATGATGCAATTAGGTTTTTTATGTTTGTATGATACTAACAATATTAAAGAGGTACATTAGTTAATTTGTGAATTTATAAATGTTTAAAAAAATTTAAATTTTTTTTAAAAAATAAAAAATTTGTCATTTGTCAAGTTGACATCGTGCCACATGACAATAATAATGCGATATGGCAGTGACAATGTCGTGTGTCATTGTCACACTAGGTATCATTATCTTAGTCTCAATTTGGTCCCTGTATTTTTATTTTATCTCAATTTGGTCCTTGTATTTTTATTTTGTCTCAATTTAGTCCAAATGTTTTTAAAAATTGAACAATTTTATCCCTCTCCAAATTAAAACAAAATTTAATTTTTATATAAATGTTATACAAATATTTTTGTTGGAAATGATATATTTATTAAATATTTTTAACAAGATTAAAATTAAATATTTTTCAAAATAGAAATCAAATTAATATTTCTCAACAAAATTAGGTATAAGACCCACTTTTTCAACTCTAATATTTTAGGGCCTAGCCCCATCTGTTGGGCCTAAGGGCCAACCCTTAGGGTGCTCCCCAAAGGCTCTTTTTCAGCCTCTTGGCTTTTCATTCTGCCTCTTTACCGAAAATCTCACTCCTCTCATTTTCCCTCAAACAGTGCTCTGCTAGGGTTTGGAGCTCATTCATATTCAAGTTAGCTCAACCATATTTTCTGCTCAACGTAAGTTGTTCTGCAGCTCATACTCTTTTTTCTCCAGCTTGTTTTAGTGGTTTTTGTTAGGGTTCACCATAGTAACCCCGTTTTCATTCTGTGCCACTATTCTCAACTCTTAAGTCTACTCCTAGAGCTGTTGGGTTCGTTGGCTTAGGTGTCGAAGCCTTTTGGATAACATATTCCAGGTAAGGGCAGCTATAACTCCTTTATCTTGGAAATACAGTGTACTTATTATCGTTCTGGAATGAGTATGTTTGATTGATGGCGCTACTTTTTTTTTCTACACTACACACTTTTCGTAAATTGAAGGTTCCTACTTCTTTAACCGTTGGATCAAGCTGAAATTTTAACAGTTGATCCTTAGCACATAATTCTTGACTTTGACCCGTCAGATCTTGAATCAGAGCTCTGTAGTGAGAGTAGTTTTTATCGCAAGATCACTGTAATTGGGTTGTTGACAAGATTGACCTTTGTTGCTTGTTTGATGCATAACTTTCTTTATAGTTATTCAATTAAGTTGGTTCTTGTTTCATTTGGTTCTTGATTCAATCATATTTAATTTGAATATAAATACAACATTTTTGGAGCTTTACACAAGCTGCAGTTTTATTTCTAAAATCCCAAATCGTTTGCATAATGTGTTGTTAAGTTGGATTGGATAAAAATTATAAGAATTAGTTATTTTCCAAGAGAGAAATATGTTGTATGATTTTAGTATGTGTCTTCAAATTCTTGTGTGAGAATATAGGAGATTCCATGGGGGAGATACTATTTGATTTAATTAGTAGTGTCTTCATTGGTCAGGACGTAATTCCATGAATCTCTAGGTGAGATCTCATGGTGGTGCCTCATTGGTCAGGACGTAATTCCACGATGGTTGCATGGTGGTGCCTCATTGGTCAGGACGTAATTTCATGACCCCTGTGATGAAGGATTGACTCCAACCAAGGATGGAGGCACATGCTTAAGAAGACTAAGCATGTTTAGAAAGGAAGTTCACTAATCCTTCATCCCTTTCATTTGTGTTTGTTATTTTTTATTTCCCAAGTTGACTTAGTTGAATCAACTTTAGTTGACTTGTTGACCTTTGCCTAGGTTTGACTTGTTGACTATAGTTGACTTGACTTAAGCCAACATGCTAATCTATGTTTATTTGCTTTGTAGGTTAATTAGGAGTAAGAAAGCAATGCTAGGTGGCGCATGGTGATTGGGGAGCATAAATGATGTGGAGGAGAGAGTAAAGCAAAGACATAAAGCATAAAGTAAAAGGCATGAAGCAAGTGTACCTATGTACCTTTGGTCTCCTTTGTTTTTAGCACACTTTGGCCACTTTTTAGAGACATATGGGACATATTCTTTGCCTCCTTTTGTGCTAGAACGAAATTAGCCTTGCACACACCATAGTTAGCTCTTTTGTCTCTCTTTTTTGTAACCTTATTTGACCTAGTTTCTAGAAGCTAGGGTTAGATTTTTGTAGAGACATCCTTAGGTATCTTTTATTTGCTTAGAGGCCCCTAAACTCTTCTATATAAGGGGTGCTCCTAGACATGTAAAAGGGTTGAAGATTTTGAAGTAAAAACACTCTTGTGTCTCAACCATTTATGAGAGTTTCCTCCCTAGGGAGTGAATACTTTTAAGCCTTATCTTGCATAGCAAGTGGCGACACACATCCACTCATCTTCAAGGTTGTCATGGCTTCTAGCCTAGCCTTGTAGTGGCGTGCTTCTCACATTTTTACCATTCCTTTCCTTTCCATTTTATGTTTTCTTCTTCCTTTAATTGTTCTTGGTTTTCTATGGTTTATGTGTTTTCCATTTCCTTTTTTTTTTGAATCAATCCATCATCTTCTTCTCTTGAGCTTTGTGAAAGGAACCTTCACATCTAGATAGCTTGCTATCTTAATGTCCAATGGGGATTTCACTTAGCTTTCTTAATCAACTCACACCATATTCAACAATGTTAAAAAGGAACAAGATAATCCTTCATGACCCTATTAGTGGGAGCTCATGGTGGTGTCTCATACTTAGGACGCAATTCCACGAAGTTTGTGAGACCCGAGAAATTTAAATAATTAAATAAATCATTATTTAATAAATGCAGGTCATGGGAGCCTTTATAACATTTAATGTGGTTTTTTATGATGTGAAAAAGTACTAGTTCAAGTGGTTAAGAGTACTTAGTTATGTTGAAAGGACTTAGGTTCGAGTCCTATGTATGTTATTTTAATAAGTGTATTATTTTAATGTTATGTTTGAACTGAGTAGTGATAATGTAATCCTGAAATTATAGGAATTATCATGAAATATGAATTGGTTGAATTGGTTGTGCATTGACTTTGTAATTGAGTGGTTGTGGGTTCAAACCTTACTAAGAATGAATTTAACTTTCTTTTTGCCAAAATTTCCTTTGGCATGGAGATGAAAAGGCAAAAAACCCTAGCTACCAAGGGAGGCAGCTTAGTGGGCTGGGAGACAACCAATTATGGTCTTTGAATGGTCACTAACACCTAATTCAAAGCCATTTTTTTTCCGTTATCATTAACAAGCATTAAGGCTTAGATAAGGGTCTAATTAGAGAGTTTTTGGGTGAAGAAAGAAAGGAAAACGTGAAGGGGTAGAAGGTGAGTTTTGTGTGGAAATTGATAAGAGCATCAAGTGTACTAGGAGAAGGCCAAGGTTGGACTAGTGGTGGCACAAGAGAAGTCTTGATTCCTTCATATTGAGCAAGGATTAACAAGTTAGAGGAGTTCCTTTATGTGTATGAATTATCTATGATTATTATCGTGTTGTAATGTTTGAATATGATGCTCTGCATGATCAAAAGCTTGTTGTTTTCATGTTTCTGGAAAATTTCTAGAAACCGCCTGGCGGCTTCGAATATACCGCCAGGCGAAGCATGAGAGTTAACCTAATTCTGGGTTTTTTGTGATGAACCGCCTGGAAGCAACGGTGACTCCGCCAGGCGATGCGAATACTGTGCAAAAATGCTATTTTTGTACTTTTCACGCAACAGGAACCGTCAGGCGCATGTTTTATACCGCCAGACACCAAGCTCTTCATTTCTGGGTGCTAGGCGCCACATATTTTTCTGGTTTGCGCAGTTTTTGTAAAACTGCGTTTCCCGATTCGTTAACTGTCTGATTTAGATGAAATTTTGGAAGATGATTCACAACATGTTGTTCTTCACTTTGAACTGTGGAGATTTGAATTGGATACCTGCAGAGGGAGATATACGTCACTCATGATTGGTGGTTTGAATTCCCTAATAGTATGAATACTAATGGATGATTAAGTGTGCTCAAGTGTTGGTAGGCCGGCCTTGATTGGTGAATGTATATAAATAAATAAATATATATATATATATATATATATATATATATATATATATATATATATATATATATATATATATATATATATATATATATAAATGTGTGATTGATGAGTGTGTTTTTGGTAGTGCTTGCTGAGACATGTTGAATATATGAACCTATATATGTTAGCTCAAATGTATGATGTTATAAGTGTGTGAATAAGACCACTATTGATGATATCACTATGACCGAGTGTTGCATAATCATGACGGGTTTTGGGAAAGTATGGGAACATGAGAATCATACTTTAAATGTAATGGAATTGCGAGGGCATGCATAATAAGTATATAACTTTGATTCTGTCTTATGTGGGGTTTGTGAATTGTAAGCATGCAAAGGGTTGGGAAAATAAGAAGGGGAAAATAAAGTGTGTGTTGGAATTGATTTAAGAGGTAAGTATATATGAATTATAAAAGAGAGAAATGTGTGCTTATACTTGAAAGATGCATATGTGTTGTGATGTTGTAATTTGGAATATATGAATGTGTATGTTGATTTCTGGATGTTTGAGAATTGAATGGTTGAATTATAGGAAATGAAGTAGAGTACCTAAAACCAGTAGTGTCATATTACTGGTGTAGCGCCTGACGGTGTAGAGTGAACTGCCAGGCAATAGTAGGAAACATGGATGTCTTGTGAGTTGTGGCGCCCAACAATGATATGGAATCGCCAGGTGGTCTGTACTGCCATTTTGCTAGAAGCGCTTAGGCTACGCTAGGCGATGGTGTAGTGGCAGGATGCGTTGTGATATGTTTTGCATGACTTGTTGTGTTGGTCCTGGTCTGGGATATGCTTGATGTGCCATGAGCAGGTTCATGGATGGTGGTGAACACGTGATGATATGAGTAGGAAGGTTCATATCCTATTACTCTCGTGTGGGGATACGAGCGAGGTAGGTTCGTATGTTCTATGCTCACACTTGAGAGATGCTGCGTGCGGGGAGGTACGTATCTAGTGGATCACGTGTGTTGGACTACGAGCGGGTAGGTCTGTAGAGTTGGACTACGAGCGGGTAGGTCTGTAGAGTTGGACTACGAGCGGGGAGGTTCGTAGAGTTGGACCACGAGCGGGAAGGTTCGTGGAAGCATTGAAATCCCTAAGACCAACTTGAGTATGTACCTTGTGTAGCGTAGTGTGCTTTTCTTGTTTTTGTTATCATGCTGTGATGTGAGACTTGAATCAGGGGATGCTGTGCCATGAACGGGTAGGTTCATGGATGGTGGTGAACACGTGATGATATGAGCGGGGAGGTTCATATCCTATTACTTTCGTGTGGGGATACGAGCGAGGTAGGCTCGTATGTTCCGTGCTCACACTTGAGAGATGCTGCGTGCGGGGAGGTACATATATGGTGGATCACGTGTGTTAGACTACGAGCGGGTAGGTCCGTAGAGTTGGACTACGAGCGGGGAGGTTCGTAGAGTTGGACCACGAGCGGGAAGGTTCGTGGAAGCATTGAAATCCCTAAGACCAGCTTGAGTATGTACCTTGTGTAGCGTAGTGTGCTTTTCTTGTTTTCGTTATCATGTTGTGATGTGAGACTTGGATCAGGGGATGCTGTCCCATGAGCGGGTAGGTTCATGGATGGTGGTGAACATGTGATGATATGAGCAGGGAGGTTCATATTTATTACTCTCGTGTGGGGATACGAGTGAGGTAGATTCATATGTTTCGTGCTCACACTTGAGAGATGCTGTGTGCGGGGAGGTACGTAGTTGGTGGATCACATGTGTTGGACTACAAACGGTAGGTTCATAGAGTAGGACTACGAGCGGGGAAGTTTGTAGAGGCAGGACCACGAGCGGGCAAGTTCGTGTGAGCATCATAAACCCTAAATCCGAGGCTAACTATTTGTGTGTTGTGAAGGTTGAAAAGCCTTGGGGATTAGGGTCTTGGCCAAGAATTAACTAGAATAAAATAGATGGGTGTATCTTGATTTTTATTAACTTTTATGTTAACTGTTTATGAGCTCACTCTATCTGGTTTTGTTTGGCGATGATCATGTAATGCGTTACACGAGAGTAGATGATGTTGCAGGTGGTGCTGGTGAGGCATAGCATCAGAGAGAGGGTTAGCTGGGAAAAGCTTTTACTGGAGTTTTATCATTATTGTTTTTATGAACTTTCTAAATAGTGCTTTACTGATTTGTGAATTTAGATATTATATTGGAGTTTCATAAATTATGGATTTTTGGATAACTTGCGATTAATAAATGTTTTAAAATTTCGCGCGTTTTTAGGAAGCGAAGTATAATAAATGAGGTTTTCATCATATTTCTTAATTTTATTACTTAGATTAGTAATATCTGACCAAGATGTTACAAAGTTCGTGGTGGTGCCTCATTATATAATTTAATAAGGATTCAAGGTAATTATTGCATCCTAACACTCTAAAGAGTCAGATAGTCTCACGTAGAGCGTACTGACTCAAGTGGTGAGAGCAATAGGAGGCCTTAGATCTTTTAAGGCTAACCTTGTAAGTGATAGGGTGAAACCCATTGGCAATTGGCTCTGCATAGCAGTAAAGGCCACCATAAGTGTAAGCATTCGGTGAATTCCGACTAATTATATGTATCTGGATAAGTCATGTCATGAGTCTTAGTGTATTGTTTGCGAGTCATCACATGATTGGTTGAGGTATGTATCTTTGATTGTGAAAATGTATGCAATCGTATGATAAAAATGTTTTTCCTACTCTAGCTTACCCTTTGTGCTTGTTTGTATGTTCTATATGTGATTTTCTCCCTTTTACGATGAATATCAATTTATTGATGTGAGTATATGCAAGAACACCTCGTGGTTATCTGGGTGATGGAGTTTCCGCTGCTTAACTTGTCTTGGGTCTGACCCCGCTTCTCCGAGTTCTCTTTTAAGGTTGTAGCCCATGTATTACCTTGCTCTTTGAGCATTCATTTTAAGTACTGTTCAACTTTTATCTTGTTTAGTCAATGGCATCGTAGTGTGCCTTAAACTTTTCTCTAAGTATTTGGGATTTATTGTAAAGAATGATATTATACTCCACAATGTTACTCTTTATATTACTTTGTGTGATGTTTCATTTAATTATGTTATTATTTAAATGGGACGTTAATATAAAAGATTAGAAATTAAGCAACAAAAACTATAAAGAAGGAAGATGGGATGTGATTTTGAAAAAAAGGATAAGAGAGAAAAATAAAGGAAAGAAAAAGAGACTAGACAGAGACAGGTGTAGAGTTTTCACAATTCAAAAATTTGGATTCTTTATTGAGTTGTTCAGTATTACTATAATGTTGTGCGTTCAAAATACACTCACGACTACTATTTTTATGGTTTAAAAGTATCAAAAGTAGAATGTTTTTAAAGTATCCTTTCTTATTTCGCCTGATTTTGCCATCATTATTTAAAAATATTATCATAAAAATATCATTTATGAGATACTTTTGTAAAATCTAAATAATTAAGAATATCAGAATATCTCTTTCTATTAAATACAAGTTAAATAATTATATTAATTAGAAATAATGAAATATTTACATCTATTAAAAAAAATATTAAATGCTTAAATTAATATAAAATATTAAAATATCTATGTTATAAATTTTTAATTTAATATAAATATATATTTTAGAAAATTAAAAAACTTAAAATTAACCAAAATATATTTTAAAAATAAAAAAATTACACCGAAGACGAATGATTTGTTTCTGGTAAAATTTTTAAAAGTTGAGGTGAAAAATCAGTTTGTAATTTTTCATCTGTAAAAGGTTCAAGGTATATTTAAGTAAATAAAAGTAGAATTCAAGGTATATTTAAGTAAATAAAAGTAGAATTAGGGTATCTATATCAATATATCAAGAGGATTCCTCTTTTTGTGTTCATATTTTAAAATACTAATTTTATCCTTTAAATATAATAATTTATTAAATTTTTAAAAATTGATCGTTACTTTTACAAACTCTTTATAAAATCGGCTATGTCTGCTTCACTTTATTTTTAATAAATATAATTTTCGTTTATATATTAAATTAATAACATTACAATATTAACATCTACTAATATAATATCACGCATATTTAAAAAATACAAACACACAGGCGTGATAATGTCTGTGTTTACTCTAGTTTAAATAAATAAAATACAGCAGTATATTAAGAAAAGTCAAAGTTGGCTCCCAATACAAATAAAAAGAGATTATTTAGAAGGTTTACTTAAAAATGGTCTAAATCAATTCAATTTCATATCTCTCTATATATATATTGTAAATATTTTATTTATTTATTTAACCTTTATAAATACAGCTTTTTTTATTGATTTTTAAACAAATTACTCATCATAAATACTAGTCAATGTAATTAAAAATTAAAACTACTGTTATTTTATAATTATAGTGTTATAAAATTGTTTTTTAACTATAATAAAAAATCAAGTGAATACACTATACAAACGTGTAATTTCCACCAATAGACAATAATAACAATTAACGTAATTTATTTTGTTTTTATTATCAAAATGTTTGGAAAATAAATAAAAAATCATTTACTGAAAACAATTGAGTAATTTCAGAAAAAAAAAAAATTAAAGCTATGGAGACGAATTAGTCAAAACTTGAAGGAAGAAAGAAAGGGTAATGTTGATCACGTTTTTTGGTCAACCCAAACAAATAAATAAATGAATAAATTGTAGTAGAGGAACAAAATAAAAATAAGAAACGACCACAAATTAAAGAAGTGAACATGTGATGCCCATCAACAGAATGGACAAAATCTGTTGAAATGGTTAGCATCATAAATGCTTTCTTATTCTTCCAAGGTATCTACTTCCAACTTCCAAGAGAGAAAAAAAAAGATGTGAAATCAAACTTAACTCTCTCACTTCCCCAAACTAGTGGACAACTCTTGGGGGACCACACAGAAGCGTGTCATGAGGGACATGGTTTGATTGATGCATGCAACAAACTCTAAGGTCATTAAGAAAACACGGGAAGTGATTAAGGAAACTATTGTTTGCATAGTATCTTAGAAAACTTGTTAAGAAATTACATGAAAACGATATAAGAAAAATTACAAACATATTTTAGTTGACAAGAATAATTGGGACATTGTTTAATACTTTTCAAAAAAAGTATCATTTAAAAAAAAATATGTAAACAATATCTTTTATTAAAAAATGTAAACAAAGTTGCAAAGTTCTCGAGTTCGATGGTGATGATTATAGGATCATCTTGCTGTTGATCGACGTCATGGAAATCGACGTCAGTGAAGGTGATGGGGGGCATTCGGCGTCTATGGTGGGAGTGAGTTATGTGGTTGATGGACTGGATGTTGCGAAGGTGTTTCTTCCTAGTTGATGAGGTGGAGCCACCGCTGGCGAAGCCCCCAAAGATAGTGCTGATTGTGCCGCATAGGGAGGGATCAACTTGGTTGACGTCAGTGCGGGCTGGCTGATGGTCTGGACGGTCATTAGTGTTTGGTCAATTAGTGTGACGGGTATCGCACGGGGGGTGGTGGTTATCGGATTGTTTGGGATGAGATGGTCCATCTTTTCTGAGAAAATGGCGGAAGTGGCCGCCATGAATCAATTCTTCTATTTTATCTTGAAGCGCCTTGCATTCATCGATGGTGTGGCCATTGTTTCGGTGATATTTGCAGTACTTGGTCATATCGACGTTGGGGGGTTCAAGGTTTTTCGTGGTGGTGGGATGAGGTGAGCATGGAGCGCTTCGTCAAGAAGACGTGATCTGGGGACATTGAACGGGGCATATCTAGAGAATCATGGTTGTCCAGGCTCTTTGGGCCTGGATTCAGGTCGTGGAGATGGTTTGTCTGCCCTGGCAGATGAGGGTCTTCATCTCCTCCATGCGCATGTAATCCGCAGCACGCAGCTTAAGTTCATGCATGGAGGCTGGAGGTTGAAGGTAGACATTGTCAGCAAATGGACCAGGTTTCAGGGTTAGGGCCATGCATTGCAAGATCATCTCTTGAGTGAGGTTAAGCATGCGGAGGGCGGCCTTTCTAAAACGACCGATAAAGGCCCGCAACATCTCGTCTCTTTCCTGTCTGACGCTGAGGAGGGATAAGGGTGTGGTTTGATGTGGGCGGCTACCGGCAAAGTGGGTGGTGAAAAGGTGGGAGAGGGTGTCAAAGCAGTCAATTGAGTATGGCGGAGAGAGGTGAACCATTCTAAGGCGAGGCCTTTGAGGGTGATAGGGAAGGCTTGTAGAAGACGGCGTCGTCAGATGTGTAGAGGGCGACATGGGTGATGTACACCTTAAGGTGTTCGTCTAGGTCGATGTCTCTTGCGTAGCGGTCCAATGTGAAGGGTTCCCACTGGCTAGGGAGGGATGTGGTGGTGATGACGTCAATGAAAGGGTGGCGACGTCTAGGTTGGTGTGGTCGTAAGGGATACGGTGGTATGGGATGTCAGACGATGGTGAGGAATGTGGTGGTGTAGTGGTGAGGAGGAATATGAGTGGTGGGAAGGGTGGCAATAGGGTGATTGGCTGCTGGTTGTTCAAGGATGGTGGTTGGATGATGGGTGGTTGTGTGGTGGGTGGAGATGATGGGTGTTTTCTGAGTGGTGGTGAAAGTGTGTGGGGTGGGGTTGTATTTACTTTCTTCTTCGCTGGGTTGGTATATTGGGGACTAGGGATCCTCTGACAACTCTTTACCTTTCCCCTTCTGGGTAAGATCAGCTTCAATTTTCCTTCTCAGTCTAGAGTTCTCTTACCTAAGCGCTTCCATCTCGTCAGCATTGCGCTTTTTTAGGTCAACAAGTTCTTGTTGCATTTTGGCTTGCCCCTCAAGGATAGCGGCCAAGTCCGGGGTGTTGCTTGTAGGCATAGTAGGGTCTGCCTCCGGGTGCTTCACGATTCCAGCTCTGCTGCGGGTGGAGACCATTCTCGACGTGTTCGGATTGCTTGGTAAGGTATCAATTCGTGCCCCACGGTGGGCGCCAATTGTTCCTGCAGAAACAAATAAGAGATACTAGGGAACCCAAATAATACCTTACCTCAATTCTTGACCTCTCGAGCCGGCTCCTTCTTGACTTGTACATGTCATCTCCTAACGTAGACGGTCTGGACCTTTAGGGGGTTACCTACGAAAAAAGATCTGACGATCAAGTCAATAAAAAGGCTCTCAAAAGTCAAATATCAGATTAGGGAATTAATGAAAACATACCTTTAATTGTTGGGGTCCACACATATTTATATACTCATTAAATGTGTCTGCTCCTTCTTGTGGGCTGAGCCCCTTTTTGAGTCATTTTGGGCTAATATCTAGATTCTCTATGGGCTTGGGCTGAGCCTAAGTTCTGAGCGTTTGTGAGAGGCCTAAGTCTGGAGTTAACGACCCTATGTTCAATATGACATTTTATAGTAGGCGACTTGGGCTGTTATGTGATCTTGTTTAACCGGTTACTCATATACTGCTTCTATTTGTGGGACTATACCTAGGCGATTTTGACAGTGTAATTATCCAAGTATGCCTAGGTATAATACATCTTTTATTAAAAGTATAAAAGTTTGAAGATTAGATATAACATTTAATAAGTTAGAGGCTTAATTCTAATTTTGGCTCTACATTTTACACAATCCCATAACTTTAGTTTTTTTTTTTTTTTTTACTTGTAATTCTATTCCTTTACTTTTGATTATCTATAACATTTTCAATTCAATTATTTATAGTTTTTTTTTCTTACTTTGATCATAAAATACGTACCGCTGTAGCAAATGTAGAATTAGCTATGATTATTCTTTAAAACTAGAAATTAACAATAAATATAAAGAATTGAAAGTAAAGAACCAAAATTACGTAAAACAACTAAAGGCAAAGTTAAATATAATTAAAATTTAAATAAAATTGAGGAAAAAAACTTAGAAATCAAAATACAAATTATAGCAATGATATATAATAATACAATACATTATAAAATAAATTCAATAAATAAATATATATATATATATATATATATATATATATATATATATATATATATATATATATATATATATATATATATATATATATATAAAGAAGTAGTATCAATTTGTGCTTCAACAATCTTATCAACATCAACAAAAGCATCTCGAAAACGTCTTTGTCACGTTAAACCACTCATCCAGTGAAGATATCTAGAAAATGAACTCGTCCTGCCTCTCAGCCTAATAAAACCCATTGTTATGATCAACAAGGACAAGTTTTTGGTATTTCAAGAACTCGACCTCGACACTTTCTCGTGCACTCTTCTCCTTGGCCAAAGCAGCATCCAGCTCCTTCGCTTTGTCCTTACCATTCTTCTCCAACTACAGGCAGTAGTTCTTCCAACTGTTAAGTTCTTTTTCTAGCTCAAGAGTGTATCTTCGAAAGACTTCCTTTTATTTTGTAGCCCCCTTTTCTTAAATAGACACTAAAGAAAATATTTACATTAATATTCAATAAGGGGGGATTGGATATTTCCTATTTATAGGGAGTAATTGAAAATCCCTAACAACTATATATTAAAGGTATAGAATAATCTATTAAAGATAGAATAAACTATATTTATACACACGAACACCCCCCTCAAATTGATGCTGGTAAATTAACCAGCAACAATTTGCCATAAGAAATTGATGGCGTTGTCGAGTCATAGCTTTTGTAAAGATATCTGCAACTTAAAGATCAGTGGAAATGTAAGGAAGAGAGATGACATTGTTGGTCAAGGCTTCTCGAATATAATGACAATCCACTTCAATATGCTTGGTACTTTCATGAAACACTAGATTTATAACAATTTGAATAACACTTGTATTGTCTGCATGAAGATCTGTAGATGTAGGTTGGAAAACTCAAGCTGGTCCAAAAGACTACGTAACCACACAACTTCAGCACAAGTAGATGAGATTGAACGATATTCAACCTCAGTAGAAGATTTAGAAACACGATCATGCTTCTTACATTTCCAAGAAATTAAGGCATCACTAAGAAACATACACCAACTAGTAGTAGACCTACGAGTATCCAGACATCTTGCCCAATCAGCATCCTTGTATGCCATAAGTTGTAAAGATGAGGCTTTGGGAAAGAATAACCCACATGTAGGTGATCCTTTAAGATATCGGATAATACGACGAACCGTAACAAAATGAAGTGTGACGAAGAGAAGAGATAAATTGGCTGACCTGGTGAACAACATATGAAATGTCAGGTCTAGTAGTGGTGAGATAGATAAGATTGCCTACCAAACGCCGATAGAGAGTGGGATCAGGCAAGATATCTCATTCATCTTTCCTGTACTTGACATTTACTTCCACAGGAGTATCAAATGATGTAGTTCCAGCTAAACCCGCCAATTTGATTAAATCTTGAATATACTTTTGTTAGTTTAAAAAAATGCCATTGGATCGATAATGGACCTCTAATCCTAAAAAATATGTGAGTTGTCCAAGATCTTTCATGCGAAATGTTGCATGGAGCTCAGTTTGCAACTTAGTAATTAACCCATGATCAGTTCCCGTAATAATGAGATCATCTACATAAACCAAAAGGAGAACAATATCAGTGGGATACTTGTGAAAGAAGAGAGAATAATCATATTGAGTTTGCGTAAATGAGAACTTAAGAAGAGAGTACGAAACTTCTCAAACCAAGCTCGAGGAGTCTATTTAAGCCCATACAAGGAACGTCGAAGTTTACAAACATCAGAAGAGGAAGAAGGAAGCATACCAGAGGGAAGTTTCATGTAGATTTCTTCTTTGAGATCACCATGAAAAAAAAGCATTCTTCACATCCATTTGATGCAATGGCTAAGATTGAGAAGCAACAATAGCAAGGATAATCCGAATTGTAGTCATCTTAGCAATAGGAGCAAATGTCTCCTCATAATCAATCCCATACTCTTGTCTATTACCAAGAGCAACCAGTCGAGCTTTATAACGATCTAATGAGCCATCAGATCGAAGCTTGATAGAGAACACCCATTTACTTCCAATAGGTTTTACCATGGGAAGACAAGACACAATATCCCATGAGTGATTTTCTTGAAGTGTATGTAGTTCTTCTTGCATTGCCTTTTTCCAATAGCCATGTTTCATAGCCTGAGTATAACTTGAAGGAATAGATATAGACGACAATGTAGTGGATAAAGAAATAGGTGTAAAGAAACCATACCTTGATGATCGAGTGGACCGACGAAGAGGTAGAGCAGATGTGACAGGATCAAGTGTCGGCAAATGGTCAAAATCAAGTGTCGGAGAGAAATCATGAAGGGTACCAGAAGGAAGACGACTTTTATATACCAAACCAAGCTTGAACCGTTCAATAGTGTGAGAAGAGTCTAGAAAATGTAGCATAAAGGAGAAAGATGAAAATGATGGTGCAACAAGGAGGGAAAGAAAAACTGATTTTCAAAGAACACCA
Organism: Vigna unguiculata; assembly: GCF_037176805.1. NCBI lineage: Eukaryota > Viridiplantae > Streptophyta > Magnoliopsida > Fabales > Fabaceae > Vigna > Vigna unguiculata. The sequence goes on from NC_140797.1 coordinate 9,144,242, forward strand.
CATTCCTAGAAACTCCTAATGCGACGAAGTTGCAGATCATACTAAACATAACCTTTTTGATTAATAGCATAACCTAGAAAAGCACACTTAACATATTGACTAGTGAGTTTATGACGTTCATGGGGAGTAAGATGCACAAAATAAACACAATCAAAAGTACGAAGATTAAAGTAAGAAGGAGAATACCTAAACAACTTATAGAAAGGAGAAACATTACGTATAGTAGGAGATGGTAACCAATTTATTAAATGAACAATAGTGAAGAGAACTTCACACCAAAAACGAGGAGGAACAGAGGATTCTAACAAAAGAGTGCGAACAACATCAAGAAGATGACGATTCTTTCTTTCAACAACACTATTTTGTTGTGGTGTGGAAGGACAAGAACGCTGAGATATAATTCCCTTATTTTGAAGAAAACTTTGAAATGCATTAGACATATATTCACCTCCAAAATCTGATCTCAAAATTTTTATATGAGCAGAGAATTGAGTCTTAAGGAAAGAAACAAAACATTGAAAAATAGAGAAAACTTTTGCTTTAGAACGAATAAAATATACCCTGGTAAATCGAATGTAGTCATCTATGAACGTGATAAATTATAACCTGCATGAGATACAATAAGGGAAATTCCCCAAACATCACTATGAATAATGTCAAAACAATGATTTGCCCGAGATGCATTATGAGGAAATGGTAAAGTTTTACTTTTACCAAGTTTGTAGGTAGTACAATCAAACAAAACAAGTGAGTTTTTATTGCCCAAAGAACTAGATTTAAACAAGGTACTAAGTACATGAGAATTTGGATGGCCTAAACGATTATGTCACATTTTATTTAGTTATCTATCATCAACACAAACTATAGAAAAAACAGGACAATATGTGGAAGGCGAGATGCATAGCGGAAAGAGCCGTCCCATTTTAGGTCCCTTCAGAATGATCTTCCCGGACACTTGATCCTGGACAACACAACCAGAACGAGAAAATTGAACATTATAATCATGATAAACTAATTGGCCAGCAAATATGAGATTTGTGGAAAGACTAGGAGACACAAAAACATTAGGCAAAGAAGGAGAAATATCACCAATAGCACTAATAGGCAAGGAGGTTCCATTAGTTGTGTAAATTTGTTGATTGTCATCATAAGGTTTCACATTGGATAGGGACACAATGAAATTTGTCATATGGTTAGACACTCCAGAATCAAGATACCAAGGTTGAGAAGAAACAAGAGTATTACCTGAAAGACCAAGGACAAAAAGGCTAACACAATCATTTGTTGTACCATTTCTGAAGCAAGAGTGTTTGTAGGAGGTGTAGGAACAAAAGTTGGAGATGGCAAAGCAGCAGAACTCGAAGCACTAACAAAGACATGATAAGTAGTGCATTGTTTCTTTGTAAGGCTAATAGGACAACCGGTGATAATATGCCCCCTTTGTTTGCAATAGTTATAGAATTTTTATGAACAATCCTTTGCAAGATGACAAAATCCCTTACAATTGTAGCATTGGACAAAACACATATCTCTAGGCTTATTCTTTCCTTGGGCGGCATAGGCCACACTAACCAAAACAATATAATTCATATTTTGTTCCATAACTGTGTGCATTTTGATTCGTTGTTCTTCTCGAAGAAGCTCACTCAAGAAAGCATCCAAAGTAGGCATAGGGTCACGATTCATTAGATTGGATCAAGTAGCATCAAAATCAAATCGTAGCTTCATCAAAAATTGATCTCGCTTGCTAGTCTCATGCATCATTTGGACAACTGATAGGGCTTCACCTGAAATACCCACATAAATAATATTTAAGTATTCAGCCCAAAGATTTTGAAAATCAGAATAATATTCCTCAATCGATAGACTTCCATGCATGAAATTAGCCATCTCATACTCCAATTGAAAACTTCGAGCTGCATTGGCTTGATGACAAACCTTTTTTCAAATAATACCACATTTCCTTATCAGTGTTGTAAGGCCGAAGATTAAGGATAAAATGAGGCTCAATAGAGTTAAGAATCCAGGTCATGATTTGGGCATCTTTCGTTTCCTATTTTGCCAAATCTGTTGCAGCTGTCAGTGTAGGAATTTTGCCATCAATATGACCCCATCTTTCTACGGGATTGGCCAATTTTTTTACTTTTCTTTTTTTCGTGGTTTGGAACCCTCTCCTTGGAAATGGTTAAATTCGTGACCTATAAAAAATACCAAAAAAATATGAATAAAACAAATCAAATCAACTTTTAAATGCTAGTTTAAGAACTATGTGATCATTGATTCTTCATTGTGACTAGAGATACGTAGGAACAAGATCAATCATTATCAGGTTCACTTCCAAAAAGTCAAATCAGTTTTACAAATTATATTTTTCCAAATAGTCTTATCCAAAAAACTATGTAACATTGATTTTTTATTTCGAATGAGAATACGTAGGAGTAAGGATTAATCCTTGTCTAGCCCAAAAAATGAAAAAACATATTTTTGTTTCTTTTGCATATTACTTTCTTATTATTTTTGGCGAAAATAAACATTTTTGAAAAAACCACATCTTTTTATATACTTGGTTAAAGGTAATGTCCTTGGATGGACATTGTAGGGTACTAGCACCTTCCTTACACATAACCGACTCTAGAACCCAAAATCCGGTTTTCGTACACCTTATTTTATCTTTATGGTTTTCCATAATAAATTATGGTAGTGACTCCAAAATCTATTTCTAAATCTCTATTTTTGGTTCTCCGTCTCGTAACGATTTCAGTAGCGACATAGGTATAGTAGCCCCCTAGCCTCAAGAAGCATAGCGACGAAGAGGCTTAAGTATAAGGCTATCAGGCATGCATGAGTCAATGTGAGGCTAAAGAGGTGAAAAGTTACAACCTCTGACAGTTAGATTTAGGGAGATCTGAGGATTGGGATCAAAGAAGTGGGAGACGAAAAGTAACCATAATTCTTCTATAAATACCGTACGCACTGGTCTCGTTTGGTCACTTACTCTAGCATTCTCTTCTTTGTTGCCAATATATGTTTCAAGAGTCTTAAGGTCTTATTGTCAACTAGTATTAGGTATATCTTCAAGTAGTTATAACATGTTTGTTAGGGATAATCTAGATTCCACTAGTAGTGGGTATTCGTCTAGTCCTTCTCAAGGTTCTCTCTTGTGAAGTGAGAGGTTTCTATAGAGACGAGGGTGGATTCGGGCAATGAGATAGTTGAGTCCAATTGGTTGAAGAGAGGGGGTACAATTGGGTAGATCCCACAGTAAAACTATACATCTCCAAATTCAGGTGGTCTTCAATGCTTACGTCGTGGCTAAACAGTATATACATGTACGAGTGTGTCGAGGTTGAGGACATTGTGTGGTCGAGAGGGTGAATGCCATAGAAAATGTCTGTCATAATCGTGAGGATTACCCGAAAGACTTCTTTTATGTATATATAGCCTTCCTTGTCCAATCGCACACCCGCTTACCTTTTGACAAGTTTACTATGGGTGTGCTACGCATTTTGAACGTAGCACCCATGCAAATGCATCCAAACAACTAGGGTTCTCACCAAATATTGAGGCTTGTTTGTAAATCATTAGGACTAAGCCCTACACAATAGTGTTTTTTTTTTTACATTTATATAGTACTCAGCATCCCTTTACTTGACTTTCTTTAGTCAATCGGTCAGGAACATGCTTATTGGGTTCCTACACCTAGTCTTTCTAGAATTTTAAAAATGGTTTCTTTAGGTTCGTGGTAACCACAAAAGGTTATTTTCATTCTTATAATGAGGACAACAACCTTAAGTTTCCTTTATACTGGACAGATAACCTGACTAGGTATTAAGAGTGGCTAAGAGAGAATATCATTAAAAAGGATAAGAGAATTTTGAGTCTTCTGGACGAGCTTCCCTATTGGCTTCCTACTAGGAAAATTTTTAAGATATACTTGTCTCCCTAACCATTGACTGACATGTTTGGTAAGTATATTTATTCAAGTTGAGTATGGGCTAAATTTCAACTAATCTGAATATATTTTGGCATTTACAAGAGTGATGGCCCAACAGGAGCAAAAGGTTTGAAAAGATAACGTCTTTTGTAGCTTAAGGAATAATATATTATTGGGTAGCAAGAATCGGGGTGAAGTGTAACATCCCGCCAGGATATTACGGATTTTTAATAAAATAAGCAAAATAATAAAGATCGTTGCATTTAATAATTCCTCATTTCCCAAAAATGCGGGAAATTAAAACTTTATTAATGAAAGCCAATATCCATTATTTATCAAAAATAAGGAAAATAGTCTAAAACATTTCATAAGAGTTTACATATGATATCAAAATCATAAAATACAGTAAAGCATAAAATTCTCGAGCTATCCCCTCTCCGTGGCTAAGCTCCACCAGAACCACCTGCATCAACATCATCTGCTCACGTATACCGTGTATACGATCATCGCCAAACACAAGCAGATAGGGTGAGCTTAACTGATAAAGCATAGATGAATATATATATATGACTTAATAAAATTTCCAGTGTGAAACACAATAATTTCCAGCCCTGCACAGCCCCTCCTAACAGATACTCAATGAGTTTCTATGCCATTTTCATCGTTCATCTCATGAACATATCAATAAGCTTACCCATAATCGACTCTAATGTGACTTAATAAAATTTTCAGTGTGAAACACAATAATTATACTCAAGCCATCCACATTTAACTCTATCCACATTGTTCCATTCCATTGAATCGTCAACTACATGTAACTCAGGGACATTTCAACATCAAATCATCATTAAATAATAAACGCTGGTTTTTCCCCGATCCGAACCAACCCAGAAACCCAAAATCATCAAAATTGAATCAAACAGACCCGCACCACCTGGCGGAAATTCATCACCGCCAGGTAATTCCTAAGAAAACCCAAAACTGGGTTACAGGCTTTTGTCGCCTGGCGGTACATGATTTCATCGCCAAGCGGTTCCTTGCGGGAACCCAGAAAACACACAACAATGGATGAGCTGCCTGGCAACTATGTATAGCCCGCTAGGCGGTTTCTGAAAAAATCCCAGAAACTCCAAAAATTTAGCAGAAACTCGACGAATTCATGCATTTCACAATATACACATCATGCAATTCAGACTTAATGTAAATTAGACGCATAAAACTCCCCTAACCTAGTTTCCTTGCTAAAAGGTTGAGAATTCCCAAGGTTCTTCTTTGCCCACCCAAAGTCCTCTTAGTTCTCCCTCCAATACAGCCTCAATTCTGCTCTAAACCTTACCACTCTCCAATTTTTTGTGCTCAAGTTTCTGAGTATAATCACAGCTTGCCAAAACCCTCACTCTTACTATAATTTGGCCTTTTATATGGTGCCTTATTTCTAGGTTAATTACCAAAAACGAATCAAGGCACAATTGGTGATGTTAATAACCATTTATTGAATCTTATGGTTTGTTTTCCAGCCACCCTTGGCTGCCAATTCCTCTAGGTTTTACGTTAACTCTTCACATTCATGCCAAAACCAAAAATAGCAAAAATAAGGTTTAATTTGGGTTCTCCAAGGTTTGAACCCATAACCACACCAATGTTAAGTCAAAGTTAAACCATCATACCAATTCATGTTTCTTGCTAACTAATATAATTCAAATATTATATTATTCCACAACATGATCATATATATAAAAATATAAAAATCACATAAATAACATATAAATGGCATAGATAGAACTTGAACCCAAGTCCTCTCACACAATCAAAGTACTCTCAACCACTTGAGCTAGTACTTTTCCACATCATACAAGTTAGAATTAATTACCATAAATGTTCTCCCTACCCACATTTATTGATTAATTGTTTAATTTAATTAATTAATTTTCGCAGGTCTTACATGAAGGGTCCTTGAGTCCTACCTTGAAGGGGCCAATTGTATACATCCATCCTCCTCAAGTTGTCGCCCCTTAGAAGATCCAACCTTCAAAAATCCCAAGGAGTGGGAAGGACAAGAAAAAGGCTTAATTCGCCAGAGAGGAGCTCTGACTTTAAGGTTGTCGGCTATAGGGGACTACTCAGTCCTCAATTAAGCATGAAACAATGTATCCAGTTCAATTTTAATGAAGAGAAAAACCGACTAGTGAAGGAAAGCGATCCTAAGGTCTTGATGAAGGCGTACCTCAAACTTCACAACCGATCTCTCACGTATTGCCACAACCAAGCTTATGAAAAAAGAAATAAAAGATGAGGGGAAGATGAAATTGGCCAACGAGTTAGCGGCCTTAAAGCAACAATGTGTTGCCAACAAGGAAGCCTTGGAAAAGGAGAGAGAGGTTGTGAAGGAGGAGAAGAATGTGTTAGTGTGTATAAATATAGTTTATTCTGTCTTTAATAGAATATTCTATACCTTTAATACATAGTTGTTAGGGATTCTCAATTACTCCTTGTAAATAAGAAATATAATATAATCCCTCCCCCTCCCTCCTTTTATTGAATATTAATGTAAATATATTCTATAGTGCTTATTTAAGAAAAGGGGGTTGCAGAATAAAAGGAAGCCTTTCTAAGATACACTCTTGAGTATTGGAGTATGTTTTCATATACCGTGATTTTGTGACATTGTATTAGAGCTACAACTCTGAACCATGGTTCAATCTTGTGCTCTCCATCCCTGTCTTCTTCTTTGACCTATTATCGAGCTTCGCTGCCTCCATCTTCGTCACACTGTTCACAATCGCTGGTTTTGAACTTGTGATTGACGTTCACAATCGGTGGGAGTTCTTCAACCTGTTCACTTCTTAGTTCGTTTCAGTTCGTGTTCGGTGGTGGTTTGCGAATTTGTTCTTGTTCATGACTTTGACTCTCGTTCGTGTCACTATGATTGCCATGTTCACAAATTTGTTCTTGTTCACAACTTTGACTCTCGTTCGTGTCATGGTGATTGTCATATTCGCTTTGATTTGTTCTCACGGTTCGTCCATACTATTGCTCGCTCACAGTATTTTGTTCTTGTTTGAAGTTCATTGTTAATCGCAACACCTTTGTCATCTTCTTTGGTTTTGATTTTGAGAACCCATTCTCTGCGTCTTTGTTCATCATGGCCTCAGATAAACTCAACACTTTTCTAGTTTGATTTAATGGAAAAATTATGCTGCTTGAGAGTTCCAATTTAAGCCTATATTAATAAATGATCAAAAGAGAAACTATTTTTCATCTTTTTATTCTTATATTTTTTTAATTTTTTTTATATATCTTTTATTTTATTTCGAAAACATTTGATTTTGTTTATATTTTTTAATTATAGAGAAAAAGAAACGTATCAAGTACTAGGACGACATGTGCGGTCACATAAGTACTTGTACTCTTATTTTAAACAATTATACGTAAAAAGAAAGAAACATATTTTTAATTTCTTTTTTATAATTATATTGTTATTTTAATTTTTTGAAAACTTTTATATTTTAAAAGACTATTTTTTTTTTAATTATTGTTTTTATTTTTCTTTATTAATTTTATCTTAAAAAAAACAAAATCTGTTTTTTTTCATGTTTTAATTGTTTTTAAACTATTAATGAAATAAGTGTAATAAACTAAAAATGGAAGCTTTAAATACAGTTAATGTGTGTAGTAAGGTGGAGGTAATGGTAAGGTGGAATGCATGAAATAATATTACAATCCAAATATGGTAGAAAAGGAAGGAGTGGGGTTGAGAATATAAAAATTTTGAGTTGTTAGTTGCAGGATAGGGTGGTGTGGGTGGATAAAATATATTGGGTTGGAAAAATAAAATTCAAAGATGTAAAAGAAAAATACAAATATGGGGTTTAGAAATGTCAAAAATAGATTGGATTTAATAAAATTAAACAATAAAAAAATTCTTTTATTTATTTCTTATTTTTTTAATATATATGTGTATATTTTAATGTAAACTAACACCAGTGCAGTAAGGGCTTTTGGCCTCAGTTGTTTTTGTTATTTTGTCTCGGTTTTAGAACCGAGACATATTGGGATGAGGTAAAAAGGAGATGATTTTTGGCCTCGGGTGTTAACCGAAGCCATAAAGTGCTTTTCTACCTCGGGTCACGCCTGAATCGAAGCCATAGATTCACAAAAATTTTAATTAATTTTTAAATTGGCCGCGCATTTGGCCTCGGTTATGGTAAGAATCGAGGCCATAGGGAACATTTTTTAAAATACCACTGGCATTTTTCATCATCACCATTTGCACACAACAACATATTTCCTAATCACACATTCAAATCAGAAACAGAGAGAAAAATTATTTAAGTAATGAATGTGCAGAGACATATTAACCAAACACCAGCGGCATAGACACACCCAAACAACCTAATCCGAATTTTGCAATCTTCACGCTACTTATTTAAGTAATGAATGTGCAAAGAAAAATTAAATGATCAGATGATGCGGCGGCAAAGGGTAATCCATCACCCACGAAGAGCTTGCAAATCTCGATCCTTGAATATGGTGCCAAGTACTTGTTCAGCTCCAACACATAGCTACGAAGAGGCTTAAGGTAATCCATCAACGGTGCATTAGGAGGCACAACCACATATCCAGCCCATAGGGTGATGTCCTCTAAGCAATTTTTTTCTTCCGCAGCCACTGTGTCCTCTGAACCCTTTTGCTCTCTGACAATCCCCACATTCACCAAACATTTTTTGCTCTCTAACAATCCCTGCATTCTCCAAACATTTTTTGCTCACTAGCAGCCGCTGCAACATCCTTCGAGCATTTTTTCCTCGCTTCCGCGTCGCTGATAGTGCTGGTAGTGAAGTGGCCCAGTTCTTTGCATTGACGCTGGAAGACGCGCCCCTTGTTTGAAGCAGCGGTGCCGGCGATTCCTTCGATGGTGACGGCAAGACAGTCGCGGGATGGCACGGTGAAGCAAAGATGGAGGTTGGTGTTGTCGGCAGCGATGAGGAAGAAGAAGCGTCCTATATCGTGCAGGAGAGGAAACGAGGAAGAAATTCGTGGTTGTCCAACACCGTCTTCGTTCCAGATCTGGTTAGCACTACTTCTGCTTCCCGACTTTGGTCCAACATCGCCAATGTGCCCAGATCTGCCAACATTTGAGCCCCCTGGTTTCATCCCCTCCTCCACTCTGCATTTCAGCCCCTTTTCAACAAACCCTAAAATCAACAAATAAAATTTAATCAAGGAAACAGGAAATGGAGGTGCAGCGAACCAGCAGCGGTAACGCGATGGTGGCCATAGCGGTGTGGTTGTAGCGACAGTGGAGGTGTAAGTTGCAGGGAGAGAGAAGAGAGAAATGGAGTTGTAGAGAGAAATGGAGAGCGCGGGGAAGAAGAAAAAGAAAAAGGGGTTCGCATCTTGGCACCGGTCCTTTGGCACCCGAGGCCAAATAAAGGGGTTCGCATTTTGGCACCGGTCCTCTGTCACTTGAGGCCAAATATGTGAGTTTTTGGCTTCGATTCTCCGTAATCGAGGCATATGCTAGTTTTTGGCACCGGTTTTTTATCAACCAAAGCATAAAACCATTTTTGGCTTCGGGTGCTTTGTGAACCGAGACATAGAAATTGGGTGGAATTACAAAAATGCCACCGCGCCATTATATGCTTCGGTTTTTTGATAACCGAGGCATATAAAGCGAGTTAAAAACAATAATTTGCACTAGTGTAAAATTTTCAAAAAAACTTATTTTAATTTTTTTATTAAAACCTATTTTTTTGTAAAAAAATATTTTTATTAAGTCTGACGAAATCAGGTATTGACAACCACCCTTTTTACTTATATTTTTCCAGATAAGAAGGAAATTTGATATTTTCATATTATTAGAGTAAAAAATAAATAAAAATAAAGATATTAATTTCGTCCAGTTTCAAAAGGAAACAAAGAAATTACTAAGCTTAAAATGGATACTATGACCAATTCCATGAGTATGGTCATGTCCCAAAAACCTTATCCTTCCTTCATTTTTTTTCATTTTGACTTTTTGACAAACGAATTAGACCAATCCTTAGGAGAGGGTCTTGTCTAAAGGATTGAATGACCATTACAATGTAGAGGGTCTCAATCCAAAAAACCATACCCTTTTTTCAATTCTGAAGTTTTAAAAAACTAATTAGACCAATCTCGAGGAAATGATCTATATCCAAAAGATTCGACGACCATTACCACGTAGAGGGTCTTGATCCGAAAAACCTTATCCTTTTTGTAATTTTGACTTTTTAAAAAATGGATTAGACCAATCCAGAGGAGAGGGTCTATATCCAAAGGATTTGGTGACCACTACCACGTAAAAGGTCTTGACCCTAAAAAGAACATCTGGACTTGACCATTCTCAAGGAGAAGGCCTTTGTCTGAAAGGAGAACTTGAAATTTGATTTAGATGCAAACAAACAGCATGTGAATGCCTATTGAAAAAGGAGAGTCCAAATGAGATTCATATGAAATGTTCTCTTTTGTGGACTTCTATTTCTATTTTTGAAAAAAAAATTTGACTTGATATTAATTATTTTTTTTATGAATTATGATCAATGATCTGATGTGATGAATGCATGGTTGTATGGATGAAATTAATTTGAGATCCTTATTTTCTTTTTCAATTTCCCTTTTTCTTTTTTTTTTGTCTCCATCTTTCTTTTATTTTGGGGGCCAACAAAATTAGGCTTAGAGGCTAAACAAAATTGGTCTTAGGGGCAAGACAAAACTGGGCTTGGGGACTAGTGTGGAAACTAGGCTTGGGTCTAGTGTGAAACCTGGGCTTAGGGGTCTAATGTATAAATTGGGCTTGAGGGCCACATAAATACTAGGTCTGGGCCAGATAGACTAAGCTTAGGGGCCCAATGTGAAAATTGGGCTTAAATGCTAGAGTTAGGCATATACTGGCATTAAATGTAGGGACCAGGTAGATGTTGAGCTTGGGTCTAGTGTGGAGACTAGGCTTACACATTAGTGCCAGACAAATATTGGGCGTAGATATAATGGCAAGTAGATATTAGGCTTGGGGGCCAGGCAAACTAGGTTTAGAGGGTATATTTGTCATTTATATAAAAAAGGACTATCAACCTAAGGGAGATGTCAGAGAGGCAAACTTGCAATATTAATTTCTTATTTTTTTGAAAATACCGTTTGATTGAAGGAGTATGTTGCATGATTATCTTGACTCATGTTTTGATGTTATGAGATGAGAATGGTCATGCATGATTGAAAACATATTCACTTATTTTGAGCACAAGGTGTCAAAACACTAGTGTATCCCTAATATGCATGAATGCATGATGAAAAACCTGTTATGCTTTGGCTTTATTTTCTAGGCATGCCTAAGTCAACTGTTCTATTTGCAATCATCAAACTTACTGTTATTTTTAGTGCTTTGTGAAAGTGAGGAATGTCATAAATCTCGAGGTCTAATGTTTAAGAGGATTATTGCTTGACTTTCTCCTTCGCTACATTAGTGCAAACATGCTTGCATTCACTAGTGATTGAAAAACATAAGAGAGATGCTTGGGAAGGCTTTGGAGGACATTGAGATAACCATGTGGGTATATCATACACTCCTCAAAGGAGATACAAGGTGAGAAATGAAAGAGACCCAAAAGCTGCCCCAATTTTGGTGCATGGGGAAAAGTGTTTGAGAATATGGATCTATGAATGTTAGGGTGAGAAAATCATGTGACCCACAAAGCTACCCCAATTCGGGTGTAAGGAGAAGAATTTGAACGAAGTATGGTTTTCGTTCAGAAGAGCTAATGTATATGGAAATGGTTGGATGAAAAGGAATGCCCCAATTAACTTATTTTCCTTTCATTTGCTTTTGGCTAGCTAATAGGGAATTCCCCTATTCTTGAGACATTATTTCTTTTTCTTTTCCCATTTTTTGCTTTTTTGTTTCGCTCATTCATTTTTTTAAAAGAAAGACTGCATTGTTAGTCATGTTGCCTTATTTCTAGAATTAAGTTTTATAAACATTAGAGCAACCATCCTTCAATCTGTGTGGACTTTTATTTGGCTTGTAATGTGGCTATGAGCTAAAAGGTTTTTGAAAGAAAGTTATCATCTTAGTATTGAATTAAGTATTTATCAAAACTTTTTACGCACTTAATATTTCACTGATTCGATTTTCATTCTTTCATTCTTCATCACTTTATGATTCTTTTTATTTTTTTGGCTCATTTTTCCCTTGATGAATTCCTTTCCTTTTATCACTAAATACTTTATTTGTGTATCTTGAGCTTACTTTTATTGTAATGACAACCTTTGTTTGGGAATAATTTTGAAAAAAAAACATTATTGTTTTGGCTCAACAAAAAACATTATTGTTTTGGCTCAACAAGCTAGTAAGAGATTTTTGTTTTTGTTTTTTTTAGATGAAGAAAGACGAACACACATGATCTCAAATCCTGATTGCTTTATTTTTAAAATGTCAACTATGCTACAAAACTTAATAATCTCAACACAAGTCACCTTTTTCTTTTCTTTTCCTTCTTTTGTTTTGTTTGCCCTTTCAAATTTTTAGCTTGACAAACCTTTTCTTCTTTTCTTCTTTGAAAATTATTTTTATTTGTCCTAACAAATTTGGGGATCATCCAACTATCACAAGCAATGATAAACTTGAAAAATCTGCCCCAATGTAAAAGTTTGTTTATTTTTCAGGCAATATCAACAGTGTTAGGGAATATCCTCTAATTTTGGGAAAGTCAGGGGAAGAATGTTTTCAAGTGACACTTACACAAATGGTTCAAAAGAAAATGTCAAGTTGTTATTCTTGGTTACATTTGACCTCGGAGAATCATGACACCCCATCATCCTTTTCTTTCATTTTTTTTTAATTTTATTTTTTATTGAAAAACAATGTATATGATGATTTGCAAGAAACCAAATGACTCAAAATGTGAAAATCTTGTTTTATTTCCTTTTACAATTTTTTTTTTTGCGACACCCTTTAGGACTTGTTCTTAATGAAAAATAACATATCTCGTATACTTTGAAACTTGTGAAGAAGAGCATGATGCAACTGAGTATATTCATCATAACAATACGAAAGAAAATCCAATAGTGAAAAGCATAAAATTGTCAATGTTTACAAATCCTTGGATTACTTCATGTAGAGATGTTTTTATGTCTTGGTAAAGGATTTTCTTCAACATTGGGTGTCCCTCCTTCAAAGACCAACCATCCTAAGCCATGCATGCTTCTATTGAATTACCCGATGCTTTCCCATGATAATCACATCTTGCATTTAAGTCATAATTCTTCGGGTACGGAGGTCGTACAAGCTTGGTGGAACAGACGTCTATGACATTATTGCACATGAGATTTAGTAGTAGCTTCGTGCAAGTCATGGGGATAAGAGTGAAATTCAAAGCCTTTTTGTCCCGATTGTAATTTTCTTGCCTAATGACCTTGTCAGATTTCTCAGACTAAGTCATCAAAGGATAGGCTAATTGGACAATGGGATATGAATTAGCCCTTTGTTCTCTTCTCCTCTTAGATTTAGAACCATACTCGTTCAAATTTGCTATTAGATTTGGGCCAAGAGTAACTAAGTTATGGCCCTTTTCACAACATTTTCACAACAGTTGAGGCACAACTATGTGTGGAAATACTAATGAGGAGACAAATTTTGGTTGGGGTTCTCACGATAGCCAAACAGGAAGTATGTCCCAAGTGGCACCGCTACACAACCCCTCTAGTTCTATGTTACACTCGGACTCGGTATAGGGTCCCACTCATGATATGCATAATGTGCGTGTTTAAGGGAGAATGCCATGCAAAACCAAAACCGTACCTGTAAAATAGCAACAAACTTCCCATACAAATATAAACATGTCTCCTACCCTAAGATTCAAAACAAAGTTTTCAAATACATGATAAACAAGAATATTCCATTATTCCAATCATCCAAAAATAAAGAAGAACCAGCTTAAAGACAAATAAACGAGAAGGACAAATATAAAAAAAAATACATCAATTTTGCACATCTCATTAAATGGTTTGATTCTCTGACGTCTCCAGCGGAGTTGTCATCTGTCGCAACCGAAATCACAACAAGATGGTGAACCAAAAATAAAGATTTAGATATAAAGTTTAGAGTCACCATCATAATTTATTATGAAAAAACTATGGAAAACCATAAAGATAAACAAGATCTACAAAACACATCACCGTTAGAATATCCAACCAATATCATCATATATTACATTCAATCACTCAACCTTTCCCAACATATTCACATATCAACTCTAGATAAAACAAGAGCCAAAGAAAAAAAAAATACCTGGAAGCTAATTTTGCTGATGAATTTTCTCGTAGGTGTATTGAGGTAATAGAAAAGAAAAGTAGATATCTCCCGAAAATGTTTTTTTCTCTCCTTTTTCATATGAGAGGTTGTGTATTTATATACACATATTACAATCCAAATGTATTCCCACAATAAGGTTAGTCTTAATTATAATGAACTATAAAAGGCAAGAATAGGTCATGACAGAATCACATTACAAGAATCAAATCACAACAAATCATAGCATGAAAATCAACCACTATTAATAATATTGATTTTAATCATTAGAAAATATATTATTTCTAATTATTATAATCATATCATTAGTTTCTCTATGTGAAACAACTTATATATGAACAACAAAGATGGTAGAAAAATATGAGTGGGAGTGAGAATATAAAAATATTGGATTATTAGTTGTATGAAAGGATTATGTGAGTGGATAAAATATATTTGGCTTAAAAAATAAAATTCAAGATATAAAAGAAAAACACAAATCGAGGGATTAGAAATGTCAAATGTAGATTGGATTTAATAAAATAAAACAATAAATTATATATATATATATATATATATATATACATATATATATATATATATATATATATATATATATATATATATATATAAGCGATTCTCATAGGCCTACGGTCAGCCCACTAGGGGGACCCCAATACTCTGTCCAGCCCCCTCACAATCTCACTTTACTCTTTTTTCAGAAAAATAGTTTCTCTCTTATCTCTCTCTATGAAAGCATAAGCTCTGCTAGGGCATAGAGAACCTTCCATCTTCGAGCTAACTCAGCTTGTTCTACTACCAAGTAAGTTACTCCTCAAATCTGTTGTAGCCTCATTCCCCTTCCTCCTGTTGGGTGCTTTTGTTGCATTTGGGGTTCATCCTCTTACTCTCATTTTTGGTCCTGGGGTTTTTGTTTCAGCTCATCATCTTAGTCTGTGGAGTTGTTGCGCCTGGGTTGCGTTCTTTGAGTTGCTGCTCCTTTTCTTGCGTCTAAAAAGGTAAGGGAAGCTAGGTTTTAAGTGTTTCAGAGCTATTTTCTGCGTGCTTTTGGTCTGTTCCATGTTTTTATGCTTGAATGATGTTTTGGATCGTATGAACTGGCATGTTTGCGTTCTGGTATGTTACTATTGAGTATGTGTTTCTGCTGCATGCGTGTAATAGTGGCGAGTACGGTCATTCTCGCCCAAGCGAGCTCGTCTCGCCTAGGCAAGAATAGTTGAGACTCGCCTAGGTTCTGCTTGAGCAGCTCGCTCAGGCGGAGGGCTCTTATTTTGAGCGACGCATTGTCTCGCTCAGGCGAGAGTGACTCGCTCAAGCGAGTTCTCGAGGAAACCTGGTGTTCTTGGCTCGCGTTCTCGTCCAGGCGAGGGATTTGCGTTTTGGGCGAAGGGCGGTCTCACCCAGGCGAGATGGGTCCACTTAGGCGAGGACTCGTAGAGTGCTCAATGTGCTACTGTTTCAAGTCTCGTTCAGGCGAGAATGCCTAGCTTAGGCGAGATCATTGATGTCGCCTGGGCGAAGGCGTTTAGCCTAAGCGAGAACAGTTCGAAATTTCATTTTATTTCCTGTTACTGTTGTGGCTGAATATTATTGTGAAGATGCATGTGTTATTGGATTTGTATGAAATGGAAGTGGCATGTTTGGATTAATGTATGGCTTGGAACTAGGGATGTCAACGGGGCGGGTAGGGTACGGATAGTAGTTTCCCCGTACCCTACCCGCTGAATAAATATTCGCCCCGTATCCGTACCCATATCCGTCGGGTATCCGTTATGCGGGTACCCGTCTTTTTTTTTCATATCCGCGGGTATCCACAGGTACCCGCGGGTATTTACAAAAATATTTAAGAAAATAATTATTTAACCATAATTATTGTTTGGATCAACAAGTCCCCTTTCTCCGATTGATTTTTGAAAAACAAACAAATAAAAAATCACTACCAATTTATATTGTGGTTTATTTTTGAATAAAATATTAAAGAAATTACTAACTTCATCAATGTCCACCTCTTGCAACATTGTATAAAGTTTCATGTTGTCTAATTTTAATCCAGAAGAGCCTTAAAATATAAGGAGTTTAGTAAAAATTTCTAACAATCACTTAATTAAAATATCTAAGTAAAAGTGTTAATTTCATTACCTTCCATGTTGGTCAATAACCAGTCTTAAAGACACATCAATGCCTCCACAATATATGGAAGTAATTTACTCATTTGTGGGGTAAGAATCTGACCACCATTATTGAATGAAGACTCATAATGTTTTTACTAATATATATATATATATATATATATATATATATATATATATAATTTTTCTGAATTAAAGTTTTTACTAATATAATGAAGACTCATAATGTTTTGACTCATTTGTGGGGTAATAATTTTTCTGAATTAAAGTTTAGCGGATACGGGTATCCACGGGTACGGATACTATGATACCCGTACCCGCCCCGTTAACATGCGGGTATCAAAAATACCCATATCCACGGGTAGCGGGCATCCATTTTTAATATCCATTTCCTATCCATTGCGGGTTTTATCCGTGGATACCCGCGGGTACGGATTTTTTTGACATCCCTACTTGGAACTATTGGATGATGGAAATGTGGCATGAGAATTGGATGTGTGAGATAAAGGTGGTGGTTATGGTATGAGAGACATGAAATTTGTATGTGATAGGCGTAATTCCATGAATCTCGTGGGGAGATCTCATGGTGGTGTGTAGTGTATATAATTGAGATAAGGATTCAAGTAAGGACTGCATCCCGAAACTCTAAAAGGTCAGTGAGTCTCATGTAGAGCAAACTGATCCAAGTGGTGAGAGTAGCGGGAGGCCCTAGTCTCTGGCAAGATAATGGCCTTAGACGCTTAAAGGCTAACCTTGTGTGTGGTAGGGTGAAACTCATTGCCAATGGCTCTGTAGAGCAGTAGAGGCCACGACAAGTGCAAGCGTCCAGTGAATTTGATCTTATTATATTTATCCGGATAATTGAGTCATAGTGTCCTATTTGTTTGCTATTACATGATTTGTACCTTCTGTGTTGCATGTTTGGGATTGTTTTGAGTTCTTGTCTGCTGTAATATGTTAAAGTTATTTTACACTAGCTTACCCTTTCATTTTTGTGTATGTTCTTGTTTTGTTTTTTCTTTTGCGATGATCACCTTTTGGTGGGAGCAGATGGGAGAAACACCAAAGATAGATCTAGTGGTGGCAGCGACACTGTTTAGTGGGGACTGAGTAATGGCTCTTAAGAGTAGTTTTAAGGCCTTGGTGCCTTTGTATTTCCTTTTCCTAGGAGTAGCTCTTTCGCTAAACTGTTGAACCTTTTTGGATTATGTTTTTTGTATGACATTGCGGTATGCCTAAGTTTTCATTTCTGTACACTCTTGGATGACTGTAACAGCTGGGTTCTTATGTATGTTGTTCATTTGATTACTCTCCATTATTATAACTATGTGATGTTTTAATTTAGTAGATTTTACTCTATTTAAATGGGATGTCAGAATTCTCATTATTATCTGTACAATTAATATTTTTATGATATTAATTATACAATTGAATTGTTAATATGTAATTGATTGGATAGTCCATAGTTAATATATACATATAAACTCTTCTTATTATTAACATACTATATATATATATATTTAATGCATATTAATATATAAATTATAAATATATATATACATATATATATATATATATATATATATATTAATTACAATTAATGATAAGATATACAAAATTGTACATTAATTATTCCTATGATACCTATGTACATTTTACTAAAACTATTTCTTATATTATATACATATAAATTAAAAAATTATAATAAAAAGAAAATAATTCAATTTCTTAAAATAATCCAATTTTTAGTTGTAATTAAGCTTATTTACTAATTTGGTCTCAAATGGAAGATGATGAAATTGAATGATTTTAAAAAATTGGGGTACTAAATTGAACCAAAAATTTAAATTGGGGTACTAAATTGAAAACAACTATTACACTGCCACGTGTCATGCTTGTAAGCTGCCACGTGGCACGATGATAAACTGATACGTGACAGTTTTTTTAAATTTTTTGAAAAAAAAATTAATTTTTTGAAAAAAAAAATTAATTTTTTGAAAAAAAATTAAAAAAAAATAAAAATTTCATGGCTTGACACGTGTCCTGTACGGACACGGTGTTAACTCCAACTTAACGGAGAGGACCAGATTGAACCTCTTTAGAAAATTGAGGTACCAAATTGAACATTCCTAAAGTTCGGGTACCACATTGAACTTTTCGAAAAAGTTTGGGTACCAAATGTGTATTTATACCTAATGATAAAATAAAAATAATAATAATAAATAAAAATATTAATAGTAAATTCAAAATAATAAGGAAATGTGATAAATAATTCAAATATTTTTCTTAATTTAATAAAGTTGTATAAAAAAACAAAAAAAAAAAAACAGGTACGCAATCTAAAACTAGTTTTATTTAAAAACGAGAATGAAATAATGTAACTCTTTGGTGACATTAACATCTATAAGGAGTGATGATAATAATAATAACATCTCTCCAAATTGTTTCCGAAATAGTAGAAGAGTAATAACTGTAGAAGACTTTTGCTGGTAAGACCATAGTAAACCACATTGATCAAAAGTAGCAGCTATGTCTAACCGTTTTAATCACACAGTTGTGGAAATGGCTCATAATTCGGTTCACACAGATTTCAGCAACAAGTAATGCAGGACTTTAATTTTGAGAGGAAAGAAGTTGCAATAGCAAGAGAGAGAAAGAAAGAGAGAGTTGGTTAGGTGTTAAATTCATTAATTTCAGCCACCAAAAGTTAGGAGCCAAATTTCCAAACTAAGACCCTCTATTTAACTTCATCTCACCTATCTCTTCATATGCCAAAATTTACCCCTCAATTTCACACTCCCTCTTCCCTCAACCCTTCTCTTATCTCTTATCCTGCAACAGCAAAATACTTCACAGCAGCAACAAAATGACCACAACCACTGTCACCATCACTTTACTCCTTGCACTGGCTTGTTGTGCCGCATCTGCGCCATCTCCGGCACCGGAAACCGCCGCGGCTCCGACGCCGGGAGTGGATAGCTGCTTCATGGCACTAACAAACATGTCAGATTGCCTTACCTTTGTGGAAGAAGGGAGTAATTTGACGAAGCCGGATACAGGGTGCTGCCCTGGGTTGGCAGGGTTGATTGATAGCAACCCCATTTGTTTGTGTGATTTGCTTGGTAAACCTGACGCTATTGGAATCAAGATTGATTTGAACAGAGCCTTGAAGCTACCTTCTATTTGTAACGTTTCTACTCCCCCTGTTAGCGCCTGTTCAGGTAATTTTTCAATGCTTCCTAATTAGATTTGTGTTTGTTGTTAAAGCATCTTTTGAACTTGCAAATCATGGGAGAGAGTTCGCGAATCCAATTTGCTTTGCTATAGCTGTTCAAATTTTAACTTGTTAGGGACATAGTGAACCAAATTTTACCACTCAAATATTTAATCTATAATTAAACGTGGTGATGCTGAAAGGAATAGATTTGAACCTTTTATATTAACACTCAAATCTAGCCTACCATTGAAAATATTTTTTAAAATGTAAAATATACGTTTTTTTCTTTATCTTTTTAATATGTTTTTATTTTATCATTTTTAATATTGGAATGAATGTCTCATATTGTTTATTAGTTCAAATCAGAAATGATTTATACATTTTATTTTCTTTCTTAACCTAATTATGAGTGAGATTGTGATAATATAATTGATATTTGAATCTCCTTCTAGGTATGGATCCGTTAAGTTAGGTTTGATGTTGTATTGAAGTGTTGGCGATAGTGATAAAGATTTTGTGTATTAATAATGCCACCGACTCCACCGGCATGTGAGGAAGGTCCACTTGAATAGGGATGGTACTATTTTTAAAATATTATTTGCAAACCCTTTTGGAAAATAATATCATTAAATAAAATAAAAATAAGTAAATTAACTTATATATCTAATAAAAAATGATTTTTTTCTTATAAATGAGAATTAAAATAGCGTTTATCTAAGAAAAAAATACCAGCAATTACATTGTTTTTTGTAGTAAGTAATGTCTCTGGAGCATTAATTTAAAAGTTAGAGGTAAATATTATTTTAAAATTAGCACTGTCAGTATACAAACACCTTAATTTGATGTATTTGATGTAATAGGTTATTTACCAAGACCGTAAAAATTTGTGTAGCTACTTTGGTAAAATTATAGGAAATATTGAAATAGCTATATAGCTCTATTTTCAGATCTCAATTAATGCTACCCAATTTAACTTTTTTACTTTATCTTTTATTGATATAGTTATTGTTCACCTCTGAAGTAGCTTTGTTTTCGTATGCTACCCCCAATTCACAATTAATAGCAACTGGAACTACCCAACCATATCAACATTGTAATTTAGTACTGTGGGACCCATATTTATTACTATAACAGCTCCAATGATACTTTACATTGTAATTTAGTACTTTTTTCTTTATTATCTGAAGAAGAAAAATATAAAATTTAGATTCATACCTAATTCAATTTACTTGTAAGATTAAATTTTAATATATATATTTAAAGAAATATCTTTCATTTATTTATTCCATTTTAGTTTATTTTCGGGTGAATATTACGGAAGAAAGAAAATGAAAACGTTGTTAACTACTAGTAAATAGTAAAGTGAAAATTACATGTATGTTGTAGTGAGATAGGATTAAAAAATTCAGAAATAAATTTGATACTTGTGTTGATATTCTATTGCTTATCGGTTTGATTTTTATAATTAAAAATAAGTCACAACCAAATATTAAAAAAAGATTCTAGTTGGATTTTTGTGCTGAAATATTTTTTTTTTCAGTTTTTAATTTTAATTTTACTTTTCTATTAAAATTATTTTTCCGTTTTAAAATTAAAATAGAATAATAAAAATTTATACATAAAAACTAATAAATATATAGTTAATAAAAAATATAACACTAAATAATTTAAATAATTTAAAACTAAAATAATTTATTTTAAAATATTTGACATAAAAAAAATAATCCTTTTATATTAATATTTGATATATTATATTTCTTTTGAGTATGAACATATTTACATGTATACCCATTATCCAATAAAAGAACAAAAATATTATATTCATCCCTACGTGGTTTATTCTTCAAACGTAAGTTTTTCTCAATTGATGTTTGCCCTAATTGTTCAAACTTCAAACATCAATTGTACAAAGTTAGACTTTCTGTATTCATATTACTACTCTGCTTATAAAAAGTTAATGTACTATTGAACAAATAATTAATTTTGTATTTGTATATTGAAGATTATTTTAATTTGGATTTTGTTTTCTTAATTTCTCATTTGGCAGCTGTAGGAGTCCCCGTGTCTTTACCTCCATCAATTAGTGACGGTTCTCTTCCACCAAGTAAGTTTTCTATCACTTTTTTATTTTCTTTTCCATAGGTTGAAGGAAATAAATGAAAAATATAGCTGCGTTATACATTGTTAAAATTTTATTTTATCATTTACGGACACATATGATTATCTTTTTTAACAATTGAATGACACATTAACATTAAAATTGCTAAATTTTCTTCGTCATGACTTATTTTGTTTCTCTACACTATAATGAAGGTATAGCACCAGAAGCTGGTAGTCCATCAAATAATGCTGCTTCTAGTCCTGGTCCTGGTAAGTTTTCGAAATGTTATGCATCTTCTTATTTTCAGAACTTGTATTCATGTAGTGAAATTTTATATGAAAATAGAAGAGAACAAATAAAATATAGCCAAAATTATATTTAAGTGAAATAACATTCCCACACACTGGAGTTAAACTTTAATGATACAAATAAAATGCACCCAAAATTAATTTAAGTTTACCATAGAAACACTCATTAATTATGTTTATGACTATTAAAAATAAAGTTTATAACTATCAAAACAAGCACACCATCTTTCTAAAAATAATTCTTAAATGTCTTTTTGTTTCTAAAATATAGTTGTATTTTATTTTTCATCTCTTTTTTGTTTTTTTACTTAGCTTTGATTCTTGTATTTTTATTTTTAAGTTTTCGTCATTGTTGTTTTATTTTAGTACTTATATCATTTTTTAATTTTAATCCCCACAATATATTCAATTCATTTGTTTACTAGAGTTAAACAAAAACATTTGACAAATAAAAAATGAAATACAACTTATAGTGATAGGAAAAAAAAAACATTTTGTTACCATCTGCATAACAGACTTTGGTTAAAATTTATCATAAGATACTACACTTTTTGTTCTAATTGAAGATAAATAGTTAAAAAAATTGAACACATAATAAAATCGATTATGCTAACCTGTATTTTTAAATTACTGATTAATGCATTAAAACGATAATGTTATTATTTTTAGAAATTTTTAATGCATTTTCTAATTTTCATATATATATATATAAAGATCATGCAGGTGGTCCAGGGCCTTCTTCTTCAGATGCTTCTACAAGCCCTACTGGAAGCAAAAATGGAGTTTCAGCCATAAAAGCCTCTGCTATGATAAACTTCATTTTTGGAATCTCTACTCTCTTTGTCTCTTCATTCTTCTGATTTTACACACATTTATTCTCCATGTCATTATTTTAGTGGTTGGTTCTTTTATTTCCTCATTATTTGTGTATTTTGTGAGCCACTTTCACTGAACTTTTTGTTGTAATTTAATGCACTCTTCCAATTATTATTGTCATTGTTTGTAGTGAATCACACTTTAATTGGTTCTTCCTTGCATTATTAGCTTGTCATTTTTTTTAATAAAAGGTTTTATATGCCTTACAAAACAACACTTATCTCGCCGTTTACTCACCTAACATGTACAATACTTATCAATTAGCACTTAAAATATATTTATTTAAATATAATAAACATTAAAAGTAATAATATTTTAAAAAAATTAAATATAATGAAATTCTCATAAGATACCATTGTAATTTTTTATGTTAAGATTCTTATCGTGTAACAACCTAAGTTAGCATATATCATACTATCAATTTATTCATCACATGATTAATAATAGTTAGTAGCATCATAAAATATAATATGTTCTTATCAAGCTGAATATACTTTCTAAAGACTTCAACTCCAAACACTTTAAGTTCCAACTTCAAGGTACTCGTTCTCTCCAAAAGTATTTGTCCTCTCCTACTCAAATGGAGGTTGTGCCGGTAGAAGACTCACCAATGCTCAAGTAAGCCAAGTGCGTTAGATGATAATAAATGCAGTAATTAATGAACATAATTAATGTACCTCTTGTATTGTACTATTTATAATATTTTTATGGGCTTTTTGCATGGATGGGCCTGATCCATGTAGCCAAATTACCTTGATTAGTCTTTAGTTAACTGATTTGCTAATCATACCTTAATCATGGTCTTAAAGTAAGATAATTTTATCAACATTCTTCAAATGTCAATCTTGGTTGGCCGTGTGTAGTCAGCCAAGTTGCCATGATGTAGGACCATACCATGAGGGTCGAGTACATCTAGGCACAAGAGATTGAGATATTCACTTACGTGTATGGTAAACTAGCCCTTAAACTTGATATTTATATACTCGTTCTTCATGGAGCCGCTTATGGTGTCGATATATGGTGTCATCTAGTGCAAAGAAAATTTATATTTCATTGTGTTAGAAATCGTGCAGCGGAATGATTCGCGTTGGACAAAAACCAAGAGGGATGGTGAATTGGGTTCTTAATAAAAAATGTTCTTTTAAAATTTTTCCATTTTAATATCAAAGTTCAATTAAAATTCTTTCCTTTATTTTAATAACTACAATAGAATAAAGAGAGTAGGGAACAAAAAATTGCATAAGGTATTTATACTAGTTCAGATCAAAAGACCATACGTCCAGTTGTTAATATCTAAAAAATGAGATTAACTCAATCACTAAAATAAATCAGAAATACAATCACAGATAAGAAAGTTTAGGATTTAGAAAACACCTCTCTTGAAGCTATAAGAGATGAAAGACACCTCCCTTGAAATCCACAAGGGATAAACACCTCCTTTGAATCACACAAAGGATGAAGACATCTCTCTTGAATCACACAAGAGATGAAAAAACACCTTCCTTGAATCACACAAGGAATGAATACCTCCTTTGAATCCCACAAAGGATGAACAAATTCACCTAACAACAACAACAACACTCAATCACTCAAGATCCCACTTGATGAAAGTTATTGCTCTACCCACACTAGGTTTCCAAAGCTCTGCACATAAAGTTCTCAAGTACTCAAACTTCTCTAACTTCTTTGTATTTCCAAATAAAAGCCTACCACTTTATTTATAGAAGCCTATTTAGAAATTAGGTTAAGAGTATGAGAAGTTAAGTCACAACTGCCATAAATAAATGATTATCTAAAGTGATAATCGATTAGCGGTGGGTGATAATCGATTATCAGTAGTGATAATCGATTATCATAAAAGCTTTTCTCAAAAATCACTTTTAACTGAGATAATCGATTATCACTAAGAATAATCAATTATTCTAGTGAGTTTTGCAAATAATTAAAATTCTCATAGTGCTTTACTGTTTGGGTTTTGTCTTTGGACTCTTGACATAAAAATTTAACTATTTTAAATAACATACACAAATTACAAGACCTAAACAACTAAACCCCTAAGTCTTCAATGAATCTCTTAAATCCAAACATTCTTTAATTCTTCAACATTTTTCCATGCATCATCATTAAGTCTTCCATACTTCTTCATAAGTCATAATCATAATCATCATCATCAAAACTCCTTATTGAAGGAAGGTGTCTATCTTTTTCTTTTTGTCAAAAATTTAGTCTTGTCCTATAAGTATAGTGCCCCCATCCCCGAGGAGCAAAGTGATGAAGAGGTTTGAGTGATGGGGTGTTAAGTCTAACTAGATGTGATTGTTGAACAATTGTCAGGTTCATAGGAAATGAAGCGACGCTAGGGAGGTGGAAAGTTGCAATCCTTGGCCATTAGATGCGTATAGATCTAGTGGTTGAAGTTGAGAGGGTTGGGAGACGAAGGGTTACTAAAATCCTCACTTTAGTTAAGCACATTATTGTTTAAGATTTTTCTCTATTGTCGATATCTTTCAGAAGGGATTCCAGTATCTTAGACTCGACCACTAACAAGGTATGCTCATAGTGGTTCGAACATAAGTTATAGTGAGGGTTCAGGTAGTGATAGTAGTTGGGCTTCATTCTCCTCCAGTGCCTCATCATCAAGGGCTCAAGGGGTAATCCGAGAAGTGATCATAGAGAATCGAGAGGCTCCTCTTGAGGAGATTGTTGAGGACAACTTGCCTCTAAGAGAAGGTTATGAGTGGGCAAATCCTTTAGTTAGGAAGTATTTTTCTAAGTTTAGGTGGTTAAAACTATTAAATTCTTAGGTGAATAATATATATATATATATATATATATATATATATATATATATATATATATATATATATATATATATATATATTTGAGAGTGAAAAGGTAGAGGATACTATGTCTTTTAAGAGGGTATGTGCCATAGATAGTGTGTGTCATGGAGGGGTATCAGGAAGATTTCTTCAATATGTACATGTCTTTTTTATTCAACTTCACATCTGACTACCTTTTGATGAGTTCACCATGGGTGTTCTTCGTCTTCTTAATATTGTACTGATGCAACTTTATCCAAATATTTGGGATTGTCTCCAAGCGTTTAGGTTGATATGTCAAACTCTTTACTTGTCGCTTTCACCTAAGTGTTTTCTTCTTTTTTATCTCACTCGTTTAAGGTCTCCAATCACGTGGTTGTCTTTGGTGAGTAAGTCGGGTACATGCTTACCTAGTGCATACTCTTAGTCATTAAAAAAGTATAAGAATGGATTTTTTAGGGTGGTAAATAACAAGCCAAAGTTTCTATTCTATTGGACTGACGAGCCTTTTAGATATAAGGAATGGCCAAAGGACATTATGTCCGATGAGGATAAAAGGATCCTAAGCATCTTGGAGGAGCTCCCTCTTAAACTTTCTACTACGAATATTGTTAGTGTTTGCCTATTGCCTTATCTAGTTACTGACTATTGCCTTATCTAGTTACTGACCTGCTTGGTAAGTTTAAAATTTCTTGCAACTTGGATATTTTTAAGCTAATCTAAAGATTTTTTGGTGTTTGTAGGATATATGGCTTAACACGAAGCTAATCTAGGAGCAAAAGACTTGTTCCACAGTCTTAGGAACAAAACAGTGGTTGAAGCCAAGAAGAAGGGGCCTCTAACTGTTAGCACTTTGTTAGACAAGAACTCTATATCTTGTGAAAAAAACTTTATTCACCTCTTGTTGTTGTTGTAGTTTATTCATACAATACATAATATATTTATAGACCCACATTTCATTACCATTGTACTTCCAACGGCTATAAACGGCTATAAACGGCTAACTCATTACCTAGACTCCAACGGCTAGTGCATTAACCACTCACAACAGCTAGTTTCTTTCAACGGCTAATTACCCATAATGGTTAACACATTTAAGTTTATTAAAAACCCAACAAAACTCCCCCGTAAACTTAAATGCTTCTTTTATTCTCAATCTCTATTCCTTTATTCTTCATCACGGCTTCCAACTTGCAATAACTCTTCTCACATTGTGCTTGTCCCGTTCATGAATAGTTAAGTTTTTCGCTTTCTTCATGATTGACTTCCCTTCCACTTTATCTATGGTCGACTTGTACTTCGCTTTCCTTATGGCTAACTTGTTATCTGCTCTCTCAGTTTTTGCATCCTTACTAGCAAATTTGTTCTTCTCTTTGACCGACTTGTTACTCATTGGGTTCTTTGTCTTTGTGGCCGATTTGTCGTTAACTGAGTTCTTATCAATAGGTTGACTTCCTTTTGAAAGATCATACCACACCCTCGTATTGTTGTGCTCAATCTCCTCAATCTCCTCATCCATTTCAAGTCGCCACTTCTCATCTTGCACTTCCAGTGCAGTTCTCAGATCCTTCTTAATTTGTAACAGTTCTTGCAAACTTGAAGCATCTTCTTCAAATTCCAAGTGCCGCTTTTGCAAAGCCTGTTTCTCTTCTTGTCCTCGGCTTCTACCACCAGGACCGCTTCTTATACCTTCTCGATATCGTCCTCTACCTTGAGTGTTCTGAGCTTTGTCATCTTTAATTGACATCTTTGTTTGGAGTAATTGATCAAGTGGCTCCCACTTCTTCTTCTTCTTCCGTTGCTCATACGCCTCAAGGGACCCGGCAAGCTCTTCAACCGTGAGCATTGACAAGTCCTTGGACTCTTCAATCGCACATACCACATTCTCGAAGTTGTTTGTTAATGACCTCAAGATCTTCTCCACAACTCGGCTAGCGGGTAACGTCTCTCCATTTCTACTAAGTTGATTCGCCACAGTTTCAACCCGAGTAATGTACTCGGCTACTCCTTCGGTCTCTTCCATCCTCATGCTCTCTAAATCGCCTCTAAGTGTTTGAAGTCGCACCTGCTTCACTCGGTCATCTCCCTTATACGCCTTCTCCAAAATATCCCACGCTTCTTTTGAAGATTTGGCACTTGCAATCTTCTCAAAGCCAGACTCGTCCACAGCTTGGTACAGGATGTACAAAGCTGCCTTGTCCTTCACACGTGCGTCTTTCAGCACTTTCAATTAGGCATTTGACCAACCTTTAGTGTTGGCTGGTTCATCGAAACCATCTTCAACCACCTCCCAATTTTCTTGGGATCCAAGAAGGGCCTTCATTTTGAGACTCCAATTGTCATAGTTGACAGCCTTTGTCAACTTGGGCAGGGAAATATTGTTTGTAAGACTGGCATCTCACTTTCTTTTTTCTCAAACACTTAGCTCTCCTTTCTCAAGCACTCAAGCTCTCTAGCTCTCTCTCTTTTCCACTCAAACACTCAAGCTAACTAGCTCTGATACCACTTTGTTAGCACTTTGTTAGACAAGAACTCTATATCTTGTGAAAAAAACTTTATTCACCTCTTGTTGTTGTTGTAGTTTATTCATACAATACATAATATATTTATAGACCCACATTTCCTTACCATTGTACTTTCAACGGCTATAAACGACTATAAATGGCTAACTCATTACCTAGACTCCAACGGTTAGTGCATTAACCACTCACAACGACTAGTTTCTTACAATGACTAATTACCCATAATGGTTAACACATTTAAGTTTATTAAATACCCAACACTAACATGGTACCCGACTTGACCGACCCTGTGGTGGACACTCGTCGAACTCAAAGTACTGCCAAGAAGATCCAACCTACTAAGGGGCAAGGTATAGAGAAGGATAGGAAGAGACTAAGGACTGAGTTCGACACCCAGGTTGACAGTTCTAGAGGCAAGACTAGTGAACTTGGTGGGTTGGAGAGTGCCCAAATTAACATGCACAAGGGTGTTCACATATCTTTGAGTGAGCATGAGATGAAGCTAGTGGAAGAGAGTGAGTCTAGCACTATCATGTGTTTTTTTCGAGAGCTTCATATGCATATAATAACTAGTTTGCTAAAGAAGATGATCACCGATGAGGACAAAGCGAAAATGGTCGATGAGTTGGCCAACTTGGAAAAGAAGTATGAGTCTGATAAAAAAAGTATTGGGCCGAGGGGAAGAAGACTCTACAAGGGGAGAGGAACGAGAGTGGAGAAAGGCTAAAAACCTGGAAGACCAGGTGTTTTGATTCTGGGAAGAATTTAAAGAAAAAGAAGAAAGCCCGCAAGGAACCGGAGGTTGACTTGCTTCAATATCAGTACTTTATCCTTTTTAAGCATACTAATGGCTTCAACAAGGTGCTACGACAAACCCGAGTTCCTTTATCAAGAGGTTTCTTCTAAGGATTCAAACTTTGACGTCAAGAAGGACATTTTTGAAGGTCGAACGATGGATGTGGATGATATAATGGCCACCAAGGCAATTGGTAATGTGACCATGATCGAGGACATCAATGTTGGAGGTGAGGCGATGATGAATCCGATGAAGCTGCAAAGGTGACGTCTTGTACTGTTGTCGACCTTAACCATATTGAGGAAAAGATGATTAACTCTAATGATGATGCTTAGAATAGTTGTTAGTGTTTGTTGTTGTTGTTTTTATTTTTTTGAAGGTCGAGATACATATGGAGGCTTGTTCTTGTAATGGTTGCCCTATCTGGATTCTTTTAATGAAAGTTTCCTTTGTTTAGTAGTCGTCTCATTTTCTTGCCTTTTATAAATTGTAATTTTTTGGGTTAAATATGTTTTTAGTCCTTTAACTGTCAGTGAAAATTGGAATTAGTCTCTTTTCAAAACTTTAGCCCAATTTAGTCTCCCTACTTTAGATATGTTTGAATTTAGTCTTTTTAACCATATTTTGTTAAGTTTTTTGACGTTTCAAATGTATTTCATGAAAGTTTCTTAGCTGATATTGAAGCATAAATGTGTCAAATGGTGTTAACAACTCAAATGCTATCAGGAAAAATGTTTGAAACATTAAATAAACTTAACAAAATTTGGTTAAAAGGATTAAATCCAAACATTTCTAAAGTCGGGGGGACTAAATTTGGCTAAAGTTTTGAAGAAGGACTAGTTCCAATTTTCATTGAAAGTTAAAGGACCAAAAACATGTTTAACCCTAATTATAAGGTAGACAACCAATGACTTTGTATTGAGTTCAACCAGAACATGTATGGTAGTCAGTAGGGAACTATTTGATGAGTTCAACTAGGATCAACATGGTAGCTGACAGGAAACTATTTGAAAATTTCAACCATGACCGACATTGTAGCTGACAATGAACTATTTGATAAGTTCAACCAAGACTGACATGTTAATCGGTATGGAACTATTTGATGAGTTTAACCAGGATCGACATGGTAACCGACAAGGAATTAAATGACGTGCCAAATTCTCCAAGTTAAGAAGGTATTAAACAACAATGTATACAAATGAAACCTCAGATTTTATTGATCAAGTGCCTCATTAAAACCTTCTCAACCAAAAGCCCTCTGATAAACCTTTTAGCTGCTATAGATTTAGTCAAAACTTAATTTCCTCACTAACTAATGTAGTATAGTGATTAACCAAGGATCAATCCTAGGAAAGGCAAGTTAACTTCAAATGATTATTGAGTGTGTTTTGTGAAATGGAGGAAATTTAGATGAGATATACTAAAACAAATGCTAAAACTACTAAAAATGGTATGGAGATCTATGTATGCAAAGTGTTCGATGAAATGCCTAAAAAGACTAAAATTTATGCAAAGTGTTTTGTGGAAATGTCAAACTGATTTAGTTATATCAATTAATCAATATTCTAAACATACATGCATGCTTCATGCTTCAGATCTAATGCATGTAGTAGGCCTTCCACAACATGTTAAGTCTTTTTATCACTTTTGAGCTTTGGTTCTAGCAGGCTTTTCAGGTTTGATTACTTTACCAAAAAGAATCGTAACAAAAGGAATAATGGTCCCAACGTAATTAAATAATAGAAACATTTAAAAACCTTGAAATCCATATTAGCATGTTTAAGGTTGAAAATAGACGTTGTAAATGTCAGAGTTAGGAAGCTAAGAAGTTACAGCTACTGTAAACTCCAAAGGGACTATGAAGAATATAAAATTGCTTTCACTACTAAAATAGTTCATTTCTTTCTTTAACACATTGCCAACTATAGTGCTCATCAATACAAGTAGGATTGCAAACATGATTGACACTTCAATGTTGGTTAAAATACTTCTTGTAGTAAGATTTAAACAAGCTTCCTTCCTCAAATCATTTCTAATATGTTATCAAATCCTCTATAATCTAGCGGTCTAAAATGTTCATCCTTGTTATATCTCTAATAAAAAGTTGAATTTCAGCGAAGGTAAGTGGGTCTCTATATCATCCACGAGTGAAACAATCAGGTCTTCATATAATTCATGATTCTATAGTACATAATAACTCAAGCTTTTACATTAAATAGTGCATGAGATATGTATTTACTAGCCTTTTCTTTTTCTTTTTCTTCTTTGTTTGGGCTCATTATTTACTTAAACAACATGACTTTTTCATAAATGTAAAATTGACATGTACAAATGACTTTGTTCTTCAGGATGTGGACATGCTTTCTTTTCAGGATTTCCAAAGATCTAACACTCCAATGGTGGCCATAGGAATGGTATACTACTAACTGCATCCATTTTTTTATTGATTTAGTTTATTTCTAATTGTATTATTAGTATAATTCATTTACTTTTCATAGATTCATGATCATGAAACAAATCACCATGCTATCATGTGTCCAATTTGTGATCTTCAACAATATTAAAGTAATAACGTATAACAAATATTACACTTCTTTGTCAAGCTTAAAATAATGCTTTTAGTTTTCACTTTTATCTATTTTGTTCATTTCCATCAAATCTAATAGACAATTTCCATCAAATCTAATAAACAAGAACCGACTCTATAGTACCAAATAAAAAGTCTTGATTTCTAAAAATGACATTTAGATATCTCACTATTAGAGATAAATTCTTTGTAATGTGAGAAACAAAGCTAATTAAAACAAAAATCTCTTTTCAAGATTGAACGTTTAGGGAGACTCTAACCTTAACAAGCAACCGATCAACCAATCACTCTAAATAATCACTTCGATGAAACCGAACTTGAACTCGATGTCGTTGAAACCTCTCCAAACTTGGTTCTCTTTAAAATAGTTCATACATCAAGAAACTTTGTTCTACAAACCAACTTTGAAAAAGCTGAACGAGAAATGATAGAGAGGTCGAGATAATTAACCTGGTTTAAGGAATCGAACTCAACGTCACTACAACCCTTTCCAAACTCTCATCCATGCTTCTCGACATTATCCAATGTGAACTCCAATAGTGTTCGATGTACGAACTCTGACAACCTTTGATGCCTTCAAAACCCTAATGTTTGCACTTCGTTGTTGTACAAACTCTAAAAGCCTTCGATGTTTTTAATGCGAGCTTCTATACCGCGAGTCTCTGACAATTCAACAAAGGCCAAGTGATCTAAAAATTGTTGGAAGGCAAAAACAATTTGTTCGAACTTAGAAGCTTTGTGAATAGGAACGTAACGTGTCTAGAAGAGTTTAACTACTTTTAAGGTTTAATATTATTAATTTTTAGGTTTTTAATTTGTTGATTTTAATTTTATATTTAATATCATTTTCTTTTATTTGTAGAATATATATATATATATATATATATATAAGAATTATATACTAATATTAATTATTTTTTTAAATTATTTCGTTTAATAAAAATATTTAAATACTAAATTAATTTTAAGTGTATAATTAAATTAAATTAAATATTCATGTTTTATAAATAAAATATATACATACAATTTATTTTTATTTATAATGTATCATAATTAATTTATTTCATATTTCAAAAAGTTTAAAATATAAACATATAAAACAAATTATACTATTAATATAATAATATGTAACACTATAAATTAATTAATAATCCTTTTATTTCAAATAAATTGACATATAAAATACAAAAAACAACATAAAAGATAATAAATAATTCTAAATAATAAATAATCATTTCATTTTAGATAATTAATAAAAATTGTTTTATTATTTTTTATAATAATATTTAAATGAAAAAATATATTGTGTTGTGTCTAATCCCCAACTAATTAGCTTCAACTTAGCTACCATATTATGTTGTGTCTAATTCCTAACTAATTAGCTACAACTTAGCTACCATATTATGTTATGTCTAATCCCTAACTAATTAGCTATAACTTAGTTACCATATTATGTTTTGTCTATTCTATCACTAATTAGCTACAACTTAGCTACAATATTACTTTGTCACTAATTCTTTGCTAATAAGCGACAAACTAGCGAGCAAAATTTTCCCTCGCTTATTTTTCTCGCAAATCACCAAATTTGTTGTAGTGAGTATAGGGATGGCAATGCGGGCCGGCCCATTCCGTTTTGGCCCGGCTTGCATAAGGCCCACGCATCGCGGGCTGGCCCGCCCCGCCTTGTACAATTTATGCAAGCTGCAACCACTGGCCTGCCCTACACATCACTTGCTCTGCGAGCCCGCGGGCTGGCTCGCTTTTTTTATTTATTTTTTAATTCCTAGGATAAAACTTTGAATGTTTAAAAATCGCGAAACTTTAAAAAGCTCACAAAATTAAGTAAAGACTTTGGGGAGTTAAATGATAAATTGATAATTCAACATTTTCATCATATTCATATTCATACTATGGCATACACAATGTATTTTTTAAATTTTAACGCATTAAAAAATACATAATATTTGTCTTTTCCTGTTATACAAGAATTTGGAACGTTAATGCAAGAGTCCATAAAAAAAGTAACTGATATACACAAGTGAAAGTTTTTTTTTATGCGGGCTTGCGGGCCGGCCCGCGTGGGCCTCAAGCTTATGCAAGTCGGGCTACTGCAGGCCTACGGGTTCACTATCCTGGCCCGCCTCTCGTTTTTTTCGCGGGCCTGTAGACCAACCCGACAAGTCAGGCACATATTGCCATCCCTAAGTGAGCCTTGGTCCATCACAACCATTCATCTCAATAGTTTCCTTTGGCTTTGGGAGTGACTTCAAAAACTTACCAAGCTAACCTTTATGCATTAAGAACCTAAAGAACAAATTAACAATGCTATCCATAAACTACACTACATTAGTTAACAACACAAACACTAATTAAAATTTGAAATTCAATGCAGGTTTGGACCACTTCTTTATCATTTCAAGGTTAGCATAAGTGTATTTGAGTGCCCTTAATCTCCTCCCATAGATGCCTAATGCATTTGAGTCCAATGCAAAAAGTCAACATTGAGTCAACCCTTAAGTCAAATCTCACTGAGAAAGTCAACTTTACACGAAATTCATGAGGCTTTGATTTGGATTCTTTAGTGGCCTTTAATTATTACCTCAATGCTATCCTTGAACCTTTTATATGCATTGTACTTATAAATCCCAAAATCGAAGTTAGTCACACTAAGACTCTTCTTAATCACCTTAAACTAGACCACATACTCTATTCTTATGGCTACTCCCAAGTTTATCCATTTAAATAAGATGTTATAAACCTATATATCAATCTACCATCTATGCTAAACCACATATCAGTAGACTATCCCAAGAGTAGTTCTAGGACTTACACTGAAAATGCATTCAAAAGACCTAATTAAGCTACTTTTTTAAAAACTAGACTAAAAACCTTACTAAACTAATTCTAAGCTAATTACTCTTAGTTAACAACTTAAAGTTACCTAAAAAAGCACAAATAGCTAAGAAAAATTATAGAGATAAGGAACTTATCACCCTTCTTAAGAAAAAGAGATCGAGTAAGGAAATAGTACAATGTGGGTTACAAACATTCATCGAATTACAAGCATATAGCTGAAATACAATTTTAAATGGGTTATGTTCCAAGTATTAGGTATGGGTTGTTCAGACAAGTATTCCAG
This sequence comes from Vigna unguiculata, assembly GCF_037176805.1. Lineage (NCBI taxonomy): Eukaryota > Viridiplantae > Streptophyta > Magnoliopsida > Fabales > Fabaceae > Vigna > Vigna unguiculata. The sequence goes on from NC_140797.1 coordinate 9,179,000, forward strand.
CTTATAAGCGCCTTTATCAGCTACTCAAAAAGGTCATTCCCAATTAATAGAGAATTTTTCGTCATGTTTCTTGACATTACTAGCAATGTGCCATACCAGGTCGCCCTTCTTAAAGGCTCTAGGTTGTAACTTGGAATTGTACCTTCTGGTCGCTTTCTGCTTGGTAACTGCCTCACAAATTCACATATTAGGAACCATACTTCGTCTTGAGTATGAGCAAGGAAAATGTTAGCATTAAACATTAGAAAACCCCATTAGACGATTAGGTTTTGATGATAACAAAATCTATGATAAAACAAGGAAGACATGGCAATATAAATAATGATTAAGATTGAAAATCTAAATAAGCATTAGACATAGAAAAAGATAACTAGGTCAAAGACCCTATCAGATGCTCATAATTAACTTAGGCAACCATGTTCTTTATGTGAATATATATATATATATGTTCAACTAATGTTTGCTCAATGAGTGAAAGCAAAAAGTGTAGATGTAAAAGGTGTTTTTATCCAACATGGGGGAGTTGAATTGGCTCTTTCTAAAAATTAGATTCAACTTTAGACTTTTAAAAATATCTTATTTGAATTCAATTGATCAAGTTTCTAGCAATCTATATCACCTAGAACATACATTTGAATTGATTAAAAATAGAATCAACAAATTAAAATTACTTAATACAAAAGCACACTGTGAGATCAATATGATTCAACAAATTAAGAAACATGATCAACAAATTGAAAGACTGGAAAAAATATGCAAAGAGTATAATTAATAAAAAACATATAATCTAATCAAACTACAAATCAAGATTCATTCCAATTCACAAGCAATGTTTTAACAACAAATTACATTAAAGCACCAAAATTACACAAAAAGATTGATTAAAATGGTTTTCTTAAAGATTTTATCAAAGTTCAATAAAGAGAAGAAGAATCAAACCAATGCATAAAGATTTTTATACTAGTTCACTTATATCAAAGCTACGTCTAGTTAGTCAAGGTAACCTTAGCTTGACTCTTAACTATTTCAAAAGTTTTACAAAATCCTCACAAGATTACACTTTTGAAAATATAAACAACACACCAAGATTATTGAATCTGACAAGAATTTAATTCAGCACAATAAGACTCCCACTTATACATCTAGAATCACACCAAGCAAAACACAGATACCCAAGAAAGACCAAACCATGGTGGTGGCTCTCCCTAGCCAACCAAATGCTTTCTTCAAGGCACCCACACTAAGCCAACAAGCTCTAAGACTCCAAGAAGAAATGCACTAACATTTGTAGCATTGTATAATTCTGAGAGGACAACTTTTCCAGAGATTTCACACTAATTTCGTACTAAAAATGATTAGATGTTGTATGTATTGTATGTGAATTTTTTATCCTTGGTATTTTCTGGATTCTTTTCGTGTTTGTGGAAATTTTCCAAAATCCGCCTACCGACATTGAAGGTCTGCCAGGCGACTTAAGCAATTGTGTGTGGGTTGTTGGGTTTATGCCATAAACCGCTTGGCGGGTAGTTCATGCCACCTGAATAACCTAGTTTCTAGGTTTTTGTATGATCTACCTGGTGGCGATGAACACCCGCTAGGCGACGCGAGCAAGATTGACTCGATTTATGGTGTTTTGGGGTTTCTCGGGTTATTCTGATTGCGGAAAATGAAGTTTTTCTTGAGAATGGAATTATGGATGTAAATAATTGTTGAATTTCCATGCGATTTAAATTAATTAGATGAAATTTGTATGAACAGATTTTAGGGTTGGGAAAATTAAGGATTTCTGACTTCAGAATATTTGATGTATGAATTACATGAAGAATTGCTATGTTCGCATTTAAATTGATATTTAGTCACTTTGGAAGTATGATTGCATGATTGGATTGTGGAATTAGACAGAAGAATGTGTTCTAGGATTTTGAGGTTTTCATAGGTGCAACAAAATCTAGGTTTCTCATAAACTGATGTGCCATTTGGCGGGATGTATTCTGTCGCCAGGCGATAATGTGGAACGTAGTTGCAATTTTATGAATTCTGGGTGGAATGGGCACATGTTGGATTCCATTATAAGTTTAAGAGGAAACAGGTATGTAAAAATAGGGGAAAATAGGTTAGTAGTACCTTAGGTGTTGAGGAGAAGACATGATTAAGGATTGGGGTTTTGGAAGTGTAGTGGGATAATAAATGACTAGATTATTGCACATGGATTGGTGTGTTGAGATTGGTGTAGTATGAGTTACAAGTTATGACAGTGATTGGTCTAGGTGGAATCATAGTCATGAGGTATTTTTCCTAGTTTCAACTTGTAAGTATTGGAATCTTAAGTTTGCATGAATTAATGGATAATATCCTTATGGGGTATCTCCGTAGGTGGTAATGGGTTCAGTTAAAGGACAACACTGTTGGAGAGCAAAAAATGGAACATAATTAATTGAGTGACTAGTCTATAAGTGAATTATCATGGTTGATGCAATTAAATATCAGTACCCTTGTAGTTTAAGTTGGTGAACGGCCGGAGACATAAACTAGTGTAAAGAAAGGGATGGTTTGTATAACACTTGGCAGTGGGCAATGTTGTTGTGAGGATTGCATGAATTGGAGTTGTTCTGCAGGGAATAAACCAGTAAAGTTCTTTTTACTGGTGCAGCTCCTGACGGTGTGGCTTGAACCGCCAAGTGATAGCTACAAAAAATAGTGGCACTAGGAGCACGTGGCGCCTGGCAGTGGTGTTTGTCCCGCTAGGCAATATCTACAAAACCAGTGATTTTCTGGATGCGTGGCGCCTGGTGGTGTAAGACCTGAGGAATTTAAATAATCAAATAAATAATTATTTAATAAATACAGGTAGTGGAAGCCTTTATGGCATTAAATGCTAACTTACATAATGTGGAAAAGTACTAGCTCAAATGGTTGAGTGTACTTAATTATGATGAGACTTGGCTTCAAGTCCTATGTGTGCCAATTATGTGTAAATGATTTTTTATTATTTTCATAATATCTTTGAGTGTGATAAGAGGGTATAAAATTCTAGATTTATATAAATTATCACGAAACATGAATTGGTTGAATGGTTGTGCATTGATTTGACATTGACATGGTTATAGGTTCGACCATCAAAAAGGGAATTTTAGCATTGTCATTTGAGAAGGAATATCCAGGTTAGGGGAGTTCCACTATGTGTTTTTAATTTTAATAAGATGATTGCATGATATGCTTGATGACCATGATACATTGCCTGTCATTTTTGCCTGAGTTTCTTCGTGTTTTTGGAAATTTCCAAAGCCTGAGTTTCTTCGTGTTTCTGAAAATTTCCAAAAAACTGTCTGGCGGCGTCGATTGACCTGCCAAGCGACGCATGTTCCAAAACCCAATTTTAGGTTTTCTCTATGAACCGTTTGGTGGGTAGTGTGTGTTCCGCCAGGTGATGCAACCTGGCTTGGCCAGTTGTTTCGTTTGCGTGCGTTTTGTTATTTTGTACTGCTTGAATTGGGTCCTTGCTTAAAAATATAAAATTGTTTATGTGTTTATGTGTTTATAGGATTGAGATTGTATGAATGCGTGATGTGTTTATGAATCCTTGAATGAATTTGGGATTTAGGGTTCATGTTGGGGTTGGAAATGAATAAGCAAGAATGATGATTATGGTTGGTGCACTATTTTTATGGAAATGATGTTAATCTGAATAAAGTACGAACCCAATATGATCTTTGCATGTGAGATTATGTTAGTATGAATGTGGGTACTATAATTTCGGTCACGACTGGTGTAGGAGAAATCTGGTAGAACCCAGATTGTCATGCACCGCTTGGCAGCGCTTGGACTGCCACCATGCGACACACCAGGCAGTGGGCATTCTGAGTTGATTTTACAATTTGCGTTCTTTGGGTTTTGCTAGAAATTTTCTGCATGAATTGTGTTAATTGACAAAGGATGTATTAATCTGAAACATGTGAGGGAGTTAGATGTTAATAGGTATAAGGATGAGTTGAATGGGATCAAATGCATGAAAGAGTCAAAGGGTTTTTTGAATGAATGTGATAAACTGTATGTTTTGAGCTGTAATTACGTGTTCATTAGGATGTTGATTTACAATGGAGGTAAAATGTATTAAGTGGTAAAAGAATGAAGTCATGATTACTACATTATACTTAAGAATAAGCATAACTTAGATGTTGAAACTATGAATGTGATGCATTGAAATTCTGTCACAGTGATTGATTAGGGTCCATTAAGACTTGTTTAAATATGAATGTACTGTAATCTGCGTATGGTATGATTTGGGGTCCATTTGGACCTATCTAATGTGCCAAGAAAACCAGTAGAATTGCGCTACTGGTATGGCGCCTGGCGGCGCGGGGCGAGCCGCCAAGTAGAGTTGTCAAAACGGCTAACCCGACCTGACCCGGCTCGACCCACCATGAGTTGATCATTTAGTGAGCTAACCCAACCCGACTCACTTATTGGCAAGCCAAAAGAATTCCAACCCGACCCGGCCCACCGCGGGTTGGTGGGTTAAACAGGTTGGCTCATGGGCTCACTTAATTAAAAAAATACAATTTATTTATTTATTTTCTTAGTCAAAACTAGATTATAATTCTAATTAAAATCTAAATAAACTTTAATACAATCCAAATAAAAACCAAAATCACAAAAATACAAATAATCTATGTGTTAGCTAAAAAAAACAACCTAACATGACCCAAATACAAAGCCCAACTTAACCAAAAAAAACCTTGTTTGACCCTTTATTTGTGGGTTGGTGAGCAAACCCGGCTCACCACGGGTTCAACCTTGCTCACCACGGGTTCAACCCGGGTGAGCCGGGTTCTAAGTGAGTCGGGTCAAAGTCAACTCATGAAGCTAAATGTTGAATGCACCTCTTAGATGAGTATTTCAATTAGAAGACTTCAATGGAAGAATGACTGGACAAGTTAAATGATGACAAAGCATATATGAATCATGTTCAGATGGTGCAAAAGAGAATTATCAAATCACAAGGTAATACAATGATCAATTCTGAATTAACCAAAGAAATTTGAACATTAAAATTGTTGATCAAGTTAACAAAGAGAATTGCATAGCAAGCCTAAACATTAAGATGTTCTGATTGAAAATATGATTAAAGATTTAATATGAATAAAATCAAAGATGATTGATCTATATGAAGAGTACAAGAGAAAATATCAAAGTGCTGACACATTGTCAAATTAATTCTTGAAGAGAAAGAGAAAGAGAAAGAGAAAGAGAGAATACTTTGTGAGCTTATACTATCATATCCAATTGTTAGAGAGTGATATTGGATTGTGTGTAAACCATTGTAAATCCTTCATTAAGTGAAGTTATACCATGTAAGCGTGATTGAACTTTCTTGCGTGAGAGACTTTTTTTTTTTTGTAATTGTGAGTTCTCTATCTCAATGGGAGATTGAGACATGATACCTGGAGAGGTTAAACTCATTGTAACTTGAAGAGGTTTATACTCGTGTTTTCTAGAGAGGGTTAAATTCGTGATACCTGTTGAGGTTAAACTTGTTGTAATCGAAAGGTTGATATTCGTACTAGTCAAAGGTATTCATCATTGAATTTCTTAAACAGCAAGTGGCTTAGAAGTATGGACATAGCTTTAGATGGAGGTGAACCAATATAAATCCTTATGTACATGATTTTCTGCCTTACTCTTTACATTATTTTAGTTGAAATAGTATATTTGTGCAAAAAGATTGTAAAATGTCTACAGACTTTATTCAACCTTCCCTCTATAGCCACATTGCACTTACGTAAATTTTTTATATCTACAATCTCCAATCCTTTTTCATATCGAAGCTCCAAATTGTAGGAACCTCCTTTGACTCTCACAATTATCCCCACTAAAATTGATAACTAAAACAAGACAAAGCCTGGGGAGGAATGATTTCATAGAGTAAATAGAAACTTATTTTATTTTTAAATTGGATTGATTCAATGTTCCTTAACTTCTCAATTTTTACGTGGCACAATCAAATTTTGAAATTGGTGTAAATTACAAATGAATTTGAAAGAGAAAGGGAGAGAAAAAATGGTATGTGAAGGCACGGGAGAGAAGAAATGACAATGGTGAGGGTGTTGTTTTACTTCTCTCTCCTTTCTTTTTGTTTTATATAAATGTCACATATGGTGCACTCTTCTCTCCAAACAAATAGTAATTAGAATCTTAGAAAAAAGAAAAATTTCTTTTAAAAATATAATTTTTATACAATAAAATTTGATTAGTTTATTTTCTATTTATAATTTGAGTTTTTAATAATAAAACACTTTTAGGGTTTGATATTTTCTAGATTGTACACTATTTCAAATTATTTTTTTAATATACATTTTTAATCAATATTGATAATGACTCATTTTATTTTTATATTTATTTTTAATATTCCGGCATGATACGAGACACAAACTTACGACATCTCAACTTAAATTTAGATGGCATGCCAAAGTGATTCGTGGAGATATTTTCATAATATATTTAGTGTTGTAAGAATGTAAATATTCACCCAAGCCAGTATGTTGTCAACATCTCTGCAAAAATCTTCAAAAAAAAATATAAACTCTTTACTTTTTCACATGTTTCTACGACTACTATAATATATTTTAGTCATATGTTAAAGAAAAATACAATTAAGGATGGGGTATATCTAATAAATAGGACACATTTATTTATTGTTGAAGAAATGAGTGCTTGACCAGAACAATGGAAGAGCAAAATGAAACTTCTTTTGAAGGTGATTGAACGTTGAAACCGTCAAAAGTTTCACTGTGCAATTTTATTCACTTTTTGATTCATGGTCAGCGATTTTAGTTTCCATAGTTTTTCTCTCTATGTTATTCTACTAATTTGAATGAGACATAAATTTCATTCAATTTTTCATAATTATTATTTTTATATTTTATTAACTAAATTATTTCTAAATAATATTTGAATAAATATATATTAGGTCTTGAGTTCAATTAAATCAAAATATAATAAAACATATACACAAGTTGTAAGGCCCATTAAAAATCTTTTAGCTTTCCTGCCCTAAAGTTAGTGGGCTGCCCTTGTAAGTGGGCCTAAGGCCGGCCCAACATATATTGTCTTTAGGTCTGCCCTAAACCTAGTATTCCTTACCATTTCAGAAAAGTTGTCGTCCTTGTCTTGAGCCGCAGCCGTCTTTTACTTCTGCTAGGGTTCCAACGTTCTTCCGATTCACGTTTCATCTTGGCCATAGTTCTGCTCACGTAAGTGCTCTTTCACCTTATCGCCCCTGTCTAGAATAGTTTTGTACTCACAGTGAGAAACTTTGTATTGATTCGTTTGACTCGCTGTTCCAGCTTGCGAGTCGGGTTCTAGAGCTACGGTGCCCCTTGTTTCAGTGCGGAGGTCCCATGCAAACCCATTTCCAGGTAAGGGAAGCTAGAACCCTCCTGTTTGCTTGGTCTGAGTTGCTGTTTTATGTGGTTGGTGATTTCTTTGTGGTTGCCTGTTAATATGGATGTATGATACGATGGGATTATTGCTTGTGGTATGTATTCGCATCTGTTGCAGGGAAAACAGTGGCGGGCTCTGATAAACTCGCCAAGCGAGCTAGTCTCGCCTAGGCGAGATTAACAGAGGCTCGCCTAAGCCTCTTCTCCACGAATGGTCGCCCAGGCGACCCACTGTGGTTTTTGAGCGAGTGAGCATCTCGCCCAAGCGAGAGGGGTCTCGCCTAAGCGAGATCCCGCGTGTGCTCCTGCCCCTTTCTTGAGCCCTCGCCTAGGCGAAGAGGGACTCGCCTGAGCGAGCACGTCTTGCCTGAGCGAGACCCTCTAGCCCTGAGCGAGGGACTGGGCGAGACCATGTGCTGTTTGGATGATTGGTTGTTCTTGGACGATTAATATTGGTTTGGAAATGAATGGTATGATGAGAAACATGTATATGATGGAATGATATGTATGCTTGGCGTGATTTGTGAATTGCGTGTGACGGGTTTGGTATGGAATTGGCATGTGGAATGAATGAGTGGTTTGGAACTAAAGGAACATGGTATTGGCATGGGGTGAGACCCTAGACTCATGGGATAGTGATGATCAGATGTATGGATTCAAAATGTGATGGGTATGAGGAATAAATCTCAGGGAAGGGCATGGAATCATAAACATGATCCTTGATGTTCTCCTACTGCTGCTTTATGAATGTTGGTCCGTGTCAGCGTGTAACTCCTTGGAGTCTCTAGGTGAGACCTTCGGGGCTACGCTTCAGTGGTCGGGACGTAATTCCATGGCCCCTGTTAGTGGGTGTCCATGGTGGTGCCCCATCTGTATAACTAGGTAAGGATTCAAGGTAAGGACTGCATCCTAACACTCTAAGGGGTCAGTTAGTCTCACTTAGAGCGGACTGACTCCTGTGGTGAGAGTAGCAGGAGGCCTGAAATTCATTAAGGGCTAACCTTGTGGTGAGGGAGATTTGATTCATCGTAACACTTGTAACACATAGCTCAAGATCGAGCAGCTCAGGGTCGAGCAGAGGTATCCACCATAAGTGCAAGCATCCGCTGAATCCGACCAAGTTATACGTATCCGGATGAGTCGAGTCGAGTCGTAGTGTATTGAATGAAGAGTCATAACCTGTTTGGTTGTTATATGGATGTGAAATGATGAAAACATATTTGATTGTATGATAATTATGTGTTGGCTCTAGCTTACCCTATTTGTTGTGTGATTGTCTTGTATGTGGTACTTCTTTCTTGCGATGATCATCAATTAAATTGATGGGAGCAGATGGGCAAGGTTCCAGGAGTCAACAAGGAAGTGGAGATTCTGCTGCATAGTCCGTGTGTGGACTGGTTGTTATTCTTGTATGAGTTCATTTAGGGTTGTGACCCATGTATCTGTTCGTCCGTAGTTTATGCACTCTGGTTAATTTTTTCCTCTAGTTTCTTTAGGCATCATGGTATGCCATGGATTGTATGGGGTCGATCCCTGGCCGCATTTTTATGTTATCCTTACTGTAACATTCCTTTAATTTCACGTGCTTAATTAAATGGGGTGTTACACAAGTAATGATTACATCAAAATTGTGAATTTTTAAACTTTTCAAAAGGCTAGAATTACAATTAAAAAATTAAAATGCGACAAATTTATAATTTAGATCATGTTTCGACAAATTTTTTCATAAAAAAGTTTTAAGAGAGAAAAATAAAAAGTAAAATTGAATTTATTCATAAATTAGAATTAATTCATAAACATGTTTAAAAAAATAAAACCTTAAAAGAAATTGTAGTAGTTTTTATATAAATGAATATGTGATCTTAGATTTGATTCAAAACTAGACTAAGTTCTATATAGGGATGATAACGGGGTGGGACGGAGCCAGGTTTCGTTATCCCATACTTATTTTTGTAGAAAAAATTCATCTTCATCCCTATACCCAAGTCCAACGGGTATCAAACTTTTGTTTCATCTCAACGGGTATAATCTTGTACCTATACTCATATCCATTTTTTTATTAGTTCAATATTAATTTTTATAAAATAATAAAAAATTACGGTAAATGAAACATAATATTATTAAATATTCAATATTAGGAGGATGTTTGTTTCTTCGATATTAAATACTTTTAAATAAATTATAATTGTTTAGATTTTAGATTAGAATACCAAATAAAATTTTATGAGAACTAAAACATTTATTAAATTTGTAAACATTAATGAAAACTAGTTGATAAAAATTAAAAATATTTTTAAAAAAATATAAAAGGAAAACAAATATTCAAATTAAAATATATTTTAAATGTTTGTTTACTTCACTTTTTTAAATTCTAATGAATATCTTTTTTATACACTAATAAAAGTTATAATACATCTACATGATGACGCAAAGTGTGACAACCCATTTAAATAGATTAATCTACTAAATAAAACATCACATATTTATAACAGTAGAGAGCAAAAACTGACAGATAAACCATAGTCAAGGAAGGCACTTTTACAGTCATCCACGAAAGTACTTGCAAGGAAAACTAGGCATACAACCATGCCATAACCAAAACATAATCCAAAAGTTCAACAGTTACACCAAATCAAGACTCCTAGAACTAGGAATGACGAAAGACTACTGCCATTTAAACACTGCTCCCAAGAGCCAAAGGGGACGGGGCCCTCTACTCCGCACCACTGTTACTGTCAGGTCCACCTTCCACATGCTTCCCATATGCTCCCACCAACAGGGTGATCATTGCAAAAGAGAAACAGACAAGCACAACGCGAAGATAAAAGGGTAAGCTAGTGTGAAAATATTGGTTAACAAATTATAGAGCATGTACAAGGCAAGGCAAGGCAAGTCATTAACATTTAACAAAAAGACACTCAGATCATGCGAGAACAATCAAATGCAGTTACTACAACTCGATATCCGGATCATACACTTGATATGGGATTCTAAAGGAAGTATGCGCTTGTACTGGTTTCTAAACTCTGCAGAGTTTAGATGCAGGGGGTTATCACCCAACCACACACAAGGTTAATCCTTTATTGTCTCGGGCCCAAACTGTCCCAAGACAAGGACCTCCTGCCACTCTCACCACATAACCCATTCTTCTCTACGTGAGCGTGAATGCTTATTAGAGTTCAAGATACCCTCCTTTTTCTAGACATCTCCTATATCAAGGTGTACACTACGCATGCATCTGTATATATATATATATATATATATATACATACATATCACTAGGGGTTTCCCATGAAACTCCCTCACCAATACTATTCACATGCCTATCCATCACCCAATTCTCATGAAATTCCACCCACAAATATATCATGTTTCCCATTTCATACTTATCACATGCATACCAACGTTTAATCCAATGAAATCATAGCTTATTACATAATAACACTTTCATTCCAGTCCCATTCATGCATACATACCAAGCATGGCCACATACTATGAGCAAAGAAATTAATTAACACAGTACGGAGTCACATCAGCCAACACAACAGCCCCTGTCACGAATTCTCGCCAAAACTGAAGGTCCTCGCCCAGGCGTAATGGTTACTTTCACTCAGGCGACCCCTTCTCGCCTAGGCGAGAGCGCGACAATAGCCACTACAAGGTTTCAGCGGGTTCTCGCTCAAGCGACAGCGTCTCTCCTAAGCGACACTACACCTTGCTCAAATTTAAAACCAGCCGCCTAGGCGACAACACGAATTGGAATCCAGTGGTGAGTCCCTGCTTCCCTCGCTTAGGCGGGGGTCACTCGCTTGGGCGAGATTAGCAGGTTTCTCACCTGTTAGCACATACAACTTCTCGCTCAACCAACATACACACGCACCAAACATTCATATACAACCAACAACATCATTCAAGCATCACAGACCAAGAGACAGTTCAGAAATAAGCAAAAATGATTTAAAAACACCAAGTTTCTAGCTTCCCTTACCATTTTGAGATACTAACACAGAGAACGGCAACCCGAGCAAGAGTAAATGAGTTCCGGAGCAACCTACAAAACTGAAACCCATAGAAAGGGTATTAGGGAGAACCTAAGACGAACCCAGAGTCTTTTAACCGGAAAGAGGAAGGATGAATTCAAGGTTCAACTTACCTGAGAGTATTAAGTAGAGTAGCTAGCTGGAAGGAGAGGGAACTTATGCCCTAGCAGAGCCTTAACTAGAGTTCAAGGGTGAGTGATGGGGAACAGTTTCTGCAAAAGGGATAAGTGAGAGTGAATGAGTTGGTGAAGTGCAGGGGTTCCCTACAAGGCTGGCCTTGGGCCTACAAAAAGGCCAGGCCCAAAACTCACAAGTTGACAGAAAAGGGGGCTTACAACCACCCCAACAACAGAATTTTTCGTCCTCAAAAAAGAGACTTACCAGAAAAGGTGAGGATAAGAAATCCTCATGTCCTCCTCTAGCTCCCAGGTAGAGTCACCCGTCCTACGGTTCCAGATGACCTTCACCAGACTGGTGGCTCTTCCCTTCCGCTCTTTAACTTGGCGATCCTCGATTGCCCCAGGTTGTACCACTACTCGGAGATTCTCCCTGACTTGCACATCCTCCGCCTCCAACACATGTGATGAGTCAAAAACATACTTCCGTAGTTGTGAGACGTGGAAGACTGGATGGAGATTAGCCAACTGGGGTGGCAAGGCCATCTCATAAGCCACGGGCCCTATCCTCCTTAAGATTTGATACGGACCCAAGAACTTAGGAGACAGCTTCCTTGAGTGGATAGCCCTCCCCACACTAGTGGTTCGGGTCACCCTCAAGAACACATGTTCCCCAGCCTCGAACTCTAAGGGTCTTCTTCTTTGGTCTACATAGGCTTTTTGCCGACTCTGAGATGCTTGCAACCTATCTCTCACCAACTACACCTTCTCTGTGGTCTGTTGCAACAACTCAGGTCCTACCAAAACCGACTCGCCATCCTGGTACCAACATAAAGGAGTCATACACCTCCTCCCATATAAAGCCTCATAGGGCGCCATCCCTATACTCGTCTGGTAACTGTTGTTATAGGTGAACTCCACTAGTGGCAACACCTCGTCCCAACTGCCAAGATGATACAGGATGCACGTCCTCAACAAGTCCTCCAAGGACTGAATCACCCTCTCTGACTGGCCATCCGTCTGAGGATGATAAGAAAAACTCATCCTCAGCCTACTACCCATAGCCTCCTGTAGCGTCTTCCAGAACCTTGAAGTGAACCGGGGGTCTCTGTCAGACACTATGCTATTGGGCACTCCATGAAGTCTCACTATCTCTCGGATGTAGAGCTGGGCCAACCTGGCCATAGACATTCTGAGATTTATTGCCAAAAAGTGAGCACTCTTCGTTAGTCGATCTACCACCACCCATATAGCATCATGCCCTCTCACGGTGCGAGGCAAGTGGGTAACAAAATCCATAGCTATGCTATCCCATTTCCACACCGGAATATCCAAGGGCTGAAGCGTTCTGCCAGGTTTCTGATGCTCCACCTTCGCCTTTTGACAAGTCAAACAGGCAGATACGAACTATGCAACTTCCTTTTTCATGCCTTGCCACCAAAAGTTCTCCTTGAGGTCTTGGTACATCTTAGTCATGCCAGGATGCAGACTAAGACGAATCTTGTGTCCCTCCTTAAGAACCAACCTCCTCAACTCAACATCATCTGGTACACAAACCCTGCCCCTGAACCTTAGCACACCATCACCTCCCAAGGCAAACTCATTGGCCTGGTCTGACCCAAGCAGCTCTTTTACCCTATGCAAACTAGCATCCAATGCTTGCTTCTCCTTGATCAAACTCAGGAAGTCACTAGATATAGTCAGGGTGCTACATCTAATGGATTCCGGCTCCAACTCAAACTGTAGCTTCATGTCTCTGAAGCTCTCAAGCAACTCCATTTCTTTTATCATCAAGTGCGCCACATGCACTGTCTTCCTACTCAGTGCGTCTGCCACCACATTCGCCTTTCCTGGGTGGTAGAGAAGTTCAAAGTCATAGTCCTTTAGGAACTCTATCCACCGCCTCTGCCTCATATTCAACTCTTTTTTATCAAAGAGGTACTTCAAGCTCTTATACTCGCTAAACACCCGAAACTGCGCACCGTAAAGATAGTGCCTCCAAATCATCAAAGCAAAAACTACTGCCGCTAGCTCTAGATCATGAGTAGGGTAATTCTTCTCATGAACCTTCAATTTCCTTGAGTCACAAGCCACCACCTTCCTCTCTTGCATCAAGACACACCCAAGGCCCTGATGAGAGGCATCACAGTAAACCTCAAAGGGTTTACTCACATCCAGAATTACCAACACTGAAGCACTCATTAGCCTCTGTTTAAGCTCCCTGAAGCTCTCCTCACACCTATCAGTCCATGCAAAAGGGTGGTCCTTCCTGGTTAGCTGAGTCAGGGGTGCTACTATCTTGGAGAACCCCTCTATAAACCTCTGGTAGTAGCCAGCTAGACCCACGAAGCTCCGAATCTTCGTCACGGATTTGGGACATTCCGACTGTATCATTGCCTCCACCTTAGCTAGATCCACAGTTATACCTTGAGCCGATATCACGTGTCCCAAGAACTGCACCTCCCTCATCCAGAAGTCACACTTCGACAACTTGGCAAACAGTTGCTTCTCCCTTAAGATACCAAGCACTATCCTCAGGTGCTCGACATGTTCCTCATGCATCCTGAAGTAGATGAGTATGTCGTTTATAAAGACCAAGACAAACTTATCTAGAAACGGGCGGAAGATCCTGTTCATGTAATCCATGAACAAAGCTGGAGCATTTGTCACACCAAATGGCATAACCACATACTCATAATGCCCGTATCTAGATCTAAAGGCAGTCTTCTGGATATCCTCTACCTTCACCAAGATCTGGTGGTAACCCAACCGGAGATCAATCTTGGAGAACACCAATGCTCCATGTAGCTGATCTATCAAATCATCTATTCTTGGCAAGGGATACTTGTTTTTGATGGTCAGCTTGTTCAACTGACGGTAGTCCACACATAGTCTTGAACCGCCATCCTTCTTCTTGACCAGTAACACTGGAGCTCCCCATAGTGAAGCACTAGGCCTTATGAATTGTTTTTCAAGTAACTCTTCAATTTGCTTCTTTAATTCTACCAACTCTGCAGGAGCCATGCGGTAAGGAGCTATCGACACGGGACCCGCTCCTGGTACCAGATCAATTGAGAACTTTACTTCTCTCCTCGAGGGTAAACCTGGTACCTCTCCAGGGAACACATTCTCAAACTCTCGCACGACGGGAATTATCGTTATTCTCTCCTCTTTCTCCACCTCCAACTGAGCATAGATCAAGACGCACTGAGCACCCTCCTTGATCTCTTTTAAAACACCCTAAGAGGACAACAACTCTGGTTCCTCTATGTCGGAGAACAACAACTTCTTCTCCCAACAATTAATGAGATCGCGATTGGCAGAGAGCCAATCCATTCCCAAGATCACGTCCAAGCCTTGTAGAGGTAGGCATATCAAGTTCACTTTAGACATGCGCCCCTCTACTTCCACTGGACATCTAGCACACACGAAAGACGTTCTGACCAACCCAGATGCCAGCGTAGACACCATAAGATCAAATTGTAGTTCACTAACCGGCAAACCCAACTCATGCACACAAGACTCTGACATAAAAGAGTGTGTCGCTCCATAATCAAACAACACACATCGGGGTTTTCCCGCAATCAAACAACACCCAACAACAAGATTACCTGAGCCTGTCGCCTCCGCCGGGGACCTCACTGCAATCCCCCTGGAGGAGGTGCAGTCCTTAACCAAGTGCCCCGTCTTCCCACAACCATGGCATCTCCGTGTGCTTGCCAACTGCGGGCATACACTCCTCAGATGTGGTCCGTTGCACTGATGACTACTGAGGGGTGAATCCCCTAACCACCTGAGGTTGCGGCCTAGAATAGGGTTTCTTCCTCTCTTCCACCCTAGGTCGGGACCCAGATGATCCACTAGCCTTCTGCTGCTGCTAAACCTGCTGAGCCTCTATCTCAGCCTTCATCCGCTCCATAACACGAGCTCTCTCCACCAAAGCTGCAAAGTCTTTGATGGAAAGTGGTGCCACCATCAACCTGATATCTCCACGTAGCCCATTTTCAAACTTTCTGCAGCATCACTCCTCATCCAACGACATGGTGTAGAAGCGTCCCGGATGCTTGAATCTCTCTACATACTCAGCTACAGATTTATCCCTCTGTACCAGGTGGAGGAATTCCACCTCTTTAGCGTATCTCACGCTATCAGGGAAATATTCTGACAAGAACTTCCTCTTGAAGGCCTCCCAGGTGACCTCCTCAAGCCTCTCCTCCATAACCAGCCTCATACTAGCCCACCAATGCTCAGCCTCTCCTGTGAGTATATAGACTGTGAAAGCAAGTCTGCTCTCATTGGGGCAACATTGGCATCAAAGATGCGCTCCATGTCATTCATCCACTGGTCCGCCTGATCGGGACTCGTCTTGCCATCAAACTTGACAGGTTGGTGCTTCAAGAAATCCTCTAAACTCCATTCAGGGAGTGGAGGTTGGGGATGAGGACCATACATCTGAGCACCAGCAGCATTCTCCCCTAACTGGCGGAGAGCATTCATATGCTGCCTCTGGGCATCATCAGCAGCCTGCCTAGCAACCTCCACCTGTTGCATCACCAGGTGTTGCTGCTCCAGGGAGGCCTCTTGGCGTTGCATCGTCGCCTCATGCTGCTGCAACATGGCGTTGCTCTGTTGCGTCAAGGCTGCTGTCATAGCCTCGATCGCCCTTGCTAGGTCTTGTTCGTCACCCTAAGGGGGTTGAGGAGGAGCTATACGAGGGAGTGCCATAACACTGGACAGCGGGTTCTCGCTCAGGTGATAGCGTCTCGCCTAAGCGACACTGCACCTCGCTCAAATTTAAAACTAGTCGCCTAGGCGACAACACGAACTGGAATCCAGGGGTGAGTCCCTGCTTCCCTCCCTTAGGCGGGGGTCACTCGCCTGGGCGAGATTAGCAGGTTTCTCACCTGTTAGCACATGCAACTTCTCGCACAACATACACACGCACCAAACATTCATATACAACCAACAACATCATTCAAGCATCACAAACCCAGAGACAGTTTAGAAATAAGCAAAAATGATTTAAAAACACCAAGTTTCTAGCTTCCCTTACCTTTTTGAGATACTAACATAGAGAACGGCAACCCGAGAAAGAGCAAACGAGTTCCAGAGCAACCTACAGAACTGAAACCCACATAATGGGTATTAGGGAGAACCTAAGACGAACCCAGAGTCTTTTAACCGGAAAGAGGAAAGATGAATTTAAGGTTCAACTTACCCGAGAGTATTAAGTAGAGTAGCTAGCTGGAAGGAGAGGAAACTTATGCCCTAGCAGAGCCTTAATTGGAGTTCAAGGGTGAGTGAGGGGGAACAGTTTCTGCAAAAGGGACAAGTGAGAGTGAATGAGCTGGTAGAGTGCAGGGGTTCCCTATAAGTCTGGCCTTGGCCTACGAAAAGGCCAGGCCCAAAACTCACAAGTTGAAAGAAAATGGGGCTTACACAAAGAACAAATAATAAACATTATAATAAAATTTTAACATAGGTCATGTATCTTTTGAACTCCAATATATGTTGGATGGTGATACAAAATATATTCATGACAATTACATTAAATGTTTGTATTGCAGTAAATAAAAGTTATTTATACAATTATAGTGAAAAAATTACATTATGATTGATAATGGGTTAGAAAATAAAAAGTAATTAATAAAATTAACAAATATTTAAAAACAATTTGAAAGACTATTGAAAGAAATCGTACAGAGAAAAATAAATGTATAATTAAGGTATGATAAGATGAAAAATATCTTAGAGATCTAGGAAAACTTTTCAAATATCAACATATATATATATATATATATATATATATATATATATATATATATATATATATATATATATATATACTCAATGGTTGAAAAATAAAAAATTGTTTTAGTGAAACAAAAGAGTTCTTCAAATGAAACAAAAATTAATAATAATAAGTAAAAAATTATTTTTATATTACCTAGTAAATTAAATGTTTGTGCTATTAAACACTTAAATTGAGAGTATTAAACATTCTTAGGTGAAAAGGAAAATATAAAATAAATAAAAATATTAAAAAATAATAGAAATATTCAAATATGAGACAAAAAAAATTTAATTGACATACATAATTTCAACATAATTACATAAATGTTACGATAAGATGAAAAATATAGTGGAGATACGAAGGAGTTTCATGACAAATTAAATAATTAGAAGAAATAAAAAAATATAATATATATATATAATTACTTAATTAATTATCAATATTTTAATAATTTAAATAGGAATATGTAGGGCAGAAATATATATATATATATATATATATATATATATATATATATATATATATATATATATATATATGTCCGTACTCGTCCCACACCTAATCATGTAGACAAATTTTGATAAGGACAATGATACTTTAACCCACTTATTTTGACCCACTTTTAACTTACCACTTCAATCACCATTAGATCATCACATCACATCACTAAAAAGAATAAAAAAAGATAATCTAATAGTAATTAAAATAATGATTTAAAAATGGGTCAAAAAAAGTGGGTTAAAATATCATTTTACTTTTGATAATACCCAAATGAACATATTTATTGGCGATATCTGAATCGAAAATGATATTTAGACATAAAAAGTGGACTCATTTTTTACACAGGGCCCACGTAGTATTTAATCTTTAATTTAAAGTTTAAAAAACATGGAAAACTGAATCCAGGCATGTGTGAGTCAAAATTTAAAGAGGGAAAATTGCTCTCCCAAATCCAAAAGCTACACCCGATTCTTCCATCACCACAACACACTCCTTCTTCGTTTTCTACCCATTGGTTCCTTCCATTGGAGAAAAACGCAAGCTTAATAAAATAACTTCACCGTTTCAGAGAGAGAACGACCACCATCGCCACCAAAACAGTGTTCGTCGAGTGGGTTGCCTTTCCCATGGAGTAGAACGAGAAGATACGAAAAGCGGAAATTAGTGACTAAGAGAAGGTTTCGTGTTGGTAGCCTTAAATATCATTTTCGATTGCAGTAATAACACCTTCTTTGTATGGTGACCATAAAAATAATCTCCTAAGTTACTTATGATGTATGTGGGGAGTTATGTTGGTTATTATGGTCATCAGTTGCAGTACTTAAAAAAAAACAAAAATTAAATGTCACCACTAAATGTTCAGTGTGGACAAAATATAAGACAAAACGATTTCCATTGCCATTAAATTCAATAGCACCTTCTTTGGATGGTGTCCATGAAAAAAAGTCTCCTAAGTTAATTATGACCTATGTGGGGAGTTGTGATGGTAAAAGTGGGGAGTTATGTTGGATATATTGGTCATCAATTGCGGTACTTAAAGAAAAAAAAATATAATGTCAACACCAAATGTTCAGTGTGGGCATAATATAAGACAAAAGGATTCTCATTATCACTAAATTTAATAACACATACTTTGGATGGTGGTCATGTAAAAAATTCTCCTACGTTACTTATGACCCATGTGGGGAGTTGGGATGGTAAAAGTGAGGAGTTATGTTGGTTATTTTGGTCATCAGTTGCAGTACTTAAAGAAAAACAAATTAAATGTCACCACCAAAATATTTAGTATGAACATAATATAAGACAAAACGATTTTTATAGCCACTAAATTCAATAGCTCATTCTTTAGATGGTGCCCATGAAAAAAAAATCCAAGTTGGTTCAGTTTTCCCTATCATTTTCGATTGCAGTAATAACACCTTTTTTGGATGGTGGCCCACACTGAATATTTTGGTGGTGACATTTAATTTGTTTTTCTTTAAGTACTACAACTGATGACCAAAATAACCAACATAACTCCTCACTTTTACCATCACAACTCCCCACATGGGTCATCAGTAACGTAGGAGATTTTTTACATGACCACCATCCAAAGTAGGTGCTACTAAATTTAGTGATAATGGGAATCCTTTTGTCTTATATTATGCCCACACTGAACATTTGGTGTTGACATTATATTTTTTTTCTTTAAGTACCGCAATTGATGACTAAAATATCCAATATAACTCCCCACTTTTACCATCACAACTCCCCACAGAGGTCATAATTAACTTATGAGACTTTTTTTCATGGACACCATCCAAAGAATGTGCTATTGAATTTAATGGCAATGGAAATCATTTTGTCTTATATTTTGTCCACACTGAACATTTAGTGGTGACATTTAATTTTTTTTGTTTTTTTTAAGTACTGCAATTAATGACCATAATAACCAACATAACTCCCCATTTTTACCATCACAACTCCCCACATTCATCATAAGTAACTTAGGAGACTTTTTTTCATGATCACCATACAAAGGTGTTATTACTGCAATCGAAAATGGTATTTAAGGCTACCAACACAACCTTCTCTTAGTCACTAATTTTCGCTTTTCGTATCTTCTCGTTCTACTCCATGACAAAGGCAACTCACTCGACGAACACTGTTTTGGTGGTGATGGTGGTCGTTCTCTCTCTGAAACGGTGAAGTTATTTTATCAAGCTTGCGTTTTTCTCCAATGGAAGGAACCCATAGGTAGAAAATGAAGAAGGAGTGTATTGTGGTGATGGAAAAATCGGGTGTAGCTTTTGGATTTGGGAGAGCAATTTTCCCTCTTTAAATTTTGACCCACACGTGCCTGGATTTAGTTTTCCATATTTTTTAAACTTTAAATTAAAAATTAAATATTATGTGGGCCCTGTGTCAAAAATGAGTCCACTTTTTGTGTCTAAATATTATTTTCGTATCTGAATGTGTATGTTCACTGCTTAAAATCCATTGGTCAACACTTTGTATACCCAAAAAGTCATGAGAAATTAAATGTGTGAAAATCTAAAAGTAGGAAACTTGGAAACATCCATGACATAGACACCACCAAAATTCTTCAACATCAACACTTGCCCACTAATTCTTCTTTCATATTTGCCAGAGTTTAAACATTTTGAACTAATATATTCATATGAACTATAAAATTCTGGTGTAGTTATCTTTGTTGTGCCCAAGAAGCTCTGGTATTTAAGTGAAGAATCAGTGTATTCTCTGTTGCAAGAAGTTGGATTGGGTCAGTGGTAAGTTCTTTCTCTATTCTCAATTTTACCATCAATTAGGAACAGTAAAAGATGAAAAGTTTGACTAATATGATTTCTTCCTGTTTTCCCATGTTTTAGTTGAAAGAGAACGGGTTAAGAATGTGAATTCCTCCTGAGAAGAGTGGTTTTGTGGTGTCTAACTTGAAAAGTAACTTCTAAAAAACCAAAACAAAAGGAATAGTGAATATGAATTGTTCGCTGAAATGCGTAAATATTTTCGTCTACTTTCTTTGTATTACTGGTCATACTCAATTTGGATGTTGTCTTTCTTTGAATTAAGCTGACAATAGTTCTAAGGGCACAGCCAGTACAGATTGGTCTTCTACAATTCTGTTTTAATTTAAACCTAATTTCAATTATCTGATTAGATTTTTGAGTTGTAATCGATATGCTTGTCAAACATGTTTTAAATGGTTACAAACTAGAAAAAAAGAATGTCTTGATGTCATCTGCATGACTGTGTATGATGTGATGAACTTATTTTTGAAGATTCAAGTTCTTCTCTATTTGATGTCAATTTTGTCAGGTTAACCTCATGTTACGTTTGAATGAACGGAGCATAAGTTTTCCCAAGTGATAAGCAAGCTACTAACCAAGGCAAAATAAACTTCTGAGGGTCACAAAAACACTTCAAAATCAAACTATCAATTTGATAAATGATGTTTTGTTATTCTTTCCCTGGTGAGAAAGTGCATGAGGTATGATCATTGCTGGTGCAACACTTGAAATTCATAATGGTTGAGCAGAAAGTTACCGGTGTTGTTGCTTCATCCTCTTACTCTTCTTCAGTGGTATCTTCTAAAAGATATGATGTGTTTCTAAGCTTTCGAGGTGAGGACACCCGCAAGAAATTCACAAGCCATCTTTATGATGCTTTGAAGCAAAAGAAAGTTGAAACCTTTATCGACAATAGGCTTGAAAAGGGAGAAGAGATCTCAACAACACTAATCCAAGTAATTGAAGATTCTCATATATCTATTGTCATCTTCTCAGAGAACTATGCTTCCTCAAAGTGGTGCTTGGGTGAACTCAGCAAGATTATGGAATGTAAGAAAGAAAAAGGACAGATTGTGATACCAGTGTTCTATGACATAGATCCATCCCATGTAAGGAAGCAGACAGGAAGCTATGAGAAATTCTTTGTAACACATAAGGAAGAACCCATGTGCAACAAATGGAAAGCTGCTCTCACTGAAGCAGCCAATTTAGCTGCATGGGACTCTCAAACTTACAGGTAAACTAAATGAATTGAGAGTGAGTGAAGTAGAGTTGTCCAAATTTGGGTTTAAATTATGCCAAATTTGATTTTAAATTAAGAATTCATACAATTGTCTATCACAGCTTGAGAAGCTTTCATACTAGTTCTAAGCATGCATAAACCCCTTTCATACTAGTTTGCTTGAGAAGCTTGCTGCCTAGAAAAAACAAAGGCTTTGATTTGGGTTTAGTTCAAACTTTAATTTGGTCATATCACCATGATCTTCAACACATTTTTGTTACTCTTCTGCACTACCATTGTTGGTCATGGATTATGTGTAGTAATTTTATAGTTGCTTCTTTTATTTTTTAATTTGTTAGACTATCTACACATCATTTATTTATGTTTCCCTTTTCACATGCAAGGGTTGAATCTGAACTCCTTAAGGATATTGTTGAAGATGTTTTGCAAAAGTTGGCTCCTATATACCCAAACTGCCACAAAGGATTGGTTGGAATTGAGGAAAACTATGAAAAGATTGAGTCATTGCTAAAAGTAGGGTCAAATGAAGTTAAACTCTTGGGAATATGGGGCATGGGTGGAATAGGTAAAACCACCCTTGCTTGTGCTCTATATGACAAACTATCTCACGAGTTTGAAGGTCACTGCTTCCTCGAAAATGTAAGGGAAGAATCAGATAAGCATGGAGTCAAAGCCTTGCGTAATAAACTTTTTTCTGAGTTGTTAGGGAAGAAAAATCATTGTTTTGATGTAGCCTTTTCAGTAACCAAGTTTGTTTTGAGTAGGCTAGGACGCAAAAAAGTTTTCATAGTCTTGGATGATGTGGCTACCTCAGAGCAATTAGAAAATCTAATTGAAGATTTTGATTTCTTGGGACTCGGAAGCAGAGTCGTTGTTACAAGTAGAAACAAACAAATATTTAGCCAAGTTGATAAAATATACGAAGTCAAGGAATTGAGCTTTCATCACTCACTTCAACTTTTCAGTTTGACTGTTTTTAGAGAAAAACAACCTAAGCATGGATATGAAGATCTATCAAGAAGTGCAACTTCCTATTGCAAAGGTGTTCCTTTGGCTTTGAAAGTTCTTGGTGCAAGTCTTCGTTCAAGAAGTAAGGGAGCATGGGAATGTGAATTGAGAAAACTCCAAAAGTTTCCAAATAAGAAAATTCACAGTGTATTAAAATTAAGTTATGATGGCTTAGATCACTCTCAGAAGGACATATTTCTAGACATTGCATGCTTCTTTAGAGGAAACCAGAGAGATCATGTAACAAACATGTTGGAAGCTTTTGATTTTTCTGCAATATCTGGTATAGAAGTGCTTCTGGATAGAGCTCTGATAACAATTTCAGGTGGCAATCAACTAGAAATGCATGACTTGATACAAGAAATGGGTTGGGAAATTGTTCATCAAGAATGTGTGGAAGACCCGGGAAGACGAAGTCGGTTGTGGAAACATGAGGAAGTGTATGAAGTCTTCAAATATAACAAGGTAAATTGAAAGTGTTTTTGCTTCTATATGTTAATTTAAGTATCTCTCAAGAATTTAGCTAGTACTTGCTAATGATTATTCCAAGTTTGTTTTTTGTTTGGTTTAGGGAACCGATGTTGTTGAAGGCATAATTTTAGATTTGTCCACATTAATTGAGGATCTCTATTTGGGCTCTGATTTCCTTGCAAAGATGACTAACGTGAGATTTCTCAAAATCCATAGTTGGAGCAAGTTTAACATATTTAATGTGTATCTTCCTAATGTTCTCAGTACATTGTCTCATAAAATGAGGTACCTTCATTGGGATGGATTCTGTCTTGAGTCTTTGCCATCTATCTTCTGTGCTGAAAAACTTGTGGAGCTTTGCATGCGTTGTAGCAAGCTTAAAAAACTTTGGGATGGTGTTCAGGTATATGCACTACATTTATGGTCTCGGTCAATTTTTTCTTAAATTTTTCTTTTAGTTGAGACCCATGATTTTGAATTTAACAATTTTTTAACAGAACCTTGTGAATTTGAAGACGATTGACCTGTGGGGATCCCGAGACTTGACTGAGATTCCAGACTTATCCATGGCAGAAAAACTTGAAAATGTTTCTCTTTGCTATTGTGAGAGCTTGTGTGAGGTCCAAGTACATTCAAAATCTCTTCGTGTACTAAACCTCTATGGTTGTTCATCACTAAGAAAATTTTCAGTGACATCAGAGGAATTGACAAGATTGAGCTTAGCTTTCACTGCTATTTGTTCAATACCATCATCAATTTGGCACAAAAGGAAGCTCAAAGCTCTTTATCTAACGGGTTGTCGCAATCTCCATGAGTTAACCGATGAACCAAGAATTCATGGCTCTCACAAGCACTCCCACACAGCATTGGCATCTAATGCTGAGAGATTATCCATGAACATCAAAAGCCTTTCAACATTGAGAATGCTTTGGTTAGATGATTGTAAGAAACTTGTGTCTTTGCCAAAGCTTCCACCTTCCCTTGAGAAGTTGAGTGCTAGTAACTGCACTTCTCTAGACTCATACATGACTCAATGGCTAGTTTTGCAGCATATGTTGCAGAGTCGCATACCCTACTTACGCAAGAACTATCTAAGATGTTATGACGAAGAGTATTTATTTCCTGGAGACCATGTGATTGATGAGTGTGCGTTTCACACAACAGAGACTTCAATAACTATTCCTTATCTTTGGAAAACTGAATTGTATGGTTTCATTTATTGCATCATTCTCTCTAAGGGATCACTTTTGCAGTCTGATGTTTCGTGTTCTGTTTATCAAGATGGCATAAGGGTTGGTTGGCTCCAGAAATTGTTGGAATACGAAAGTTTAACTTCGAATCACGTTTTATATATGTATCATGACATTAATGAATTTGATGCAATAGCTGAAGTGCATGGCCATTTCTTCAGCAATGTAGCATTTATTTTTGAAAATAGTGAAGCAAGCATAGAAGAGTTTGGCATCTTTCCCATATATGGCTCAGAATCAGGGTTGAAGTTGGTTGGGAGCAGAGAAATTTTTGAGTCGAAATTCATTGATTCTCAAGTAAATATTTGCCAAAATTCTACATAGAGTAATATGGAAAAGATATATTGTAACGAGAAAAAATGCAGACATGAGCACAGAGGGAAATGTTGGGCCTGAGACAGAAAAACACAGCGTAATTGAAGAAGCAATAAGGCGCAGCACTCGGCCCAAAATAACCAATTCCAAGTTGACTGATTTTGTGTGGTCCAAATCCTAGTATATGAGCACTATGAGGAGAGAGAGTGAGGGGGGGGGGGGGGGGGGGGAGAAGACTGTCTTTCTTCTTATACGGCTCTGACATTCTCTGAATTTTCCTTTCTGCAAATTCTGTTTCAGTACCTAGAATATTCCTTGTTTTCAGCAAACTTTCTGGGTGGATATACAAGGAGTATTTTTCAATAATTGCTTGTGCTTCTCTCTCGTTTCTTTACTTGTTACATTTGGTGCTTTCATCCATCGGACATGGCAGAAAATACACGTCTTAAAGAATTATCGGTGAACGTGGCTAAGCTTTTGGAGATGCTTGAAGCGGATCGACAAGAAAATCGGACTCCTTTTGAAACCTTGGAATCTGTGGTTGATACCTTATTGAAGCAGAATAGTGGTACTGGGGGACTTTCAATCGCAATGTAGAAGGCCTTCATTCCAGCGGGAGTATGCCACCTCCTCCACCCTTTCAGGTTCGAAATGTAAAACTTGATTTTCCTCGCTTTAACGGATCAGAAGTTCTTCGGTGGATCTTTAAGGCAGAGCAATTTTTCGATTATTACAATACTGCGGATGCTCAACGTCTTACTATTGCTGCCATTCACATGGAAAAAGAAGTAGTTCCTTGGTTTCAAATGACCAATCGATCTCTTCCCTTTCAGTCTTGGATTGACTTTACTCGTGTTTTAGAACTTGAATTTGGTCCTTCTCCTTATGAATGCACTAGATCCCAGCTATTCAAATTAGCCCAAGTAGGCTCTGTGCATGATTATTATACCAAATTCACTGCCCTTGCCAATAGAGTACAAGGAGTTACCAGTGACGCTTTGATGGATTGCTTTGTTGGGGGCCTTAAACCAGAAATCCAACGTGATGTCATTGCTCAATCTCCTACTACATTGATATGTTGTGTTTCCCTGGCCAAGCTTTTCGAGGAAAAATATCAGCCCAAACACAAACCATTTCACACTTCTTCTCCTTTCCGCGGACAAAACAGCAACCCTAGCCTAAACACACAACCCACATCCTCACAATCCCTAAAATCCACCACCCTTCCTCCCTTACTTACCAGTCCTGCTCCAAATTCAACTTTTCCAAAACATGGTAATATCAAACGAATCTCCCCAGCAGAGATGCAGCTCCGGAGGGAGAAAGGTTTATGCTACACTTGTGATGAGAAGTTCCACCCCTCTCATCGGTGCCCAAATAAACAATACTTGTTGTTACATATGGATGATGAAGATACAGTTCAGTTGCAAATTGAGAGGGATAATGTTCCGGATGATGTGCAACAGGATCATCATTTGTCTTATAATGCTCTCAAGGGTTCTTTTGGCTTGGGTACTATGAAGTTTCAAGGCACAATTAATGGCATGGTGGTTCAGATCTTGCTGGACAGTGGAAATTCTGACAATTTTTTGCAACCCAGAATTGCAAATTGTTTGAAACTAACCGTGGAACCTACTCTTCATTTTCAAGTCTTGGTTGGAAATGGTAATTCTTTAGTTGCTGAAGGATTGGTAAAGCATTTAGATGTCATGGTTCAAGGTCACTCCTTAAAACTTCCTGTATATCTTTTACCAATTTCGGGTGCAGACTTGGTTTTGGGCGCCGCATGGCTTGCTACATTGGGCCCTCACATTTCTCATTATAGCAAGCTTACCTTGAAGTTTTACAAAGGCAACCAATTTGTTACTTTACACGGTGATCAACAATAATTGCCTGGCCCTGCTCAATTTAATCAACTCAGAAGAATGCAAAATACTCACGCCCTTGCTGAGGTGTTTACTTTACACTACACGCCAACAGATGCGCCTCAGGACACCTTGTTGCAATTACCTGCAGATATGGATCCCGAGTTAGTCACGTTACTGCATCATTATCGAAGTATCTTTGCTGTGCCCACAGGATTACCTCCATCACGGTCTCATAACCATGCCATTCCCTTGATTAATGATGCACAACCAGTCAAGGTGCGGCCTTATCGGTACCCTCACAGTCAAAAATAACAAATAGAAACCATGGTGCACGAGATGTTGACAACAGGCATTATAACCCCTAGTACTAGTCCTTTTTCTTCCCCAATTATATTGGTAAGAAAGAAAGACGGTACATGGCGCTTTTGTACAGATTATAGGGCCCTCAATGCCATCACAATCAAAGACAGTTTTCCAATTCCAACAGTAGATGAACTCATTGATGAATTATATGGCTCCAATTATTTTTCCAAGATAGATCTACGTGCCGAATACCACCAAATCCTTGTTGCTGCTGACGATCGCCATAAAACTGCTTTTCGAACCCACCATGGACACTATGAATGGCTAGTTATGCCATTTGGACTTACTAATGCGCCTGCCACCTTTCAAAGCCTCATGAATGATGTTTTCAAGAAGTTTCTCCGAAAATTCGTCTTGGTTTTCTTTGACGATATCTTGATATATAGCTCTTCATGGAAAGAACATCTTCTACACTTAGAAGTTGTACTGCAACTGTTGCACAAGCACCAGCTCTATGCAAAATTTTCTAAATGTTCCTTTGGGTTACAACAAGTGGACTATTTTGGCCCTACAATTTCTGGACAGGGTGTCGGAATGGATAAAGATAAAGTCCAAGCAGTCTTAAAATGGCCAATACCGCAAAATGTTAAGCAGTTGAGAGGGTTCCTTGGCCTCACTGGTTATTATAGAAAATTTATCCAATCTTATGCAGTCATTGCTACACCCTTGACGGATTTGCTTAAGAAGGATAAATTTGTATTGGGGGGCAGCTGCAAACGAAGCCTTCTCATTGCTCAAGCATGCTATTACCAAGGCCCCAGTCTTAGCTTTACCTGATTTTTCAAAACCATTCACTTTGGAGACCGATGCCTCCGGGGTGGGTATTGGTGCTGTTTTGAGTCAAGACCAACATCCTATTGCTTCTTTTTCCAAAAAGCTTAATCCGAGGATGCAGTGCCAGTCAGGCTATACTAGAGAATTTTTTGCGATAACAGAAGCAATAGCAAAATTTCGACATTACCTCCTTGGCCATAAGTTTGTCATAAAGACTGACCAAACAAGCCTTAGATCTCTCACAGACCAAGTTGTTCATACACCTGAGCAACAAAATTGGTTGCACAAGTTGATTGGGTATGACTTCACCATTGAGTATAAACCTAGTAAAGAGAACGTGGTTGCCGACTCTCTTTCTCGTTCCTTCTTGATGACAGTGTCTCATCCTCAACTACAGTTACTTCCAACCTTAAGGGAAGCCCTTGCAGCAGACCTGCACTTGCATACAATAATGCAACTCTGTTTACAAAATAGGCCTCCTAATCCACACTACTAGTTTCGGATAACTTACTCTATTGGAAAGGGCGATTAGTTTTATCCAAGGGACATAATCTGGTGCATAACGTTCTGCAGGAGTTCCATAATACATTGTTGGGTGGCCACTCTGGTTTCACTAGAACATTGCAGCGAATCGCTACTCATTTTTATTGGCATGGTATGCAAAAAGACATCAAGGAGTTTGTGCAAAATTGTCTCATTTGCCAACAGGCCAAGCATGATACAACACTACCATCGGGCTTGCTTCAACCATTACCCATTCCAACTCAAATATGGGAAGATGTGGCCATGGATTTCATCACTGGCCTTCCTTCTTCAAATGGGCATACTATCATCATGGTGGTCATTGATAGGCTTTCTAAATATGCTCATTTGGCAAGCTTGAAATCAGACTTTAATAGTCAACAAGTGGTTGAGTTATTTATGCGAACAATCATCAAGTTACATGGTTTTCCGCAAACGGTTGTCTCTGATCGCGACAAGGTATTCACTAGTCAATTTTGGCAGCACCTTTTTAAGTTGAGTGAAACTACTTTGCAACTCAGCACTGCATACCATCCACAAACGGATGGTCAATCCGAGGCTTTGAACAAATGCATTGAAATGTACCTAAGGTGTTTTACTTATGAGAATCCAAGGGCTTGGTATAAATTGCTGCCGTGGGCAGAATTTTGGTACAACACTTCCTTTCACCATAGCACGGGCATGACACCCTTCAAGGCTGTTTATGGCAGAGATCCACCCCATATAATTAAATATACACGGAGTAGTCAAGATCTTCCTAGTGTTCAGGAGCTACTTTTAGAAAGGGATGTGACAATCAATAGACTAAAATTGCACTTGCAGAAAGCACAACAACACATGAAAAAATATGCCGTTGAACGTAGAAAGCCTCTCCAATTAGCAATTGGGGACATGGTCTTGGTGAAACTCCAACCCTATAGACAACATTCAGTGTCTCTGCGGAAGAATCAAAAGCTTAGTCTCCGATACTTTGGGCCATTCCCTGTAATCGACAAAATTGGTGAAGTAGCTTACAAACTTTTATTGCCTTCATCTGCTAAAATTCACCCAATTTTTCATTGTTCTCAGTTAAAAGTGTGTAAATGTGATCACGTCCATCCTTACGTGCCTTTGCCAATTAACCACTCAGAAGTGGGGCTTGTCTTGCAACCCGAAGCTATATTACAATCCAGAGTTGTTCTCAAGAACCATCAATAAGTGCAGCAACACTTAATCAAGTGGGAAGGTTTAGACAATACACAAGCCACTTGGGAGGATATTGTTGCTCTTACGCAAGCTTTTCCTCATTTCAACCTTGAGGACAAGGTTTCTTTTAAAGGGGAAGGTAATGTAACGAGAAAAAATGCAGACATGAGCACATAGGGAAATGTTGGGCCTGAGACAGAAAAACACAACGTAATTGAAGAAGCAATAAGGCGCAACACTCGGCCCAAAATAATCAATTCCAAGTTGACTGATTTTGTGTGGTCCAAAAGCTAGTATATGAGCACTATGAGGAGAGAGAGTGAGGGGGGGAAAAAGACTGTCTTTCTTCTTATACGGCTCTGACATTCTCTGAATTTTTCCTTTCTGCAAATTCTGTTTCAGTACCTAGAATATTCCTTGTTTTCAGCAAACTTTCTGGGTAGATATACAAGGAGTATTTTTCAATAATTGCTTGTGCTTCTCTCTCGTTTCTTTACTTGTTACATATATGTTGAAAACTAATGTAGAAATAATGAAGAATGGATTTAAGAGTTGTTCAATAAACCTTTTATACGTATTAAAGACTTGGATAGTTGTGTGCAATCAATAAGTTTACAATTTTTGTCACAAAAATTGTACGAAGGACTTTGTAATTTTTGACATTATACGAAAAGGTTTGTAATTTTCTCAGAAGAGTTACAAAAAAGTTTGCAGTTATTATGCGAAAACTTACATGTTAAGTTCGATGCTAAGTTAAATTTGTAAGTATGCATAAATATAATTTATTCTGTTTAATAGATTATTTTATACTTTTAATACATAGTCGTTAGGGATTCTCAATTACTCCATGTAAATAGAAAATCTCCTATAATCCCTCCCCCTTTATTGAATATTAATGTAAATATATTCTATAGTGCCTATTTACGAAAATGGGGCTGCAGAATAAAAGCAAGTCATTCTAAAATCACTCTTAAGTATTGGATTGGAGTATGTTTTCATATACCGTGATATTGTGACATGGTATAAGAGCTACAACTCTGAACCGTGGGTCACTCTTGTTCTCCATCCAACTTCTTCTTTGATGAGTTCCGCTGCCATCCTGGTCTTCTTCTTCAATACGTTGTTATCGAGCTCCGCTGCCTCCATCTTTGTCACGTTGTTTGGAATCCATCTTCGTCACACTGTTTGCAATCGTTGGTTTCGAACTTGTGATTGACGTTCGCAATTGGTGGGAGTTCTTCAACCTGTTCGCTTCTTGGTCGTTTCGGTTCACGAGCGGTGCTGGTTCGTGAATCTGTTCTTGTTCACGACTTTGACTCTCATATCATTGTGATTGTCGTGTTCGCTTCAATTCACGGTTCATCGTTGCTATTGCTCGCTCACGCTGCTTTTTGATTCGTTTTGCTTGCTCGTTCACGCTGTTCGATTTGTTCTGGTTACTCGCTCACACTGTTTGATTCACTTTGGTTTGAGTTCGTCACGCCCCTGTCTTCTCTGGTTTTGTTTTTGAAAACCCATTCTTTGTGTCCTTATTCATCATGGCCTCGGATAAAGTCGACACTTTTCTGGTTCGATTTAATGGAAAAAATTATGCTGCATAGGAATTCCAATTTAAGCTTTGTCAAAGGCAAAGAATTATGGGGTCATATTGATGGCAAAATTCCCGCTCCGACAAATGCAACAGATTTGACGAAGTGGGAAACGAAAGATGCCCAAATCATGACCTGAATTTTTAGCTCTGTTGAGCCTCATTTTATCCTGAATCTTCGACCTTACAACACTGCTAAGGATATGTGGGATTATTTGAAAAAGGTTTACCATCAAGCCAATGCAGCTCGAAGGTTTCAATTGGAGTATGAGATGGCTAATTTCAACAAGGAAGTCTATCAATTGAGGAATATTATTCTGGTTTTCAAAATCTTTGGGCTTAATACTCAAATATTATTTATGTGGGTATTTCTGGTGAAGCCCTATCAGTTGTCCAAATTGTGCATGAGACTAGTAAGCGATATCAATTTTTGATGAAGCTCCGATCTGATTTTAACGCTACTCGATCTAATCTGATGAATCGTGACCCTGTGCCTATGTTGGATGCTTGCTTGAGTGAGCTTCTCCGAGAAGAACAACGAATCAAAACGCAGACAATTATGGAACAAAATATGAATTCTACTGCTCCGGTTAGTGTGGCCTATGTCGCCCAAGGAAAGAATAAGCCCAGAGATATGCATTCTGTCCAATGCTACAATTGTAAGGGATTTGGTCATCTTTCAAAGGATTGTTCACAAAAAAATTGTAACTATTGCAAACAAAGGGGCATATTATCTTCGCTTGTCCTATTCGCCCTACAAAGAAACAAGGCACTACTTATCATGTTTTTGTTGGTGCTTTGAGTTCTGCTGCTTTGCCTGCTCTAGCTTTTGTTCCTACACCTCCTGCCAACAATCTTACTCCAGAAATTGTACAACAAATGATTGTGTCAGCCTTTTCTGCCCTTGGTCTTTCAGGTAACACTTATGTTTCTTCTCAACCTTGGTATCTTGATTCTGGAGCGTCTAACCATATGACAAATTTTGTTGTGTCCCTATCCAATGTGAAACCTTATGATGACAATCAACAAATTTACACAGCTAATGGAACCTCCTTACCTATTAGTGCTATTGGTGATTTTTCATCTTCTTTGCCTAATGTCTTTGTGTCTCTTAATATTTCCACAAATCTCATATTTATTGGCCAATTAGTTGATCATGATTATAATGTCCAATTTTCTCGTTTTGGTTGTGTTGTGCAGGATCAAGTGTTAAGGAAGATCATTCTGAAGGGACCAAAAGTAGGACGACTCTTTCCGCTATGCATCTCGCCTTCCACATATTGTCCTGTTTTTTCTTTAGTTTGTGACGATGATAGACAGCTAAATAAAATGTGGCATAATTGTTTAAGCCATCCAAATTCTCATGTACTTAGTACCTTGTTTAAATATGGTTCTTTGGGCAATAAAAACTCCCCTATTTCTTTTGATTGTACTACCTGTAAACTTGGTAAAAGTAAAACTTTACCATTTCCTCATAATGCATCTCGGGCAAATCAATGTTTTGACATTATTCATAGTGATGTTTGGAGGATTTTTCCTATAGTATCTCATGCAGGTTATAAGTATTTTGTCACATTCATAGATGACTACAGTCGATTTACTTGGGTATATTTTCTTCGGTCTAAAGTAGAAGTTTTCTCTGTTTGTCAACGTTTTGTTTCTTTCCTTAAGACTGAATTCTCTGCTCACATAAAAATTTTAAGATCAGATTCTGGAGGTGAATATATGTCTAACGCATTTCAAATTTTTCTTCAAAATGAGGGAATTCTATCTCAGCGTTCTTGTCCTTCAACACCACAACAAAATGGTGTTGCTGAAAGAAAGAATCTTCATCTTCTTGATGTTGTTCGCACTCTTTTGCTAGAATCCTCTATTCCTCTTCGTTTTTGGTGTGAAGCTCTCTCCACTACTGTTCATTTAATAAATCGGTTACCTTCTCCTACTCTCCATAATGTTTCTCTTTTCTATAAGTTGTTTGGGTATTCTCCTTCTTACTTTAATCTTCGTACTTTTGGTTGTGTTTGTTTTGTACATCTTGCTCCTCATGAACGTCACAAACTCATTAATCAATCTGTTAAGTGTGCTTTTGTAGGTTATGTTATTAATAAAAAAGGTTATGTTTGTTATGATCTGCAGCTTCGTTGCATTAGAGTTTCTAGGAATGTGGTGTTCTTTGAAATTAGTTTTTCTTTCCCTCCTATGTTGGACCATCATCTTCATATTTTTCCTTCATGCCACATTTTTTAGACTCTGCTCACACTGTGGAACGATTCAAGCCTGGTTTAGTGTATACAAGACGTCATCTTCCTTCTAGTACCCTTCCTGATTCTGCTCCGTGTAAAACCCTCTTTTTCTGCCCTAATTTTTAAAGGGCTACCCCTAATCTAATGGGCCTAAGGGCTGGCCCATAGGGTGTCCAAGGCCCCTAAGGCAGCCAAACCCCTCTCACTTCTGTCATTCTTGCAGAAACAATACTCTCACACTCTCTTTTTCCCTAAGAGACTCTACTAGGATTTAGCCCCAATCTTGGTCAAGTAGCTCAACCTCATTTCTTGCTCCATTTCATAAATCTGTTTCGTGAGCTGCCGTGCTCGGCTATTGGATGTCGAAGTCTTTGCTAGCTTATTTCCAAGTAAGGGAAGCTAGGGTTTATGTATTTAAAGTTATTTAGCCGATTTTTGGTCTGTTTGTATGGCTGTGATGCTTGAATGAGGCTGTTGGTCGAATAAATATGTATGGTGTGCGAGTATGTTTGATTGATGTGGCGCTACCCTTTTTCTGCATTGCACACTTTTCGTAAAATGATGATTCTTACTGCGTTAACCGTCGGATCGAGCTGAAATTTTAACAGCTTATTCTTAACACAAAATTCTTGACTTTGACCGGTCGGATCTTTAATTGGAGCTCCATAGTGAGAGCGGTTTTTATGGCAAGGTCACTGTAGTTTGGTTGTTGACAACACTGCACACTTTTCGTAAAATGAACGTTACTACTTCGTTAACCGTTGGATCGAGCTGATATTTTAACATCTGATCCTTAACACATATTTTTTTACTTTGATAGGTCCGATCTTGAATCGGAGCTCTATAGTGAGAGCAGTTTTTATCACAAGATCACTGTAGTTTAGTTGTTGACAACATTGACCTTGGTTCTTGTTTGGTTTACAACTTTCTTTATAGTTATTCAATTAAGTTGGTTCTTGTTTCATTTGGTTCTTGATTAAATCATATTTAATTTGAATATAAATACAAAAATTTTCTGAGCCTTACACAAGTTGCAGTTTTATTTCTAAAATCCCTAAATCGTTTGCATAATGTGATGTTAAGTTGGATTGCTATGTTAAAGCATGAGATGAGTGAATATGCATGAGTAAGAGGGTGTATGAGTTGTGAATGATGAGCTTGGATAAATCTTGGCATGTGATTTCAATGAAATGGTTGGTATCAAAATGGCATGGTATTGGTATGAGGTGAAATTCTATATTCATGGATTGGGAATGATGAGTTGGAATGGATTCAACATCGAATATGAATGAGGATTTGGTTATAAGGGTTGGCATGAGAGTTATGTGCATGATAAATCTTTCTTGATTGATTGAGTATGATTAGTTTGTGTCAGTGCGTAATTCCTTGGAATCTCTAGGTGAGATTTTAGTGGTCGGGACGTAATTCCATGACCTTTGTTAGTGGGTGTCCATGGTGGTGTCCCATCTATATAACTTGGTAAGGTTCAAGGTAAGGATTGCATCCTGACACTCTAAGGACTCAGTTAGTCTTACTTAGAGCGGACTGACTCTTGTGGTGAGAGTAGTAGGAGGCCTGAAACTCATTAAGGGCTAACCTTGTGTGTGAGGGAATTGATTCATTGTAACACTTGTAACACATAGCTCGGGGGTGAGCAACTCGGGGGTGAGCAGAGGTATCCACCACAAGTGCAAGCATCCACTGAATCTGACCAGGTTATATGTATCCGGATGAGTCAAGTCTTAGTGTATTGATTTGAAAGTCAAAACATGCTTGGGTGTTGTATGTATATTGGACTGTGAAAGTATACTTGATTTCATGATGAAAATCTTTTTGGCTCTAGCTTACCCTTTGCTTGTTTGATTGCTTGTATGTTGTTCTTCTACTTTTGCGATGATCATCAATTTATTGAGGGGAGCAGATGCGAGAGGAAATCGTGGTCAACAGAGGAGAGATGAATTCGCTGCATAGTCTTCCTGGGCTGGACTTCTTGTGCTGATTGGGCTTTTCTTTTAGGGCAATGGCCCATGTATTGTCTGGCCTTTGAGCTTCTTTTTTTGAAAACTTTGTCGTTATTCCTCTATGTTTTATTTTGGCATCGTGGTGTGCCTTGGTTACTGTACGGAGTTGTGATTGTACTCCAGGACTGCTTAACATATTATTCTATGTGACGTTTCCTTTTAATTTGGTTTATTAATTAAATGAGACGTTACACTCCGACACTTGATTATGTCCCTCCGCCGACACTTAATCCTGTCACATTTGTTCTACCTCTTCGTCGGTCCACTCGATCATCAAAACCTCCTGGTTGGTATGGCTTCTTTACACCTATTTCTTTATCCACTACATTGTCGTCTATTTTTATTCCTTCCAGTTATACCCAGGCTATGGAACATGACTGTTGGAAAAAGGCAATGCAATAAGAACTACAAGCACTTCAAGAAAATCACACATGGCATATTGTGTCTTGTCCTCCCACGGTAAAACCTATTGGAAGTAAATGGGTGTTCTCTATCAAACTTCGATTTGATGGCTCATTAGATCACTATAAAGCTCGACTGGTCGCTCCTGGTAATAGACAAGAGTATGGGATTGATTATGAGGAGACATTTGCTTTTGTTGCTAAGATGACTACAATTCGGACTATCCTTGCTATTGCTGCTTCACAATCTTGGCCATTGCATCAAATGGATGTGAAGAATGCTTTTCTTCACGGTGATCTCAAAGAAGAAATCTACATGAAACTTCCTTCTGGTATGCTTCCTTCTTCCTTTTCTGATGTTTGTAAACTTCGGCATTCCTTGTATGGGCTTAAACAGGCTCCTCAGGCTTGGTTTGAGAAGTTTCGTACTACTCTGCTTAAGTTCTCCTTTACACAGAGTCAATATGACTATTCTTTCTTCTTTCACAAGTCTACCACCAGTATCGTTCTCTTATTGGTTTATGTGGATGATCTCATTATTATAGGAACTGATCATGAGTTAATTACTAAGTTGCAAACTGAGCTTCATGCAACATTTCGCATGAAAGATCTTGGACAACTCACATATTTTTTGGGATTGGAGGTTCATCATCAATCCAATGTCATCTTTTTAAACCAACAAAAGCATATTCAAGATTTAATCAAATTGGCGAGTTCAGCTACAACTACTTTAGTTGATACTCCTATGGAAGTAAATGTCAAGTACAGAAAAGATGAAGGAGATCTCTTGCCTGATCCCACTCTCTATCGGCGTTTGGTCGGCAGTCTTATTTATCTCACCACTACTAGACCTAACATTTTGTATGTTGTTCACTAGGTCAACCTATTTATGTCTTCTCCTCGTCATCTTCATTTTGCAGTGGTTCGTCATATTATCTGATATCTTAAAGGTTCATCTACATGTGGGTTATTCTTTCCCAAAGCCTCATCTTTACAACTTATGGCATATAGTGATACTGATTGGGTAGGATGTCTGAATACTCGTAGGTCTACTACAGGTTGGTGTATGTTTCTTGGTGATGCCT
Organism: Vigna unguiculata; assembly: GCF_037176805.1. Taxonomy (NCBI): domain Eukaryota; kingdom Viridiplantae; phylum Streptophyta; class Magnoliopsida; order Fabales; family Fabaceae; genus Vigna; species Vigna unguiculata. Next base: position 9,216,013 of record NC_140797.1, read on the forward strand.
TAATTTCTTGGAAATGTAAGAAGCAGGATCGTGTTTCTAAATCTTCTACTGAGGCTAAATATCGTTCAATGTCAGCTGCTTGTGCTGAAGTTGTGTGGTTAACTAGTCTTTTGGACCAGCTTGGGTTTTCCTAACCTACATCTACACCTCTTCATGCAGACAATACAAGTGCTATTTAGATTACTGCAAATCCAGTGTTTCATGAACGTACCAAGCATATTGAAGTGGATTATCACTATATTCGAGAGGTCTTGACCACCAATGTCATCTCTCTTCCTTACATCTCTACTGATCTTCAAGTTGCAGATATCTTTACCAAAGTTATGCCTCGACAACACCATCAATTTCTTGTTGGCAAATTTTTGGTGGTTGATTTACCAGCATCAATTTGAGGGGGGATGTTAGTGTGCATAAATATATTTATTCTGTCTTTAATAGATTATTCTATACTTTTAATACATAGCTATTAGGGATTCTCAATTACTCCACGTAAATAGGAAATCTCCTATAATCCTCCCCTTTTATTGAATATTAATGTAAATATATTCTATAGTGCCTATTTGATGAAGGATTGACCCCAACCAAGGATGGAGGCACATGCTTAAGAAGACTTTAGAAAGGAAGTTCACTAATCCTTCATACCTTTCATTTGTGTTTGTTATTTTTGATTCCCTAAGTTGACTTAGTTGAATAAACTTTAGTTGACCTTTGACTAGGTTTGACTTGTTGACTATAGTTGACTTGACTTAAGCCAACATGCTAATCTATGTTTATTTGCTTTATAGGTTAATTAGGAGTAAGAAAGCAATGCTAGGTGACGCATGGTAATTGGGGAACATAAATGATGTGGAGGAGAGAGTAAAGCAAAGGCATAAAGCATAAAGTAAAAGGCATAAAACAAGTTTACCTATGTACCTTTGGTCTCCTTTGTTTTTAGCACATTTTGGCCACCTTTTGGAGACAAATGAGACACATTGTTTGTCTCCTTTTGTGCTAGAACGAAATTAGCCTTGCACACACCATAGTTGGCTCTTTTGTCTCTCATTTTCGTAACCTTATTTGACCTAATTTCTAGAAGCTAGGGTTAGGTTTTTGTAGAGACATCCTTAGGTATCTTTTATTTGCTTAGAGGCCCCTAAACTCTTCTATATAAAAGGTGCTCCTAGTGATGAAGGATTGACCCCAACCAAGGATGGAAGCACATGCTTAAGAAGACTAAGCATATTTAGAAAGGAAGTTCACCAATCATTCATCCCTTTCATTTGTGTTTGTTATTTTAGATTCCCAAAGTTGACTTAGATGAATCAACTTTAGTTGACTTGTTAACCTTTGACTATGTTTGACTTGTTGACTATAGTTGACTTGACTTAAGCCAACATGTTAATCTATGTTTATTTGTTTTGTAGGTTAATTAGGAGTAAGAAAGCAATTCTAGGTGGCGCAAGGTGATTGGGGAGCATAAATGATGTGGAGGAGAGAGTAAAGCAAAGGCATAAAGCATAAAGTAAAAGGCATGAAGCAAGTGTACCTATGTACCTTTGGTCTCCTTTGTTTTTAGCACACTTTTGCCACTTTTTTTGAGACATATGAGACACATTCTTTGTCTCCTTTTGTGCTAGAACGAAATTAGCCTTGCACACACCATAGTTAGGTCTTTTGTCTCTCATTTTTGTAACCTTATTTGACCTAGTTTCTAGAAGCTAGGGTTAGGTTTTTGTAGAGACATCCTTAGATACCTTTTATTTGCCTAGAGGCCCCAAAACTCTTCTATATAAAGGGTGCTCTTAGACATGTAAAAGGGTTGAATACTTTGAATCTAAACACTCTTGTTTTCAACCTATTTTTTTGTGAGCTATCCCTCCTCCCAAGGAGAGGAAAAACTGTTGCCTTATCTAGCTATGCAAGTGGCGGCACCATACACTCATCTCTAGAGCTTGGTTTGGCTTTACCCCCTCTATGAGTGGCATGCTCCACTTCCATCACCACTACTATCTTCTCTTCCATTTTATTTGTTCTTCTTCTTTCAATGCATTTTCGTTTTTGGTTGTGTTCTTGCTATTTTTGTTTCTAAGCACCTTAAACTATCTCTTCTCCTATTGAACTCTTGGAAAGGAACCTTCACATCTAGATAGCTTGCTATCTTAATGTCCAGTGGGGATTTCCTTGAGTTTTCCTTAAACAACTCTTCACCATATTCATAATATTAAAAGGAATCAAGATAATCCTTCATCACCTAGACATGTAAAAGGGTTTAATACTTTGAATCTAAACACTCTTGTTTTCAACCTAGTTTTTTGTGAGTTATCCCTCCTCCCAAGGAGAGGAAAAACTCTTGCCTTATCTTGTTATGCAAGTGGCGGCACCATACACTCATCTCTAGAGCTTGGTTTGGCTTTGCCCCCTCTATGAGTGGCGTGCTCCACTTCCATCACCACTACTATCTTCTCTTCCATTTTATTTGTTCTTCTTCTTTCAATGCATTTTCGTTTTTGGTTGTGTTCTTGCTATTTTTGTTTCTAAGCACCTTAAACTATCTCTTCTCCTATTGAACTCTAGGAAAGGAACCTTCACATCTAGATAGTTTGCTATCTTAATGTCCAGTGGGGATTTCCTTGAATTTTCCTTAAACAACTCTTCACCATATTCATAATATTAAAAGGAATCAAGATAATCCTTCATCACCTAGACATGTAAAATGGTTGAATACTTTGAATCTAAACACTCTTGTTTTCAAAATATTTTTTTTTTGAGTTATTCCTCTCCTTGGAGAGGAATAACTCTTGCGTTATCTTGCTATGCAAGTGGCGGCACCATACACTCATCTCTAGGGCTTGGTTTGGCTTTGCCCCCTCTCTTAGTGGCGCGCTCCACTTCCATCACCACTACTATCTTCTCTTCCATTTTATTTGTTCTTTTCCTTTCAATGCATTTTCGTTTTTGATTGTGTTCTTGCTATTTTTGTTTCTAAGCACCTTAAACTATCTATTCTCCTATTGAACTCTTGGAAAGGAACCTTCACATCTAGATAGCTTGCTATCTTAATGTCCAGTGGGGATTTCCTTGAGTTTTCCTTAAAAAACTATTCACCATATTCATAATATTAAAAGGAAACAAGATAATTCTTCATCACCTATACATGTAAAAGGATTGAATACTTTGAATCAAAACGCTTTTGTTTTCAACCTAATTTTTTGTAAGTTATCCCTCTTCCCAAGGAGAGGAAAAACTCTTGCCTTATCTTGCTATGCAAGTGGCGGCACCATACACTCATCTCTAGAGCTTGTTTGGCTTTGCCCCCTCTATGAGTGGCGCGCTCCACTTCCATCACCACTACTATCTTCTCTTCCATTTTATTTGTTCTTTTTCTTTCAATGCATTTTCGTTTTTGGTTGTGTTCTTGCTATTTTTGTTTCTAAGCACCTTAAACTATCTCTTCTCCTATTGAACTCTTGGAAAGGAACCTTCACATCTAGATAGCTTGCTATCTTAGTGTCTAGTGGGGATTTCCTTGAGTTTTCCGTAAACAACTCTTCACCATATTCATAATATTAAAAGGAATCAAGATAATCCTTCATCACCTAGACATGTAAAACGGTTGAATACTTTGAATCTAAACACTCTTGTTTTCAACATATTTTTTTGTGAGTTATCCCTCCTCCCAAGGAGAGGAAAAACTCTTGCCTTATCTTGCTATGCAAGTGGCGGCACCATACACTCATCTCTAGAGCTTGGTTTGGCTTTGCCCCTTCTATGAGTGGTGTGCTCCACTTCCATCACCACTACTATCTTCTCTTCCATTTTATTTGTTCTTCTTCTTTCAATGCATTTTCGTTTTTGGTTGTGTTCTTGCTATTTTCGTTTCTAAGCACCTTAAACTATCTCTTCTCCTATTGAACTCTTGGAAAGGAACCTTCACATCTAGATAGCTTGCTATCTTAATGTCCAGTGGGGATTTCCTTGAGTTTTCCTTAAACAACTCTTCACCATATTCATAATATTAAAAGGAAACAAGATAATCCTTCATCACCTAGACATGTAAAAGGGTTGAATACTTTGAATCTAAACACTCTTGTTTTCAACCTATTTTTTTGTGAGTTATCCCTCCTCCCAAGGAGAGGAAAAACTCTTGCTTTATCTTGCTATGCAAGTGGCGGCACCACACACTCATCGCTAGAGCTTGGTTTGTCTTTGCCCCCTCTTTGAGTGGCGTGCTCCACTTCCATCACCACTATTATCTTCTCTTCCATTTTATTTGTTCTTCTTCTTTCAATGCATTTTCGTTTTTGGTTGTGTTCTTGCTATTTTTGTTTCTAAGCACCTTAATCTATCTCTTCTCCTATTAAACTCTTGGAAAGGAACATTCACATCTAGATAGCTTGCTATCTTAATGTTCAGTGGGGATTTCCTTGAGTTTTCTTTAAACAACTCTTCACCATATTCATAATCTTAAAAGGAAACAAGTTAATCTTTCATCATTTGGTATCAGAGCCAGGTTATCTTGAATGTGGTGTTTTTCATGTTCTAACCTTGTCTTGTTGTAGTTATCTTGGTATGGTTCAAATCCACTTCCATGACACATAAAAACATTGCTGGCAAAAAATTTGAAGATTTTAAAACATTAAACTGCACCAGCTCAACGGTCAAAAAATTACGTTTTTGGTGTCAAAAGAAAGCTCTTTGAGTCTAGTTTCTAGAAGAAAAAAAAGAACCAACGCATTTGGAGTTCTGTGGAGAAAGTTATGATCAAATTAGTGAGCAAAGCTCAGATCTGCCAAGAATACGTGAATCAGCGTTTTCAGGTTTTGTTGTGGCAGTTTGGTGACGGTTTTTGCACCTCTTTAAGCTCCTAAATGTAGTTGGATAACATGTCTTTGGATGCTTAGTCTTTGAGCCTCAAATCCATGAGTTTAAATGCATGATAGCTACATGTTTGTGTCTTTGTGTATGTCATGTTGAGTCTTTAAATGTGTCTAACTTTTGCTTGAGTCATATGTCATATGTTAACTTGAAGTTTTCTTATTCTTGTTTTTCCAAGTATTTGAATCTTGCTTTCACTTTATGTATTGCTTGATGTATGCTCCATGAAATTGATTTTGGCCTAAAACTTGAGGAACTAAGTGTCCAAGTCACCTAAAACTCTTTCTCACCATTTTATGAAGCTAGTTGTGAAAAGAAGAAAATTTTTACACCAAAATTTGTCAAAAAACCGAGAGCAAACTTGCTCATTGGTGAACTCAAAGTGTGTTTTTCATTAAGTGTTATGCTACTAGTTTTCATGCTTGAGAAATAGGTGATATTGGCAAATTAGTTCCATTCTTTGACTTGGTTATGATCTTTCTTGGTGTATGCATGATTTAGGACTAGGGAATGCATGTTCAAGTATTTTCCATGTCATTCTTATAATGTGCTTTTCTTGTTTTAGTCTTGTTAAAAGTTTGTCTCAAACTTTTCTTCTTTAAAGTTTAGCATTTCTTGTTTTTGTGTTTTTCTTGCTTGTCTTTAGGTACTCTTGGTTTTGTCAAAGTAAGTTTGTCTTCTTGAAATTCTTGAGTGTTTGAACCGAGCCACTTGTATGCAAGAAAAAGATTTTTGAACAAAGTGTTTTCTTCACTCCTTGGAGGAGCTTTGAGTGTAGCCTTGCCTTGTTACTTTGGGAGAGTGATCTAAACACTTAGGTTGGATTTGATCTCGGTTTTCATGTTGTCTAACCTCTAATCCATTTATTTTGTCTCGGATTTGAGTGTTTTTGTTGTAGGAATCATGGCAAGTTCATCAAATGCACCTACTCCAAACAAAAATAATACATTGATGATATTGCTTCAGGATTTGGAGTTGTCTAGGAAGGAGTCCTTTGAACAATTGAGAAAAGACAAGGAGCAAAGTGACCTAAGAATCCAATAGCACATTCAAAGGCTTAAAGCTAAAGAGCAAGAAGGAGAAGCTAGGAAAAGAGGGCATTCTAGGTGCAACATATCACAAGAGAAGCAAACTCCAAAGATTCCTAAGTTCTATTGTGGAAGTGATCCCAAAATCTTCCTTGATTGGGAAGCTAAAGTTGAGCAAATTTTCAATGAAAATCATGTAAACGATCAAGTACAAGTTGATCTAGTAGTTTTAGGATTTTTGGACTATGCCAATACTTGGTGGCACAAAGTTTGTAAGAATTATGATCAAGGGCCACTCGCGGCTTCTTGGATGGACATTAAAACTCTTATGCGCGCTAGATTTATTCCTCCCTCCTATAGGAAGGACCTTCTTTTGAAGCTCCAAAGGCTTCAACAAAGTTCTATGAGTGTGAGTGAGTACTTTAAAGAATTAGAGTCTCAAATGCGTAGGGTTGAAATAAAAGAAACTAACAAAGAGAAAATAAAAAGATTTGTGAGTGGTCTTAGGAAAGACATACAAGACAAAGTAGAGTTGTATGAGTACTCCACTCTTGAAAATGTTTTCACACTTGCCCTTGGGATTGAAATTCAATTGAAAAGAAAAAGAAGGGCAAAGAAGAGTTACTCACCCAACCACTACTTTAGTCACTCATGGAAGGGAAAAGATAAAAAGAAACATGATAAATTCCCTTCTAACTCTCATCAAAAACCACCAAGTAAAAGTAAGTCACCAAGTGATCACATTCACCATTCCACTTCTCAAAGATTAAGTTTCAGTAAATGTTTTAAATGTTTGGGTTATAATCACATTGCTTTAAATTGCCTAACCAAAAGGACCATGATTTTAAAGAAGAGTAATGATGTTGAAAGTGAACACTAATCTCCCCATTCTCTTTCAAAAGAATCTTCTTCCTCTAGTAAAACTAAATTTTTTTAGAAATACCCTATGTTATTAAGGCGCATGATAGGTCAAGATCAAAGTGAGATTGAGCCAACTCAAAGAGAAAACATTTTTCAATCTAGATGCAAAATTAACAAATGGGTTTGCTCTCTAATTATTGATGGAGGAAGTAGTACCAATATAGCTAGCACAAGGTTGGTGGAAAAGCTTAGCTTAGAGACCATTCATCATGCTAAGCCCTACACTCTTGGTTGGATAAGTAAAGAGGGAGAAATAGATGTCAATAAACAAGTCCTAATTAACTTCTCTATAGGAAGCTACAAAGATGAGGTGCTATGTGATGTTGTTCCCATGAAAGTCACACATATCTTACTAGGTAGGCCATGACAATTTGATAAACAAACTTTACATGATGGTCATACTAACCAATAAATTTTCTTCATAAATGGGAAAAAGATCACTTTACAACCTCGATCACCTCAAGAAGTTAATAAGGATAGAAATATAATAAGAAATGATAAAGAAAAAAAAGAAAAGGGGCAAGCTTTCACTAAGGTGTTACTTGCCTACAAAAAAAATCTTCCAAAGCAAGATGTGCATCACCCTTCCTTCCCTTCCCAAGCCAAAAAAGGCCCAAAGCACAAGCAAGAAAGGAAGAGTAGTCTAGAAAAAATAAATGGCCAAACCAAGGCTAGGGGTAATACCCTTAGAAAGGATGGAATAAGCGCTCATAAAAGGGAGGCGCAAATCCTCCCCCAAATCAAGTCAAGCTCCATCTACAAAGGCTTAAAGAATTTGTGGTCAAATTCTCTCCAAGGAGAAGAGGACGATGAAGGATTGACCCCAACCAAGGATGGAGGCACATGCTCAAGAATACTAAGCATGTTTAGAAAGGAAGTTCACTAATCCTTCATCCCTTTCATTTGTGTTTGTTATTTTTGATTCCCTAAGTTGACTTAGTTGAATAAACTTTAGTTGACTTGTTGACCTTTGACTAGGTGTGACTTGTTGACTATAGTTGACTTGACTTAAGCCAACATGTTAATCGATGTTTATTTGCTTTGTAGGTTAATTAGGAGTAAGAAAGCAATGCTAGGTGGCGCATGGTAAGTGGGGAGCATAAATGATGTGGAGGAGAGAGTAAAGCAAAGGCATAAAGCATAAAGTAAAAGGCATAAAACAAGTGTACCTATGTACCTTTGGACTCCTTTGTTTTTAGCACACTTTGGCCACTTTTTGGAGACATATGAGACACATTCTTTGTCTCCTTTTGTGCTAGAACGAAATTAGCCTTGCACACATCATAGTTGGCTCTTTTGTCTCTCATTTTTGTAACCTTATTTGACCTAGTTTCTAGAAGCTAGGGTTAGGTTTTTGTAAAGACATCCTTAGGTGTCTTTTATTTGCTTAGAGGCCCCTAAACTCTTCTATACAAGGGGTGCTCCTAGACATGTAAAAGGGTTGAATACTTTGAATCTAAACACTCTTGTTTTCAACCTATTTTTTTGTGAGTTATCCCTCCTCCCAAGGAGAGGAAAAACTCTTGCCTTATCTTGCTAGGCAAGTGGCGGCACCATACACTCATCTCTAGAGCTTGGTTTGGCTTTGCCCCCTCTATGAGTGGCATGCTCCACTTCTATCACCACTACTATCTTCTCTTCCATTTTATTTGTTCTTCTTCTTTCAATGCATTTTCGTTTTTGGTTGTGTTCTTGCTATTTTCGTTTCTAAGCACCTTATACTATCTCTTCTCCTATTGAACTCTTGGAAAGGAACCTTCACATCTAGAAAGTTTGCTATCTTAATGTCCAGTGGGGATTTCCTTGAGTTTTCTTTAAACAACTCTTCACCATATTCATAATCTTAAAAGCAAACAAGTTAATCCTTCATCATTATTTAAGAAAAGGGGGCTGCAGAATAAAAGCAAGTCATTTTAAAATCACTCTTGAGTATTGGATTGGAGTATGTTTTCATATACCGTGATACCATGATATTGTGACAAAATTTATCATCTACTTTTATGTTTTCAGTAAATTGGTCTAATTTGTTGTATACTTTGATGTTTCGAGCAACTTATTTTCCTATTAATTATCAGGTTCCAACAAAATTCAGTACTTAAATCTTTAAATATATAAAATAGTTAGATACTATAGGGAATTAAAGCGTAGGTATTTGGAGGGGTGGCAAGATCGATCCATTTACAAAATACTTTTCTATGCTCAAATAAGTAAGAAAGTATTAGGATTTATAAGTATAAAGTAGTGAGTGTGAATTGGATTATACTCCATAGGAAAATATCATGTGTATTTACAGGGTTTCTAATCTCTATGAAATTTGTTACAAAATCTAGTGTATCAAAAATTTCAACAGATAATAAAAACTTATCACGTATATGATAAATTAGCATGATAATAAAAATAATATATTATTTAACCAGATTAACTAAATATTTTGTTAGTATATGGTATAAAAGGATATTTATGATATTAATATGTCATATAATCAAACTATAGAGATTTGACCATATATTATGTTAATATATGGTAACGAGATCAATATATATATATATATATATATATATATATATGTTAATATTATTTATCCATTTTAGCCAATAATGTTGAATGGGCCTTGTTGGGTCGCGTTCTTTAGTGTATTTGTTAGGTCGGGTAGGTACACATACCCCTAAGCTCGGAAGTTTGATTGGCAGGTGGAATGAAATTGTTACAACTAACCCTTTGTGATAAAGACCCATTTTAGAGCTTAGTAAATATGGTGTTTTAGTGATTAAGAAAACTCTAGGAAGTTTCCCACTAGACATTAAGATAATATTGTTATCTAGATGTGAAGGTGCATTTTCAAGAGTTCAATAGAAGAAGAGAATATCACTTAAACAATATGTGAATTGAAAGTGCATGAAGTAGCAGAAAAGATGAACAAAGATGGAAGACAAGAAAAGGGGTGGGATGCAAGGGTAGCGCGCCACTTAGGGGGCATTAAGGCTCACCAACCCAAGATAAGTAGGGATGTCGCGACTTAAGTTCTGGTCTCAAGATAAGGCTAGAGGGAGAAGACACACTAAGAAGAGAGCTCTCTCACAAAGTGGTTAAATATTAGTATATAAATTCAAACTATTCAACCCTAACAATAGTCTAGGAGAGACCCTTTTATAAGTGTGGAAAGGGGTTTCCTTACAATGAAACAAAGTAGAAGGGCGCATAAGCAAAAGTACAAAGCAGTGTTCTAGAAACTAGGTAAAAAAAAGGAGGTGTCTTGAAAAGGAGAGAACCCTAGCTTGGCCTCCAAGCCTCCTAGGTGGCACCTTTGACCTTCTCGAAGGAGAAGGTCAACCTCCCCCCCCCCCCCCTCCCCTCCCAAGGCTCTCCAAATAGATGCTTCATGTGTTTGGTTGTAAGTTGATGCTCTCCTCCACTCCAAGTAGTGCCATACTCCTCCAAGTTAGCACTAGCATGTCCTACAAAACAAACAAACCAAAAAGTCAACATGTCAACTTAAGTCACATCAACTAAGGTCGACAAATCAACCAAAGTCAATTCAACTTAAGGAAATTCAACATAATGAAACATAAAATAAAGATAAAAAAGAAAGGTTAAAAGCCTCCCTTTCTAGTCAAGCTTTATGTAACTCTCCTTTTCTATAACTCTCCTTGGAAGGTCCTGTGTTGCTTCATGGTAAGTCATGGACTCATCACTTTAGCAAAGTTGTAGTCAACTTATGCTTGTAGGTGGGTCGATCGTTTAGTCATTTTGTAGGTGGTCATTTTTTACTGTGAGATAGTTGGCTTATTTACATAGGTTCTGTCTCAAGCAATTTGACTTGTTGTCTTAAGTAGGTTTTGTGTTGTTGTTCAAGCAAGATTTGTATGTGTTATTGTCTTAGGCATGCTTTATATGTGTTGTTGTCTTATGCAGGCTTTGCATGTGTTGTCGTCTTAGGAAGACTTTGTATGTGTTGTCGTCTTAGGCAGGCTTTGTATATGTTGCCATCTTAAGTAGGTTTTGCATGTGTTGTCGTCTTAGGTAGAATTTTTTTATGCTTCCGTCTTAGGCAAGCTTTGTATGTGTTGTTGTCTTAGGCAGACTTTGCATGTGTTATCATCTTATAAATTTAGTCTGACAAATACATTTACATGTTTTAACTTAATATATAGTTGTCACATTAAATTTATAAATAAGCTAAGAAAGAGAAATACAACTTTTAAATTATTTCAAATATTAAAATTTAAAAATTACAAGTGTCATTTTAGATTTACATTTTTAATATTTTAAAAAATATTATAAGTTTAAAATACGAACTTGTTTTATTGAAATTAAAAATATATAAAATAAAATTAATTTCAATACTTAGATGGAATGATCTGATGTATAAATTTAAAAAAATTATTTTAACACACACACACACACACACACACACATATATATATATATATATATATATATATATATATATATATATATATATAAATTTTAGTTAAGCTTAATACTTAATAATTTGGTCTCATTTCAGAAAGTGAGAACATTGCTCCATTTTAAAAAGACTGGAACTAAATTGAGTCAAAATTTTAAATATAAGAACTAAATTGAATACAAGATATTGTCATGTGACTCTGACGGGCACTACCACATGGCATAACAATGACATGGCATGAAAGGTGACCTAACATGTGTCATTTTTTATTAAAAAAATTGAAAATAATACAAGCTTACAAACATGACATTGACGACTATAATAAAAAGAAACTAATTGGATCATTTTTAAAAACAAGACAACTTAATTACATCAAATAAAAATTACATGTCTTTTTAAATTTTTCAAACAAACTAATTTTAAACATGTGCCAATGAACGGGTTAGTATTTGTTCGTGTATTTATTAAAAGAGATTTAGTGGTTGGGAAAAGAAATATTAAATATTTTTAGGTTTATAAGTAAGTTTTGAATATAATCAATGTGAAAAATGTATGTAAAAATATAAATAGTAGACTTTGTAAAAGTACAAAGGTAACATGTGCAAAAATATAGTGTAAACTTTCTAAAAATATTAAGGACATGCAAAAATATGTAAAGTAGACTCACTAAAAATACAAATCAGTGTATGAACATACTTGTTTAATGTGTATTGTTAGACTCGTTTAATCAAATTATTGATAAACTTGTCTAATATATGTTGCTAGACTTGTCTAATTAATATATAGACACACTCGTCTAATGTATTGCTAAACTCGTGTAATTATTATTCAGACAGACTTATCTAATGTGCATTGCAAGACTCATCTAGTCAAGAATGGATAGAGTCGTCTAATGCATATTGATAAACTCATCTAATATGTGTATGAATATATTCATCTAATGTATATTGCTAGACTCATGTAATCAATGTATAGATAAAATCATCTAATGTGGGTTGCAAGACTCATTTGATCAATGTACAAACATACTTGTCTAATGTGTATTCTTAGACTTATCTAATCAATGCATGAAATAAGTCATCTAATGATTTTTGCTATAAGTTTAATTACTCGGATGATACCCACTTTGGTAGATGTGTGTCAATCTGGTACCCACTTTTAAAAAAGTGTCAATTGCATCCCAACTTTTGAAAAAGTGCCTCAATTAGGTACCTTTCAGACAAAAACTACTAACATTGTTAACGACGTGTTACGTGTCAGTTTATGTTTTTTTATTTTATTTTTATTTTTTTTCATTTTTTAAATTTAAAAAAAAAATGCCACATGTTAGGTCCTTGGTGTGACACGTGGCATTGTTAGTGCAATGTGACGGCGCAATGTCACGTGTCAATGTCATCGTCAAATGTCATTGTCTTGATTTCAATTTAGTCTCCATATATGTCTTCTTGATTCATTAGTCCTTGTTTATGTGTTTCTAATGCAATTTTGACCTAATTTTTTTAATAATTAAAATCTTTTTTAATCTAGTGTTTATAAGATTACAACTAATTAAGTAAAAATATTTTTATAAAAATTCAGTATTGATATTTAATTTAAAAATTAGTGTTAAAAGTCATTTTATTAAGTCATTTTTAATAAAATAAATATTAGTATAATATTCATACAAATAATAAATTTGGTCTAAAATTAGTGAGAGACAATATTGTTTTATTTAAAAAAAAGTAAATTAACAAAACATGAATTAATAATATACAATAATATAGCATGTTAAAAAGTCATTTTTAATAAAAAAATATTACTATAACTTTTATACAAATAATAAATTTGGCCTGAAATTTGAGAGAAATAATATAAATATAAATATTTAATTTTGTAAAAATAGTTATACTTAATTATTTTTAATCTTATAAAAAATGGATATAAAAATTATTTTAATTATTAAAAAAATTTTGGACAAAATTGAATTAGAGACACATAAGTAGAAACTAAATTAAATGAAGAAGACATATATGGGGACTAAATTGAAATCAATACAATGACACTTGATAATGACACTAACACGTGGCATTGCTCTGTCAGGTGGCACTGACGATACCACGTGTCGCACTAGGGACCTAACACGTTGCAATTTATCTATTTTGCAAGAAAAAAAATTAAAAAAACCACATATGAACACGTGATTCATCGTTAACCGTGTTAGTAATTTTTTGTCTGAAAGGGACCTAGTTTAAGCACATTTTCAAAAGTTGGGATGCAATTGACACTTTTTTAGAAGCGAGTACTAGATTGACATATTATAAAAGGCTTAAATACCTTTTTGGTCCTCATTTTCGTAGTGTTTGTTGCGAATGGTCCTCATTTTCACAGAATGTTTAAAATGGTCCTCATTTTTACCGAATGTTTAGAATGATCCTCATTTTCGCAATTCGTGTTTTATTTGGTCCTTTTCTGTAACGCCGTTTAAATCATTAACGGAGCATTGTACATGTGGCACGATTTGTATTAGGGTGTATTACGTGTACTGTACAGGTGGCTTAATTAGATATTTTGGGATAAATAAGTGAGCTAGGGTTTTGGTAGGGAATGTTTGGGCAGTTGGTGAGTTTTGGCAATCTTGTTCATCCATTCCCAATTGGTATTGCTGCAATCTTCTTCTTCCTACAATCCCATTATATAGGTATGTTACGGTCCCAATCTTCTTCCTTTACAAATAAAATAATGGGAACCATTACACCAACATCGACAACCGACAAACAAACCAACTAAAATAATACCCCACTGAACCCCACCTATAGACACAAACTACACAAAATCATGGAAGTAATTTAGAAACCATGCAGAACATGGGGATAAATAAGTGAGCTAGGGTTTTGGTAGGGAATGTTTGGGCAGTTGATGAGTTTTGGCAATCTTGTTCATCCATTCCCAATTGGTATTGCTGCAATCTTCTTCTTCCTGCAATCCCATTATATAGGTATGTTACGGTCCCAATCTTCTTCCTTTACAAATAAAATAATGGGAACCATTACACCAACATCGACAACCGACAAACAAACCAACTAAAATAATACCCCACTGAACCCCACCTATAGACACAAACTACACAAAATCATGGAAGTAATTTAGAAACCATGCAGAACATCACAACAATCGAAAGACAAACAAACCCAAAAATAGAATTACGAAAACCCTAACCCACGAGCAAACACAACCCAGAAAACCCTGAACCCACCTACCTTGTTGATGATGATTAACTGGAAAATTGAAATGAAGAGTGCATCTGCAATCCAATGATGAAATGGCAAGTATTAGCTGCTTCCTCTGCAAATCTGAACTCAAGAAAGACGAAAATAAAAAAATTTCCCTAATTGCAAAATTTACCCTAAATTGAAAAATTAACGTTAATTAGTCACATGTACAGCACACGTAACACACCCTAATTAAAACCGTGCTACCTGTACAATGTTCCGTTAATGATTTAAACGACGTTACAGAAAAGGACCAAATAAAACACAAATTGCGAAAATGAGGACCATTTTAAACATTCGTTAAAAATGAGGACTATTTTAAACATTATATGAAAATGAGGACCAAAAAGATATTTAAGCCATTATAAAAAGATAAAAAAAAAATAATATATGTATATTAGTTTAAAAGGAAAATAAATTGATAAAAAATAAAATAAATCTCTTAATATCTTGTTATGAAAATGTTTGAGATTTCTACTTAAAAGAAAAAATCCTACAAAATACCTCAACAATAATCCACCCTCTTTATCTCCGCTTGCTGTTTGCTGTGGTGGAGTGGATAACACCCAAACGCATACTCTCATTCGATTTTGAATTGCTTCTTTCCTCCTTCTTTGATTTTGAATCACGCAAACAATATTATATTTGAATTGTTTCTTGATTTTGGCACAAGGAGGAAGGGGTTATTGTGAAACCCTAACCTAATCATGGCGCACAGGTTGCTCAGAGACCACGAAGCCGACGGTTGGGAGCGCTCCGATTTTCCTATTATCTGCGAATCCTGCCTCGGCGACAGTCCATACGTTCGAATGGTTTGTTTCCTTGTCTCCTTCTCTTTTTTAAATATTCGACTGGTTTTGTTTTGTGTTCGTGGGATAGAGTGGGTTAGTGATTGTTATGTGATTATATGATTATGAATCCCTTGTCCTTGGTATGATACTGTCATTATTGTGTGTTTGTTGGGGATTGAAAGGCTGAAGGAACAACTGAGTTTGATTTGGTATATCGACCATCCTCATGTGATCAGCAATTAGGAATTGAATATTGAATTTGTGGAATAGTTATAGGATAGGTTGCGCCTTGCAGTTTTGTTATTGTGAGAATGGGGGATTTCTAGATGCAAGTGTTAAGTTTAAACCTTTGTTGATAGTCAGCCAGGACAATGGTTTTGTTTCTGAACCGTTAGGACTCTTTTTAACTCCCACATTGGATGATGTCTTAGATGGAGTAATCGGATTGCAGCCGATGTTGTGGGTCGGCTTAAGTACATGGTAATTTGGATCTCACTTTTTGAGGAAAACATGTCTATCTACCTTGGTGATTTAAACCAAGTAATTATTTTAATTTGTTTCATTTGGTTGTATTGAACAATAATTTTTTTCAATCACAGTAGTTCGAAACTATCATTATATAAAATTGGTGATTTCCTGATTTACTATGAAAAATCATGTTGAGAGTGTCGATGAACATGCATAATTGATAATTTTCAGATTTTAGCATGTTTTATTGAAGATGAGATTGTGGGAGGCCATTTGTATGTTTAATTGTTTTTTGTTATGTTTATCTCTGGGTGCAGACCAGAGCAGACTATGACAAGGAGTGCAAGATATGTACACGGCCATTCACTGTTTTCAGATGGAGACCTGGTCGAGATGCAAGATATAAGAAAAGTGAGATCTGTCAGACATGCAGTAAATTGAAAAATGTCTGTCAAGTGTGCCTTCTGGACCTTGAATATGGACTACCAGTTCAAGTTCGGGACACCGCTCTCAGTATTGATTCCAATGATGCCATTCCAAAGAGTGATGTTAATAGGGAGTATTTCGCTGAAGAGCACGACCGTAAGGTATATTTTCCTTAAATTAGGTTAGGTCATATTTATAGTTGAATCTAATCATTGATTAGAAATTAGTGGTGTTTCGATGCTACAACTAGTTTGAGAATCAAGACGCTAGATGTTTATCCTTGTTTTGAATGAAAAATGACCTTCTCCTGATCGTTTAGGTTAATCCTTGCACTTGCTCAAAATCTGGGTGTGCTCTTCTGTGTCATGCAGAAACTTTTTTAGCTACCTCTTTTTATCTGGTTGGCTATACTAGTGCATATGTTCCAACTCTAACAGTTTTTAAACTCTGAGCCGGTTTATTTGAATTCCAGTTTTGTGTAGTTTCTGCCTGAAATTATCTACCTTTTCTGATCCTAGTCAAGATTTTCCTTAAAAAAATCATAGGAGTAATTAGTTTAGGGTCAATCTATGTGTAGTTGTGAGTGAATTGTTGTTTTTGTGACTTGCATGGTTTTTGTAATATTGTGGCTTTTTTTTTCTTTTTATTTCGAATGAAGAATTCTTCAATCATAGAACTCCGATTTTCTCACACATCGTTTGACAGGAGCTGTGAAATGAAAATTTCAAATTTTCATTATTATTTTTTTTAAAAAAAATCTGTACTATTTTTTACTTCTCTTTAATCATTACTTGATTGGGATCTTTTTACTAAGAATTAATGGATGGTGCAGGCTAGAGCTGGTATAGATTATGAATCCTCTTATGGTAAAGTGCGCCCAAATGATACTATCATGAAGCTTCAAAGGACAACGCCATATTACAAGAGAAACCGAGCACATATTTGCAGTTTCTACATAAGGGGTGAATGTACCAGAGGAGCTGAGTGCCCTTATCGACACGAGATGCCAGTTACTGGGGAGTTGTCTCAACAAAATATTAAAGATCGTTATTATGGGTATGCATGGTTGAAAATGACTTTATTTGCTTTTCACTTTCTTACTTGATCTCTCTTTTAATTGTTACTCCAATTTATTTTTTCTGTTTGTCACTTTGTCACTGGGAAGCAACACAAGCATATTTTTCATTCTGTTAGTTTATTAGGCATTCACTTAGTTCTTTTATGTTGGTTCTGTGTGATGACCTGCTGCGTAGATAAGATAACAAGTTTGCATGTACTTTTATTCCAGCAAAAGCAATTTGATAGTTCTTCTGCATGTAGGAGCTATGTTAACCGGTATTTGACATTAACGTTTGAGGATAAGTGAGGGGATTTTATTTCTTACCTAGTTACCAACTGCCATTTACTTGGAATTTTAGCTTTCTTCTATATGTGGCCAAACCAAACACATGTATTTTGTTGTGTGTTTTTTAGTGAAATGGAATGGCTATTCTCGCCTTCATGATCATGATCATTCTTTTTCGGTCTCATGTTAACCTATTGTTCATTTTATTTAGAGTGAATGATCCAGTGGCTTTGAAGCTACTTGGGAAGGCAGGAGAGATGACCACTCTGGAGGCTCCTGAGGATGAGAGCATTAAGACTCTTTATGTTGGTGGACTTGATGCTAGGGTCACAGAGCAGGATTTGAGGGATCACTTCTATGCCCATGGAGAAATTGAATCCATCAAAATGGTTCTCCAACGGGCTTGTGCTTTTGTAACATATACAACCAGGGAAGGTGCAGAGAAAGCAACAGAAGAACTCTGCAACAAATTGGTTATTAAGGGCCTAAGGCTAAAGCTGATGTGGGGCAGGCCTCAGACCTCAAAACCTGAGTCTGACAGTTCTGATCAAGCAAGGCAACAGGCATCTGTAGCTCACAGCGGATTGTTGCCTCGGGCAGTTATATCACAGCAGCAGAACCAGGACCAAACCCAAGGAGTGGTTTATTATAACAATCCACCACCTCCTCAGCAGGAAAGAAGCTACTACCCATCAATGGATCCTCAAAGAATGGGTGCTCTTATTCCATCCCAAGACGGTCCTCCTGGTGGGCCTTCTGGGTCAGGGGAGAACAAGCCTGGTTTGGAAAAGCCGCAGATGCAACATTATCCCCATTCATTGATGCCTCCTCCACCTGGTCAATATCATCATCAGTATTATCCTCCATATGGTTTTATGCCTCCAGCTCCTCCTTATCACCATCATCAGTATCCACCTCCATACAATGCTGCAGGGCCTCCATCACAGCCATCAGCAGCAAATCATCCTTATCAGCATTCTATACAACCAGGGTCTGGACAGGCAGCAACTGCCCCGGCTGAAACTGGAACATCAACTTCAGGTTCACAACAGCAATAAAATTGCTCATATACTGATGTTTCAGTTATGTTCATTTATTGTTCTAAGTTTTTCCATAAACTGACCATGCTGATAGGGAAGATATTCACACTCAAGCTATCAAGGCAAGATGTTAGCGCTTGGTTCTTGATTGATTGTTGTATTAGTTAGTTTTATAAATAGCAGAATTAGTTTATCTCTCTTCTTTTTGTTATAGTACACGCGGTGTTGGTACACTTTAATCTTAATAATAAAATAGTAAATGAATAACTAAGATAAGGGTTGTACTTCCATGAAGTATGAAAAATGTCAAAATTATATACATTTATTTCCCACTTCAATAGCTTCTTGTACACATGCTCATCCGGCTTAGTTCATACAAGTCCCATGGCAAGAGACAAAGAATGCCTTGAATCTCACTTCCCTATTTGTCGTTATCTAAGTAGGACCACTTAGTGCCAACATAAAAACTTAGCATAAGCAAAAGGAACAAAAATATATAGCTAGAGCACTCTAAATCCAAGAAATTCTTACCTACTAATCATGCATATAAGAAAACTAACATGAACCCGATCGAACTAGTTGGTAGTAGTAAAATGATGGAAAACCATGTAATTGTTGTATTGGGTTTGTTGGTGTGTGGTTGGTCATGCCATGGGGAGTACTTGATTGGAGTTGGAAGCTATGACATGACTGGTCCTGCTGCTGATGTGAACATGATGGGTTATGCCAACTTGGAGCAGAACACAGCTGGTATTCATTTCAGGCTAAGGGCAAGAACTTTCATTGTGGGTGAGAGTCCTGATGGCCCTAGGTTTGTTTTTGTTAATCTTGATGCTGGCATGGCCTCTCAGCTTCTAACTATCAAGGTGCTCGAGAGACTTAATTCAAGGTATTACCTAATTTGGACTCACTTTATACACCAAGTTCGGCTACATTACTTCATTAGTTGCATCATCATAGTAAGTAACACTTAACTGCTCATTAATTCGATTAGGTCTACCAATTTGAAGGCTGAGAGCACAAAATTTTGGCCACAAATATACACTATTTAGGTATGATTGTATAACCAAATGAAGTTACGCCATTACCCCACTATATATAAAAAAACAAATACTGAATTTGTCAAGAACCAACAATGAAAGAGATTAAGTTACTTTCAATTAAAAATAAAATAATACAAAATTTACTCCAAGACATACCCTTGATATTAAACCTTTTATTACAGAAAATAAGTGAAGTCCATAGTAAATTGAAGGTAAAACAAGTAATTTAGGAACATTTCTATATAATACGAGGATAAAATACATTATAATTTATTTAGGAACATTTCTATATTATTTTAGAAATGTAAAAGTAGATTTAATTATTATTCTTTTTATTTGACGTACTTGTTTCGAATAGAACAATTTCTTTTACAGATTTTAGTTACAAAAAATCTTTTCTGATAAAAGAACCTTATTCTTTTATTTTAGCTCATATTTTAAATTTAATTTAAAAGTAACTCAAGTTTAAAAATAAGGTTAACTAAATTATAAAAAAAAAAGTGAGCCTAGAAAACTTTTAAAGCCTTATGCAACTCATGTTCCAAATTACTTGTCTTATTTCATCCTTAATTAACAGTATTTATAAAACTAAATCTATCTTAAAATGCTTTTTAAGAAATTGATGTGTGTTTTCATTATAACGTCACATTTATTTTAAAGTACTCCTACGGGACTTGTATCACATATCACAAATTCTGTTTCAAATGAACACAAGATGAATCAATCAATAAATACATAAAATTATTCATAAGTTCTTTAAATGAAGTACAAGTTACAGGTACATCATTTCAACCCCTTAATAAAGGGCACTGAAATAGAAACAGATTTTTCTTTATATTTTTTTTAAGGAAATAAATAACTCATTTTCATTGTTAATTTTTTGAAGGTTTGGAAATTTGTACAGTGAAGAAAATGTAGCAATAAGTGGGACTCACACACATGGTGGCCCTGGTGGTTACCTGCAATATTTGGTTTACTCTGTGACTTCTCTTGGTTTTGTGAAACAGTCATTTGATGTGATTGCAGATGCAATTGAAGAAAGCATTATTCAAGCTCACAACAATCTCAAGCCTGGTTCTGTATATATGAATATAGGTAACACATTAATCATGGCAGCTTCTTATTGCACTTCGATAATTTTAACCACCATTTCCATAAATTTTATATTTTTATAAAAAATATGCGGTGACAAATAAGTGATTAGTTACTTGATGTAATTATATCTGGAACCTTAAACATTTCTTTTACACATTATTTTTCATTCTTTTTGGCATCCAAGTAAACAGAATCTAATTCTATCAAAATACATCAATTCCTAGGTTAATTGACGAAAATGGCCGTAAATTTTAATTCACAACATGAACAAATTTTTAAAATTTATAAAAATTGGGTAAAAACATGACTTTAAAATGAAACACGACTTTAAATAAATGGTGTTACCAAAATAACAAATAACGACTTACATATTAACATACATACGACTTTTACTTTTTTATTTTTATTTTTGTTTTTAGTAAATTCGTATGAACTACAAATTTCATCCTTTTCAATTTTTTTATTTTATATTAAAATTTGATTTTTTATTTCACACAAACATAATCTGTATTTTATTTTTTAATTAATAAATTAAAATTTAATTAATAAAATATTATCATATATTTTAAAATACTAATAGAAGTTTATAATTTTTATTTATTTTTAATGAATCAATTAAATTATTAAAAAATATAAAAAAAGGTTAAAATACCTTTTTGGTCCCAATTTTTGTCAAGTTTTATCAAATAAGGCATAATTTTGGTTTTCTGTACAAATAGGTTCCAATTTTCGTCAATTTGGTTCAATTGGGTCTTCTTTGCTAACACCGTTTAAATCATTAACAACCATGAACAGTGTCTGCCACATGTCACTTCGTGGTTTTTTTTTTATTTTTTTTTGATTGTTTTTAAATTTTTTTAAATTTTTAAAATTTTTTTAAATGTCCACATGTCAATAAATTGAACAAAACTAACAAATATAGGGACTGAATTAAATATAGAACATTGACTTTGACATGTGGCACGCGTTTGGGTTGACACATGAACATTTTAAAAAACTTCAAAAAAAGAATTCAAAACAAAAAAAAATAAAAAAAAATTCAAAAAGATAAAAAATTCAAAAAATCACGAAGTGACATGTGACAGTGATTGTTCATGGCTGTTAATGATTTAAACGGTGTTACAAAAAAAGACCAAATTGAACAAAATTGATGAAAATTGAGACCTATTTGAACACAACACAAAAATTAGGACTTATTTGATAAAACTTACGAAAATTGAGACCAAAAAGGTATTTTAACCAAAAAAGAAACATAAAAAATGTAAAGCAAAAGAATGGGGAAGGTAAAAATTTAGAAGACTATTGAAATATTCATATTTTCTGTAAATTTTATTTTAATTTTTTTTAAAAATACTTACAAAATTTTGTTATGAAAAAAAATTACAAGAAATTGCTAGCAATGTTTTTGCAAAATATTTTATATAAAATATTTTTTACAATAAATTTTGTAAAATATACTTACAAATTTTATAATTTCATAGAAAATAATTATTCACGAATAAATATTTGTTAACTAAGATTCTCAAGAGAAATGACCGAAAAATTCTTACAATTTTTTTTAACAAATTTTAAAAAGAATTTCATGTAATATATAAATTTTTAGTGAAAAAAAATACGATTTCTATTAAAAGAAACAGCAAATGGAAATCCAGTGTCTATAAGACGATTTTTACAAACTAAAAGTCAGGTTCTACATTATTCGTTTAAAATCATGTTTCAAAAACATGATTTCTTTCATTTTTTATTAATTTGATTAATTACTTTTTAAATTTTTTTTCATTTTTTCTTAAATATTTATGTAATCATATATTTTTTTAATAATTTAATTAATGCATTAAAAATAATATTTTTAACTTGTTTACTCTTTAAAATTTGCTACTCTTTTTTCTGTAATTTTATATATATCTCAATATTATTTTAAAAAGTATGACAATTTTTTTTTTGAATTGTTTTTAATATTTTGATTAATACATAAGAAAAAAAAATTATAATAATATTTGAAAAAGTTTTTGATAGTATTTTTTAGTATTTAAATTATAATTTATTAGTTAAAAAATTAAAATACAGAATATGTTTTTATGAAATAAAAAATATTATTAATAAAAAAATAAAAATAATATTATTTAAATGTTTTTGACCCTATCATAGTGTTTGTCCCTCACACACTATAGTGAAACACAGAAGATAGGTTTTTGTTGAAATTGTAGCATGTTGGTTTTGTTGTTTCATACAGGAGAAGTGAAGGATGCAGGCATAAACAGGAGTCCAAGTGCATATTTGCAGAACCCTGCAGATGAGAGAGCAAGATATCCCTCAAATGTTGACACAGAAATGAGTGTTTTGAGGTTTGTGGATGGAGAAAGTGGTGAAAGTATAGGAGCATTTACTTGGTTTGCAACACATGGAACCTCCATGAGCAATAGAAACAAACTTATTAGTGGAGATAACAAGGGTGTTGCAGCTAGACTTTTTGAAGATTGGTTTGCTTCTCAAAACACATCTTCAAACACCAACTCCACAGTACCAGGTATCTTACACTTTTCGCTTCATTTTGTATACCTCTCCTGTTTTCCTTTTAGAATATAAGATAAGGTGGTTGCTCTACATATACCTCCTCCTCCAAAGATCTATCGAGAAAAGCATATTTCATATCCAACTAGTAGGACTTTACTCCTCTTCCAATCTGGCTACTGATAAACACATCATGATAATCAACACTTGTTTTTGTGTAAAAATCTTTTGTCACTAACTTGGTCTTGTATCTTTGGAGGTAAACCCTTCAATTCCCAAAGTATGATTTTTCTCTATGACTTATAACTCTTTTTTCATACTCTTTCTTCACACTTCACTCTTCACTGCTTCACTAAAATCTATTGTCTTAGCTTCTGTAGTGAGTCTAAGTGAACCAAATCTCATTCTTCATTTATTGCATTATCAGACAAGTTCAATAATCACCATGTCTAACATTTTCGATTCTAGTTCTCTTTGAGAACTACGCACTGTAGGATTTGTTTCTTCAACACCAAGTTCATTTTATAGATCATCCTTCGATTCATCAATTAGTGGCAAGTTATTTAAAATTATAGAATTTTCTTTGGTAGCTTTCCACTACCAAATTTCATTCTCAACACAATTGACATCTCTACTCACTACTACTCCTTTAATATCAGGATTTTACACCCTATACCCACTAGTTGAATGATAACCAACTAGTAGCATTGGTTCAACTTTGTTATTCCATTTCTTCCTTTTTTTATCTGGTACATGCTCATAACAAAGTGAACCAAATATCCTAAAATGATCACCACTAGGCTTCTTCCCAAACCACTTTTGTTCAAGTGTCATGTTTTGAGCTTCTTGGTAGGACATTTGTTCAAAATATGAGCTATTTCCATTATAGCTTTACTTAAGAATTTTGATGGAACTAACTTCCCTTTTAACATGATTTTCAGCATGTTAAGCATTGATATATTCCTCCTTTCAACAAACCCATTATGTTGAGGAGTATATGTAGATATAACCCCATGTATGATACCTTTTCACAACAAAAGTCTTCAAATTTAGCATATGTAAACTATCCTTTTCCATCAATTCTTAGAAACTGATACATTGATCTCTTTCTTTCACTACCTATTTCTTCCACCCGTTAAACACTATGAAAGCATCATTCTTCCTACTAATGAAAAAAAAACCCCAAATTTTTCCTATAAACTCATTAACAAAATATATGAAACACCTGTACTCACATAGTGCAAGTACTTCAATTGGCTCGATCATAACAAAAGTTGCACATATAGAAAGAGGGCGTTGAGACGAGTCAGATGACAATGGTGAGTATTGAAATGGAGTGTGGAAGTTTGTCAGAGTTCTAATAATCATTATACCATTTGATAAATTTGTTAAAGATAGTAGATTGTCTTGAAACAACATAAGAGGCTATAGGTACTTATATAGAGAAAAAATATTTACCAGGATATGGAATAAATCTAAAAAAATAGTGACATATTCCGATGATACTTGATCATAATAAAAGTTTCAAATATAGAAATAGAGCGTTGAGACGAGTCAGATGGCGATAGTGAGTATTGAAATGGAGTGTGGAGGTCTGTTAAAGCTCCAATTGTTGCCATTATTGTAGGACAACTGTCGCGTGCCAAGGCTAGCAAGATCTTGGTGTCGTCAACGGCTGCACCAACACCGGTGTACATGACTGTTGTCGTAGCGGATATTGTGGTAGTGACTTTGACAACGATGATGGTTGCAATTTGGCAAGGACACCAAACTGATTTGTGGTAGAAATAAAGGATGAAACAAAAACCTATAAACTATGTTGAATCTAACAAAGTTTTTGAAAAGAGAAAATTGACACTGTGAGTACCATGTTATAATAGAAAAAAAAAAAAAAAGACGTAGAATGAATCCTGATGCATATAAACACATATG
Source organism: Vigna unguiculata (assembly GCF_037176805.1). NCBI lineage: Eukaryota > Viridiplantae > Streptophyta > Magnoliopsida > Fabales > Fabaceae > Vigna > Vigna unguiculata. The sequence continues at coordinate 9,241,126 of NC_140797.1, forward strand.
GTTATGCATTTATAAATAGATAATATAATAAGCCGTTACATCCAACAAGAGGGAAAACAAGAAAAAGAAATTAGAAATTATGTATATTATATTTTTATTTTATGTGTAAAATTGTACATGCCTTATATAGGTTGATCTTACAAAGTATCTGAATTAACTATACTAACTCAACATATAAAACCATTAAAAATTGTCAAAATAAGTGACAATCATTAATTATATATATATATATATATATATATATATATATATATATATATATATATATATATAAACTAAAATTGTTGATTATATAAAATACAAGAATAAAATTTCTAATAATTTAAAAGTAAGGTACTAAAACTATGGAAAAAAGTTTAAAACCAACGTAGTTTGTAAAATACAGGGGTTAAGGCACTACAATCTGAAAAAATAGTTTTTTTTTTTTTTCTTAAAAGGTAGTTTTAAATAGAAAAATAATAGTTATGAACAACGTATATTTTAAAACTATCCTTTACAGCATTAATTCAGCAAGTGTTACTAATGCAGTGATTCATATAAATTTCTCGAGTTGTTGCTTGAATTGTTACTAATGCATGATGCAGATGTTGGGCAACTAATGAAGATGGCACAATCAATTAAGGCCACAGGAGGAAAAGGCTGCAGCAAACAAGCAAACGAAGCATCCAAGGTGAGGAAGAATGATGGATCCTTATTTGTTGGAGCATTTTGCCAATCAAATGTTGGAGATGTCTCACCAAATGTTTTAGGAGCATTTTGCATTGACACTGGAAAGCCTTGTGATTTCAACCATTCTTCGTGCAATGGCAATGACAAACTTTGTGTAGGCAGGGGACCTGGGTAATGAATCTCTCTAATCAAATATGAGATCTATAAATGTTTGTTTTTCATGAAAACCAAACTTTTAAATAGAAAATTATGTCTTTCCATGAATTTACCAAATTAATGTTACACTCTACATGAATACTTCAAATATTTCTTGCTATATTATACAACATTTTACTAGGACTTGAAGACTGTAATGTAGACTTAACATGAGAAGTTCTTATATGTTGTATTACAAATAAATAGTGTCCAATAATTTTCAAAATTTGTGACATCTACTGTGTGATTGGTCCTATCCTTGTAGAAAATGTTCTGCTTACAAGTTTGCATGGAGTAGGTACCCAGATGAAATATTAAGTACCAAGATCATAGGTGAAAGACAATTCAAAAGTGCTATGGAATTGTTTGAGTCAGCTTCAGAGGAAGTGACAGGGAAGATTGAGTACCTCCATGTGTACCTGAACTTCACAGACATTGAAGTTGAATTGGACAGTAATAAGGTGGTTAAAACTTGCCCTGCAGCACTTGGCCCTGGTTTTGCAGCAGGCACTACAGATGGGCCAGGTGCTTTTGGGTTTCAACAAGGAGATTTAAAGGTAAGTGTCTTTTTTATATATGTATATACATATTAAAAAAAATCTAGGATATGTTTGAATCGAATATCATTAGTTACTAGGTTTCTAGTGAGAACTTTCATCTATGATTGCTTGCGGACTTACTTGAGAGCTTAAAGGCTGTAGTATGTAGGGGAAGATGTTAGTACTCACTCCATTGCTTGAAAAGATAATTTTAGCAAAACTCAAAAGTCAAAATGAGGAAAGAAGAGCACTTACCATTATACAAATAACTTTACATGATTATATTTTCCTTAATATTCCTTAAGATTGTTACTCTGAAAACTACTAAGAAAGCTTGAGATAGGTTAATGAGGTTTGAAGGAAGTGACAGAATAAAAATGATGTTAGTTTCAAATTTGTGAAGAGAGTTTGAAGCAATTATAATGAAGGAAAGTTAATCTATTAAATACTTCACTAATCGAATTTTAAAGGTGGTAACATGTATGACGTTGTGGTGGAAAAAATCTTAGTTTGTCTTCCTGAATTAAATATCCTTTCTAGAAGAGAACAAGGTTTTTTACATGATAACAGTGACAAAATCTGTGAATGCTTTTGCAAGCCACTGATACCAATGGTTTCTTATAATCGAGGGAAGTATGAAAGGTGTCCGTGTCCCTATAACATATACCAAAGGTAAAGTCCAACAATGAAAAAATTCGCCATCGTTAGAGTCTATTCTTTAGTTTCTTAAAAAATAACTACAAAAACATAACTGAAACAAATGAGATCAGAGTTACCATAATCGAAGGTCTTTAAAATTAGTTGTGACAAGGAATCTATAAAGATATAGCATAATAAGCTTAATAAAAAATTGAAAGAGAATAAGGTTCTTAAAAATTTGCAACCAAAGAACATTTTTGAGGTATTGCAAAATTATAGCATGACAATTAGTTCTATTTAATTCAATGTTACGAAGCAACAAAATTATTATAAAAATATTTTGAATCTTGTTGAAGATCTAAAGGAGCAAAGTGAACAACTTAATGCTAAATAATTTTGTTGTGAATTCAAATGGGTATTAAAATACTTATGTGACATATCAAATGAATTATTCTTTTTCAAAATGTAAGAATGAAAATCAAATAGTAACCATTTGATATTACCATATATAGTTAAGATTAAAACCCAAAAAGGTAATGTAAAGTTTTTAAAGTTACATGACACTTTTAAGTGAATGTGAATACAGATAACTTTATATCTTAATTGTATAATTTATGACTCACTTTTTAAGTAGATTTAGCCAGCACTTAGAAACCTCCCCGTTTATTCTTGATTTTTTTTTTGCCAATGTGCTATTAAATAAGAACCGTTTGTTCATTCAGATTAATCCGTTTTGGAAGAATTTAAGGGATTTCCTGAAAGAACCAAGTCAATATCAAGTAGACTGCCAAAACCCAAAGCCAGTTTTGCTGAGCACTGGCGAAATGTTTGATCCTTATGCTTGGGCGGTAAGACTACTTGTCAGCCATTTTTGTGAATAAGGGTAACAACAATCTGCATAGTAAAGTACTGATCAAGAATGTTTTGGATGTTGGTACAGCCAGCAATTCTTCCAATTCAAATCTTAAGATTGGGAAAGTTGATCATTCTTTCTGTACCAGGAGGTTTGTAATCTTTAATTGTTAAATCTGAGATTCAATAGGAACCAAAATTTGGGTTTTAATTGGCTAAAACTAATACAACTCTTCCAAAAGTTGACCTTATGTAACGACTTAGTTTATTTCAGTTTTTCTTGTTACTTTTTCCTCGTAAGTAGTTAGGAAAAATGTATCCAAACAAGCTTTGCTCTTTTATATGAATACAGGCTTCAAGATGATCTACATAATTGTTAAGCACATAATGAAACACAAACACACGCTCTAACTCTTGAGTATTACAGAGTTTACAACAATGGCTGGCAGAAGGCTAAGGGAGGCAGTGAAAGAGACATTAATATCTAGCAGCAATGGAGAATTTAATGACAAAACACATGTGGTTATAGCTGGACTTACAAATGCTTACTCACAGTACATTGCTACTTTTGAAGAATATCAGCACCAACGCTACGAGGTATGATGAATAGAGTTGGATTGCCAATTCATCAAGTTACCAAAACTTACTAGATATTTATCTTTGATAGAAGCAATTGATGTGAAGGAATATCTATCTTAAATTTCATGAGTGGTAACAACCTAAATTAGTTAAGCCTATTGTTTCCATCCAAGTTTGTTCGTCAGAGGTATTGTCCGCTTTGGAACCTTGAACTTCATCATGGTTTTGTTTCTAAAAGATTCGGAGGGTGGAAGGAGATAAAAGAGTATTTAAACTGCCTTTCACTTTCACTTCTAAGAATGTGGACTATTGGGAACACTTGTATAATATCTACTTAGTCAAAGTACTTGTTCTTTATTAACCTGAAATTATACCATAATCAGGCACAAGCAAACAAACACCACGTACTACCACAGGTTTTGGGCTTTATCTTTGAGACAAACTATATCTAAATTATTGCTAATTAATTATATAATTTCAGGCTGCTTCAACACTGTATGGTCCTCACACATTGTCAGCATACATCCAAGAATTTAAGAAACTAGCAGAAGCAATGGCTGAAGGACAGAACATCACTATAAAAGGTCCCTCTCCACCAGATCTCTCATCTGTACAAATAAGTCTATTAGATGGTCCGTTTGGAGACTCACCTCCAGAAGGAATCGAATTTGGTGACATAAAAGAAGACATAGCATTTCCAGAAAGAGGGTATTTTAGGAAGGGAGATACACCAAGTGCTACATTCTGGAGTGCTAATCCAAGATATGATCTTCTCACAGAAGGCACATTTGCTGCAGTGGAGAGGCTGCAAGGGAAAAGATGGATTGCTACGTATGATGATGATGATTTAAGCTTGTTTTTCAAGTGGAAAGTAGATAATAGTTCCTTGCATGGGTTAGCTACAATCGAATGGGAAATACCAGATGGTGCTGTTTCTGGAGTGTACAGACTAAGACACTTTGGAGCAACAAGGATCACCATTACCTCCCCTATTAGTTACTTCACTGGTGCTTCAAGTGCATTTGCAGTGCAGTAAAATAGAAGCTCTGTTTTATTGAATATGTTTTATCAAATACAAAAGAGCTAGGAATAAATGTTTCATGTTGCATATCATCATCAAGGACTAGGAATACTTAACAATGTACTCACTTATCCATCCAAATCACACATCGAAGACACTTTCCTGTACTCAATAAATCAAAAGCCTTGTTGATGTCCTTAAACTCCACCTCATGAGTGACAAATTCATCCAACTGCAATTCCTATAAAAACATGGGGCAAAAGTTAATAGACTAGAGATGTCGCAAAAGTTTGATATTTAATAATTTTTTCATTACAAATTTTACATAATTATTTCTACAAGTCTAATACGTATATCTTAATCTTGATGGGACAGACAGCGTTGTTGAAAAGTGAAATAAAAGTAATTGCATAATTTACCTTGTCCACGTAACGTTTAAGGAGAATAGGGACATGAGACTTGGGTTTGAGACCTCCAAACAAGGATCCCATGAGGCACTTGCCGTCATGAAGGACCTCATGGGAACTGATATTTATCCTGGCTCCTGGTTTGTCCACTCCTAAAACAATTGTTTTTCCCCAACCCTGAACACAAAATCATCAGCTTGCAACTCATGCTTTCATCAAGTATAGATTTGTGGAGCTCATGAGTGTTGGGAAATTTTGACAGTGTAGCATGTACCTTTCTACAAGAAGCATACGCTTCATGCACCACTGATGCCATGCCAACACATTCGAAGCAATAATCTGCTCCCCCACCAGTCATCTCTATGATAACCTGCTTAGCACCCACATTTCAATACAATGGCATTCAAATAGTGAAGACATTGAACTTACATCAATGAAAGTTGTTTTAATCTTTTCATTTCATCACATGCAAAGAGAAAGGAATTTCAACAAAAAAGATTGATGTCTCCAAGAGGTTAGACCTGGCTCACAGGTTTGTCCTCACATTCTCTTGCATGGACAAAGTCTGTGACACCAAATTTTTTTCCTGATTGAAAGAGAAAAACAAACCATAAAATTCAGAATTCATGCTTGAATAACAATATAATGGTTACTATGATGTTACTAAACAAACAGTGCATTACCAATTTCAAATTTTTCTGGATAGACATCAACACCTATAATCCTAGTTGCTCCACAAAGTCTTGCTCCCTCTGCAACCTATGAAGCAAACGAATTGCAACAAGCATTTTAGCACAGAAACAGAAGTTACAAACAAAAGAAAACATTGTTGAAAGAATTCATACTGCTAATCCAATAGATCCCAGCCCAAAAATGGCTACTGTAGACCCTGGTTCCACACCAGCAGTTCTCCAAGCAGCACCTACCCCTACATATGGAAGCACAATTTTATAACATTGATTAAAACAACGGTGTGATTTGGTAACATAAGATAACTTTGTTAGTTTCAGCTTAAAAACTAACAATTGGTTTAGTACAACAAATATTGAGATATTTTGTTTAGTATAATAAAAAAATTACAGTCTTAATCCAATAAATTTCAACTGCTGATAAAACATGTGTTTAAAATATTTGTTAGATTTTGTTTGTGAAAACTAATTGTTAAAGAAGCTTGCCTGTTGAAACACCACATCCAAGAAGGCATGCCCTGTCAGGGGGAATGTGTGGATCAATCTTGATAATATTGGCAATGTCCACCACAGTGTACTCACTGAAGCTTGAAATAAACAAAAAATGGTATATGATCTCTCCATTCTTGTCGGTGAACCTAGAGCTACCATGTCGAGGCATCCAGGGAGACACCTTGAAAGGGAAATTAGTACAACGGTTGCTCTTGCTTGATTTGCAATCTATGCACTCCCCACATTCTGGTAGGATAACTGGAATAACCACATCACCTTTTTTAAGTTCACTTACATCCTTCCCTACACTTTCCACAACCCTGTCATCATATCAAAACTTATCAAAATCTCTTGAAACACTTCATCATCTGCCAACCCTTCAATCTTTCAATGAATGACTCTGTTTTCTAAGCATCCACAATTTCTCGTATGTCCTATTAGTTTCTTTCTTTTCAATATACTTTCTTAACTAAATCTATTCATTCTATTGTGTCATCTGCACAGTAGGGATGAGAGATAAATATTCATTAAATTTGTCTCGATTTTAACAGAAATTTTTATACTAATTTAACATATGTACGAGTAGTACATGATATTTTAAATTATGTATGAGTATAGGTAATTTTCATCTCTCTTCGTCCTTGTCCCATCTTTATACTCATTTTCATACTCAGACTCATGTTTTAAGTAACTAAAACACTCATAATTTTAAGTAACTTAAGAAACTTAATTTCATTATTCTTTCCGGTAATCAATATTACTTTATTTAGTGACACAAATCTTTATTCTCTTTCTTAAGTGGTTTTTAACTTATTAAATATTCACATAATTTATTCATATCTTTTAGATATTCCTCATTCATTTCATTGTTTTTATTTATTGTTTATGTTTTCATAATTCGCAAAATGTTCTGACCTGAATTTACCATGTTGACTCACTTTTTTTAATTAAAAATTAAAATAAAAAATAATTTAAAAAAATAATTTTTTTATATTATATTATTTCAAGATAAAAATTTGAAATAATATTGTAATTTAAATTATTAATAATTACAAATTAAATTTTAACTATTAAATATATTGGAAAAATAATATGTAATTTAATAATTATTTTAATTTATTTAATTAAAATCATTAATTTAATTAATTAAAAACTTATAAAATAATTACATGATTATATTATAAAGATAAATTTTTACTTTAAACGTTAAAATAAAATCATATCGTAGAAACAATACTTATCTTGCATGTCAGTTTTATACGTATATTATGTTTAAACGACTTCTTAAGTTAGAATCGTAGCCTAAACAATGGGGACCCAAGTGCGTATATCAAAATGCAGTTCGTCCACATCTACTAACAACTACTCTATTCAAAATCTTTTAATGTGCTCATTTAGTTCAGATTTTCTGCAGAAGTAATTACTTATTTTATTTAGTAACATGTTTTTGAAGAAAAAAAGATAAATTTTCAGTAAATAAAACCATTACAAAATTGACAAAACTGTAGAAACTCACCCAGTTGCCTCATGACCCAGAATCCTTGGAAAAATGGCAGGAGGAACCTTCAAAAGAAAAAAAAAAGTAAAATAAACAAAAAAATCATATAATAATATTACGAACATTCAAATTATCAAATATTATTTAATAATAATTAAAATACTTTACTAAAACAAAAAATCATAATTTAATAATTTAAATCATAATAAATAATTCAAATTAAAAGTAACTCAAATTGTATATATTTTATTTTCTTTTAAATGGTGGAATTCCGTCTCTAATTCTATGTTACTTTTTTTTTTTATTTGCATCTTCTCATCTATGTATAAAAGGAATTTTACATTTATATTTTTCAATGTTACTCTTGAAATAAACATTTTTAAATTAAAATAATTATTTTATGAATTTGATGTTATTTTCTTTAAATTTAATCCTTTAATCAAAATTATTTTTAAATAATTATTTTTTTAATTATTAAATTTCTTACAAAATAAATAAAAATAATTTTTTATACTAAAAAATAAACAAGTGTGTATGTATTATTACTAATAAAATTACCAATTAATAACATTAATATTAGCAATTAATAATAATAAAGAACCTGGAGTTCCCGAAAAGTGACGTCACTGTGGCAGAGAGAGGAACAAATAACACGAATTCGCACCTCACCGGGCATTGGTGGCGCCACGGTTATCTCTTCGATCACCAATGGCTCACCGGCTTTTCTAGAAACCGCGGCTGCAATTTCGCAACGAAAAGAAATTCAGAAAACGCTGTGATGTTAATCAAATCTGAATTGAACAATTTCTGAGAAGTAAAGATTGAGAAATGGAGGGAAGATGAGAGACCTTTGCATCGTATTGGTTTTCCTTCGGTTGTTGAAGCAGGAGATGAAGCCTGGCTGTTGTTATCTTCCATAGCCAACTGTGGAAAGAGGAAGAAGATGAATACTCACCTCCTATTCCTATACAGATGTATATATCCTCTCACGTGACCCGCTACACTTTTATTAGAAAACCAGAAATGACACAAAAAAAAAGTGGTAGATAGCTTTTCTATTATTTTTTTTCTTAGATTGCCAATTGAAACTATTGAAAAAACATAAACCAAACAAGTACTTTGCTGATAATTGTCAAGCAAATATATTGATATACAGATTCATAGAAATTTGAGTTGTTGAAAATGGAATCCCAAACTTTTTTTTTTCCCATAGCAATTGGAATCCGCGTAACGGGTTCAGAATATTGTTTTTTTCATAAAGAAAAAATATAAAAATGAAAAGTATTAACACTTTGAAATTTACTAAATAAATTTAAATTAATAATTGAAATCAATATCACTTTTTTGAGATAGTTATAATATATACTTAAATACTAATTTGGTTTTAATATTCCTTAAGTTTTTTTTTTTTAATTTGGTGTTAATGTTTTTTTAAATTTGATTATAATATTCGTTAATTTTGTTTAATGGTCTTTTACGCTAAAATTGTTAAAATAATTAACGGATTGTGAATAGACACTAGCATTTCATGGTTTTTTTTATCTTTTTTTAATTTTTTAATTTTTAAAAATGTCCATGTGTCAAATCAATATCATGTCAGGATCACATTTTTATATTGAATTTGGTCCTAATATTTATTATTTTGTTTAATTTGGTCTCAATTTTTTAAAAATTAAGCAATTTTGTCTCTCTCAATTGTTATAGTGATATTCTTATTAAAATTCATACTTTTTATTAAATACTTTTAATTTAGACTTAGAGTATGTTTAAAATTAAAATTAAAATTTTAAAAGTAGGGAATAACACCATTGATTTAAAATTTTATGAGATCAAAAATTTTATGTGGTTTTTAACCTCTTAAATTTTTAAAAAAAAATTGTTCTAATTTTAAACCAACTCTAACCTTAAACAAAATATATTTAATGAAAATGTGAATTTTAATAAAAATATCAGTATAACATCCACTACAAAAATAATTATTTTCAGTTGGGGTTATTTTTGGCTTTTATGGGGTTTTTACCCCACTAATGAGTTTCCTCTCTACAACTAGCGCAACTTATCAATGGTTTTTAAAACCCCCGATATTGCCTGGGATTTCAAACCCCATTACTGCCTAGAAGTTTTGAAACCCCATTACTGCCTAAGGTTTAAAACCATTTTACCGCATGGAATTTTGAAACCCTTGTAAGTGTTTGGGGTTTTAAAACCCCGTATTTGCCATTTCAAAGCTATTTAGCTTTCCTTCTTTTCTTCTCCTTAACACAAGTATCATATATTGATTAGTGTTTTCTTTTTTCCCAGAATATCGTGAATTGAAGTAATGGATTAAGAATTATCGTTGATTAGATTTTTTTTCTCGAAATATCGTGAATTGACTAAAAGTAATGGATTAAGAATTATCGTGAATTGAGATGGTTGTAAATTTTAAAGACACAATAAACACAAAATTAAGGACAAAAGTTAACGACGAAGTGAATGATACATGGTAACAGCCAAAGAAGAAAAAGTAATGATTTATGAAAACTTATTTGAATATCAGATATCTCAAACTAATCACACATCACGACTCCAAGACAAAACAACTAAAGTTCAACAGAAACAATATAGTGGTTGAAGCACCAAAAGAAAAAAATCCTTGCTCTCGAACCAAAATCGTTAACTTTGCACCCAATTCGTAACACCCTTGATCTCGCTTTGATCCTTCCACTCGTTCATCACGAATCAGCCCCTGATCACGCCTCCAGATCTCATGCATCAGCCTTTATCCATCCATGCATCAACCTTATCAGATTTCAAAATCAGGTTTCCTTCGAGATGAATGACTCCTTTGATCAATTTTTCTCATGCATTAGACTCTTGTGATATAGCATCAAGCTTGTTCTTTCATCATGGTTTCAGTAGCAAGGGATCTACCACGCTTTTAATGAAATGCGCGTTTTGGATGGGAAGCCTTGGTCATAAGCTTAAAGGGCTCATATGTAAATTAGCAAAAATAAAGGACTTCCTGGCAAACAAAACTAATTTATTCTACAAAGGGGAATTCTAAAGGAATAAAACTAAATGCAATAAAAACTCTATTAAGACTACATTTTTGAAAACTAATTTTTCCTAAGCAATTAAAAAAACTAGTTAATTAAAGATAAACTAAAATTTATTTAAACTAAGAAGAAAGTTTTAGAAAGGAAAAATACTGAAAAATGGAGTGTTAATAGTCTGGGATATGCTTGCACGGGGAGGTTCGTAATGTAGTTGGAAACGTGTGATAGATATAAACATGGAGGTTTCTATTGGATGTACTCTTGTGTAGGATATGAGTGAGGATGTTCGTATGTTCCATGCTCACACTTGAGGCTGTTATGAGTGGAAAGGTTCATAATATGAGGTGTTCACTCGTATTGGACTACGAGCGGGGAGGTTCGTAGAGTTGGACTACGAGCGAGGAGATTCGTAGAGTTAGACCACGAGCGGGTAGGTTCGTGGAAGCATTGGAATCCCTAAGACTATGGTTGTGTGTGTGCTCGTCTCATATAGGTTATGAGACCGTGGTGGCATGGTATAAATGTTTTATAAATGAGAAAATGGCTAAGTTGATTTGGGTGAGTTGTATTTATCTTTATTTATGTATGTGTATTTATTTAGCTCACCCTTTCTGTTTGTGTTTGGCGATGATCTAAGTGTTGATGGCGATGCATAGGGACAAAGCTAGGAATAACTGTTGGGTTTATTTAAGGAATTGGTTTTGAAGAAAATTTGTAATTTTCTTTTAAGTTGTTTTCTGGATTCGAGCTTGTAATAAGTTGTCTTGAAATAATTTTTTTATTACCACCATTGAAGATTTTGAATTTTCCGTGTTTTGGGAACATTATTATTATTTGAATTTATTTTAAATTATAATTTATTTTTTTAAGTAATATAGGCCTAGGATGTTACAATAATATTGTTTCAAATTGAAAATTGGAATCATGCAATTAGTTTTCACAGTAATCTAGAATTGAATTTTATTCTTTCTTTTATGTTTCTATTGGTGATATGAATTATAATTACAAATCATGCTAGCGAGGATAAAAGAATGAATCAAAACGAAGCAAGTAATATTCACAACACAATATCAATGAAATTTAAAACAAAACAATTGCAACATTTGTCTTAATAGCATTAATGAAAACAAGTGAAACAAACATTCATCCTATGGTGAAGCAAAATAGGAATCTAGGTAAGGATAAAACCTATGTCGTTTTGATTCTCGGTTGCTCCTTCTTTCTCCTTTACTCTTCTTCTTTCTTCTTTCTTTGTTTCCCTTTTATTTCTTTGCTTCCCATTTTTGTCTTCTTCGAACTCCAGGAAATCTCGCTCCCTTTTTAATTATGTTTTTGTAACGTCTTTAGGTGAGTGAAACACCAATTGAGTTTGTTAAGTTAGTTACTAATGCGTGTGAGGATGTGTAAGAGTGAAAAGAATCGTTAGTGAGTAGGTTTTGTGATGTGTGGTGGGCATTTTGTGTTTGTTGGGGTGAACGTTCGAGAATGTAATGTTTAAGGGCCTGACTTAAGGGCCTTACCTTAACTGTTGGGCCTAAGGCCAGCCCATAGGGTATCCTAAGACCCCTTACAACCACTTGTTCCTTTCATTCTGTTTACTTTGTAAAAACAGCTCCTTCACTCACTCTCTTTTTCTCCAGTAAACCTTTGCTAGGGTTTGACCCCCATTCTTCGTCGAGCTAGTTAAACTCCATTTTCATCCCACGTAAGTTGGTCCTCAACCCATACTTTCTCTTCTCTAGCTTTACTTTCGTGGTTCCAACTAGGGTTCATCATAGTAACCTTGTTTTTTTCTGGTGTTAGTATTTCAGCTTACCAAGCTATTCCTAGAGCTGTGGTGCTCCTTTATAGGCTGCCTATGTATTTAGCTAGCATCTGTCTAGGTAAGGGAAGTTAGGGTTTCACTGTTTTTACGTTATTTTGCCTAATTGGATCTGTCTATGTTATGGCTACTTGATATGTACTGTTGAACGTGTGCTAATATACTGTATGTGCTCATGGTGTTGTTTGAATCGAGTTTGGCACGCATGAGAGCAGGTGAGTTCTGCTGAACTCGTCCAAGCGAGCTGGGTGGTAACTCAAAACGAGAATCTCTCGCTTAAGCGAGGAGCTCTCGTCTGAGCGAGAGCAGCAACAATGCACCCCTTCTCTGTTTCGAGGGCTCGCCTAAGCGAAGGCCACTCGCCTGAGCGAGATGGGCTAGCTTGAGCGAGACCTCGACGTGCCCTCTATGTGCAATCTCGCGTAGGCGAGAGTTGGTAGCTTAAGCGAGGGGTTCCTCTCGCTCGAGCAAGAGCTCTTTAGCCTGAGCTAGATTGACAGAGTTGATTGGATACGTGTATGTTTCTAATGATTGGATGGTTTGCTGCTTTAAAAAGTTTATGTATGATGCTTGGTATATATTCTATATGACATAATGGGACTGGAATTGATGAGCTTAGTATGAGTAAATGCATGAATCATGGTTGGTTAGTTAGTTGAATACTGGCATGAGATTGTTATGCTTGAAAAAATTGTGGTTGGTTGGATAGACATGGTTGTGGTATGAGATTGACGTAATTCTATGAAACTCTTGGTGAGCACTCCATTTTTCACTATTTTTGCTTTTTAAAACTTTCTTTTCAGTTTAAATAATTACTAGGTTTTCTTTAATTAAGTAGTTTTTGTTACTTGTCTAAAAAGAATAGAGTTTTCATAAAAATGTGAGAAAAAAGTTGCCTTTAAGAGTATTTTTGTTGCATTTGGTTTTATTCTTTTTAAGACTTCCCTTTTTAATAAGTTAGTTTGTCAGGATACCCTTTTATCGTGTTGTTTTTAGGTTTTGAACCCTTGATTTGAATTTCTTTTTTATTGCAGAAAGACCATTTGCACCACAATGCTGAATCAAAGATGTTGGGCTCGAATTAGTGGAATTGGGCCTAAAGATGTTGTGCAAGAGAGCAGCCCTGTGCAAGTTGGACCTAGTCCTTCTCCGTAACACACAGTTTCGTTAAATAATGACCCATCTTTTTCTACTAAATGGCTGATGCATGAAGGAGCAATCTAACACAATCCAAGCTTGATGAGTGAATGGTGATGCACAAAATCTGACCCAAAGGAAAAGATCAAGGCTGATGCACGTTGGTTTGTGATGGATGGAGATGATTTGAGGATCAAATTGGAGCACGAGCATGGTAGATTAATAATGAACAAACGAGAAGAGCAAGGCTAATCTAGGGTGCCACGATTAGGGTTCAAGGTTTGCGATTCTGATTCGAGATGTAAGGAATTGGGTTTTCTTTTTTTATTTTTCTTGGTAAGGGGTTTAAAAGGGGCAGAATTAGGTTTTTGTTGGATAGCCCTAACAATGTGCGAAGGGAGAAATACTAAAGTTAGGGTTCTCGGTTTCCTGTGTTTCGGTGTGAGCGAGACATTGAGAGTCATTGTATAGGGGTTACTCACATTTCAATGAGCACAAAGTGGCCAGCAAGATTGAGTCTTCCCTAGTGTCCGAAGTAGCTATACTTACATCAACCACGAGCACAAAGTGGCCGGGGATGATCTAAATTAGATTCCTTGCACCAAATTAATTCTTAGACTTCTCTTTGTCTAAATTTTTCTTAACTTCTAATAAAATACATTTTGCTTTTCAGTTTCAAATTTGGCTCATTAGTTTCTGAGTTTGCTTATTTAAGTTTACTTGCATTTTATGTTTCTCAACTTTAATTTTCTAAATCTGTTTAAATTCTCTTTATTGTATACCAATTTTAAATTTAGTTTTGCAATCTTTAGTTAGTGGGTTGAGTTTGGGTTCGTAACTTGCAGACATCAATGTTCCCTACTGGAAACCTAGTGACCCTAAAGTGGGCACAAATTGCCTAGATGTCTTCTCAAGTGTAGATGAACTCATGAGCAAACCACTATTCTTGTGTCTGGTTTAAGTGTTCTACTAAATAAATTTTGTCAAAACTTTTACTTTGTTTACGTTTCTGCATTTTATGGTTCCTTGCATTAGTTTTAATTTTCCTGTAGTAGCTAGTCTATTTGATTCATGTAGTGCATTCATAAATTTACTTTAGCATCCTGAACTATTCTAAAATTCTGCATTAGCATCCTAGTTTTTTTTTTCATTTTAGTCATTTTGCATCTTGATCCTTTTAGGACCCAATTCATCCTTCATCTGCAATGCATATAATCTACCTAATGTCATTCTGCATCACAAATAGATTCATGCATGATTCTTAGTAGTGTGAAGCCAGTTGAATATATTTTCTGCTTGCCATTATTGTTGAACTAGATGTTGTCATCTGCTGCCAAGTGGTTTCATTTCATCTTAAATTCACATTGCATTTTAGTGAAAAAATGTTGGTGTGCTGCTACTATCACGGACCAAACTCTACAGTCCAAATTGTGCTTTAAATGTTGCCATTTTTTCAGCAATGGATTCAAGTTATGTGTGTGATTCTTTTTCTCTATTGCATTAGTTACATGTTGAATTAGGTTTTGCCATTGTTGGAGAATCTACATTTGCATATGCATTTCTATAATAACTCAAAATTTGCATTCAATTATGTAGAAATTCAATGTTGTCACGTGTTGTTCTCTGCTGCCATTGCATCTAGCAATTGCATTATATCTAGAGAAACTTTGTTTGGATTGGTTGTTATAAATTGAATACCAAATGTGCCTCTGCATTCAATTCCTTTTCCTGATACAATTTGAATTCTAGTATGGCTTCACTTTTATGTATCATGAGCAAACATGTGGGAAATGGGAGTGGACTTCCTGTACAAAGGTTATGGGAACTACCATATGTTAACCCAGGATTTTATGGCCAATTTTACTCAACTATACCCAGTCCACACAGGTCATAACCTCAGTCCAATTGAAGGACAATTAACGTGCATAACTTGTTAAATAATGATCTTTTCCAATTACAACATATACATGTGCAGTTGTGTGCGAACAAGTGGGGACTTGAATACCATTTTTTGTACACAAAATATCGTCATGCAAATTGATTGCCATGAGTCTCTCTATGAACCACCCATTCCATAATGAACTAGTTTTAATTAAAATAAATCTTTACATTATTTCAATCCATTGGAAATGAAAATACAAATCATGCAGTGACAGATAAGTGGGGAATCACGAGCAAACATGTGGGAATTTGGAGCGAACTTTCGGTAAAAAGGTTGTGGGAACTATCACATATTAGCCCAGGCTTTTATGCCCAACTTTATTCAATTGTACCCAATCCACGCAGGTCATAACCTCATCCAAATTGAAGGACTCTTAATGTGCATAACTTGTTAAATAATGATCTTTTCTAATTACAACATATACCTATGCAGTTATGTGCAATCAAGTGTGGAGTTGAATACCAATTTTTGTACACAAAATGTTGTCATGCAAATTGATTGCCATGAGTCTCTTTGTGCACCACCCATTCCACAATGAACTTGTTTTAATTAAAATAAATCTTTACATTATTTCAACCCATTGGAAATGAAAATACAAACCATAAATTAACAAATAAGTGGGGATTCACAAGCAAGCATGTGGAAATTTAGAGAGAACTTTCTGTACAAAGTTGTGGGAATTTAGACAGAACTTTCTGTACAAATGTTGTGGGAACTGCCACATATTAGCCCAAGATTTTATGCCTAATTTTATTCAATTGTAGCCAGTCCACGCATGTTATAACCTCAGTCAAATTGAAGGATTGTTAATGTGCATAACTTGTTAAATAGTGATCTTTTCATATTATAACATATAATTGTGCAGTTGTGTGCGAACAATTGGGGAGTTGAATACCACGTTTTGTACACAGAATGTTGTCATGCAAATTGATTGCCATGTCTCTCTCTATGCATCACCCATTCCACAATGAACATGTTTTAATTAAAATAAATCTTTACATTATTTCAACCCATTGGAAATGAAAATACCAACCATGCAGTGACAGATAAGTGGGGATTCACGAGTAAACATGTGAGAATTTGGAGTGGACTTTTTGTACAAAGGTTGTGGGATTGCCACATATTAACCTAGGATTTTATGCCCACTTTTATTCAACTGTACCTATTCCACGCAAGTCATAACCTCAGTCAAATTGAAGGACTCTTAATGTGCATAAATTTTTAGATAGTGATCTTTTCTAATTACAACATATACATATGCAGTTGTGTGCGAACAAGTGGGGAGTTGAATACCACTTTTTGTACACAAAATGTTGTCATGCCAATTGATTATCATGAGTCTATCTATGAACCACCCATTCGATAATGAACTTATTTCAATTAAAATCAATCTATTGAAAATGAGAATGACAACCATGCAGTGATAGATAAGTGGGGATTAAGGAACAAACATGTGTGAATTTGGAGTGGACTTTCTATACAAAGGTAATAGGAACTACTAGAGGTTAATCCAGGATTTTATGGCCGATTTCATTCAATTGTATTCAGTCCACGCAAGTGAAACGAGATTTAATAGTTCAGTAGAAGCTCAATATGTTTTATCCTAGCAGAGAAACCGTACTCGACTTCAACCATATCACTGTGTCTTCACTATGTCTATCTTGACATTTGTTGACTATTCTCACTCATTCCAATTATGTAATGGAATTCATATTTATTTTAATATTGATTGTCCTGAAATTAAAAAAAGAAATAAAACAGGGCCTATTGGTTCAACCTATAACTGATTAACCAAGTATGTAAACCTAGTTAATGACTATTATTATCTTTTAAACATTGGTTTCATGAATTTATCTATGATCGAGTATAATAGGATAGGACTCTAGAATCCTTGTCGTTGATCCTTTTTGGTGAGCATAAGGTTTTGATGTTAAAAGGCCATTTAGCTATCAGTATTAAACTTTTCAAGTTTTTTAGTCGTCAAGTATCAATGGATTGACAATTTGTTCCATTTGTTATGTTTTTTGGAAATTCGGGCTAGGAATAAGGCATATATTATTATTGTTGTTATAAGGAAAATTATGTTTTGACAAATATTTTTTTTTACAAAGACAAATTTTCCTTAAATAAAATTAAAATAAATTAATTTTTTAACTTTTAAGAGATTTTGTCTAGAACAAGGTATAAAAAATTCAATTTTCTTAAATAAAATTAAAATAAATTAATTTTTTAATTTTAAGAGATTTTGTCTGGAACACGATATAATAGATTCAATGTTGCTCGTGTTCTTTATAGCTAAATTTATTTAGGTCTGTTAGTTTATAACCTTATAGCAAGCTTTGAGTAGGGCACATATCCCTGGAAGACGGTATTATTTGTCTCTATACATTTTTCAAGGGGTAAAAAAGAGGCTCAATTTTAATTAAAAAACAATATGAATTATGACTAAATTTGTCCTTTATAATTCATGTGGATGGTTTCGTGCTTAACTTAAATTATCATATTCCACTTAATTCGGTTTAGTGTTGCTGTGTGGCTAAAATAGAGTTAGATTTAAAAAAAGGATAAAATATTAATGTATTTTATTAATTAAAATCATAAAATGAATTGATGCGAAAGACGTTCTAAATTACTTCTTATAAAACAAAAATAACAAACCAACTTCAATCTTGGTTTTTACTAAAGAAAAAAAAAAAGGGAAAACTTGTATGTTTCAATTACCTATAACTAACAATCCGTTTTACTAAATATATCATGAAAACCTAGAAAATCACATTAAAAGAGTGACTGTGTTTAAAATAATGAGATTCTATTATTATTATTATTATTATTATTATTATTATTATTATTATTATTTTAATAATAAACATCTTATATATAAATAAAAATTTTATAAAAGGATTTCATTATTTAGAAAACATTATTTCTCTAAAACTTTGTCCTCTAAATTCTTTCTGAGTTCTCTCTAAAATATCTTACCATTCTCTCATTCTTTTTGAAGTTAGAGACCATCAAAGTGATCACTGCGGCGAGATCTCTAAGTCTGTCCGATCAGAATCTTGAATTGAGTAAGTTATAATTCTGCTCTTTTCTCGGTCTTTTCTTGAAAACCATGCATGTGATGTAATCTGTATCACATGTGAGGTTTGTGTATCTTGTAAAAATTCCCTGTCGATCAGTGGCTCTAATGATGTTCTCTGATCGTGTTTCTGATAATTTTAGGTTGATTTATGAGCATCGGGAATGGAAAGGGGGTTTTAGGTTTTTGGTAGTAGATTGTGCGAGTTAATCAAGTAAGGGAAGCTAATAATTGAATTTAATTAGAGGATATGATGAATGTAATTACGTGTAATCAGAATTGATTGTTTAAAGTGTGATGCAATGTGAATTGTTTGATGTTTGGTATAAGTGAAATTGTGATTGCATTGTGTGAATTGAGGTTGAATTGAAAAATGAACACTTGAATCATGACTCTAATTGGTATCATCTCACATTGCTTGAAAACCATTTTGAAAACTAGACAACACTGCCATGGATGTGCCAATTTGGTCATGAAATCAAGTGAAACATCTCCCAACGAAAACCAGAATTTGTGCTTTTCTCTAGTGTGAGGCTGAGCCCCAGAATTCAAGGCTGAGCCTTGAAAAATGCGAGAGGATCAGCACTGAGTGCGAGCCCAATGGTGCCTAGCGTTGAAAAATGCGAGAAGAATGGGGTTGAGCGCCAGCCGAGCGGTGCCCCAATGTTGGGACCCCTACAGGTCTGGAACACAATTTTAATGTTGAGGCTGAGCATTGGAATCTGAGGCTGAGCGCTGAGTTGCCAGATTTCATGTGTTTAGTGTTTTGATGTGTTTCATTGCATTAACTGATCTGAAATGGATTATCTTGATTGTGTTGGTATGCTTTGAGTGAGATTGGGTGAATATGGACCTGTTGTATGTGAATTATGGAGGAATTTCGTGGAGAAATTCTAAGTGTGGATGAGGTAGGGTATGCAAAGACATAAGGACACAATTTTGGTTGGTATCCTGACGCTCCAATAACCATTAAGGCTCATATAGAGTATAATGAGTTATGTCGTGAGGAGTAGTAGGAGGTCTTAGCCATTGGACTCGATCAAGTCTTTGGCGCGAAGGAGACTTACCTAGTGTGATGATTGGGTGATAACCCATTGAGGCCAAACTCTGCAGAGTTTGGAAATCATACATCGGCACCACCAAGAGGTTCGATGTTAATTGCATATATTTGGATAATTGAGTCTAGAGTTGAATGATGTGTGAGTATTGGAATGTTCCTGTGTGAATTTGTGATAATTGATTGTTATTATGCTTTTACTCTAATGTAACATTCTTTAAATCATTATTAGCTTACCCAACATGTTTTATGTTTGTCTACCCTTTGTTTTATTCTTTACAATGATCACTTAAATGTGTGAGCAGAGGAGGCTGTAGGTGGAGAGTTTTCGCGTGATGTTGATAATAGGACTGAGTAGTAGTATCCAGAGGTCCTGTAGATAGGTGTGTTTTGTAGTAAGTGGTTAGAATTTACCTTCCCTTTCTTCTAAGGTCTTGTACATATAGTATTGTCATTACTCAATTTTGGATGACTGTATAAGATTATACTTAACTTCCATGCTATCTGCTTTGGGTTATCACTATATAATGCTTTATTTAGTAGTTTAAAAGCTATTAAATGAGATGTTACATATCATATCCGTAAAATCTAAAATCATTTACAAATTGCAAATTAGGGTTGGATAATTTTTGAGAATTCTTATTTTAAAAATTTGAAAATATGAGATGGAAAAAAAAAACTAATCAATTCAATTTCTAAATATTTTTATTAGAAAGAAAATGAAATATTTAACATTTCAAATAGAGAATACAACTAACAGAATAAGGACCAAAATTGATAAATTAAAAGAGAAACTTAATTAACGAAAACAAATATCAAGAGACTAAAACTAAATAATGTCCATATACTAGATATAAAAAAATATCACACCTACACATAACTTTTTTAAAATAAACTTAATATAAGATATTAAAATATGGTGTAGTTTTATAATTAATATATATTTTTTTATTAATATGAATTGAATACCGACACTGAAATTGTATGATATGTCAAATACGGAGATGATTAAAATGGAATTAAAAACTAAGGATAAAACCCATTTAATGCTTAATTTTATAAAGCATGTAGAATAAACAATTATAATTGAACAAATTCATTTTGACTAATTGTGAAACTTATCTTCATTTTTAGCAAAGCATAGTAATAGTTTATTTTCCTAATTTTGTTCACAAATTACATACTGCCTTTCCTCCTTCTCTTCACATAAATCAAATGACACTCGTTTAAAAATGAATAAAAGAACCAATATATAAAAACAAACAAAAACTCAAGAAATTGTTAAATTCCACGAAAAGCATCATAAAACGTATTAGTTACTTTAGATGGACTCAAATGTTAATCTATTAGTATGCTAATTTTCACTTATTTATATTAAAGTTTTCTTTTCTATTATATTTTTTTATGTTAATATATATTTTAATTATGTAAACTTCAATTGATTAACTAATGTTTTTAACCATTACTTTAATATATTAAATTGATTTATTATAATTAATATTTAAAATTTATTTTATAAATATTAACAATTTTATTCATTTTTCAATAAATATACTTTTTAATTTTAAGAAAAAAAATAGCCATCTTAGTCTTATTGATAAAATGAAACACAATTAGAGATGTCAAAAAAATCCATACCCGCGGGTATCCGCGGATAAAACCCGCAACGGGTAGGAAACGAATATTAAAAATGGATACCCGCTACCCGCGGGTACGGGTATTTTTGATACCTGCATGTTAATGGGGCTGGTACGGGTATCATAGTATCTGTACGCGCTAAAATTTAATTCACAAAAGTACCCTCATATAATATATATATATATATATATATATATATATATATATATATATATATATATATATATATATATATATATATATGTGTGTGTGTGTGTGTGTGTGTGTGTGTGTGTGTGTGTGTGTGTGTGCGTGCGTGCGTGCGTGCGTGCGTGTTTGTGTGTGTATATATTATATATTAGTAAAAAATATTTTGGCCTAATTTGTTCTAAGTTGCACATCTTGTCTTCATTCTTCAAACTTCAAATAACTTTGTCTTCTTCCAAGTACATCCCTTGACATTCTTCTCTTTCCTTTATTTTATTTGAAATTGAGCATATACATCAAATCCTATATAGACACTTACGTTTATGCAGGGGCAGACCTAGCATAGGACAGGGGGGAGCCATGGCTCCCCCATTTTTTTTTAATTTTTTTTATATATATTTATATATTTTTTAAAATTATATTATATATTATTTATATTAAAATTATATTATGGAAAATTATAATAAAAGATAAAATAAAATAAATTAATAGAGACATTAATTTATAAAAGAGATTAGGATTTTTTTTCTGACTATAAGATTTTTCCCCCGTTTAAATTATCATGAAAGTGTATGAAGAGAGATAAATACAAATAGATAGGTTGGAAACATATAGATTGAGATTCATGTATACATTCTTGCATGATCTCTCACAAATCAATGTTAGTATCTTATTATGATGTATGTATGTTAGTTTATGATTCTTTTTAGGATGTTTCTTCCAAATTAAGTTTATCCCAAATTAATATAAACCCTAATTATAATTTTAGGGATTCTTTAATGAAATTGGTATGAACCCTAATTATAATTTTTCTTAAATTATTATAACCCTTAATTATGAAATTTAGGGATTTTGTATTTTTCGCTACCTATGGTAATTTTTTTTTTTAAGTTTTGAATTTATACAGTATGGCTTATTTAATTAAAGTAGTATGAGTTTTGTTATGTTTGGCATTGTGATAATTGTGATTTGTGAATATAAAATTTATTTTTTTTAAATAGGTAAGAGGTGATAAATTTATATTAGAAAGATTATGATAAAAAGTAAAAAAATTGATTCCTTTTTTTCAAAGAGAAAGGTTTGTGATGAAGATGAAAAAGAAATGCATTTACCTTAACTAAACTTGAGAAATTTAATAAGAACCATGAATTTAAGACAATATAAAACAAATATCTAAAGTTCTTAGAGTTACATATAATGAATTTAACAATTCATTATAACGTTATCTGGGAAAAATGACATCAAATTTGACAATACCACCAAATCAAATTGATGAGATACGAATGACTTGTCTAAAATGGTATTCATGAATTGGTATCATGATATAATAACATGATATAATAGCGAATGATAGTAATATTTTTTTGAATTCTACTATTATGTGTGTTTGTTTTAAAAAGAGGAAATGAAAAGAAAAAAATGAATAGTTTTTCTTCTAAAGAAAAATTATATATAACAAATCTAATTTGGTCCCCCTACAATTTTAGTCCAAGTTCCGCCACTGCGTTTATGGTATGCTTGTTGTCAAATGATGGAATCAAAATAAGAATACTTGACACGTAGCAATTGATGTTTATTATTTGTTTATTTTGTTTATTTTTTAGGAATCAATGGAAGAAAGTGGACTTTTTGATCAAAACACTAATTAAAGAATTTTCATTGTGTTGAACGTCATTTTATATTTACTTTTATAATTATTTGGACTTATATGAACTTGAATTTATTTGAACTTTATTTAAAATTTATGACAGTAATGTATTTTGTTTTATTTTATTAGAATTTGTGATTAAATATTTGTTTTCTAAATAATTTAGTAAATATACGCGGGTACCCGTGGATACCCGCAGATATGAAAAAAATAGGCGGGTACCCGTATAATGGATACCCAACGGATATGGGTACGGATACGGAGCTGATATTTATCCAGCGGGTAGGGTACAGGGAAGCTACTACTTGTACCCTACCCGCCCCGTTGACATCCCTAAACACAATTCTTATTTTACTTATTTTTACACTTAAAACCATGTTTAAATGTAATAAATTTAATCATCCATGTTATAAATATTTGTTACTCTTATTAAAATAACATTTTCCGTAAATATAGTTTTTTTTCTTCTTTTTATCAGAGGATTTATAATTAAGTGAAAATATAATTTCTTTTTAGATATTTTTAATTTTTATGTTTTAAAACTTGACGTTTGAATTTTAGTACTTGTTATTTAATATATCATTTTTAAATAAAATAAAGTAAAATTTTTAAGAGTCTTGGAATAATTAAAATAAATGTAATTGCTGTTTTAATAAAAGGTCTTATAAAATTATAACAAAATGTTTATTTTAAAATTAGAGAAAGAGTAAACGTAACATTCTTTTAAATTTATTAATTAGTTTGTGAAATGGTTAAGCCGAAAGACCGACCATTAACCCATAATATTTTAATCACTCTAATTTTTTAATATAATAGTAAATCCACAATTAATTATATAAAAATCTTTTAGATCTAAGATTATTAATTAAATAAATTATAAATTATTTTTTATATATTTTAAATTAGTAACTGAAACCTGATTTTAAGTATATCGATTTAAATTATAGTTTAATTACATAACGATAAAACAAAAATATATTTATTCCATAAATTAGTTTTAATACTGTATAATATAACATAAAAATATAATATTACAAGGGTAACGTTGAAGACAACAAAAAGAGTAGAAAGAAAACCAGGGGACTAAATAAATGGGAGGAGTAAACGATGTCGTTTAAATGCATGGTTAAAACCAAAACATTTTATTGAATTATATCAATTTAAAAATGTTTAATTACTTGTATGGTACTCACTTTGGGTAAAATGTGTCAAATTGGTACTCCGCGAAAAAAAAAAGTGTCAATTTAGTCCCCAAATAAGTTTAAGTGCATCAATCAAGTCCATCTCGTTAAATTCTAAAAAATGACGTTAAGACTGTGGTAATGTGGCAATGAAGAATAGATACGTGTCGTTCATTGAAGAACATGTGTAAAAAAACTTCATCATCTTCTTCTTCACCTTTGGGATCCAAGATGCCAAACTCATCGTGACTTTTATTTCTATTCAACATGTGTTAACGGGAGTTTTCAAAACCCCATGTGTTAACGAGGTTTTTCGAACCCCAAGTATTAACGAGAGTTTTCGAACCCTAAGTTCTACTAGTTCCAGGGATTGTTAAAACCTCCCGATAATATGTTAGCTACGTTGGATCTTCTAGGAGCATTACAAATCCCTGGTAAAGCCATTAGTGGTGGTTACAAACCCTAAAAATACCAAATATAACCTCCACTAAAAACAATTATTTTTGTAATGTCTATAACAACTATTGATGGCTTATCTCGCTACACTGTCAACAATGTGTCTTACTTTACCCTAGAACTCCTTCATTTTATTAAGAAACTTATATAGTAACTAATAATTATCTTCCCAACATACTTATCATAATTTCAAGCCCCGACTTGGAAAAATAGCTACAAGTTATAATATTGTCAGATTTATTGATAATGCACAACAATTTAAAGGATAGAGGACCTTCTTTACATTCAATGACAATATGAAAACAAAAAATAAACAAAAAATAGAGAAATTTATGAAAAGATCAAATTCCAATCATAACAATAGTACACAATTTTAACAATATTATCGTGTATGTAGAAATACTCTCTTATATGACTAGCTATATTGCAAGGGAATCCTTTAATAAAGGAAAATGCAATGTTCGATGTGTATATGTTGCAAAAAATGCAATGTTCCTTGAATAAATAAAAAGAAAAATCTCAAACACAAAGTCTAAGGTAGAAAACTCACCCTTTAGACCAATGTGAACAGATGCCATAAGCCTTTGCCTAATCACCACACCAGTTGATTACAAACAATAAATTAAAAACACAGTAAATTCACAATAACACAAATGAGATTGCAGACTTGTCCGAGTGTAAAGCTAAAGGAGAATCCTTGTCGCAACTAAAATTTGAACTTCGTTTCATTGAGCAAAGTCACAAGTGGGACAAGTTTTCACCATATACTTCCTCAAAACTCAACCAATACGCAAAGAGATATAGCAAACCAATCCTTACACCCAAGAACCCCAAACTCCACATCCATAATGGCATGTTCAACTTCTCCACAATGCCTCGCCACAACATCGACACGCAGATGATGAAGGATTGACCCCAAACAAGGATGAAGGCACATGCTTAAGAAGACTAAGCATGTTTAGAAAGGAAGTTCATTAATCCTTCATCCCTTTCATTTGTATTTGTTATTTTTGATTCCCTAAGTTGACTTAGTTGAATCAACTTTAGTTGACTTGTTGACCTTTGACTAGGTTTGACTTGTTGACTATAGTTGACTTGACTTAAGCCAACATGCTAATCTATGTTTATTTGCTTTGTAGGTTAATTAGGAGTAAGAAAGCAATGCTAGGTGACGCATGGTGATTGGGGAGCATAAATGATGTGGAGGAGAGAGTAACGCAAAGGCATAAAGCATAAAGTAAAAGACATAAAACAAGTGTACCTATGTACCTTTGGTCTCCTTTGTTTTTAGCACACTTTGGCCACATTTTGGAGACATATGAGACACATTCTTTGTCTCTTTTTGTGCTAGAACGAAATTAGCCTTGCACACACCATAGTTGGCTTTTTTGTCTCTCATTTTTGTAACCTTATTTGACCTAGTTTCTAGAAGCTAGGGTTAGGTTTTTGTATAGACATCCTTAGGTATCTTTTATTTGCTTAGAGGCCCCTAAACTCTTCTATATAAGGGGTGCTCCTAAACATGTAAAAGGGTTGAACATTTTGAAGTAAAAACACTCTTGTGTCTCAACCATTTGTGAGAGTTTCCTCCTTAGGGAGTGAATACTCTTAAGCCTTATCTTGCATAGCAAGTGGCGGCACACATCCACTCATCTTCAAGGTTGCCATGGCTTCTAGCCTAGCCTTGTAGTGGCGTGCTTCTCACATTTTTACCATTCCTTTCCTTTCCATTTTATGTTTTCTTCTTCCTTTAATTGTTCTTGGTTTTCTATGGTTTATGCGCTTTCCATTTCCTTTTTGTTTGAATCAATCCATCATCTTCTTCTCTTGAGCTTTGTGAAAGGAACCTTCACATCTAGATAACATGCTATCTTAATGTCCAGTGGGGATTTCACTTAGCTTTCTTAATCAACTCACACCATATTCAATCATCTTAAAAAGGAACAACATAATCCTTCATCATTTGGTATCTAGAGCTTTGGTTGTCCTTGAATATGGTGTTTTCATGTTCTAACCTTGTCTTGTGTAGCTATCTTTGAATGGTCCACATAAAAACAGTGCTGGCAGCAACGTGTGCGTTTTTGAAAAAAGATTAAACTGCACCTGCTCAGTGGTCCAAAAATTACGTTCTCTATGTCCAAAGAAAGCTCTGTTAGTCTAGTTTTTAACAAAAAAAGAACCAATGCATTTGGAGTTCTGTGGAGAGAGTTATGATTGAAATAGTGAGCAAAGGTCAGAGCTGCCGAGATCACCGCGAATCAACGTTTTTCAGGTTATGTTGGGCAGTTTTGACTACTGTTTTTGTTACTCTTCTTACTCCTAAATGTTGTTGGATAACATGTCTTTGTGTGCTTAATCATTGACCTTCATTTCCAAAAGTTTAAATGCATGATAGCTACATGTTTGAGTCTTTAAATGTGCCTAACTTTTGCTTGAGTCATATGTCATATGTTAGCTTGAAGTTTTCTTATTCTTGTTTTTCCAAGTATTTGAATCTTGCTTTCACTTTATGTCTTGCTTGATGTATACTCCATGAAATTGATTTTGGCCTAAAACTTGAGGAACTAAGTGTTCAAGCCACCTAAAACTCTTTCTCACCATTTTATGAAACTAGTTGTGAAAAGAAGAAAATTTTTGCACCAAATATTGTCTAGAAACCGAGAGCAATCTTGCTCATTGGTGAACTAAAAGTGTGTTTTTCACTAAGTGTTATGCTACTAGTTTTCATGCTTGAGAAGTGGGTGATATTGGCTAATTAGTTCCATGCTTTAACTTGGTTATGATCTTTCTTGGTGTATGCATGATTTAAGACTTGAAGATGTTTGTCAAGTACTTTCCATAGAGTCTTTAAAATGTGCTTTTCTTGTTTTAGTCTTGTTAAAGTTTTGTCTCAAACCTTTCTTCTTTAGAGTTTAACTTTCCTTGTTTTTGTGCTTTTCTTGCTTTTCACTAGGTGTTCTTTGTTTTGTCTTACTAGTTTTCTTTTCTTGAAACTCTTGGGGTGTTGTGGCCGAATCACTTGTCTTGCATTCGAAAGGTTTTGCACAAGTTTTTAAAAGTGTTTTCTTC